>NC_083408.1:81554735-82179735 GCF_020745735.1 Hemiscyllium ocellatum
TCCTGGACTCAAGGGAGGTGCCAGAAGATTGGAGGATTGCAAATATTATGGCCTTATTCAAGAACATTTGTAAGAATAATCCTTCAGTGACAGGCCAGTTAGTTTAACTTTGGCGATGGGGTAACTTCTAGAAACAATTATACAGTCTAGAATTCATAATCACATGGAAAGAGATGAATTGATTAGGTTAATCAATCCATCTCTATTTCTAAAGGGGAAATTGTCTCTAACTGACTTGGAGTTTTTGAAGAGGTAGCAGAAAGGTTTGATGAGGGTAATGCTGTTGATATAATGCTGTTGATGTGATGCCGTTGATGTGATGTACATGAACTTCCAGAAGGAATTTGATACAAAACCTCACCAAACCTCCTGTGAGATTATAGCATCGACATAGATATATAATTGGTTGCATGATAGGAAACAGACAGGAATGGTCAATTAATATTTTTCGGACTGGTGAAAAGTTCGTAGTGGAGTTTCCGAGGGGTCAGTATTAGGACTGTTGCTTTTCGTGATATATGTTAGTAATCTGGATCTTGGTGTGCAGGGGGCAGTTTCAAAACTTGCAAAAGACTCGAAACTTAGAAGAATTGTAAACCGTGAGGAACTCCAAAAGGATACTGGCAACTGGTAGAATGGGCAGATGAGATTCAATGCAGAGAAGTGTGAAGTGATGAACCTCAGTTGGAAGAACATTGAAAGACAATATAAATTAGGAGGTACAGCTCTAAAGAAGGTGCAGGAGAGAAGAACCTATGAATATATGTGTGCAAACAATTGAAGGTGGCAGGTCAGGTGACAGGCCAGCAGTTAATAAAGCATACAGTGTTCCCAGCTTTATTAATAATGGCATAGGGTACAAAAGCAGGAGGTGATGGTAAACTTATAAAAATACTTATTAAACCCCAGCTGCAGTCTGGTGTACAGTTTGACTGTCCAATTTTTGGAAAGATATTAATGAATTGGACTGAGTGCAGAAGTGATTTACAAGAATAATTTCAGAAATGAGAAACTTCTGTTAGGACAATATATTGAAGAATTTGGTACTGTATTTCTTACATAGAAAAAGACTGAGAAGAGATTTGATGTAGATTTTTAAAGTCATGACTGGGCTGATAAAGTAGACAAGGAGAAGCCAGATCTGAGTATCAAAAAAACAAAGAATGAGAGGCCATAAATTTAAAATGATGTGGAACTGAAACAAAGGTGGTGAAAGAAAAAAAAATTCACACACTAAGTAGTCAGGATATGAAATACATTGCCTGGAAATGTGATGGAGGCAGGTTCAATTAAAGCATTCATGAGGTCATTACAAGTTCATTTTGATAGAAATGTTGTTCGGGGATATAGGAAAAAGGCAGGAAATGGGCACTAGGTAATAGAACCAGTACAGGCATAATTGGCTGAATGACCTCCTCTGCACTGTACAGATCTGTGAATGAATAAAGGAGGCTTGTGGCAAAATAAAGAGGATGGAAAGGCCCTCACTTACTTTTTCTTTAAATCATGTCTCACTAACCTGATTGACTTCTTTGAAGAGATGACATGGAAGATTGATGAAAGCAGAGAAGTAGATGCCATCTATATGGACTCCAGCAAGGCGTTTAACAAGGTTCCACATATTAGACTGGTTAGCATGATTAGATATCGTGGGATCCGGGGGAGTTAGCCAATTGGATACAAAATTGGCTTGAAGGTTGGAAACAGAGGGTGGTGGTAGAGGATTGCTTTTCAGACTGGAGGCCTGTGGCCAGTGATGTGCCACAAGGAGCAATGCTGGGTCCACTCCTTTTTGCCATTTATGTAAATAATTTGGATGTGAAAATAGGAGGTATGGTTAGTAAGTTTGCAGATGACACAAAAATTGGAGGTTCAGTGGACAATGAAGAAGGCTACTTCAGAGTACAATGGGACCTTGATCAGATGGGCCAATGAGCTGAGGAGTAGCAGATGGATTTTAATTTTGATAAATGTGAGGTGCTGCATTTTGGTAAGGCAAACCAGGGCTGGACATTTACACTTAATGGTAGGGCTCTAGGGAGTATTGCCTATAAAGAGACCTGGGGTGCAAGCGCATAAGTCCTTGTAAGTGGAGCTGCAGATAGTTAGGGAGGTGAAGAAGACACACTTGCCTTTATTGGCAACAGAACATTGAGTTTACGTGTTGGGATGTCATGTTGTGGCTATACAGGACATTGGACGTTGATGAGGCCACTTTTGGAATATTGCATTCAATTCTGGTCATCCTTCTATATGAAGGATATTGTTAAACTTACGAGAGTACAGAAAGGATTTACAAGAATGTTGCTGGGACTGAAGGGTTTGAGTTATAGGGAGTGGCTGCATAGGCTGGAGTCTGTTTCCCTGGAGTAACAGAGGCTGAGGGGCCTGGATTGGGCAAATAGCCACGGTCTTTTTCCTGAAGTAGGGGAGTCCAAAATGAAAAGGCATAGGCTTAGGGCAAGAGGGAAAAGACTTAAAAAGAACCTGAGTTGTAACTTTTTCACACAGACAATGGTGTGTGTATGGAATGAGCTGCCAGACGAAGTGGTGGAGGTGGATACTATTATAGCACTTAAAAGGCATCTGGATAGGTATCTGAAAGGGAATGTTTTAGGGGATGTGGGCCAAATGCAGGTAAATGGGACTCGGTCAGGTTGGGATATCTGGTTGGCACGGATGAGATTGACTGAAGGGTCTGTTTCTGTACTGTAAAATTCTATGATCCTACATTACCTAGCTGTTAATGAAGGGTGTTTTGGGTGCGATATGGTTTAAGGAGGAGTGGGTGAAGCAATCATAGTTTTCCACCACCTGTATTCTGTGCTGATATTTTTGATGGTGCAGCACAACCGCTCATGTTCCCCACATAAAAATGTAGATCCAATATAAGTACCTGCTAGTCTATGCGATGCTACTCCAGTCATCTCTGAGTTTATGGAAGATGGACTCTCTCAGTGTTGGAACTATCACCAGATTTATCGGCCAGCTCTGAGTTTTGATCCACACTCTGACTGGAAGCAAAAGACAATTTCTCAGCAGATGGCAAACAATCCTGTGATAATGGATCTTTTTGGAGAAATGTAGGATGTGCAGAAGATGAAATTGTTAATGGTGACAAGTAAAGCCAAGTTTCCGAGAGAATTTGTGTTCCTTTATTTATCTTTCCAGTCATTTCTGACACAATTTAGATCAAGTTGTGATTATCATGACTAAGAGTTAAATGTTTGGAGAAAGTTTGCGACCTTCAAGAACCAGGTGGACAACATCAGGAGTTATGTTTATTGATGGTTATTGACTTTGTTTTTTATAGTAGTGAAGATAGCTGCTTGTTCAATTACTATCCAAATCATTCTTTAGTGATTTGATTTATGGCTTTCCTCCAGATGGGGTGTTAAGCGTTTCACAGATGGTGGTGATATCAACAAGGAGAACTATATTCTTTTTGATTACGTTTACTAAATGCTTAATGAAGACAAGAATCAAAAATTGGGACATGCATGCTTCCCTGGGTAATGTAATAAGAAATGGTCTTTTTTTAACCTTCTCTGAGGAAGTATCGTATTTAAGTCATCAGAACAGTACAACAGCTTCGACTCGTGCTCTGATGAATATTTATCAAAGCCGCAGTCAGATTCTGAAATGCTTCTCTTTAATCAAGCATCAAAGAACTCTATAGGATTTACAAACCAGTCATGATACTAATATTAGGCTTGCTAAGCTCTTTTACATTAAACATTTCAGATTTATTAACATTTATCTCACCAAGCTCAGATTCTGATACACACAAGCTGTTCAGTGAATAAAGTAATACATTCACGCCAAAGCTTCAAAACGAGTCAGGAAACAAATAATGCACCAGCCATTGTTTATCCATTTAAGAATCATAATTAGCAAAGTCTAAGTTAAACATTGAGTATATGGTGGGCTAGGTTGTATCATTTGAAAATATGTCTAACTGATGGAATAAATAGTCTACAAATTCAGTGTTACAATTCAATCTATGTCACAGATTTAAATTGCTAAGATGACATAAGTAAGGATTTGACTCTTTGGACAACTGATGCATTAACTATCCAGAAAGTAACTCTGTTGGATACATTACCACCTACACAAAAGTAATTGACCCTATGATACCAGTGAAGAAGGGTAGTGTCACTAACAGTGACTCGTGAATTTCCTTATTTAACTTGTCACCTTTCAATGTTGTTAAAATTTTCAGCATTAATTATGGTGAACACTGACATTTTCTCCACTGTTACCTCTGCAAGATAGTCATATATGATCTAATGTAACTCCAGTAGTTAAGAAAGAAAAAAATTGACTTGTTATAACCATCCATTATGGTTTTCTATGAAATCTGTTGGTTAATAGATACTGTGTTGCTATTTTTGACTTGAGTTTATTATGAATAGATTAACTTATTGTTGGTTTCCTTTTACCTAGAACTGATGTGTTTTTTTTTCTACACCTTAGCCCATGTAACGTATACTACAATGAGTCAGAGTCTTGTAAGTCAGATGTCTTTAAGTTTATTTACAACATTAACTAATTACAAGGCAACAACATCACAAACTTACACATATCGTTTGGGTTCAGTGTTTACTGATATTGCTGTTCATTACATAAACAACTGACTGACTACACTGACTGAAGTATAGAAAGAAAGTGCTTGAAGAAAACACAGACATGTTTACACTAGAACATCAGGTGGCATACTACTGTCTTAAAAGTATCGTGCCAGTGTGGTCTAATATTCATGCCATCATACAACATCCCATTTTCCTTTTAAAGAATGAGAACGCTTTACTGATAAAATGTACAAACATACATTTAGATATATTCTGCTGAATCTTATGATATTTTGGCCCAGTCCAAGTTTCTTTGCGTTTCATGGAAAGTTTCTCGCTATAAAGCCTAACAAGAATGTGGAAGCCAATGTATCAACAACTATTGCATATATGGCATCCTTGATTTGTTGTATTAAGGGGAATTTTATGAAATAGTCTGTTATCAGAATATAACTATGTCCTTGGACATTGAAAATGTCAGTGACAATATTGCACTGTGGCCAGAAAGAAGCACTTGGGGAAGGAGAGTTTCTTGTGGTTCTGTTCGCCGAGCTGGGAATTTGTGTTGCAGATGTTTCGTCCCCTGTCTAGGACATCCTTAGTGCTTGGGAGCCTCCTGTGAAGCGCTTCTGTTTTGTTTCCTCTGGCATTTATAGTGGCTTGTCTCTGCCGCTTCCGATTGTTAGTTCCAGCTGTCCGCTGCAGTGGCCGATATATTGGGTCCAGGTCGATGTGCTTATTGATTGAATCTGTGGATGAGTGCCATGCCTCTAGGAATTCCCTGGCTGTTCTCTGTTTGGCTTGTCCTATAATAGTAGTGTTGTCCCAGTCAAACTCACGTTGCTTGTCATCTGCTAAGGATAGCTGGTCGTGTCGTTTCATGGCTAGTTGGTGTTCATGGATGCGGATCGTTAGCTGTCTTCCTGTTTGTCCTATGTAGTGTTTTGTGCAGTCCTTGCATGGGATTTTGTACACTACATTGGTTTTGCTCATGCTGGATATCGAGTCCTTTGTCCTGGTGAGTTGTTGTCTGAGAGTGGCTGTTGTTTTGTGTGCTGTTATGAGTACTAGTGGTCATTTCTCTTGGATATTGAGGTTGATACGATTGATATTTTGCGCAACTTGTTTTAGTTGATTGATGTCTTTATTGATGTGAATTCATGAGCCAATCTCTGGTGTATTTTTTGTATCTATATGGTTTACATGAACATGCTGATGTGGAGCTGGTGGAATTATGACTTGTTTACCTTTGAAGATGATGTGATATTATATAAAAAAAATCTTGGAGATATCTAGTTTGTCTCTGAATGGTCAGAAAGAACAGACTTGCTCAGGGTCCTGTTGGATGCATTCAGGCTATCTGTTGAAGATGATCCTCTTGAGCAATTGCATCTGATCAGCATCCACATTAGTTTGCTATATCTGCTCTGCCTCGCTGAGGTCAAAATGTATGAGATTGACGTTGTGCTCTGAAATCTTTGGTATTGCAATCGACAGATTTATTACTGTAATAATATGTCGATCCATGCACGCTGACAGATTAATAATAGATGCTTTAATGATGCAAAGGTTTCAGATGTCCTTTTCTGGGAGAATCGTATTGGCATTTCAGATAATACCATTCCATGGGGCGTCATATCCATTGTAAGCTGTCAGCTTACCTTCAGCAGACCTTGCCCCATCATGCTGGGTTCCTGGCACACACAAGACCAATTAAGACATAATTGTCCTTGTACTAATATTAACCTGGATTATAGTACATGTTGTTCATTCCATTTGGAGTACACATTGGGCTAAAGGCTTCAGCTTTTCAGCTTTTCTGCTGTGTGCCAAGTTTACCACATTTACTGTCTGCCTGGAATTTGTGGGCTGTCAGCTTACAGTTACCTCCTGGACTTCATTGATGTACCATGAATGGAACTTTGCAAGCCCCTTTGGCATTGTCCCTTGGCTAGTTCTTCTTCATATTTTACTGTAAATCACGTTCGTGTACATTGGGTTTTCACTGGGCAATCAGGTTTCCTATATATTTTAACCTCTCCTGGAATATAGCTTGCTCACAACATGCAATTGTGGATGAGACAATCCACATTTGGATGTTTTACTGCACATATTGATTCAAACATACAGATATAGAGTCACACAGCACAGAAACAGACCCTTTGGCTCAACTCATTCTTGCTGACCAGGTTTTCAAAGCTAGACTCATTTGCCTACATTTGGCCCATATCCCTCTAAACTTTTCCTACACAAGTACCTGTCCAAATGTATTTTAAATATTGTAACTCTACCTGCCTCTACCACTTCTGCTGGTAGCTCATTCCATCTATGCAACACTCTCTTTCTGAAAAAGTTGCCTCTCTGATGCCTTTTAAATCTTTTCCCTCTCACCCTAAATCTACGTCCTTTAGTTTTTAACTCCCGTATACTAGGGAAAAGACCTCACTATGCACCTCACCCCGGGACCTCCTACCCTCCAGGGAAACAAGTCCCTCCTTATAATTCAAACCCTCCAGTCTTGATAACATCATTGTAAATCTTATTTTGCATTCTTTCCAGTTTAATAATGTCCTTCCTATAGCAGAATGTCAAGCACTATATGCAAACTCTAAAGGTGGCCTCACCAATATCCTATACAGCCGTAACATTACTTTCCAACTCCTATACTCAGTGCACTGACCAATGAAGGTAAGCATACCAAATGCCTTCTTCAATATACTGTCTACCTGTGATACCATCTGCAATGAATTATGTATCTGAACCCCTAGGTCTGTTTATTCAGCAACACTTTCTCGCGCCTTGTAATTAATTGTATAAGGTAAAAACAATGACTGCAGATGCTGCAAACCAGATTCTGGATCAGTGGTGCTGGAAGAGCACAGCAGTTCAGGCAGCATCCAACGAGCAGCGAAATCTCGTTGGATGCTGCCTGAACTGCTGTGCTCTTCCAGCACCACTAATCCAGAATTAATTGTATAAGTCCTGCACTAGTTTGTCTTACCAGAATACAACACCTTATATTTATTTAAATCAAACTCCATCTGCCACTCCTCGGTCCGTTGGCCTAGTTGATCAAGATCTCTTTGAACTCTCAGGAAACTTTCTCCACTGTCACCAATTTCGGTGTCATCCACAAACTTACTAAGCATGCTTCCTATGTTCCTTAGGCATCTCCAGAAGTGCCTTTCTGATGGATGTGATGGATGTAGAGGCAATGGCCAGTTCCATAAGCTTTTCACCTAAGTTAGCTTCAGTGAAATCATATTCCATACCTTTGCATTGACACGAATATGAATTGGTTGATTGTTTCACCTCATTGACGCTGCTTTGACATGAACTCAAGCCTATGTATCCTGAAATTGATTTGAACGTTAAGATGATATCATAAATCTAAGTAATTTTTCAAGATTTTTGAAGTCATTACTACAGGATTCTTAACGCTTCAGTGCCAAAGCAAGAAGAAATTTGATTACGTATTATTCTTCATCAATTTTTTTGCTGATCTAGACAGTAAGGTGATTCTTTCTTTAAAATATTGAAATTCTGACAACATGTCCAAGTGTGTTACTCATTGCTCAATTGTTTGCTTTCTGTTTTTCTTTTGTAGCTTTACACTCTCTAGAAAACTTCCAAGCAAAAATCTATGTTGTGGGGTGGTGTTTTCTTGATTGTTTTTCTTGGCTTTAATGTAATTATCTTCTCTTTTCTTGTTGGTGTAACCGTAAAAGTGTCAGTTGGAAGATGCTTGTTTTGTGTTATTGCACCTTCAGTAATTGCAGGCTTGTGCCTATAAGGAGATTCACATTGATAACGAATGAGTTGTGATAATCACATCTGTCTTTTTGCTTTGTTTTTGTGCCTTTTTGTCCAGGACCAGCTAATGGCCTTGTATAGATAAACCTTTTTAACATAGAACATCCACTTTTATCTTTTGTATAAATTTGAAGAATGATTTTCTTTGCAGCCTGCCGCTGTCCTTTCAGTATCTTTAAAATTTACACTTCTTTTGTAGAGAGAGGGAGAGCACCTACTGAGTTTCAGTGCAGGTATGTAGCACTTTAGTCTTGCTTGTAGCACATTAGTCTTGGTTTCAGCTGTATTCAGCTCTGACGTTGGACAATTAGATGAATGACTGTTGGGCAATGTTTTGCTACTGGCACACTGTTGTTTCCTTTAGAACCATGAAAATCATTTGCTGCCACTAAACAGCCGTCACAACTAGCTTTTACTGTCTGCAAATTGCCACCATGATGTGATTTACGGTTGAACCATGCAATAGTCCATGTAACACACACTGCTTAAAATTCTTATGAGACAAATACCTTGGTTTATTTACACAACAACCATGTACAATGCTACAATATCACCAAATTCATAGTTTCATATAGCATAGAAAAGACCCTTCTACCCAAGGTGAAAACAACAAATGCTGGAGATCACGTGAGTCAGACAGCATCCGTGGACAGAGAGCAAGCTAAAGTTTTGATTTGAGATGACTCTTCATCAGAGCTGAAGTGAAGTGTGCAGGGGACAGCATTTGTGCTATAGTTGGGTTTGGGGGGTTGGGGTGTTGGGGGGCTGGGGGTAGTGGGTGTAGACTGCTGGTGGTAAAAAAGATGTTGATAGTGCAGGTTAAGTAATTGGAATGTGAGAATGACAGAACAATGATGTGTCTACCTCCCAGACTGGCAGGACAGACAATCTCACTGGGGTGTGGGGAGGGGAGAGAGGATGTGATGACAGAGAATGTAACAAGCTAAAAGAAAGGAAAGAAATGGGAGTGGGCTCATAATTTGAAGGTGTTGAACTCAATATTAAGGCCACAAGGCTGGCTGGATGATTCCTGATGAAGGGCTTATGCCCGAAACGTCGAATTTCCTATTCCTTGGATGCTGCCTAACCTGCTGTGCTTTAACCAGCAACACATTTTCAACAAGGCTGTGAAGTGCCTAGTCTGAAGATGAGATGTTGTTATTCCAGTTTGTGCTGTGAATCACTGGAACACTGCAGCAGGCTGAGGACAGATATGTGGGCATGTGAGCAGGACAATGTGTTAAAATGACCAGCTACAGGAAGGTCAGGGTCCTATTTGTGTACCGAGTGGAAGTCTAGACTAGGCACCTTATAGCTTTCTGGACTTAATATTGAGCTCAACACCTTTAAATTATGAACAAACTCTCATTTCTTCCCTTTCTTTTAGCTTGTTACATTCTGTTATCATGTCCTCTTTCTTCCTTCCCCCCCCCCCCCCCCCCCCATCCCAGGGTCTGTCCTTTCAAGTCTGGTAGTTAGACACACCATTGTTCTGCCATTCTCAAATTCTGATTACTCAATCTGAACTATCAGCATCTTTTCTTCACCAGATACCCACTATCTCTCCCACCCCACAAACTCTAGCATAAGTGCTGTCCCCTCCGCCCTCCACCAATTCTGATGAAGAGTCATCTAGATTCAAAATATTAGCTTGCTCTCTCTCTCTCTCTCTCTCTCTCCATGGATGCTGTCTGACCTGCTGTGACCTCCAGCATTTATTGTTTTCAGTACAGATTCCAGCATCTGCAGTAATGTGCTGCTTCAGCCCAAGGAATCTGCATCGGTATCATTACCACTAAAGGTGCAATAATCCCAATTTCCTGCACCTGTCCTATGTCCTTGAATGCTATGATATATGAAGTGCTCATCCAAATATTTTTTAAAGGTTGTAAGGTTTCCAGCCTCCACCTTCCCGGGCAGTGCATCCCAGATTTTCCAAAATCTCCTCTGAATCTCCTACCTCTTACCCTAAAGCTATGCCTTTAATATGACTAACCCTCAGCTAAGGGGCACAGCTGCTCTCTATTCACCCTGTCAATACCTGTAATAATCTTATAGACTACAATCATGTCCTCCCTCAGTCTTCTCTACTCTAAAGAAAACAATCTAAGCCTATCTAATCTCTTCTTATAGCTCAATTTCTCCATGGAGAAAGTGAGGACTGCAGCTGTTGGAGATCTGACTCTTCAACTCATTTTCTCCGTCCCAGGCAACATCCTGGTGAATCTCTTTTGTAGCCACTCTAGTGCTATCACATTCTTCATGTAGTGAGGTGACCAGAACTGCAAACAGTATTCCAGTTGTGGCCTGACCAATGCTCTGTACAACTCCAACATTGCCTCCTTGCTCTTACACTTTATGCCATGACTGATGAAAGAAACTATCCCATATGCCTTCCTAACTATCTTATTCACATGCTCTACTGACTTCAGGGATCTGAGAATAATTACCCCAAGATTCCTCTGTTCCTGTAAGCTACCCAGTATACTGCCATTCATTAAATACTCACTCATTTTGTTTCTTCTTTATCTTATACTATTCAAATGGTTAAGTCCCATCTGCCACTGGTCTGTCCATCTCACCAACCTATCTATTTCTTCCTGGAGCCACAATCATCCTTTGCACTATTAAAGACTCTCCCAATTTTTGTGTCATCTGCAAATTTGCTTAACATTCCCCTGCATTTTCATCTATATCATTTATGTTGAAAACAAATCATAAGGGTCTCAGTATTGATCCTCACTGTACACAGCTGGACACTGGCCTCCAGTCAGTCAAACAGCCTTCTACCCCTACTTTTTGTGTCTTGTTTCTAAGCCAGCTTCCAATGCATCTTGCTAAGTTTTACTCAATTTCATGTTCTTTAGCCATCTCAATTAGTATCCCATGTGAGACCTCGTCAAAAGTTTTGCTGAAATCCCTATAAACTACGTCAACTGAATTTTCCTCATCCACAAGTGTGATCACATTTTCAAAAATTTCTAACAAATGTGTCAGGCATGACCTCCCTCTGATAAAGTCCTGTCGACCAACCTTAAATAACCCATGCCTTTCCAAGTGGGTATTAACTCGCTCCTTCAGCCTTTTCTCCAATAGTTTCCCTACCACTGAGTTGAAACTCCTGCTCTGTAATGACCTGGTTCATCTCTACCACCCTTCTTCAAAAGTGGAATCACATTAGCCATTCTCCAGCCTTCTGGCACTTCCCCCATGACCAGACAGGAAAGAAAATAACACTTTAGTGTTATTGATGTTGTACACTACACACACTGGTGCCATTGCACAGAAGCAAAAGCTGAAAGTAAATTGTGTACCTTTATAATAGAACATCACATGCTGTGGGATGACAGTGCCTGTGTAGTCTGGGATTTATTCCATAACAGGAACATCACAGCTTAACACAGAAATTGAACTAGAGCAGCTAGTTATGTGCAATCTTGAACACTTGACATCACGCGAGGTAGTTGTTTAAAAGGGATAAAGCCGTCAAAGAATCTGTTAAGTTTCTTGTGTTTGATCTTCCTTTACTAAATGGTAATGTTTAAACAACATTTCTAGTAACTGATCTGGGGTTTAATTTTTTTTACCTCACAAACATTGTTCATGAATATTTATTGTTCAAAGTTTACTGTATGATTCTGCTTACCACAAAATTAGAGTTGACTGATGTTGAAATAGAGTTCAACCTTGCTTTAAAAATATATTAAAAAGTGATTTAAAGTTAATAATTGCAAGAAACAAATTATTTTGTGGTGAAGACCTTACAGAACAAGTTATTGTAAATAAACGTCCGAACATGCAGATATATGCATTACATTGTGATATAGGTCCCTTTCTATTATAAGATTGTCTTTATTAAATGACAGGAATTTCAGTAATCATTCTGCAAACACTTTTATGGAATATGGTCTTTGAAATGCAAAGGGTTCTCTTGTGAAATGGTATGTCTGCATTTTGCATTCCAAATCATTCATTTGTTGACTTTGCACAAGTTCATGATAAGCCATTTAACTTGGAAAATTGAAGATGGCTTTCAGGGTGATGGCATTCATGTGCTTTGTTTCAGAAGAAGCAAGTCATAAAGTCCTGCTAAAAGATATTGAAACAATAGCAGTTATCTGCAATTAGCAAGTTGCATACCTGTTACCATAATCCTGTACTATCAAATTCTGGTTCAGGGCAATGAAGTGAATTATATCTAATGTACTGAAGAGTTTGGCCAGGTTGAAGATTCATAAGTACTTAAATCACATTAACAGGTTAACTTCTTGAGACCTGACTTCTCGAGGACTTTATTTTCCTTTCATACAAATACATTTAATATTCATTAAAACATGAAAGAAAAAATGTTGCATTTATACTGCCCCTTGTATAGGTTATTAAAACTTATCCAAGGTATGGCGTTATAGATATAACCTTTCCTTACTATTAAGGTAGACCATTCCTCCCCCTTCTGGTAAAAGTCTTTTGTTACATAATTTTGTAGCCCCAATTTTATGCCAGTGTGATGATCATGTACAAGTTGGTTGGGTAGTTAAAAGGAAACTGCATCCGGATGTGTACCAGAACCATAATCTAACTTACCTGAAAACCAGGTTGGGAGCAGGGTTCACCACAGCTAGGAAGCTTTCCTAATGAAGGGCTTATGCCAGAAAGATTGATTTTCCTGCTTCTCGGATGCTGCCTGACCTGCTGTGCTTTTCCCGCACTACACTCTCAAATCTGATCTCCAGCATTTGAAATTGCAAGCTTTCACCTGAAGAAGGACTGGAGTCCAAAAGCTTGCAATTTCAAAGAAACTTGTTGGACTACAACCTGTGCTACTGGATGGATGACCGAGGTCATGGATAGGTCAGGGGCCTGCCTAAAATGAAATCCAGCATTTAAACTGGATATTATTTGAAGTCTGATTGACCATCTGGTACCTGTATAGAAGGCGCATGATATATCTCACCTATTTTGTAATATCCTGATGAATCCACTTATTCATGATTTTAATGTCCTTTTTTTCCACATAGAAACATAGAATAATTAGAGTATTTGGATTACTTTGCAAAATGGAAATTCTGTTTGACAAATTTATTGGTGTTTTTTGAAGATTTATTAGTAGGATAACTGAACAGAAGTTGTAGACAGTATTTTGTGACGTGCCACACAATAGGTTATTGGGCAAGATGATGGGAGTAATGCATTAACATATGTAAAGGATTGATTAATAGAAGGGAAACATACACTGGACATAGACATGACATTTTCAAGTTGATAGGCTCTGAGTAGTAGAATGCAGTAAGGAACAGTGCTGTGCCTCAGATATTTACAATCCATAATACTGACTTAAAGGAAGAAACAAAGAGTAATATTGATGACATAAAGGTAGGTGGAAAATCAAACTCTGGGAGGATACAGATACCACAGAGATATAAACAGGTTGAGTGAGTGGGCAACAGGATGGCAGATGGAGAAGGGTGAGGCTATTTAGTTATATGCAGAGAAAATTAAATTCTTTGAACATGTAAATGTTGATGTTCAGAAGGACTTGGATATGATCATACAAAGAATGCAAAATTTAGGTACAGAAAATAATTAGAAAGGCAAATGGCATGTCAGCCTTAGCGCAAGGGGATTAAGGTAACCTTGCTACAATTTGGATAACATTGGGAATACTGTCTGCAGCTTTGGTCCTCATACTTACAAAATGATATACCTGCAAGGAGATGGTACATGAAGATTCACTAAATTACTCCTTTGGATGAGGAGGTTGTTATATAATGAAAGGCTGAGTAAATTAGACCTATATCTTCTGGAGTTTGGAAGAATGAGAGATAATTGCATTGAAACATACATGATTCTGAATGTCCTTGATAAAGCAGATGCTTAGAGCTCATGCCACTTGTTGGGAATTCAGCCTCAGGATAGAGAGCTAATCCATTAAAGTGGAGATATGGAGAAATCTTTTCACTCAAAGAGGTTGTGAATCTTCAGAATTCTTTATCCCAGAGAGCTGTGGATACTCCATTGTTGAAAACACTTAAAACTGAAACAAGCAATCTTTTCACCTGTCAGGAGATCAAGAGTGTGATATTCTACAAGTGTAAGTGAAATGGGCTATGACAAACTGTGTGGCAGAATCAAGTGACAAGTGCTATGAGGCCCACCATTGAGATCATCTCCCTCCATCTTTTATACTTTTCACAAGCAGTGTGGTGAGATTCCAATCAATTGGAATTAATGTTTGTTAAACATCTTATTAACATCACGTTAATAATTATTAATTATTAATTTTCAGCCTTCCATTTTACCAAGCTCACCAAATGAGCTGGACATCAGGAAAACTTGCCATGGAAACCCGGGCAGATACTTGGCAAATTCAGCTCACTGCTTAATTTGAATGGTATCCATGTTGAAAACTAGGCACCAATATCTCATTTCATGCTCCAAGGGTGCTAGCCACAGGCACACTACATCCACAGACATTGGCATCTAACATGCCAGCTTCTAAAAACCCTCATGATGCATCTCCGATCCACCTACAGACACTTATGTACTTCCACCTCAGGCTGCACTGACTGCTGTCATTGTAATGTAGCTGGAAGGACACTGTACTCTGCAACATTAACCAGTGCATGGACTGACCAAGCTGCATCTCTAGGCTCTTTATTTGCTGTCACTCATTTCTAAGCCCACCGTATGCTCCCAGCATCCATGTTTTGCAATGCCTTGCCTTAATTCTGCCCTTCTTAAGAGAAATTAAAATTTGACATGTTCTTACAATGTGGAGATCTGGTTCAGATCACAAGAGAGTTTTATCATTACACTCCAAGTTCCACTACTATGTTAGCACATACTGGGCTGTGGGAGTCAACTTGCTTAGAAAAGCAAGCAACTAAATCACGTAAATAGCTGAGGTTACTGAGTTAAGTGGATAGGCCATAGCAGGTCTGAGTTTATAACAACTTAATTTATAATGTTGTTGTCCTTATCTTCAACTTACCTAACATAACAAGGCTTACTTTAGGGCCCTCTGATAGTGTAGTGCTAGTGTCCCTATCCCTGGTTTGGGAGGCCTGCATTCAAGTCACACCTGCCTCAGAAGTGTGTAATAACATCTCTGAGCGGGGTGATTAGAAAAATAAGTTAAATAATAAAAAAAAGGCTTTCTTTAGGACGTCCTAAGATTTAAGATCATGCAGTTAAGCGTGCAATCTTTCACTCTTAGTTTGGCATGCCTTTCAATATTGAACTTCTTTACTATATTTAATATTCGCATGTTTACAGCCAGCATAATTCTCTACAAGACTCTAAAGTGTTAAAATAATGAAAGAATGATTTGAAACCAGATTGGATTCAGAATTAATTCATGGAAAAAAATTGAGAGCAGAATATTCCATCGTCGTAGTGTGAACCTAGTTTAGATAAAATAGAATCTCTGTATCAGTGGAATTGGTTTTATTCCCCTCCTTTTACAACAATCACTTGGCAGGTATGTGAGGAGGGTTACATTCATGTTCACAAGGGTAACCTCAATCTCAGCTTTATGTGTTTTACGTTAAGCCACTTTGCCTACTTCTTCTATATATCTGGAAGAAGGGTTACACCCGAAATGTCAGCTTCTCCACCAGCCTGGCTTGCTGTGTTCTTCCAGACTCCTGTCCGTCTACATATGTCTGGTCTCAGACACGATTTCTGTCACTGCTACCTAGGTGCAGCCATGCGCTTATCTCTTCCCAGGAGGAAACAGTTTGTCTTGTTTCCCTGCCTTTTGTTTTCAGAAAAGAAACATATTATGCTATCAAGCTAAAAGCTATTCACATCCTTGTGATTATATGTGTCCCGGTTTAATGGCATGTTGCTAACGACATAATTGTCTGGTTAACATACTGAATAGAAAATGTGTTTAATTAAATAAAGTAGATATTTCAAGTTTTTTTTAAGTGGAGAAGCTAATTTGAAATGAATTCTGGGTATCTCAGATACTTCTCAGTTGTGGGACTAGGTGAGATTTTATCAGCTTTGGGTGAAGTGTTTGGAGTCTCATTCCTGAAGAAGGGCTCATGCCCGAAACGTCGATTCTCCTGCTCCTTGGATGCTGCCTGACCTGCTGCGCTTTTCCAGCAACACATTTTCAGCTCTGATCTCCAGCATCTGCAGTCCTCACTTTCTCCTTGGAGTGTCATCAGTCAGCTAGAGAGCTGTTGAGTAACCCATGGCTCCTCTTTTTGGGAAGACTCTCTGATTCCCATGCAAATCATTGTGAGGCCATCAGAGGGCCTCCCCCAGCGATCAGATACACTGCAGTAGACAAGCAGGAGGCTGGAAGAACACAGCAAGCCAGGGAGCAATAAAGGGGTGGAGAAGTCAACTTTTCAGGTGTAACCCTTCTTCAGGACTAAAGGGTTACATCTGAAACATTGACTTTTCCACTTCCTGATGCTGCCTAGCTTGCTGTATTCTTCCAGCCTCCTACTTGTCTACCTTGGATTCCAGCATCAGCAGTTTTTGCCTCTCTGATCAGATATACTGTAGGCAGACGTACTGCCCAGTGAGAGTGATGGCTTATCAGAGGCTGGCAGCTTTGTTATCTGCAGCATCACTGAGGAGGCTGTGACTGTTGCCAGATGAATGCACCCATCCAATCCCAGAGCCCCAGGATTGCAACAGACCCAGGCCAGAGTCATGCAATTTGGGGGCAACTTTCACAAAACGGCAGAGTGGGGAGTTGTGACAAAATGGGTCTTAAAGGGCCTCTGCTTCTCATGTCCACTCCTTTGATGAGTTCAGTTGAGCAACCTTCTGACCCAGAGGTAACATGCTGTCTGCACAGTAAGCTGGGTGATCCCATTGGACATGAAATATTGCCTATAAGCAGTCATTAATTGGTTATAGGTCCTTCCCCATCTTAATGCTGTTACTGTGCTGAACTGGAGTTTGGAAAGGCTATTAATGAGGTTGCCTGTGATATACCTGACCTCATCTCTTCCTGCCTGAAATCTAATACTGGTGGGGGTGGAAAATCAGTGGTTTCAGGTATACCCCCAGCTACGACATCAAATGCTTTTCCTGACTCCAAGCTTGGCACCAGTGAGAGTACTACATTCACATTTTGTTTCATCTGGTCATAAAGTTTTAATCAGTTTAAAAAACATAATGTATAAATAGGCAGTGGTACAATGCTAACTTGCGGCTAGCGTAAAATGGGTGATATTGGATCGGTCACTTGTTATAGGCTGTGCCTAATTTTCGGAGGAACATAAAAATGAGTTTAACATACAATGGTGACTTCTCCGAATTTTCTTTAGAAAAGCTAATGATTAATAATTTGCATCAAAAACAGAAATTGCTGGGGAAACTCAGTGGTTCCAACAGCATCTGACAGCAAACTGGAGAGAAAGCCGAGTTAATGTTTCGGGTTTAGTGACTCTTCATTAGAAATTCTGAAGAAGCATCTCTGGAGTCAAAATGTGAAATCTGCTTTCTTTCCACAGACGCTGCTGGACCTGCTGGGTTTCAACAACAATTACTGTGTCAGTTTCAGATCACCAGCATCCACAGTTCTTTGTTTTATCTTTGTTTTATAATTTACCTAAGCTGTTTAAGCTTTGCATTATCAAGATCTACAGAATACTACTTTCAATAAGAATATTTTAATTTATGGATTGGCCCTGTCTTCATTATTGGAAAATTCTATACTTTAGAGTCATAGAGTCATAGAGGTGTACAGCACGGAAACAGACCCTTTGGTCCAACTCGTCCATGCTGAACGGATATCTCAACCCAATCTCGTCCCACCTGCCAGCACCTGGCCTATAACCCTCCAAGGGTGGGGGTGGGGAGAAAGTAGCATAGAGTACAATGGGTGAGTGGGGGAGGGGATGAAGGTGATAGGTCAGGGAGGAGAGGATGGAGTGGATAGGTGTAAAAGAAGATAGGCAGGTAGGACAAGTCCGTACAAGTCATGAGGACAGTGCTGAGCTGGAAGTTTGGAACTAGGGTGAGGTGGGGGAAGGGGAAATGAGGAAACAGTTGAAGTCCACATTGATGCCCTGGGGTTGAAGTGTTCCGAGGCAGAAGATGAGGTGTTCTTCCTCCAGGCGTCTGGTGGTGAGGGAGCAGCGGTGAAGGAGGCCCAGGACCTCCATGTCCTCGGCAGAATGGGACGGGGAGTTGAAATGTTGGGCCATGGGGCGGTGTGGTTGATTGGTGCGGGTGTTCCGGAGATGTTCCCTAAAGCGCTCTGCTAGGAGGCGCTCAGTCTCTCCAATGTAGAGGAGACCGCATCGGGAGCAACGGATACAATAAATGATAATAGTGGATGTGCAGACGACACAAAGGTTGGAGGTGACATTGACAGGATGCAGAGATGGGCTGAGACATGGCAAATGGAGTTCAATCTGGATAAATGCGAGGTGATGCATTTTGGAAGGTCGAACTTGAAAGTTGAGTACAGGATTAAAGACAGTATTTTTGGCAGTGTGGAGGAACAGTGGGATTTTGGTGTACAGGCACATAGGTCCCTTAAAATTGACACCCAAGTGGACAGGGTTGTTTAGAAAGCATGTGGGTGCTTTGGCTTTCATTAACAGGGGGATTGAGTTTAAGAGCCGTGAGATCTTGTTGCAGATCTATAAAACTTTGGTTAGACCACATTTGTAATACTGCGTCCAGTTCTGGTCACCCTATTATAGGAAAGATGTGGATGCTTTGGAGAGGGTTCAGAGGAGATTTACCAGGATGCTGCCTGGAATGGAGGGCTTATCTTACGAAGAGAGGTTGACTGAGCTTGGACTTTTATCATTGGAAAAAAGAAGGAAGAGAGGGGACCTAATTGAGGTGTACAAGATAATGAGAGGCATAGATAGAGTTGATAGCCAGAGACATTTTCCCATGGCAGAAATTGTTAACATGAAGGGTCATAGTTTTAAGCTGTTTGGCGGAAAGTATAGAGGGAATGTCAGAGGTGGGTTCTTTACTCAGAGAGTTGTGAGAGCATGGAATGCGTTGCCAGCAGCAGTTATGGAAACAAGGTCATTGGGGATATTTAAGAGACTGCTGGACATGCATATGCTCACAGAGATTTGAGGGTTCGTACATTAGGTTTACCTTACATGAGGATCAATGGTCGGCACAACATCATGGGCTGAAGGGCCTGTTCTGCATTGTACTGTTCTATGTTCCATGTTCTATGTTCGATGTTCTATGTGCACTATGACCCCAGCGGGTGGTATTATCGGACAAATCAGATTTCAGAGTGAAACATAGCATCATAGACCACAGATTTTATTTGTTTTGTTTTCCATGAAGTTCATTCATGAACATACTGAAGAGCTTGCCAAAGTTGTTTTAATGAAAGATTAACAATATTCATTACACAAAGAAAAATACAAACTATATTATATGAGAGAAGAACTGTTGGAACAACCTCAATTCAAACACAAGAAAGATTCATTTATTTTATTCCAGAAATACTCTTACAGACATTCAATGCTCAGTAAAGAATCAATCCTATTCCATGCTAAAGCATCATGATTAGCTCATGCTTAGTTAACCAATTATGGCCATAGTTGTTTTTCTTTTAGCAAATTGCTGCAGATTCATTCAATGATTTTTTTTGACTGATGCGCCTCTTTGAGACTTTAAAACAAATTGGCAACTCAGCTCACTACTACTACACATGAGTTCCCTAAACTCACACATTCAATAGCCTTGTAAGATATTATCCTTTCTGACACCCTAACAGCTTTCTGCTTCTGGAAATTTCTTCTCCTTGACTTTTAAGCATCTCAGAACTTCGCTCCAGCCCTGACTGCATTGAGGCTGGTAGCAGCAGCATCTTTGCTGTTATGGGCCTCTCCCCCCTGCTTCTGGCTGCTAGTCTCTCTTTCTAGTTATCAAAATTCAAGTCAGCAAACATGTTAACAATTGTGTCTCCAGCTTGCTTACTGATCCCTTACCTGAAATCACATGACTTATGGGAAATGCTGATTTGAACTCAGTGTTCAAAAAGACTTTCTGACATTTAATTAAAAAAAATAAAATCTTCATAGAACTGAAAAAAATAAAATCCATTTTCCCCTGCTTTAGAACCTAATCTCTGTCACAACTCACCAGGATAGCACAATGGAGATCATGGCCCATTATTTCTGGAGTTGTCGCAAAAAACAGGAAGTTTTTAAGTAAGTACACACATTTCTGTCCTAAAGTGGAGTCACACCTGAGTGGAAATATTACCTCTGCTTCTCTCTCCACCGATGCTGCTAGATCTGCTGAGTTTCTCCAGCATCTGCATTATTTTGCTTTTACTCAAAATCTTCCAATTTTCTTGATATTCAGACCATGCTGAAAGAAAACACAGTTCTCTGTACTGGACAAGAAAGAGGGAGGTGGGCTAATAGCAGAGGTTATTATAGTTTCCAGAACAAGTAATAGGATAGAGAATGTGGAAAGAGTCAGGAATCTAACTTCAGGTACAGCAGATAAGGGTCAAAAAGTGTAGTGCTGGAAAAGCACAGCCGGTCAGGCAGCATCCGAGGAGCAGGAGAGTTGACGTTTCGAGCAAAAGCTCTTCATCAGGAATCGGGGACAACTATGAGAAGGAGGACAGTCAATGCAGAACTAAGGGTATTGTATTTAAATATACGCAGTATACAAAACAAGGTGAGTTTGTATTGCAGATTAAAATTGGCAAGTGCAATGCTGTGGGTATCATAGAGACATGAATGCATGAAGACCAGGGCTTGGAACTAAATATCCAAGGATACACAACCTATTGAAACAACAGGCAGTTGGGCGGAGGGATGTGGGGATGTCTTGTTAGTAAACAGTGAAATTAAATTGACAACAGGAAGTAATATTAAGTTGGAAAACATAGAATCTCTGTGGGTAGAGTTGAAGAAGCACAAAGGAGATAAGTTACCAATGGGCATTATATACAGGCTTCCTAGCAGTAGTCAGAATGTGGAGAAGAAAATAAATTGGGAGCTAGAAAAAGCATGTAAGAAAGGCAATATGTTTGGGGGACTTCAGTGTCCGGGTGGTCTGGGTAAATCAGGTTGGCAGTGGATCTGCAGAAAAGAATTTGTCTAATGTATATGAGATCTTTTTTTGGAGCAGCTTGTGGTATAGTCCACTAGGGAACAGGCAATATTAGATTTGGGATGAGGCAGACTTGATTAGGGAGCTTAAGGTGAGGAAACTCTTAGGGGGCAGTGATCATAACATGATAGAATTCATGCTGCAATTTGAGAGAGAGAAACTGGAATCAGACATAAATAGCATTACAATTGAGTAAAGAAAACTACAAAGACATGGGGGAGGAAGTGGCTAGAGTTGTTTGGAAGGGGAGCCTACAGGGAAGATAGTGGGAGCAGCAATGGCAGGAGTTTCTGGGGTAATTCAGGAGGCACAGCACAAATTCATCCAAAAGGAAGAAGAAAAATATTAAGGGGCACATGAGTTAGCCATGGCTTCAAAGGCAGTCAGGAACAGCAAAAAAGCAAAAGTCAAAGCTTAGAATGTAGTGAATATTAGTGGAAAGCCAGAGGATTGAGAGGCATTTAAAAACCAGTAGATGATAACTAAAAAAGCAATAGCATAAAGGAGATTAAACTTGAGAGTAAGCTAGCTAATAACATACAAAATGATTGTAAGAGCTTTTGTTTAGATATGTGAAAGTTAAGAGAGAGGCAAAAGTGGACATGGGACCACTTGAAAAGGAGGCTGGAGGAGTAATAATGGGAACCAAAGAAATGATGGAGGAACTATAGGTACTTTGTATGAGTTTTCACAGTGAAGGATCTGAGCAACATATCAAAACTTCAAGAGAGTCAGGGGACAGAGGTGAGTGTAGTAGTCATCACTATGGAGAAGGTGCTGAAGAAGGTTCCAGGTCTGAAAGTGGGTAAATCACCCAGTGTTTTGAAGGAGTTAGCTGAGGAAATTGTAGAAGCATTGATGATAATCTTTCAAGAAACATTGGAGTCAAGAAGGGTCCCAGAGGACTGGAAAATGGCTAATCTAACACCCCTGTTTAAGAAGGGGGGGAGGCAGAAGACAGGAAATTATCAGCAGGTTAGCCTGACCTTGGTTATTTGTAAGGTTTTAGAGTCCATTATTAAGGATGAAATTGCAGTGTATTTGGAAGTTCATGGTAAAATATGGAGGTCATACCTGACAAATCTGTTTGAATTGTTTGAGGAGGTAATGAGCAAGCTAGACAAAGGAGAGGCAGTGGACGTCATCTATTTGGATTTCTAGAAGGCACCAAACATGAGACTGCTAAATAAGAAAAGAGCCCATGGTGTTAGGGGTAAGGCACTGCCATGGATAGGGGATTGGCTGACTGGCAGAAGGCAGAGAATAGGGATAAAGAAGTCTTTTTCAGGATGGCAGCCAGTGACTCATGGAGTTCTGCAGTGTTCTGTCTTGGGACCACAACTATCCAGGTTATACATTCACGTTCTGGATGAAGTAGCTGAGGGCACTGTGACTAAGTTTAGAGATGACATAAAGATAAGTGGAGGGACATGTAGTGTTGAGGAAGCAGGGAGACTGTAGAAGGACCTGGACTAGAAGCATGAGGAAAGAAGCAGCAGATAGAATACAATGTGGTAGAGTGTAAAGTTCTGCACATTGTGAGAAGAATAGAGATATAAACTATTTTCGAAATGGAGAACGGCCTCACAAATCTGAAACACAAAAGGGACTTTTTCAGGATTCTCTTAAAATTAACAAACAAGTTCAGCTGGCGGTTTGGAAGATAAATGCAATGCTGAGACTGTCTGAGGTTCTGGGCAGACTGGAATGTTCTGAGCAGTTTTAAATCTAAGGAAGGATGTGCTGGCTTTGGAGGGGGGTTCAGAGCAGGTTTACGAGAGTGATCCTTGGACAACAGTGAGTTGTGAACACAGCCCAGTCCATCACTCGAACAAGTCTTCCATCTGTTGACTCCAACTATACTTCCCACTGCCTCGGGAAAGCAACCAAAATAATCAAAGACCACTCCCACCTCGGTTTTACTCCCTTTCAACTGGCAGAAGATATAAAAGTTTGAATACATATATGAACGCATTCAAGAATAGTTTCTTCCCTGTTGTTATCAGACTTTTGAACTGACCTGTCAAATGTTAATTCTGATCTCCCTCTCTCTTTCTCTCTCTGCTGCTGTAACACTGATTGCTGTAACTCTGTCAATAGATGTGAAGCAGGAAAAGCACAGCAGGTCAGACAACATTTGAAGAGCAGGAAAGTCAATGTTTGGGCCGAAACCCTTCCTGACAAATGGTTTTGGCTTGAAACATTGATTTGCCTGCTTCTTGAATGCTGTCTGACCTGATGTGCATTTTCAGCTTCATATCAAAATGGTTTTGGCGGCACGGTGGCACAGTGGTTAGCACTGCTGCCTCACAGCGCCAGGGACCTGGGTTCAATTCCCGCCTCAGGCGACTGACTGTGTGGAGTTTGCACATTCTCCCCGTGTCTGCGTGGGTTTCCCCCGGGTGCTCCGGTTTCCTCCCACAGTCCAAAGATGTGCGGGTCAGGTGAATTGGCCATGCTAAATTGCCCGTAGTGTTAGGTAAGGGGTATATGTAGGGGTATCGGTGGGTTGCGCTTCGGCGGGTCGGTGTGGACTTGTTGGGCCGAAGGGCCTGTTTCCACACTGTAAGTAATCTAATCTAATCTGTTGATTCTGGCTTCCAGCATCTGCAGTCCTTACTGTATTCTGCAATCTGTCCTGTTACCCTGATGCACTTTGAATGGTACGAACTGCCTGATTAGCATGCCAAACGCACTTTTCTCTACATCTCGGTGCATGTGACAAAAATCAATCAATCAGTCAATCAAATTTAAGGGCTGCTTTCAATGGCCTCAACTTTGGGGCTGACAGGAGAAGAGAGGGATGGGGGCCTGGGAAGGAAAGGGAGGGGGATCAGCTCCCTCAAAGACCCCCTTATCACATTAGGCACTCTCCACCCTTTGGTGTTACTTATAATGCAAGGAAAGGGGACCTTTGAAGGGAGTGACCCCTCCCCTTCCTTCCCAGACCCCTATTTCTGGACTAGGAGGCCTGTGTTCAAATTCGAAAGTGTGCACAGGCATCTCTGAACAGGTTTATTACAGGTATATTAATTAGCTGTGGGGTTCCTGTGATCCTTGCTGACTCTTCAGCAATCCCTACTATCTGAAAAATCTTGACTTTGTTTTGTATCACTGCATGCTCTACGTTATGCAATTTGTAGGTGCAGTTTGTCTGTTTTATCATAAGGCATTGGCCATTCAGTTTGGCTTTTGGCAAAGATTGAGGGGCAAAGAACATTTCAAATAACCTCTGGTTGGCTGATACAAAATAAAGGTTCAGTTGTTCATTCTGTGCGTGATGTCTGAACTTAACAGGTATAAAGGTGATGGTTCTGCTAATAAGAAACTCAGTCTACTTTTACAAACTGCTGTGAACACAAGATAAAAGAGTTAGCAGGAAGCTTGTACCATAATAATTATCTATGTTTCCAGTTTATATGCCATTCTTACATTTAAAATTACAGTTTTCTTATCACTTTTTTGATAATTAACTCGTGTCTTCTCCTGCATTTTCCGGAGAAACGCAGAACAAATGCATAACTTTAAAAATAACGCTAATCTGTTTACATCACATTATATTCTTCAAGGTGAAGCATTGCAGTATAATGATAAAGTCAAACTTATTAATCTGAGTCACTGGAAGGGGAAATGTTGCTGACAATAATCTTTAAATGATATGCATATTGGTTTTTATCTCCAGACTTGCGATTTTTATTTCGAGCCTCATGTTAGCCACATGATAAATAGATCATCCTGCAATGTAGGACGATCTACTCATTTTGATTAAACTCCCACTGGTGTTGTTTACAAGGTTTGCAATCCTACACATTTGTTTTAATGACAGACAGTTATCCATTTAAATGTTAAATAGTGAAGAGGAGTCATGGATTACAGTTGCGTAGTTTAACACAGATTACACTACAAATCATGTTCAATAATCCCTCCATTTCTGTTCTGGTTAGATCATTTTGTTTTAACTAGGAGAAAGTGAGGACTGCAGATGTTGGACGGTCAGAGTCAAAAGGTGTTGGTGCTGGAAAAACACAGCAGGTCAGGCAGCATCCAAAGAGCAGAACAGTTAATGTTTCAGCACAAACTCTTCAGCAAGAATGTCAATCTGAACAACGAAGATGACTTAGCAATTCTTGATGATACTGTTGAGTAGTTTTGATGCCCTAACCTTTTTGTAAATTACATTCTTTTTGATTTATTGGATGGGGAATTCAAATATTTTCAAGTTATTTGAAGTCACGGTTCTTACACAGGATTTTCCTTCAAGGAGCAATTAAAGTGTTTTCTCCGACTCTCATAAGAATTGTGTTTCCAAAGTGAGTCTCATTTTGTTGATGGGAGAAATGCACCTGTCCTTGTACTTTACTAAAATTTGTTCAGAGAAACCAATATCAATTACCATCCCGAGTTTAGGTATGGTGCGAACTGTTTTTTATTTTACTTTTCATTGTTGGCTTGGAATTCTCATTAGAGTTTTAAAATCTGAAGTTAAAAATAAGCATGTAATTTAAAATTAAGTGCAGGAGCATCCCCTTCATTGCTCATGGAGGCACTGGGTTCGCAGACTGAAGAGCACTGTCCAACACTTGGAATGCTTTTCTCTCCTGAGAGCAGCTCCTGGCTGCTGCTGGCTGATGCCCTGACCTTGCTTGTCAGGCATGTGGGTACCTCTGTGTGTTCCAGAGATAGAGGGGCTCATTCTCCTCTTGCCATGACACTACTGCAGAGAGTTCATGTGTAAGAGATGCAGGTCAGCTTGCATCTCCAGTTCAGTCAGAGGGGTCCACGAGTTTCCAATGCAGCTTGAGGGGCTCCAGCAGTTTAGCACAGTATCTCTGTGGTTGTGGCACTTCTACAGACCAACTGAGTGCAGATTTGGCAGTTCTTTAAAGTTAGCATTTGCCTTTCAGAAGGTATGAGATTGGAGCTTCATTGCGAGGCCCCATGCTGCATCAATGACTTTAATCAGCCTTTAGTCATGTAGTACTGATCAATTCCTTCTGTTCAATGATGGTACCCACTCCTAGATTTGCTGCACCATAGCAATGAAACTCAATTCCTAGTCTGCATTTGCCATGCAGTTACTAGGCAGAGGCTATTTTGAAATCAGGCATGGTAGGACCAGTTTATTTTGTTTAGCTACTGGATGCCTGGAAGTTTAACCTCATGAAGCCATGCCAATAGCCTCTTCATTTCTCATGCTCCTTCACCTTCAAACCAATTTTATCCTAAATGCACCTCAGCCGCACATTTTGGAAAATTAATCCATGACCGAATAATTTTCCTGACACGTTTGTTGGGGGCAACTTTACAATGATGACCTCTTGCCATTGATTCCCCAACCTGAGTAAATAATCTTTCTCTTGTTTCATATTTACCATATGAAACAATTTACCAGTTCTACCTCCTCTCCTGTGAAATATTTTGTTTGTGTTCTTCTTTCCAGTGAAGAATATCTTTTTTCCCAATGAAGAGTCTCTCATGCCTCTCTTCATAGCTAAGTTCATTTTTAAATCCATGTCTTAGGTTTGATGGATCAATGATTATGCTTTTTCTGTTTTTGTGCCCCTTCTATGGTGGTTTGGCCAATTTTGATGGTCTAACAGTGACCAACTCTCATCTTTTACCAGCTGGTAAATAATGGACACATTGAGGAGCATTGACAAAAGTAAACATGTCATTTTTCTTCAGGTTTTATTGTCCTGGACTTTTTTGCAATAAATTATATATTTGCATTCCTAAGTTTTGGTTCCTCTATACTTCTTAGCGTGTCACTCAATTATATATTTGTAGCTCTCATATTTCCTCCCAAATTATGTTACCTCATACTCTTTCAAATGCTTTTGCATTCATCATTGATCTGCCTACTATGCTAACCTTGCACATGCCCTTTTCCAATTCTGTTTAATGATTGTCAAACTCAATTTTTGTCTTATTTACAAAATTTGATGTGCTCCTCAGGCTGAATTTAAACCATTACAATTTTATTGACATCAAAACCCATATGACTACAACAGCTTTATTTCCATTACCTACTCAATCAGACATTACATCTAAAAGGCTATCTTAAATTTGTGAAAGCAGCTATTTCAGGAGTTACATTTTGGTATGCAGTATATCAATAATTTCATACATGATAAATAGCAAATGTATCTTACATGAGATATTGAGGAGACTTCTGTTCCCGAAAGCTTTTTAATACATCTGAGTCTGCTATGGGCGGACTGACATAGATTGATTGCAATGATCAGTCAACTGCTCCACAATCAATGCAACGAGAGAGTAATAGATGTCAAAAATTTAACTGGTGTGTGTGTGTGTGTGTGTGTGTGTGTGTGTGTGTGTGTGTGTTCTCCTGTCTGACGATCAAGGCACAAATCCTTCAGATATTAACATTATTTCTGAGTTTTCCATTAATCATTTGGCAATGTTACAGAGAGAGAGCCTCCGTGGCATTCACTCTGCTGCATTAGAGGCTGCTGACTGTTTGTAGTTGGTGTTCAATAAGCACCTCTTTGGTCAAAACTTACTTTTATATCATGGTGAAGACAAAATATGTATAAACAATGCAAAAGATGGCCGATAACCAAATTTGGTCAGAATACAAGGCAGTAATGGCTAGATTAATCTGCCCAAAGGTTCTAAAGCATGTGATATTTTTCTTCCTACCCTTGGAATTCCAGTCATATGCAATGACCAACTGAAAATAATGCTTCAGACCGATGTCCAAGGAGTGAATAATCTTCATAATTGATTAATTTATTTATGAACCAGCCTGTATGAGCAGGTAGTACTTCCTGGAAGATTGGTTTCCTAATTTCAAGCCTTGATTCTGGATACTTCATTAGTGAAAACTAAAGATCTTTCTAAAGCAAGATGGTGGCCAAAAGGGAAGTTAGCACAGGTATTCTGATAAAGTGCTGGAGACAACATCCTTGCCTTAGAGGAACAACTGTATATCTATTAATATCGAAATTGAGGTCAGCATTTGATATAATGTGCTGACGGATTTACTCTTCTTACTCAAACTGACTCTGGGAGCCTGTAATGTGCAATGGGGAATGATGCTTTATTGAGTGCTTTAATTTTTAACAAACCCTGTCAGCAGTTTGCCCACTGGTACCAAGGCACTGTGAGAGAAAACGATGACTCATGATTTATCATAAAAAATGCAGGTGGCAGCACACTGTGTAGGAGCAATGTGAACAATTTTTGTTCTGGGAAATCCGCCAACTGTTTGCAATGGAGTTCAAATATGATTAAATGCAGTTAATTCTAGATGATCTCTGAACCTGACAGTACTTGCATTTGTAGAAAGGTACTTTGATTCAATATTTGTGATCGACAGATTTCTGCATTCATTTAAGGTGAATCCAAGTTTTCTAAAAGTTGCATTTGGATAATGTCCTTGACAAAAAAATGTGTCAACAGAGTTCTTAGGCACAAAATGAAATAAGCGTCGATGCTGTGCCACATAAGTAGACATTGAAAAAATTGACCAAGGGCTTAGTCAAAATAATAGGCTCAAAGAGAGTCTTCAAGGTGGATTATGAAGTGTTAACAAGTAACTAATCCAGGGGCCAGTTGGTTTACAATTATCAACTGGCAGTTTGATTAACTAGGAAATATATCAATTTCCAATGTGAGATGAATGTTTTATAATATTGGGCGAAGATAAATTGTAGGGAGCTAATTAATCTTTTCCAGTGGCAGGAAATGTGCTCACAGAGACTCAGCAGTTAGGTAACATGATACTTGATCGTTTTGGAGAAAAAAATGTCAACAGAAAGTAAATACAGTGTAAAGTGAGCTACTGGTGGCTGGATTCACACTGTGGTAGAAACCCTATGGTCTGTATACAATTGAACATCTTGAATTTAAAGGCATATTTACTATTAAAGTGTAAATAAGGAGACCTGTAAATATTTATCCCAAAATCAATGTAATTGTTTCTTAATTAACTGAGTAAAGTTTGCATTCAATTCAGACTTCTCATTTTAAGAAAACTTATTCCAGTTGCAACGTGAAAATGGAATATATTTTCTCATACCTTAGCAGGGCCAATGGCAAGAATGTTGGGAAAATATGATGAAAATGCTTCTGATGCTGGGAAACATTGTCCAATGTTTCCCATAAGGTTTTAATGGTGAATTCTGAATCATGCTAAAGAGTAATGACCACTTTATTTCCATTCATTTACATCTCATTAAAAACTCATGTCAACTCATTTCTATGCAGTTCCCCATTATCCTCTTCTTTCCTGAGAAACTTAATGAAGCTAATTCCTCAGCAGTTACCTGGTGGCAGCTGCTCAGCATTTGTTTCTCCAGGCCTTTATCCATCCTGCTTTGCACTTTCCATGGATACCATCGTCTTGCATCCTCCATCTGTGCAATCTGGCATCACCAAACTTCCAGCCTCACCATGTCATCAGGCTGCTCTCGAAATAACTCACACAGCAATTCAGCACTTCAAAAGTTCAGTTTAGAGCTTATGGATGCTCATATCTTGCATGCTTTTTGCCAGGTCACTTTGTGTACCTTGACATACAATTGACATTTCATCTCATGCATTTTTATGGATGTCTCTTAATTTGCATTCTTAGAATTCAATTACTTTGCTCTGACTTTAAGTCTGTCAGCCTCTTATGGTTTTCATTTTTTTTGCCTCCTTCCCTTGCATAATCTTTTCTGAGTTGAATGGCCATCTCTATATTGTAACACAACTGAGATTTAATTCTTTTTCTGTGACACTTAACTTTATGCAGGAATTGCAACTTTTTAAGCGTTAATTCTTGCTAAGAAAACACACTGAAAAATATAATAATCATGTTACTCAAATGTCAATAATATCAAAACCATGCTAACATATTTCAACGGAACTATTGTTAAATTAATTATGGAAACAAGCCTTCAGCCCAACAAGTCCACACCAACCCACTGAAGAGTAACCCACCCAGACTCATTCCCCTACCACAGGCACCTAACACTGTCCGCAATTTAGCAAGGCCAATTCCCCTAGTATGCACATCTTTGGATTGTGGAAGGAAACCCAAGCAGACACAGGGAGAATGTGAAAACTCCACACAGACAGTCACCCAAGGCTGGAATCAAACCTGGGTCCCTGCCACAGTGATGTGGCAATGCTAGCCACTAAGCCACCGTGTCACTCCATCTTATGATGCTTTCTCATAAGTACAATCCTAATAAAATTGTTAACATTTAATCAAACCATTTAATTCTCACCCAATGAGTTTAAGTGATTAAGATTGGGAGTTGCACGTGTCCTTAATGAGCCATATATCCTTTCAGAAGAGTTTACAATTGTCTGTACATATTGGGATATAGGGGTCATAGCACTTAACACTTATCTGTTGTTACCCCAAAGACAATGAGCCAAATATATCAGATGGGATTGCCTAACAAGCTCATTCACAGCACCTGATTGACCACTTCCATGGTGCTGAGGATGTCATGGATTGTATGTTTAGGTGAGCTAAGCTTCAGCAGGTAGTGCAGGAGTTCCCTGAAGCTATCCCCCCTCTCAAACAGATATGCTGTGTTGAATACTGTTAGGGTGATGGCCTCTCAGGGGAAAACAGCAACAGCCAAGTTTGTGGCATCATGGTTGGCTCTGCTGAATAGCAGGGGAGGAAAAATACTGGGAGAGGATTTGATTGTAGGGGATTTGATTGCAGGGAACTTGATTCAGAAGGGTTTGAAGAAGATTGATGGACACAAAATGCTAATTCTGCTTCTCTCTCTGCTGTGGGAAAGTGAAGTTATGCACTTTTTTCTGAAGAATAAAGGTGTAGAGTATTTCTAAATGGAAGAAACAATGTGCTGGCAGTGAGGTCATTCAGAGAAGGTTTACAAGAGTGATTGTGGGGATTAAGAACTAGTCATATGACGAGCAGTTAAGGAGTCTGGATCTGTACTCGCTGGAGTTTACAAATTACAGAATATTCAGAGGCCTGGATAGAGTGGTTTTGACGAAGATGTTTCAACTTGTAGCAGAGACGAGGACCCAAGGGCACAATATTAGAGTGAAGGGATAACACACGATAGCTGAGACAATCATGAATTTCTTCAACCAGAGAGTGGTTAATCTGTGGAATTCATTGCTGCAGAAAGCTGTGGAGGCCAAGCCACTGAGTGAATTTGAGGCAGAGATAGATAGGTTCTCAATTATAGATTAGATTAGATTAGATTCCCTACAGTGTGGAGACAGGCCCTTTGGCCCAACAAGTTCACACTGACCCTCTGAAGAGTAACCCACCCAGACTCATTTCCCTACATTTACCCCTGACTAACGCACCTAACCCTGTGGGCAATTTGACTTGACCAATTCACCTGACTTGCACATCTTTGGACTGTGGGAGGAAAATAGAGCACATGGGGGAAACCCACGCAAACACTGGGACATTGTGCAAACTCCACACAGACAGTCACTCAAGGCCAGAATCGAACCTCGATCACTGGCATTGTGAGGCAGCAGGGTTAACCACTGAGGGGATCAAAGGTTATGGGGAGAAGCGAAGACAATGAGATTGAGAAACATATCAGCCATGATTGAGTGGTGGAGCAGACTCGATGGGCCAAATGGCCTCCTTCTGCTCCTATACCTTATGGTTTGATAAATGCAGGTAAATAGAATTAGTATAGTTTAGGTGTTCATTGGTCGGCATAGATACGGTGAGGGGAAAGCCTGTTTCTATGTTTTATGACTCTGAGACTGGAGTCACATGTAGGTCACAGCAGTCAGGTATGACTAGTTCTCTTCTCTGATAAAGTGATTGCTTGCCAGATACATTTTCCAGCAGCGTCTAATTGACATTACTATCCTTCATGACCAGATTTGCTGAATTCATTCTCGTAACTTGCTTGTTTGGGATCACATGTTTTTAAAAAAGAATCCCTACAGTGTGGAAACAGGTCCTTCGGCCCACCCAGTCCTCACTGACCTTCTGAAGAGTAACCACCCAGACTCATTTCCCTCTGATTAATGTACCTAACACAATGGGAATTTAGCATAGCTAAGTCACCTGACCTGTACATCTTTTGGACTGTGGGAGGAAACCAGAGCACCTGGAGGAACCTCACGCAGACACAGGGAGAATGTGCAAACTCCATACAATCAGTCATTGGAGTTGACCACAGGTCCTTGGTGCTGTGAGGCAGCTGTGCTAACCAATGAGCCAACATGCTGCCCGTATATCCAGTAGCATAACCAGCTACTGCAGACATTGTAAATCTGAAACAAAAACAGAAATTACCGGAGAAAATCAGGCAACTTGGCAGCATCTGTGGAGAGAAAGCACATCCAACATTTTGGGTCCAGTGACTCTTCATTAGAACTGTTTTGAAACACTGAAGAAAAGTCACTGGACCTGAAATGATAATTCTGCTTTCTCTCCACAAGTGCTGCCAGACCTGCTGAGTTTCTACCACGAGGAGGATGTTGCCAATTTCCTTTTATTATTGTTATCAACACAGCCCTTGATTCCAATGTTTGTTGGTATATCATGTTTTGAAATCCACTTCCATCTTGAAGTCATGCAATATATTTCCAGCTCCAACAGCTCTCATCTTGTTGCTCACCCTTGACAGAATAGCATTCAGTGCCCTACAGTTATACAGTCATAGAGATGTACTGCACGGGAAACAGATCCTTCGGTCCAACTTGTTCATGCCGAACAGATATTCCAATCCAATCTAGTCTCCCCTATCAGCACCTGGCCAATATCCCTCCAAACCCTTCCTATTCATATACCTGTCCAGATGCCTTTTAAATGTTGCAACTGTATTTGCCTCGAGGAGAAAGTGAGGTCTGCAGATGCTGGAGATCAGAGCTGAAAATGTGTTGCTGGAAAAGCGCAGCAGGTCAGGCAGCATCCAAGGAACAGGAGATTCGACGTTTCGGGCATAAGCCCTTCTTCAGGAATTCAAACATACTTAGAATTTGTGCAATAAAATGGTGGTTTGTGAAATAGCCATATAGTTTGAAAACATGGTAAGAGTAGAATAATAAGGACAGGCTGTTCACACTTCCAGTACAATTCCATACAACACTACCACCTGTAAGTTCCCCTCAAAACCACTCACCACCCTGATTTGGAAATATAATCGCTATTCCATCACTGTTGCTATGTCAAAATCCCTCCCTAACGGCATTGTGTATCAACCTTCCTGAAGAAGGGCTTATGCCCGAAATGTCGAATCGCCTGTTCCTTGGATGCTGCCTGACCTGCTGCGCTTTTCCAGCAACACATTTTCAGCACTGTATTTGCCTCCCCCACTTCCTCTGGCAGCTGATTCCATACATGCACCACCCTCTGCATGGAAAAGTTGCCTCTTAGATCTTTTTTAAAACTTTCCCCTCTCACTCTAAGCCCGTGGGCAGCATGGTGGCTCAGTGGTTAGCGTTGCTGTCTCACAGTCACAGGTTCAATTCCAGCCTCAGGTGGGTGACTGTCTGGAGTTTGCATGTTCGTCCTGTGTGTGTGGGTTTGCTCTGGTTTCCTCCCACAGTCACAAATATGTGCAGCTCAGGTGAATTGGCCATGTTAACTTTCCCATAGTGTTAGATGCCTCATTCAGAGGGAAATGGGTCTGGGTGGGTTGCTCTCTGGAGGGTTGGTGTGGACAGGTTGGGCTGAAGGGCCTGTTTCCACACTGTAGGGAATCTAATTTATGCCCTCTAGTTCTGGACTTTCCTCACCCTAGGGAAAAAACTTTGTCTATTTATCCTATCCATGCCCCTCATGATTTTATAAACCTCTATAAGGTCACCCCTCAGCCTCTGATGCTCCAGGGAAAACAGCCCCAGCTTATTCAACCCCTCCCAATAGCTCAAATCCTCCAACCCTCGCAACATCCTTGTAAATCTTTTCTGAACCCTTCCAAGTTTCACAATATTTTTCTGAAAGGAAGGAGACCACAACCAAATGCGATATTCCAAACAGTAGCCTAACCAATATCCTGTACAGTCGGAACATGACCTCCCAACTCCTGTACTCAATACTCTGACCAATAAAGGAAAGCATACCAAACGCCGCCTTCACTATCCTAGCTACCAGTGACTCCACTTTCAAGGAGCTATGAACCTGCTCTCCAAGGTCTCTTTGTTCATTAACACCCCCTAGGACCTTTTCACTAAGTGTATAAGTCCTGGTAAGATTTGCTTTCCCAAAATGCAGCACCTCACATTTATCTGTATTAAACTCCATCTGCCACTTCTCAGCCCATTGATCTATCTGATCAAGATCCCATTGTAATCTGAGGTAACCCTCTTCACTGTCCACTACACCTCCAATTTTGGTGTCATCTGCAAACTTACTAACTATACCTTTTATGCTCACATCCAAATCATTTATATAAATGATGAAAAGTAATGGACCTAGCACTGATCCTTGTGGCACTCCACTGGTCACAGCCTTCTAGTCTGAAAAACAACCCTCCACCTCCACCCTTTGTCTTCTACCTTTGAGCCAGTTCTGTATCCAAATGGCTAGTTCTCCTTGTTCTTACATGCTTCTGAAAACTGATCTGGAAAGTTACCTATGCTCTGCAGTGTTCACATCAATGAGCTAAGCACATGAAAATTATTTTTTTTTATGGTTCATTTGTAGGATATAGGCATCCCTACCAGCATTTATTGTCTGTCCATAGTTGCCCTTGAGAAGGTAATGGTGAGTTGTCTTGAACTGCTGCAGTTCACCTGCTGTGAGGTTGATACACAATGCCGTTAGGGAGGGATTTTGACCTAGCAACAGTGATGGAGTAGCGATTATATTTCCAAATCAGGGTGGTGGTAGTTTTGTATTGGAATTGTACTGGAACTGTGAACAGCCTGTCCTTATTATTCTACTCTTACCACCATGTTTTCAAACTATATGGCTATTTCACAAACCACCATTTTATTGCACAAATTCTAAGTATGTTTGAATTACTTTACAATTTTGCTGTTGCTTTTCTCTTTTTAATTTATATTCATAAACAACAAAGGAAGAAGAAAACCTGGAGTTATATAATGTGGCTAATCATAACTTTAGCTACATTGCCAATGAATTACTCTCACGAGTTTTGGGTACAACCAATTGTCGCATTTATTCACAAATGTTTTGTAGATAATAAATCAGATGAACAATCAGTGAATCAGTAAGGATAGAAAAATAGAAAAGCAAAATAACTTATCTGCTGTTACATGTAACTGAAACTAGGGTGGAGTTTTTCCATTTTCAGGTAGTGTTTTGCCAATGGAAGTCCATCATGACCTCTAGCAATGTTTCTCACACAATCGTCCACTCATCGCTTTAGTAATTATATATCTGTTTTTTTGGGTGACTTACGCAAGTGATTAATGAGTCAGAGAGGTGAAAGTGCTCAACACTCCTGTTTTCACTGCGTCTGTCACCATCTTTTAAGCCCAGTTGCACAGAACATCAGACTCTGCAAGGTGGGGACAATGTCTCACAATGTGATGCTGGAGTCACAATATTCAGGACATGACTCAGAGGAAAGGAAAACTCAGCTGTGTGTCTCAGACTGGCACCTGGAGATATTGGTGGACAGGATGATGGGACATGCACAGTCCTATCCAGCTGACTACCATAGCAGACTCTGCTACCAAACCCAGTCAGCTTGGATACAAATTGAATCCGAAGTTGCTACTGCATCTCATGTAAAGTGGGATGTCCAGTCAACAGAAAGAAGTTCAGTGATCTTTTGCACTCTTTATGTGTAAGTCACACCAACTTTTTTCTCTTTCCTCACAACCACTGAGCCATCACTCACTCTAACTCTGCCACTGCTCACATCTCTCACCAAGAATCATGGACTAAGGCTCTAAATATTGCATTTATCATTTTCCCTCAACACTCTTTCCCAACTCATCCTTTAAACTATCACCTCTTTCTGCCCTTTGCACTTCCTATTCGCTCACTGGGTACATCTCACCACCTCTCCTGTTTATCTACAACTATTAACTATTCTTTCATCCACTCTCTTTAAGCTCAATCTCTCTCTTTGTCTAGTTGTAGGAAAAACAATTGACCAAAAACTGGGCTGCGAACACAAAAAAAAAGCTTTCATCTCCACCCTCTGCCAGCTCAGAAATGGTCACTTGGTTTGGTACTCTATCTGGATTAATCTTGGGAGCAAGCTAAGGTGAGGACATCACTAAAACTTCCCTACAGCTGGTTAGCAAGAAAATGGCTTAGGTCTATCAGAAACCTGGCAACTGCACAAGCACAGAATGAGCACTTGTTCCTAACCATTTTTCAAACTGCAGAAACATGCATCAGAACATCAGGCAGTTTGTTAGAGGCACTCAGTGAACTGAGTTAAAAGATGGAGAAGTCCATCAATGTTATCGGCACTGTGTTGTCTGGCTGTCTTCATGGACAAGTTGCTGCTACACAGTGTCTGCTGGACATGTGCACGGACCTGCACTCCATCATTGTCACCATTGGTGTCCAGCATCAATAGCAAGGCAATGGAGAGGGAGATGAGAGACTTTGACCTCACTCTAGACATCTCTTCTTCTGAGGGAGATAGGTTGGAGCCACCATACAATTATTTGGAGGAAGAGAGACAGAGGGTTCCCCAAAAGCTGCTTCTGCTTCAAAGCTGCTCGGCACTTCACCTCCCCCCCCCCCCCCCCCCCCACCTCCTCCTCCCATGCCACCACAACTCGTGAGCCCAAATCCTTGAACATTACAACCTGAGGAGGATGAATCGCAACTTGGCAGAGGACTGTCAGAGGCATGGGGCCTCTACTCCCAAAGGGACCAGAGATGACTACCTCACTCAAAGGGTAAGCTTCTTCAATGCCAGCTGTGGAAACCATGCATGCAGGGTGGGAGGCAGAGGAAGAAGAAAACTTACTGTGCACGGGTGAAACATCATTATACATAAATGTTAAATAAATGTGTGCTCACTTGCACAGTTAATTTTTCTGCTACTAATTACTGCTGTCAGACCTGGTTACATCACACATGTGAGAGATAAGCAGTTGAGTGTGTAGTGCTGGAAAAACACAGCAGGTCAGGCAGCATCTGAAGAGCAGGATAAGCAGCCTGTTCAAAACAAAACCAAGGATGGGAGATGTTGTGTTGCTCAAACAACCAAACCATTGACATTAGGAAACTTTGAACTATGAACTTGAGGAATACAGTTGACCTTAACGTGGTCAATACTGAGCAAAGTGCAGGGAGTGTGCTAGAACCTGGCTTGCAGACATCACTCCACACTTGGACTCACTTCGTTGAGTGATGCTGATATTTATGGACTACGACAAGCTGGAGTATGAAACTGGACATTTATGATTTGATGAGGATTTATCGGGTAATTTCTTAGAAATGAAAAGTCAAAAAATCAAAGGAAACAGTGGATTACTTGCTGTTTACTGAGAAAGCAGGCAGATTTGGGAGAAGACTATAGTAAAGACATTAAGAAAAATATGAGATGGCTCTTATGTCCCTTAATTGCTGCAGAGTCGGCCTGCAAGAAACCCTCAGATCTGTACTTTTGTTGCCTAGCATCAGTTTTCTGGTCTGAGGTTGTTGTATGTTTTCACAGACTTGGGTGGGATGGTGAACTGTGAGACAGTTGCAGAGATGCTCCATTGTGATTTGGACAAGCTGTGGGCAAATGTGCGACAGATGCAATGTAATGTGAGGCTATCCATTTTGGCAGCAAAAACAGGAAGGTAGGTGATTTTTTGAAGGACTATGAATTGAGAGAGGGGAATGTGTAACAAAACCTTGGCATTTTCATCCACGAGTCACTGAAGGGAAGCATTGCAGGTGCAGCAGGTGGTTTAAAAGGCAATGGTATGTTGGCATTCATAGCGGTAGGTTTTGAATACAGAAGCAGGATGTCTTGCTGTAATTATACAGGGCCTTGATGAGACCAAACCTGGAATATTGTGTGCAGATTAGGTTCCTTATCTGATGAAGGATGTTCTTGCTATCAGGGGAATGCAGCAAGGTTTCCCAGCCTAGGTCCTGAGAAGACAGGGATAATATACAAGGAGATGTTCAACTGTCTGCAACTGCCAGCAATTTGATCTCATTGAGAGGGGGTCAAAAGAAATGTAAGAAGTCAACCCATTCTACCTTTTAAATTTGTATCCTTGATGGCACTTGGTATTGTTCCTTTTTATTCAAACTGATAATAGCTCTACAGGTCTGGGCTGTCTTTTCTTGAGCTATTGAGTTCTTTGAGCTATTTTTAGGTTTATTAAAGGAACTTGGGGGACATTTCTTTTACTCTGGATAGTACAAAGGAGAGATAAATTTGACTTTTTATCAATGAACCTATTTTTCTAATCAACTTGTTCAGAGTTATTATTACACATCTTTGGAACAGATGGGTCTTGAACGCAGACGTCTTGGTGCAGGGAAACTACCACTGCACCACAAGAGGGCTGCCTAATGTGACTATTTTAGTGTTTCAGTAAAACAGTTAGATGTGAAGGACCATTTGTGGAATAAAGGATAGTGGGTCCTATCCAATCAGAGTTATTATTTCACACATCTCTGCAGAGAAAACTTCATTCTATGTATCAGCTTTTCAAGGGCATGTACTGCTGTTGAAGGCTGAGAGATGTATGATGAGCAACTTGCATATCCATTTGACCTTACAGTGTATTGGTCTGTTGAGTGAAGCTACACAAAACATTGACTCTTTCAGACTCAGCACTGTCCTAAAGGATTCTCAAGCATTTCGAGGCAATTCAGCTGCATATGTGCACTCTGAAATATTGAACAGTGAGCTGTGATGGCAGGGTCAAATGTAGATTTCTCAGATTCCTCTCAAACCACTGGCTATTATGTGAGATTTCACTACACAATACTCTGATATGGTATGTTAATGGATGGATAAGGTTGAGCTAACATTACTGCTTTTGATATTATTGCACTGTCTCAAAAGCTATTTCTTAATGGTCCTAATGGTCAATAGGACGTGTTACATGTAGAAACTTTAAAGTGGAACAATCCAAAAATATCAGGTGCACAATCTCATGGATAATGAGACATTGATTCAGTAAAACAAAGGTCAAGGATTGTGAAAATAACTTTTCTCTAAGCAGAACTCCTTGCCAGATTACCAACAGAATCTTAATTAATGAAAGAAAAGTCTGAACCTAGCTCATTCATCTTTAAAATAGATTTCAATTAGGTTCTCTCTGACATTTTAGGTTGAAAGATGGATTGCTCTCTCATGTTTTCCTGGATGGTCCTCCTGGTCAATATCCGGATCCCTTGCCTCATTTTTATCCTCAGAAGATTGTTGTCATTCCATATTTTATCTGCAACCAGGACATCTCCGCCTTGGGCGGCTCCAGTTCTGAAGGACGCAGAATTCTACAGTGATGTAGGACACCATTTAGGGTCATGCTGCTAGGCTGTGATGAATGTCCAGGCATCAAAACCTCATCTTAAGGAGGCATATGTTTAGTTCCACTATGTTTCTGGTCTAAGCTTTTTTGGTATTACATAAAAACTGAAAGAACTGTAGATGCCGTAATTCAGAGACAAAAATGGAAATTGCTGGTAAAACTCATTGTACATTGCACAAAAGTTTCATATTATGTTGGGAACAAAATTCTGCCAGTAAGCCAGAATGATAGCACAACCTTTTCCCACCAAGAAAAAGCAGTTTTCTACATTAGGAAGTATTTGCTTACATACCTACAGTTCAGTTTACGAATTTTGCAGCTGTATATAATTCCAGTGCAATGTTTGCGATGGAATGTGGCAGTGAAGTGGTTCTATTTCAGAATATCTTGTTCTCATTAGAGTTGCTTAGCTGACATGACAAGAAAGTAGTTCACACATCATGATGGTCATGGTTGAGGTTGTAAGTTTTAATGTGTATTTTTGGACAATGCATGACCTACCGATGAAATGCAATTTGAAGTCTGATGGGTGGTATTGCTGAGTCAGTGTAGGCAATGAATACTTCAACTGCACCTTGATGGCCTTCCAATTCCAACAATTCCACTCTGTCACAAAAAGAGATTACTCTGCTAACTTTGCTTGCAGTGTGCAGTCATTGCACAGTCGACTTTTAATCAGACAGGGCAGGATTTCAATTACAATTTAATGGGAGGAACTTGCAGATGTGAGAATATTCCCCATTGTTCATATTCACTTTTCAGTTGCTGTTCCTACTGTTGTAATAACCTTTCCGTCTCCTCCACCATTTCCATTGAGTTCATTTACATACCATCAATGTGTTCCATTTACTTCCAGATCCCATGACTTTGGAAATTCCCATTGCTTTGTTGGCCTTGTTGGCTCTACACACCAGAGGTCAGCATTATTGAGACACATTCAAACGTCCACTTACAGAGCATCAAGTCTTATCCTATTCATTATGATTTCCCATCCTAATACCTGCAATATCCCCCTAGCGCTGTTATCATTCCCTCAGTGATCCAATACAATGAAGCCCATTGCCAGTCTTAGGCTTCTTGCTTTCCCTAGGACTCCATGGACTGACCCTTATAAGACAGTTATTGACCAAAAGTCTCAGGATTGACTGTCAGTACATCTCCATCAGACAATGGTGCCACTCTCCCCACCTGCCCTCCCCATACCCAATGGGATTGATGTTTCCATGGCAGCCCAACTGATCCAACTGTAATCCTGGGATTGCTCCCAGTTGATCTGCAGGACTAACTGAGGTCTTGTCTCTGGACTACAAGGACAGGAATCCCAAACTCTTGATAAGTCCAAAGACCTTACCTCCTAATTGGCAACCCCTAATCTGGAGATGGATGAGTCTCTTGATTGTGTATTGGAATTGTTCCTGACTGAGTCTCCCTTCACCTCACTAAGGACCGCTCCTCTTTGACTTTCACCCATGGCCATTTGCTTGAAGCAGATGCTGTTTAAGCTGCTGGCACATACTGCAAGTGTGATGTTCAGCACAGTAGTGTACAGTGACTTGTGCACCCCACTGAGAGTGATTGATTGATTGTTCAGGGCTTCCCATCATCACAAACTGTTTACTTCTCCATTAGCATTAATAAAACAATGTAAGCCACAATGACTGACAGCCTGCTACTGAACACTGAAGTCTCTGTGTGCTAAGAGTATGATGCAAGTCACATAGAGACTGGCAGTGCCTAAGGTCAATGAATGCACACATGAAAGCAACGTGAATTATTCAGATCTGACAGCCTTCAAACAACGGCAAAGTGAGAACGTGCTAAAAAAGATAGCTTGGAGCTATAAGACACATCCTGTGCTGGTCCAGGAAATGCATGTGTTTCTGTGTGACAAGCAATCTGGCAGAGGCATGTAAATTGTAGGTCTCAAAGCAAAGTGTTGAAGCATTAGACTCTTGAAGTGGTGTTTACATTTTTCCAAGGGCAGATGTGATGATGTGTTAATGCTGATGGATTGTTGATGTCAAGCTTGTGGAGGAAGATGGCAGCTATGCACATACAATGCTGGGACACTGTTTTGAAGAATCTGTTTCCTGATGGCTGAGGCAAGCATTTGGTGAGCTGTAGTTGCTAGGTACTTGCTCTGACTTACAATGTGGGAATTTATTTTGTTTAGATTCTCAGTGAAGGAAAAGAGAATTGGAAGTGGGATATAAATAAGGCGGGTTGGAGTTTTTATAAGGTGCAAAGGTGCTGCTTCAAAGTGAAATCCGTAAGTTGCCATTTATGGCTTGAATGTAAAATTGGAAACGTTTGAAAAGATAAAAAATGAATTTGTTATTCTCACTGAATTTTCCTACCTCGGTTATCATGACTCATGCCAAAACATGGTCAGGAAAATTCTATCCCTAATGTATAATAATACACTGTATATTTGCAATGTTGTACACTATTTTCTCTTGCATCTAGATTTTCATAAATTATATCCCAGTAATAGTTGCCTTTGATGCTCAAGTGCAACCTTATCCATTTCTGGGGAGTGGTTTAATATTGCAATCCCATTTCTCTGTACTTGTGAATGGAAATAAATACCACATTGAAATAAGACCATAAGACATAGGAGTGGAAATAAAGCCATTCGGCCCATTGAGTCCACTCCGCCATTCAATCATGGCCGATGGGCATTTCAACTCCACTTACCCATATTCTCCCCGTAGCCCTTAATTCCTTGTGACATTAAGAATTTATCAATCTCTGCCTTGAAGACATTTAGCGTCCCGGCCTCCACTGCACTCCGCGGCATCGAATTCCACAGGCCCACCACTCTCTGGCTGAAAAAATGTCTCCGCATTTCTGTTCTGAATTGACCCCCTCTAATTCTAAGGCTGTGCCCACAGGTCCTAGTCTCCTCGCCTAACGGAAACAATTTCCTAGCGTCCACCCTTTCCAAGCCATGTATTATCTTGTAAGTTTCTATTAGATCTCCCCTTAATCTTCTAAACTCCAATGAATACAATCCCAGGATCCTCAGCCTTTCCTTGTATGTTAGACCTACCATTCCAGGGATCATCCGTGTGAATCTCCGCTGGACACGCTCCAGTGCCTGTATGTCCTTCCTGAGGTGTGGGGACCAAAACTGGACTCAGTACTCCAAATGGGGCCTAACCAGAGCTTTATAAAATCTCAGTAGCACAACGGTGCTTTTATATTCCAACCCTCTTGAGAAAAATGACAACATTGCATTCGCTTTCTTAATCACGGATTCAACCTGCATGTTTACCTTTAGAGAATCCTCGACTAGCACTCCCAGATCCCTTTGTACTTTGGCTTTATGAATTTTCTCACCATTTAGAAAGTAGTCCATGCTTGTATTCTTTTTTCCAAAGTGCAAGACCTCGCATTTGTTCACATTAAATTCCATCAGACATTTCCTGGAGCACTCTCCCAAACTGTCTAGATCCTCCTAGGACTGCAGATGCTGGAGATCAGAGCTGAAAATGTGTTGCTGGAAAAGCGCAGCAGGTCAGGCAGCATCCAAGGAGCAGGAGAGTCGATGTTTCGGGCATGAGCCCTTCTTCAGGAATGAGGAAAGTGTCCAGCAGGCTAAGATAAAAGGTAGGGAAGAGGTACTTGGGGGAGGGGCATTGGAAATGTGATAGGTGGAAGGAGGTCAAGGTGAGGGCGATAGGCTGGAGTAGGAGTGGGGGCAGAGAGGTCAGGAAGAAGATTGCAGGTTAGGAAGGCGGTGCTGAGTTTGAGGGATTTGACTGAGACAAGGTGGGGGGAGGGGAAATGAGGAAACTGGAGAAATCTGAGTTCATCCCTTGTGGTTGGAGGGTTACTAGGCGGAAGATGAGGCGCTCTTCCTCTAGCTGTCGTGTTGCTATGGTCTGGCGATGGAGGAGTCCAAGGACCTGCATGTCCTTGGTGGAGTGGAACTTGCGGAACGTTTCAGAGAACATCTCTGGGACACCCGGACCAACCAACTCAACCACCCGGTGGCTCAACACTTCAACTCCCCCTCCCACTCCACCAAGGACATGCAGGCCCTTGGACTCCTCCATCGCCAGACCATAGCAACACGACGGCTGGAGGAAGACCGCCTCATATTCCGCTTAGGAACCCTCCAACCACAAGGGATGAACTCAGATTTCTCCAGTTTCCTCATTTCCCCTCCCCCCCACCTTGTCTCAGTCAAATCCCTCAAACTTAGCACCGCCTTCCTAACCTGCAATCATCTTCCTGACCTCTTCGCCCCCACCCCCACCCCCACCCCCCACTCCAGCCTATCACCCTCACCTTGACCTCCTTCCACCTATCACATTTCCAACGCCCAAGTACCTCCTCCCTACTTTTTATCTTAGCCTGCTGGACACACTTTCCTCATTCCTGAAGAAGGGCTCATGCCCGAAACGTCAACTCTCCTGCTCCTTGGATGCTGCCTGATCTGCTGCGCTAGATCCTTCTGCAGCCTCCCTACTTCCGCAATACTACTTGCTTGTCATTCTAACTTCGCATCATTGGCAAACTTCGCTAGAATACCCCCGGTCCCTTCATCCAGATCATTAATGTGAACAGCTGCGGCCTCAACACTGAACCCTGCGGGACACCGCTTGTCACCGGCTGCCATTCTGAAAAAGAACCTTTAATCCCAACTCTCTGCCTTCTGTCAGACAGCCAATCCTCAATGCATACCAGTAGCTCACCTCGAACACCATGGCCCCTCACCTTACTCAGCAGCCTCTCATGTGGCACCTTATCAAAGGCCTTTTGGAAGTCTAGATAGACCACATCCACTGGGTTTCCCTGGTCTAACCTACTTGTCACCTCTTCAAAGAATTACAACAGTTTGTCAGCCATGACCTCCGCTTACTAAATCCATGTTGACCTGTTCTAATCTGACCCTGCTCTTCCAAGAATTTAGAAACCTCTTCCTTAATGATGGATTCTAGAATTTTACCAACAACTGAGGTTAGGCTAATTGGCCTATAATTTTCCATCTTTTATCTTGATCTTTTCTTGAACAAGGGGGTTACAACAGCAATCTTCCAATCATCTGGGACTTTCCTTGACTCCAGTGACTTTTGAAAGATCTCAACCAATGCCTCCACTATTTCCTCAGTCACCTCCCTCAGAACTCTAGGATGCAGCCCATCGGGGCCAGGAGATTTATCAATTTTAAGACCTTTTAGCTTTTCTAGCCCTTTTTCTTTTGTAATGGCAACCATACTCAACTCAGCCCCCGACTCCCTTTAATTATTGGAATATTACTCATGTCTTCCACTGTGAAGACTGACGCAAAGTACTTAATAAATTCTCCAGCTATTTCCTTATCTCCCATCACTAGACTTCCAGCATCAGTTTGAAGTGGCCCAATGTCTACTTTTGCCTGTTGTTTGTTTCTTATGTATTTGAAGAACAGCAAGGCAACAAATATTGGGCATACCGCAGATTGTCTTCCAAATTCAGAAGGTTGTTGATATTGATATATGCCCAGAGCAAGGTTTCCTTGTCAAGTTTAACAGAATGCTTCTTTTCCTCATGTCCCTCAAGGAATGCAAGGCCATAATTGTTGTAGAAAAAGGGATTGATAATCAAAGGAAGCAGATTTAAAATAATTGGCTAATGTATCAGGGACGAGAGAAGAAAGTTTTTTTTTTCCTCACTGTTTGTGAGTGAGAATTTGCAGCTTGAAAGAGTGGTGGAAAATTCAAAAACAACTTACAAATGGGAATTGCTTAAATAGGTGAAATGGAAAGATTTATATAGCTGCAGAAAAGGACAGAAGAGTGGGACTCAGTGGAGAGCATTTTTAAGAGCTAACATAGACATAAAGGCCATATAATTTCTTCCTATATGAATCTACGATAAACATTTAAAGAACTTGATAGGCTTTATTCAGAAAGACAGGACAAATTTCAAAAACACTTATTTCTAAAAAGAAGTGATTTAAAAAAAATCAAGAATCCATTTTCTTGTGATTTTGCCAGAGTTTATGTTCTACTTAACTTTTCTGAAGATATATCCAGAGTGAAAGATCTTTTCGCGAATGTATTCATCTTAGAACAATAAATTGAAGTCTCAGTGGAAACATCTATTTTATGTTCTGTTTTGCTGAACTCTATTTAAAAGTATTTCTTATTCAGTTCACAGTATCTTTTCCATGACGTCAAGTGAGTGCAAACCTTTTAAGGCCAAGAAAAACAACCTCAAAGCAAAATGCACACTGCATATTAAGGAAGATATGGTGGAGCTCATTGAGATACAATAAGAAATGGTAGGAGGAAGGAAATTGGAATTGTAGAATGAGAGCAGCAGAACAGAAGGCCATTTCGTAACACCCGTGGCTTTTCCAATATGATATCCACTTAAAAAAAACCTTTCGGTTTTAGTGCATAGCTTTACTTCAATGAAAACTTCATTTTTAGCATAGCGGGCTCATGCCCAAAATGTCAATTCTCCTGCTCCTTGGATGCTACCTGACCTGCTGCGCTTTTCCAGCAACACATTTTCAGCTTTGATCTCCAGCATCTACAGTCTTCACTTTCTCCTAGTTTAAAAATATGAGTCAAATGTGTTGCAAATCTTGGCCAAAATCATCCAATCTGAGTTGGAATCCCCATTTCCAAATCACTTACTTATATTCTTATGATTTTTTTTGAATTCAAATTCTGATGCAGGAGCCATCTCAACACAAACAGTGCAGCAATCCTTGTTGGGAGCAACGTGGAGGAACTTCATAGAAGCCATGCCCCATTTTATGCTGAAAATGTATGTTGCCCCATTTTATGACACACCACTATACCACTGTCATATTTAAGGGGAGGAAAGCAAATTTAAAAGTACCAAATAAAAATAAAAACACTGGATCCTGGAAATCTGGAATAAAGAGAGAAAACACTGGAGAAATGCAACACCTCTGGCATCATCTGTGAAAACAGAAGCAGGATTAAGGTTTCATGTCGGATATGACTCTTTTTCACTACTATTCTGCTGTCTGGGAGTTGGGGTTAGGTATTGAGATGCCAGTATATGCAGGTGAAGGGATTGGTTGTACAAATACCCAGGAGTTAGAGCTTGTTTTAATTCTGTCATATTTTTTGTGTTACTATCCAAGAAAGTGAATTGGAACCATCTGAAGTTTTGGACAAAGATCAGAGGAGGACATTTTTTTTGAAGGGTGCCAAGTGCAGGGTAATGATCCACTGAATGTTTAAACGTCCTGGACAATTAGCATCTTGTCATTGAATCAGGTCCTGAACTGCCAAGGCACGTTTATTCCTTTGTGGAAGTACAATGCAATTGGACGGTTCAACATGTCGGAGTGTTGCCCAGTGGAAACTTTAGTCTCCAGCACAATTCCTGCTACAATGGTGATTCTGTGGGTTTCCATGCTTGACACCCATTTATACTGGAATAATGACCGTCTGGCCATCAAAAAAATCCAACAATGTTGTACAATGTTACTTATTTCTGGAACAATGAGAGAAAAAGCAGACAGAACCAAGCTGACGGTCCTGAACGAGGGACCATTGCTTGACATAAATGTTTTAATTGGCGCTTGACCTGGTGGTTGTAGCTTGTGTGGGATCAGCGCAGCAGAAACATCTTGTCTGCAAAGAGAAAGCATCAATAATAATTGTGTGCCTGATCTCCTGTATGGAGGAAACTGACTATTTTCAGTAATAGCTGAAAATGTGTTGCTGGAAAAGCACAGCAGGTCAGGCAGCATCCAACGAGCAGGAGATTCGACGTTTCGGGCATAAGCCCTTCTTCTGAAGAAGGGCTTATGCCCAAAACGTCGAATCTCCTGCTCCTTGGATGCTGCCTGACCTGCTGTGCTTTTCCAGCAACACATTTTCAGCTCTGATCTCCAGCATCTGCAGTCCTCACTTTCTCCTCGAATATTTTCAGTAATAGCTAATGGGTTGCCACTTCCCTTTCTCTGTAAATCCCTGTTGAAGATGAAATAAAATGCCTTCAGAGGCAGTGAAAGGCTGAATTTTCAACCAGTGAGTGAAAGACTAAACATTGATGTGCAAAACATTTTGTGACGATGTCAAAGAATCATTAGGAAGTGAAAGAAAACAACACATCAGATGTCATGCTTCGGATTGATGGTATGCAATTGTGTCTCAATGATTTTCTTTCTTCTCCACCTTTAGCATACATATCTTGGAGTTTCTGTCTGTTTGTGAAAGGGGGACTTTTCTCATTTGACCTGAGTTTTTTTTTGTCTGTATAATTGGGGGGTGGGTCTTTGAATATTTTGATGAATTATTTTTCAAATTTATGATGACTTCCAGAATAGTTGAGCTTGATTTCCAGAGCACTGCGCCAATGGATCAAGACATAAGATCATCAGCAATAATCAACTGTGAACCTTGTTCATATTATATCTCCATTCCTCCATTTTGTCTGTACTCAAGACATACCCAACACAATTCCTCCCCCAGCGTTCTTGTTGGGTCCAGTCATGAAGAACACAGCAAGTCATTATGATACAGAACACACTTTTGGGACTATGTTGCATGTGCAATCCAGGCATTGATAGGAGGCTTAAGGTGTGCTGTACTATGGATCTGGTCAAAGTGTGAGCATGGTCAATATTCATTCTACATCAGTCTTAAGAGTTTTTTAAAAAGTGCCAGGAGCCATGTTTGGACTGAGTGCCCCTTGTCTCCGAGACGACATCTCACTTTTTCAGATAACAGCGTATATTAACAATTCGATTGTTGCCTCTTTTGCATCCTTTATTATCCTCTCTGATTGTTTCCTGTCACTTAGTATCTTCTGCCTTTCATACACAAGGACATAAGAACATAAGAAGTAGGAGCAGGAGTGGGCTTGGGCCCATCAAGGCTGTTCCGCCAAGATATTTTTGCCAAATTGGTTTGCTTTGCCCATATGATTATTAAATTATCCCATGAATGTAACATAAAACTCTTTGCATTCTCTTCTAACATTCTGATTTACAGTCTGCTCAAACAATGATTATTGTTCGGGAGCCTGTAAGTTAATCCTACCAGTGTTTTCTACTCTCTCTATTTCTCAGTTCCACCTATTGTGATCCTACTTCCTAATTTTCTGAGCTAAGACTCCTTCTCCCCACTGCCTTTACATTCTGGTGAAGCCATCTCCTTTTCCAGTTTGTCATCTTTCCAAAAAGTTCAGAATTTTGGAAAATGCATTCTCACACAATCTTTTGAATGGACCAGAGCACATTTTTAACCCTGGTTTACGTAGTAATTCTTGAAACCTACACTTCCTATACCGCAGTTGTGAAGAACTAGCACCCACTGCAATCCTGAGGCCGTTAGAAAATCTTCACAATGTTCCAGTGGTGTTGCACATGCTCATGCTTCTAGTGCATTTTATTCTGATTGGAGACCAGCGCTTGCCTTCAGTCTGATTCACCAAAACATCCTGCTTTTTGCAAATAAAAAGTTCTTTTGGAGTTGTTTGCAGTAGCTACGTATTGCTGTCTATTTCATCAGACTTATTATTGATTCTAATGTACACATTCACAATTTCCTAGAACAGGTCTGTCATTTTTATAGGGCTGTGAAACGCAAATTACATTTCATGCACCATGTGTTTCAGCAGTACATTGTAGAGGACAATTCTATTCAGTTGTACCCTTGAGATTGGATGTGTTTTAAATGCATGGATCAAACTGATATACAATGTTACTGTAAGTAATAATAACGTTAGAAAGGGTGCAAATACTTGAGCAGAACATGCAGCTTAAAGAAATAACTGCAATTATGTTTTACTTTTTTATGTCAAATCATTGTGAAGCTACAATAATGCATAGAAGACAGAGTTGCTGAATTTGCTAACGACACAAATATAGTTAGGAAAGTCTGTAGTGAAGAGGACACAACAAAAGGTACAAAGGAGTGTAAATAGGTCAAGTGAGTGGACAAAACTCTGTCAAATACAGCATAATGTGAAAGAATGTGAAATTGTTTGTTTTGGCCAAAAATAAAGTGCAGATTATTTTCTAAATGCTGAAAGTTTGCAGAGTTCTGAGAGGCAAAGGAATCTGGATGTCCTGGTGTATGAATCACAAGAGCTTAGCATGCAAGTGCAACTAGTAGTAAGGAAATTGAATATAATAGTTAGGGCTTGCTCTTGAAAAGAGAAGTCAATTTGACACATAATTTAATAGCTGTTTCATTGTAGGACAAACTTTTGATTGTCTTCATTTTACTTCTGGATAACGTCTACAATATTCTGGAGATTACACTTCAGTATACAGGGCATTGGAGAAATAACACTTGGAGTACTGTATGTAGTATTAGTCGCCTTTTTTTAAGGAAGGATATAAATGTGTTTGCAATAGCTCTGGGTGGCACGTTGGCCCAGTGGTTAGCACTGCTGCTTCATGGTGCTACAGACCCGGGTTTGATTCCAGCCTCATCTGACTGTCTGTGTAGAGTTTGCTCATTCTCCCTGTGTCTGTGCGGGTTTGCTCCGGTTTCCTCCCACAATCCAAAAATGTGCAAATTAGGTGAATTGGCCATGCTAAATTGCCCACAGTATTCAGGGATGTGTTGGTTAGGTACATTAATAAGGGGTTAATGTTGAGTAATAGGGTAGGGGTCTGGATGGGTTACTCTTCTGAGGGTCGGTGTGGACTTGTTGGCCCGAAAGACCTGTTTACACACTGTAGGAATTCTATGAGTTCTGAGAAGATTAACCAGATTAACATTTGGAATTTATAAAGGTTGGATAATTAGTGGTGTGTCCACAGAAGTTCAGAAGAATAAGAGGTGATATGATTGAAACATATGAGATCCTGAGGAACTGTGACAGTGTAGATGTGGAAAGGATGTTTCCCCTGGTGGGACAATTTAGAACCATTGGTCACTGGTTAAAAATAAGGCATCACCTAATTATGGTGAAAAGAATCTATTTCTGACCAAGGATCATAGGTTTTGAAACTGTCCTCCTCAAAAGGCATTTGAAACAGTGACTTTGAATTTTTTGCAGACAAAGACAGATTCTTGACAAGCAAGGAGGTGAAAGTTATCAGGGTGGGCAGGAATGTGGAGTAGTCAGATTAATTAATCAATCTTACTGAATAAAAGTTGAATGCCCTGTGTCTACTGTGTCTACTTCCAGTTTGTATGTTAATATGCTTGTATGCATATATCACATTTGACTATGAGGTAAGCAATCATATATTCAATCCATTACTAAAGCGACTTATATCCACCTGCATAATAATCCTGGCTCTACCCTGCCTCAACTCCTCTGCTGTTGGAACCTTTAATGATGTTCTAGTTACCTCTAGACTCCATCGCTGATGATTCACTTACCTCTTCAACCAAGTCTTTGACCATCTGCTCTAAAGTCATTGAGTTTGGCTTGGTGTCCATTTTGTCTTGTAATTCTCCTGTGATACGCTCCCGATTAGTTTATTGCATTAAGGGTGCTATCTAACTACACATACTGCTGTAATAATGACACTAAGGCATAACATCTGTGTGAAGCCGTGCAGATTGATAAATCACAGTTTACAACTGTAAACAGTAGATTAACACAAAAATTCAAAACCTTTGCTGAGGTAGGCATTTTCTATAACTCCCCCCATGCCCATAATGAAATCCTAAGGCAGGCAAATGGAGCCAGGAATTTTCCAAACTCCCACTAGCTGCTCAAAAATGAAATCAAGTCACATGACTATTTTATTCGCTTCATCTTAGTTTTATGGCAGTGAGTTGCCAAGTCCATCCTTTTCCCTGGAGGAGTTGCAACCAGATTTTTTGGAGCTTAGAAGGTGGTGTTGCCTTCATGGTGCCATTCAGGACATCTACCTGGAACACACGGCCAACAACATAGATGGGACAAAGAGAAAGGTTTTGTGTAGGCATTATAAGGAACTAAGCACCAAGTTTAAAACCAGAACCTCAAAGATAAGCATTTCTGGGTCATTAACTGAGCCATGAGTAAATTAGCATAGGGCAACTAAGATTAGAGAAATGAATGCATACCTCAAAAACTAATGTGAGGGAAATAGGTTCCAATTCATGGGCGTTGACACTGAGGAAAGTGGATCTATCCAACAAGGGTGATCTACACTTGAACTGTACTGAGGCCCTTGCTCAAGTTTGCCACATATGAAGGGAAGTACAGGGGTTCAAACTAAAATATTGGGGCAATGAATCAATGTTGGGAAGATTTGGTAAATCGAAGAGCAGAGACCAGTTGTTACTGCTCTTCATGACAGAAGCAGCACAAAATGACCAGAGATGGTTCTCAGTTGAAACAAAATAGCTGAATAGGATTTTTAGCTGAAACAGCTGATGTTTGAAGCTAGACTATAAGCTCGAGTAACCACGGATTTGGGTCCTCCCTTTGAAATTCTTCTTTCATGTTGGAATGTCTCTATTCTGTGTATTTTGAAATATGCAATTAAAAGTCTGCTGTTGCATCCCTCTTGATCTCTCCCTTAATTTTTCAGATCACCTGAGTAAGCTCTGCTTTCGTGACCTCATATTAGCTCTTTAAAGTTCAAAATATGAGTCTCAGACCCACTCCTCTCTCCCTTAAAACTGAATGCAAAATTCAATCATGTTATGCTAGTTAAGGATGGCCTTCACTACTAATTACTAAATATTATCTCATTGCATAATATCGGTTCAAGTATCATCTGTTCTCTCAAGTGTGTTATTCTCAGAGAATATCTCAAAAACGTTCCATGAATTCTTTTTCTAGGCTAGTTTGTCCATCTGATTTATCCAGTCTACATATTCATTAGAATTGCCTGCGATTTCTGACAAGCTCACACTATTTATTCTTTTATATTCCATCACACGATGTGGTTACTGTTAGGGGCTAGCCTAACACACAAGTAAGTTCTTGCCTTTATAATTTCTCATAGCAATAGTTTCAAAATAAGGGGGGCCTATTTAAAACAAATATGAGGAAGCATACTCTCTCTCAGAAGGCTGTCAGTCTTTGGCATTCCATTCCTCAAAAAGCAGTGGATGCAGAAACTTTAAATATTTTTAAGGCAGAAGTAGACAGATTCTTTTTTACAAAAGGGATGAAAGATTATTGGAAATGTAGAGTTGAGGTTAAAACCGGATCAGCTCTGACGTTATTGAATAGCAGAGCAGGCTCAGAGGCCTACTGAAAGGCCTAATTTTGCTTTTTGTTTGTTTTCACATGTTCATCTTTGCCCAACCAATTCTAAATCTTGGGTTCTTGAACTTATCTCAGCCATCCCCACCTTTCCATAGTTTCCTTCTGTTCCTAAATATACTGCACCCTTCAATATTTAGGCTCCAATACAATCTATCAGATTCCTGATGAAGGGTTTATGCCTGAAATGTCGATTTTCCTGCTCCTTGGATGCTGCCTGACCTGCTGTGCTTTTTCAGCACCACACTCTCGACTCTAATCTACAGCATCTGCAGTCCTCACTTTCATCCAATAGGTATCATCCTACAGCTATGTCTCTGCAATGGCTACCAACTAGCCACTGTGTTCATACCTCAATGGCATCTTTCCAACTCCTTTCTTATCTCTTCCTAATGTACGAAGTAAAACATTTGGGAAGCGGTGGCCTAGTAGTATAATCGCTGGACTGACAGTCCAAAGACGCGCATAATATTCTGGGGACCTGGGTTTGAATTCCACCATGGCAGATGGTGGCATATAAATTCTGTAATCTGGAATGAGGGGTCTAATGATGACCATGAAGCTATTATCGGTTGTCAGAGCAACACGACTCGTTGACTAATGTCCTTTTGGGAAGGAACTGGTTTGGCCTACATGTGACTCCAGAGCCACAGCAATGTGGTTGACTCTTAACTGCATTGTGGCCAATTAGCAATGAGCAATAAATGCTGGCCTAGCCAGTGATGCCGTCCTCCTGTCAATGAATAAAAATAAAACTACATTTTAAGATTGAAAATTTTATAACCTTGATTTTAGGGTTAATACTGCTCCAAATTTCAGAGTGGCTGTGAAAGTAACAAGATCAAAATTATAAAGAAATAATTATAATGAGCTTCCCACTTCAGTCGTACCGTGGCTATTTTTTTCCCAAGCAGCCTGGATTGAAATAACCAATGCTGCCATCAGTAACAAATGGCAATCATGATTATGTATAATGAATTAAATTTGTTTTTGGAACCTGCAGGACCAGGTGGAGTTTGAAGAGTGCTGATCTGATCTATTAATCATTGCTGGCACAGGTCAGAAATAACCATTTCCAGAACAATTTAAGGTGACTCTGCAGAGAAAGACAGAGGATTCTTTCAGGTGTGCAGGTGCATTTAAGAGATGTACTAGTGCTGTATTAAAATTACAGTACTTAACTGCAGCTTTCAAACTCCAAGATAAAATTCAGTTTCATCTTGCACCAAAGATAGCAACCGCAAAGAATGAGTTCTGATATCATAGTGATAGCCTCTGTTTTGTTGTCAGAATATCACAAGAAACAATGTATTGATAACAGTTGGCAGTAACTCTGAATTTGTAGAATTCTCACTGATTTTTCGTAATATTTATTTTATTCTTTTAGCAATTTTGGTCAGAACTGAGAGATGAAAATGACCTTTGGACTGTGGAGAGCAGGTTGTAGGAGAAAGTCAGGACTGTGGATGCTGGAGAGCCACATTTGAGAAGTGTGGTGCTGGAAAAGCACAGCTGGTCAGGCGGCACCCAAGGAGCAGGAGAGTCAACGTTTCGGGTGTAAGCCGTTCATTAGGTATGTGTTTAGGCTGTGTTTAGTAAAAGGAAGAGAGAATGAACAAGCTGTGGGGCAGGACTGAAAGTTAATTGCAGGTTGGTTCTTGATCAGAAGTTTCTACAGACTTTTTGACACTGACAAAGCAGCATGTTTAAGCAGAGAGCAGATGTTTGGCCATAAACAAAGTCAGTACCTGGGAAATGTTTCCAGCAAAGACAGGGAGAGTCCTATGCTCAAGCAGATGGCTGATGTTGAATGGTAACTGGGATCTCATGGGGAAATTCTCTGTCTGACGGGCAAAGGCCAGAGTGTGAATTAAGTTTTGGACTATGTTTTTCTATGAGAAAGAGTCTGCCTGTTGATGCAATAGAATGAAGATTTGAAAGCTCCCTGCTTAACCTCCCATTATCAGTTCTTGGAATTTCAAAGAATAGCAACTAAGTTTAAGTATCACTGACTGACTCAGAGTGAACTGAAAAGGTGGTTCTGATTAATGTTTTTTGGAAAATCAACCAAGAAGCAATAAAAAAATGCCTTTGGAACAAACGTCATGAAAACCACTTCAATAATTGGCCCAGTTTTGTTAAATTTATTTTGTGTTTGTTTGTTTGTTTGCTTGTCTTATTTTGTGTGAAAAGTTGTTGTGTTTAAGTTGTAGACATTAGCTGAATTACTTTGATGTAATCTTCTTTGCTCAAGTTACCATCTTGCTAATAAATTGCTAAGTTTTCATTTAAATGACAGACACAGTGTCTGGAATTGATTATTTGCAGAATCTGGGACAGGTTATTCAAAAATGGTAAGGAACCATTTAGGTAATTTTAAGGCTCTTGAAATGTTTTAATTTTATTGTGTTGTGAGAAAAGCAGGAGAAATGCTGTTTTAGTTTGGCTGTCTATCTGCGTCATAACAGTGTACATGCCAAACATCAGCATTTCATAGTGATGTCAGTATACTCCTGGATCTTGAGATTTTTGTCGTACAAAGTCAGCACAGTTACTGGCCCTGGAATGTCACCCCGGAATGCACTGAGATTGTCTTGTGTCACTGCATGAGGCCTGACATTGGCTTTGATTGGTAGTGGGTGAGAGACAGTTCATCAATTCTTCCTGTGGGATTGTTTTCATTGCCTGTGCTGTTTTCTGTAAAATGTTGTTTGTGGTCAAAGTGAAATAGTCTGCAGGGAAGCTTTGCCCACGTTTTGTAATGGATGCTTAGTAACATAATGCTTCAATAAATGTGGTGAAGCATGAGTTGTGGTAGTGTGACAGAAGACATCTTTTGTAGTGTTGTCTTTTCACCTCTGGTGACATGGACCAGGATTGTCCTACAGCAGTCAATTATTTTGCTATATCCTTATAAATAGGGCATTGTACAATCTTCCCCTTTTTTTCAATAGTCCAGCTATATAATTACATCAAAAATGAAATTAAATGAGTTATTTAACCTAGTAACAGGTTATGAATTTCTTCACCCACTTTTATATGATTCCACTGATTTTTCTGATAGCTGGCGATAGAAAGTTACCATTGTTTTGAGATATTGCTCCGAATGTCACAACACAATCGAGCTTGATACAGTTCATTAAAAATGAAAGCTGTTTTGAATATGAATTGAATTTATTGTCATATGTACCCAGGCACAGTGAAAAGCTTTGTTTTGTGAGCAATACAGGCAGTTCACATCATTTAATAGCATAGATAAGTAAATAATAGGTAAACAGCGGCAAAAACTAAAACACAGGTACAGTCAAATGCTAAACGGTTGTGAGACTATTCAGTATTCTAACAACAATAGGGCAGTTACTGTTTCGAAGGTCATACTTGGATTTCTTATATTTGAGTGCGTCTCCTGATCTGAAGGCCTGTCACCTGGTTTTTAGTGGGTTCTGTATGTCCCGATTCATCCAGGGTTTCCTGTTGGCAAACTCCCGGATTGACTTCCTCGGAATGCAGTCCTCCACACACTTGCTAATAAAGTCTGTGATGTGGGTGGTGTATTCGTCCAAGGTACCTGCGGCCAGTTTGAACATGGCCCAATCAGTCGATTCCAGACAGCACCGGAGTTGATCCTCTTCCTCGTCCGACCAGCGCTGGACCTGTATCTGTGAGCGGGATACATGGGATGCTTGTGCAAAATGTCTAATGCAGCTTATTGAATGATTCACAGTTCATTCCAATATAGAACACAAAATGCATTCAAAATCAAATCTGTCTGGAGGAGAGTGACCAAGATGTTTGTGTGGTTCTGAGGAAGGGTCAGCAGACCCCAAACGTTAACTCTGATTTTTCTGCACAGATCCTGCCAGACCTGCTGTGCTTTTCCAACAACCTCTGTCTTTGTGTTTATATGCCACACACATGGATTTCTAGATGAATCACTGTCAAACAGGGGAGACTATAGTTGCTTATGATAAAGAAGGTGGCCGTTCAACCCGTTGACCAATGCAGGCTCTCCTCGGAAAAAATCGGTAGGTGCCATTCCCCTGCTTGATTCTCGCAGCTGAAGATTCATTTCTTTTAAGTGTCCATCCAACTTCCTTCTGACATTGAGTTGTAAAGTCAACCAGCACAGAATCAGATCCTTTGGACCAATCAGTTTGTGCTGAAGACAATCCCAAATTGTTCCTGCAACCACTACCCATTGATCTCCTAAAACATTTCTTCCTCACATTCACATACATCTCTTGTTCAGAATGTTAAGTCTGTGATCCCCCAACCCTTGGACTAAACTTATGGGAATAGCATTGCGTTGTCTCCCCTGGCTTGTTACCTCTATCAGATCTGTCAACTTCCTTGGCTCCAAGGAGAATAACCCCAGCAATTCCACCCCAATCTTATAAGTAAATCCTTTCAGCTCTGGAATCATTCTGATAAATCACCTCTGCACTCTCACAAGGACCTTCATACATTTTCAAATGTGGTGACCAGAACCAGATGTGGCCAAAGGAGAGCTTGAAAAGATCAGTATAATTTCCTTAATTTTGAACTTAATGCTCTTATTTATGAATCCCAAAATCCCCAGTGCTTTCCATTCTCTCAAATTGAATTGTCATCTTAAAACATTGTTGCACATACAGCCCGAGGTGCCCCCATTCCTGTAAACCCCAGAATTGTGCTATTAAGTTTATAATGCCTCCCCCATCCCTTCTATCAAAATACATTACCTTGCACTTCTCTGCATTAAATTCCATCATTCACTTATCTGCCTATTCTGCTGATTTGACTTTCCAAAACCCACTTCTGTCATAAAATGCAAAAAAGCAGTGGCTTGAGCACTGACAGCTGGGGAACACCATCAGCTACTATTTTTCAGACTGAATGAGCCAATTTGTAATGCAATGTTCTGCTTTCAATCCTTAAGCCAAATTATTTTAATCCGTGACAAAACAAAGATTGCTGGAAAAACTCGGCAGGTCTGGCATCGTTTGTGCAGAGAAATCAGAATTAACGTTCATGTTGAATGACCCTTCCTCAGAACTGCTCTGAAGAAGGGTCATTTGACCTGAAATGTTTATTCTGATTTCTCTCCACAGATGCTGCCAGACATCCAGAGCTTTTCCAGCAACTTCTATTTTTGTCTCTGATTTATGGCACCCACTATTCTTTCAATTTTTATTTTATATCCAATGGCTTCCTTCTATAATTCTTAATTTTGTTCAATATCCTTTTATATGATACCTTGTCACATGTTACTTTTCAGTTCTTGAGTGTTTTCCTTCCATTTTGAAATATGGCTAGCTGATGTCCCTTACATCACTCAGTCTAATCACTTGTGATATGTAAGGTCTTTAGGTTTGTGTTGTCAAACTGTGTGGTACAAAATTGTGAAATACAATCCCAGTGCAACAATGAAAATGTTAAAACCCTATGTAATGAAGCAAAATTTAACATATTTATTGAAAATCTGTGACCTTGGCCCATATTCAGTTATTATTTGCCACTTTTTTTTCCTTAGGCTGTGCCAGTTTGTTATGAACATGTTCATCAGCTTTTCTGTGCCTGTGTAAGTGTCCTATTGAAGGCAATGGGCCCGAAGATACTCTAAAATGACTGCAGCGGCATGAATTGCCGATGATTAGAGATTTCTAATGGAAGACCTATTTGTGCTGATCCTTAAGTTGAAGAGTATATTGTTGATGATTATCATAGAATCTTTAAAGTGTGGAAATAAGCCATTTAGCCCAACAAGTCCACACTGACCTTCTGAAGAGTAAGCCACCCAGACCCATTCCTCTACATTTACCCCTAACAAATGAATCTAACTTACACATCCCTGAACACTATGGGCAATTTAGCATCATCAATTCACCTAACTTCACATCTTTGGATTATGGGAGGAAACCCACGTAGACACAGGGAGAACGTGCAAAGTCCACACAGATAGTCACCCGAGGCTGGAATCAAACTCAGGCCTCTGTGAGGCAGCAGTGCTAACCTCTGAGCCACCCCCTACCACCACTGGATTATTGACATCCAGCACTGAAATTTCCCAGATGAGAAATGGAAATGTAGAGACAAAGCACATCGAGCTTGTAAATCACTGCTCAATTTTGTAAGAGATTAATTGCAATCTCTGACATTTTGAGCAGCAATTTTCATGGTGGCCTTCACCATCCCAGGTAGTGAAGTGCAGAATGCTTTCTGTCATTGTAGAGTTTTGTTTATCAGGATTGTACTGTAAGAAATCAAAGCTCAAGGGCCCACAAGCTGCAATGAGATAAACAACAAGATAATCGATTATAGTGATTTTGATCGAGAGCTAAAAATTTGACAGGACAATGAGAAAATTCATCTGCTCTTCGTCAAATAGTACCATGTGATCTCTTACCTCAAAGGATGGGTGGAACTATGGTTTAACATTTCATCGAAAGACAGGATTTTCAAAGAGTGCGGGAATATTTTAGTCTATCACTGAGGTGTCAGCCTGGATTATTATGCACAAGTTATCGGAGCGAGACTTCAACCCATATTGTTTTGATTCTGAAGAGAGAGTACGATTGCTTAACCGGAACTGAAACCTGATGTTTCTGTAGCTTTGTACATATTGATTTCCCATACTCTTAATTGAAAGTTATTGAGATTTATCCCATCAAATATGGTAAATCACGCTAAGGAGATAATAGAAAATTGATAAATGCGAATACTTTGAAACTCAGTGGGATTAAATGCTAACCATAATGCTACATTTTAGTCAAATGCACTAATTTAGGTTCAAATGTATGAATGGTTGGAAATAATTTTATATCACAATAAACAAAATTCAGAATTTTAAATATTATAAACAATTAGTGAAACAAAAACCATCAATTGATTATTGCTTTAATGTTGAAGTTCTGAATGACGAGGGGATTGTTTGGCCATGTAATATAGAAATCATATTCTTTACAGGAAAGATTCCCTGCTGAAAATGTGTTGCTGGAAAAGTGCAGCAGGTCAGGCAGCATCCAAGGAACAGGAGATTCGATGTTTCGGGCACAAGCCCTTCATCAGGAATCAGGAATTCCTGATGAAGGGCTTGTGCCCGAAACGTCGAATCTCCTGTTCCTTGGATGCTGCCTGACCTGCTGCGCTTTTCCAGCAACACATTTTCAGCTCTGATCTCCAGCATCTGCAGACCTCACTTTCTCCAGGAAAGATTCCCTACCTTACATTTTGTATTGGATATGTGGGTCGGGATTTGAACCCTTTGAAGATGGGTTGAGGGTCAGGATATTTTGTAAAATGGCAGCTCATGGTGTTGGGTGATGAGCCCAATGATGAGCCACCAAGGAATAGTTTTAGGAGTGGGACCCTGAGCAGAATACAGACACAGGAGAGAGTGAGCAATTAAAACAATCAAGTGGTCAATTCCAATCACTGCTTGGGTCAGTAACTCTGCGAGGTGGGTGGCCAGCAGGTTAGCTGACCTCTTCAGTTCTGACTGCCCAGCATTCAGCTTGTTTGTCCAGCACAATCAGAGCCTGTTTAACTCACATTGTACCCAACATTTTGGATTGAATATGCCTGACCGAGATGGGAGAAAAGAACAAGTGTTCGAAACCTGCCTCTTGTGGAAGTGTTTAAAGCTCAGAGTTCCATGACAGGAAGCCTGAACAGATATAACATTGTTAATGAACTGATTTGGATGTGTTTTGATACCCCTCTGGGGCAAGTGAGGCTTGAACCTGGACCTCCTATTCCAGAATAGGGGCACAACCATATAGCTACAAGGAGCCCCAGTCCTGAATTGACATACCGACCAAGTCCTCTGTCCATTTACTGCCAGTGGAAGTTTGCATGGAGGTGACACCCATTTAGACTTCCATGGAAGCCAGAATAGAGGTCATCCCATAGGATGTCAAATCTACAATTGGATCCCAGGGAAGTAAGACATCACAGGGGAGCTAAGGGTCTGGCACCTGGGGCATGGCAGAGCCTGGTTTCATCAATGCTGAGCTGAATCCAGCACACCAGGCAGTGAAGAGGAAGAGGAATCTCATCTTCCTGGAGGAGTTCACTTTGTCATGCAGCAGTAGTTCAGCATCTACTGCATGACAAAGCATCAGCTCAACCTGCCTGCGCAGCATCATCTCCCTCTAGTTTCTCCTCCAGCCTTATCTTCTGCTCCCCCGTTAGACTCCCTCACTGTCCTCAAGGTACACACCTTTCTGGATGACCATGTTATGAAAAGCATAACAGACCACCATAAAAACTGACCACTTTGCTGATGACTATTAAAGGGCACTGCCTAACTAATCCAGTCACCAAAGGTGCATCTTTAGTAGCCCAATGGCTTGCAGTTGGTTGTATTGGCTCAGCATCTCTGTTTTTGTTACCAGTGAGGCACAATCTTCACCAATTGGTTTATCATGCTTGAAGGTCATGAACAAATTTCAGAAAGGGAAGCCTCTTAGCAGCTATTATTTTCTGCTAGCCTGGCATTATTCCACCCTTGTCGGAAATGTGCTCATAGAAGTGACTAGATTCCTTGGAAAATTCACACATTACTGAGAGTAAGCCCTTCACTTGTAGGTGATGTAAAACTGTTCAGGAAGGCAACTCTTTACAATCTTCTCAAAAGCAACTAGGGACAGGCAATAAAAATGGTGGATAGCCAGCGAAACACCCAATTCACAAAGGCTATGGCCCTTTGTAATCCTTGTAAAACATTAAACATCAGCCGTGGAAGAATTTCTGAGGCTGAAGTGATCGCTATTGGTGGCCCATTGAAACAAATTCTTCAAAATCTCATAGTAAGCAGTTTTGAAAGCTTGCTCAATGGCATCTGGCAGACCACATTTTTAGAACAAGTTTAATCTAAACTCTACATTAGACAATTGGCAAAAGTCTTACCTACTTAAATATAGGATGGATTTCATTCACCATACAGGCGTGGACATCGCACATGTACAGAACGACATGAAGACTGGCGTGGACATTGCGCACGTACAGAATGACATGAAGACTGGAGTGGACATCGTGCATGTACAGAATGACATGAAGACTGACACTGACATCACGCATGTACAGAACGACATGAAAATTGGCGCTGACGTCGCGCATGTACAGAATGACATGAAGATTGGCACTGACATCGTGCATGTACAGAACGGCATGGAAACTGGCGCTGACATCGTGCATGTACAGAATGACATGAAGTATGTTGCTGACATCGCGCATGTACAGAATGACATGAAGACTGGCGTGGACATCACGCATGTACAGAACGACATGAAGACTGGCGTGGACATCACGCATGTCTCGAACGACATGAAGATTGGAGTGGACATTGCGTATGTACAGAACGGCATGAAGACTGGCACTGACATTGTGCATGTGCAGAGCGACATGAAGACTGGCGCTGACATCGCGCATGTTCAGAATGACATGAAGGCTGACGTGGACATCATGCATGTACAGAGCGACATAAAGTCTGGCACTGACATTGTGCATGTACAGAACGACATGGAAACTGGCGCTAACATTGCACATGTACAGGATGACATGAAGACTGGCGTGGACATCGCGCATGTACAGAATGACATGAAGACAGGCACTGACATCACGCACATACAGAATGATATGGAAACTGGCGCTGACATCGTGCATGTACAGAATGACATGAAGACTGGCACTGACCGCGCATGTACAGAACGACATGAAGATTGGCGTGGACATCGTGTATGTAGAAAATGACATGAAGACTGGCGCTGACATCACGCATGTACAGAATGACATGAAGACTGGCACTGACATCACACATGTACAGAACAACATGAAGCCTGGTGTGGACATTGTGCATGTACAGAATGACATGAAGACTGTCGTGGACATCGCGCATGTACAGAATGACATGAAGACTGTCGTGGACATCGCGCATGTACAGAATGACATGAAGACTGATGCTGACATCACGCACGTACAGAACGACATGAAGACTGGTGTGGACATCGCACATGTACAGAATGACATGAAATCTGGCGCTGACAGCACGCATGTACAGAAAGACATGGAAACTTGGCGCTGACATCACGCATGTACAGAATGACAGGAAGACTGGCGTGGACATTGCACATGTACAGAATGTCATGAAGACTGGCGCTGACATCGCGCATGTACATAATGACATGAAGACTGGCGCAGATATTGCGTATGTACAGAACGACATGAAGACTGGTGTGGACATCGCGCATGTACAGAATGACATGAAATCTGGCGCTGACAGCACGCATGTACAGAACAACATGGAAACTTGGCGCTGACATCACGCATGTACAGAATGACAGGAAGACTAGCGTAGACATCGCGTATGTACAGAATGACATGAAGACTGGCGCTGACATCGCGCATGTACAGAACGACATGAAGACTGGCGCAGGCATCGCGTATGTACAGAATGACAGGAAGACTGGCGTGGACATTGCACATGTACAGAACGACATGAAGACTGGTGTGGACATCGAGCATGTACAGAATGACATGAAATCTGGCGCTGACAGCACGCATGTACAGAACGACATGGAAACTTGGCGCTGACATCACGCATGTACAGAATGACATGAAGACTGATGCTGACATCACGCACGTACAGAACGACACACAGACTGGCGTAGACATCGCGCAAGTACAGAATGACATGAAATCTGGCGCTGACAGCACGCATGTACAGAACGACATGGAATCCTGGCGCTGACATCACGCATGTACAGAATGACAGGAAGACTGGCGTGGACATTGCACATGTACAGAATGTCATGAAGACTGGCGCTGACATCACGCATGTACAGAACCACACGAAGACTGGCACTGACATTGTGCATATACAGAACAACATGAGGACTGGCGCTGACATCACTCATGTACAGAATGACACGAAGACTGGTGTGGACATCATGCATGTACAGAATGACATGAAGACTGGCGCTGACATGGTGCATGTACAGAACAACATGGGGACTGGCACTGACATCACATATGTACAGAACGACATGAAGATTGGCGCTGACATCGTGCACGTACAGAACGACATGAAGACTGGTGTGGGCATCACGCATGTACAGAACAACATGAAGACTGGCATGGACATCACGCATGTACAGAATGACATGAAGACTGGCGCTGACATTGTGCATGTACAGAACGACATGAATACTGGTACTGACATCACTCCTGTACAGAATGACATGAAGACTGGCGCTGACATCGGGCATGTACAGAACAACATAAAGACTGGCACTGGCATTCTCCATGCTTCCAGCTCACTGCCTTTATTCCTGATGAAGGGCTTTTGCCCGAAACGTCGATTTTGCTGCTCCTTGGATGCTGCCTGAACTGCTGTGCTCTTCCAGCACCACTGATCCAGAATCTGGTTTCCAGCATCTGCAGTCATTGTTTTTACCACAATGACATGAAGACTGGCGCTGACATTGTGCATGTACAGAGTGACATGATGACTGGCGCTGACATTGCGCATGTACAGAACAACATGAAGGCTGGCGCTGACATTGCGCATGTACAGAACGACATGAAGACTGGCGTGGACATCCTGCATGTACAGAAGGACATGAAGAAAGGCACTGACATCACACATGTACAGAATGACATGAAGATTGGTGCTGACATCATGCACGTCCAACAGATATTGGTACATGCACATGGCGAAATACATGAGACCAATCCCTGCTGGAATCATGCTGTTGTGAACAGAAGCATTGTGAACTCTCTGTAATACCGTTCCCAAATTCTTCAGCTACGTTATAATCAAATCGCGCTGCCAAAATGCACGTTATCCCAGACCTAAGGTTCTTAATTAGTAAGGGCACCAAAGAAAATTGGAGAAGGCAGAAGATGGGGTTAAGAAATTCAACAGCCAAATTGCAGAGCAGATGTGATGCACTGAATAGCCAAATACTACTCCTTTATATTTTGTTTTTTTGTGTCTTATGGCAGAGTAGTAGAGATTGAATTATGACTAAAGTGGAAGGTGAAGTAAACAGTTCACAAAGTAAGGGTTGAAAAGTGTGCCGCTGGAAAAACACAGCAGGTCATTCCTAATGAAGAGCTTATGCCTGAAACGCTGACACTCCTGCTCCTCGGATGCTGCCTGATCTGCTGTGCTTTTCCATTGCCATACTTTTCGACTCTGATCTCCATCGCCTGCAGTCCCCGCTTTCTCCTAGTTTCAAAGTAAAGCTCCTACAATCCAATTAACCACCACTGAAACACTGTGATAATTAAACATTAGTATCCAGATAGTAGTTAGAGGAAAGACAACAGGAATATCTAGTAAAGTTACTTAAAAAATCATGGAAATCTATGGAGATAGACCAGTATATAAAATGTTAGGCAGGTATGATGTATATGTAAGGGAATCAGTATAAGGACACCAGATATGGTCATTTCCATCTAAGATTCAAGAGCATATAATCTGTGACTCATGTCAAAAAGACAACACAATGTTATTGCAGGACCTCCTGAGTCTTTACAAAACCTCATGTTTTGCCCTTACATGGTCTTACAAGAGGCATCTCAAGGAGGTCATTGTCATGTCTTCACAAGAGGTTAAGAGGTTTGTGACCACATACAATTGTACATTGCACAAAGTTTTCATGCTACAATTGGAGAAACATCCTGCCAGTAAGGCACTGTGCTTGTCCCCTCTCCCAGTGTGGCACCAGTAATATGTAGCTGTACTTACTAGAGAAGGAGAAAACCGCAACCTCCTCTTGGGAAATAAGACAGTGCAAGTGGCTGAAGTTTTAGTGGAGGAGCACTTTGAATTATAATTCTGTTAGTTTTAAAATTGTTATGAAAAAGGATCGGCCTTGTAGCAAAGTTAAAGTCCTTAGTTGGATAAAGCCAAATTTTGATGGTATGAGACAGGATTTGGAGTAGTCTGTTCACAGGGAAAGGGACACAGGCAAGTCGGAATCAAACAGGAGATAATCAGAGTTCAGAGGCAGTATGTTGCTAAGTATGGAAGTTAGCTCGCTGAGTTGGAAGACTTGTTTTCAGACATTTCGTCACCATACTAGGTAACATCATCGGTGAGAGTCTCCGGTGCTGTTAGAGTGAAGGTTGCTCAGAGTAGGGAATAATGAATGAGTAAAGGCATTGAGGCCATGGTCAGGAATAAGAGGGAGCCATATGTTAGGTCAAGACACTGGGGATTAAATGAATTTCTTGATGAGTATAAGGGGTTTAATGGCATTCTTCAGAGGGAAATCAGGAGGGCAAAGAGGAGATATGAGATAGCCTTGGCAGATAAAGTTTAGGATAATCCAAAACGACTATGGAAGTACATTAAAAGCAAAAGAACAACTAGGGAGAGAATAGGGCACCGTAAAGATCAATGAGGTCATCTATGTGTGGAACCACAGGAAATGAGAGAGCTACAAAACAAACATTTCATGTCAGTTTTTACTCTTGAGAAAAACATGGAGGCTAGGGGGCTTGGGGAAGTAAATATTGATGTCTTGAAAACAGTTTACATTACAGAAGAGGAGGTGCGGGAAGCCTTAAGAAAATGTTGGATAACTCTTCAGGGCCTGATCGAGAATATCCCAGGACATTGTGGGAAGTTAGGGAAGAAATTACGAGGCCCCTAGCTGAGATAGTTTTGTCATTTATATCCACGGGTGAGGTGCTGGAATACTGGAGGGTGGCTAATATTATGCGTCGATTTAAGAAAAGTTCTAAGGAGAAGCTTGGAAACTATAGACTGGTGAGTCTGACATTAGTGGTGGGTAACTGTTGGAGGGGATTCTGAGAGACAGGACTTACATGCACTTGAAGAGGCAGGAACTGATTTGTTTAAGAGAAATTATGTCTCACAAACTTGATTGAGTTTTTTGAGGGTGTAACCAAAATGTTTGATGAAAGCAGAGTGGTAGATGCTGTCTGCATAGATTTTAGCAAAGCTTTTGACAAGGTTCCGCATGGTAGACTTATTTGTAAAGTTTTATCACAAAAGGTTCATGAAGAACTTAACAATTGAATTAAAAAAAATGGCTTGATGCTAGGAGGCAGAAGATGATGATTGAGTGTTGTTTTTGGACTGGAGGCCTGCAACTAGTGGTGTTCCACAGAGATAGGTGCTGGGTCCACTTTTGCTTGTCGTTTATATAAACCGGTTTCGATAGGAATTTGGGAAACATAATTAGCATGTTTGCAATGACTCCAAAATTGGTGGTATAGTGGACAGTGAAGAAGGTTATCTAAGATTACAAAGGGATCTTGATCAATTGGGCCAGTGGGCTGAGGATTGACAGGTATAGTTCAATTTGGATAAATCTGAGGTAAATCGAACAAGGGCAGAACTTAACAGTTAATGGTAGGCCCCTGAATAGTGTTTAAAAATGTGTTGCTGGAAAAGCGCAGCAGGTCAGGCAGCATCAAAGGAGAGTCGACTTTTCGGGCATAAGTCCTTTTTTACGAATCTTCCGCCTAGGAACCCTCCATCAACAAGGGATGAATGCGGATTTCTCCAGCTTTCTCATTTCCCCTCCCCCCACCTTTTCTCAGTCTCAACCCACAGACTCAGCACCTCCTTCTTGACCTGCAATCTTCTTCCCGACCTCTCCACCCCCACCCCCTCTCTGGCCTATCACCCTCACGTTAACCTCCTTCCACCTATCGTATTCCCAACGCCCCTCCCCCAAGTCCCTCCTCCCTACTTTTTATCTTAGCCTACTTGGCGCACCCTCCTCATTCCTGATGAAGGGATTATGCCCGAAACGTCGATTCTCCTGTTCCTTTGATGCTGCCTGACCTGCTGCGCTTTTCCAGCAACACATTTTCAAGCTCTGATCCCCAGCATCTGCAGTCCTCACTTTTTCCCTGGATGGTGTCGTCAAACAGAGAGACCTGGGGGTTCAGGTGCATAATTCTTTGAAAGTTACATCACTGGTGGTGGAGAGGTTGGTTAAGAAGGTCTTTAGTAAGCCTGCGTTCATTGCTCAATCCATTGATTATGGGAACAGAAATTGCTGGAAAAGCTTTACAGGTCTTGCAAGATCTATCGAAAGGAATCAGAATTAATGTTTCAAGTTGAGGGACCCTACCTCAGAACAGTTCAGTCACTCGACCCAAAATGTTAACACTGATCTCTCTCTATAGACACTGCCAAACCTGCTGAGCTTTTCCAGCAATTTCTGTTTTTGTTTCTGATTTACAGCATCCTCAGTTCGTTTAGTGTTCATTAACTGTAGGAGTTGGAAGGTTGAGGTTGTGCAGGATGTTGATGAGGTCTCTCTTTGAGTACTGTGTAAATTTTTGTTGCCCTGTTATAGGAAGGATATTATTAAATTGGAGAGCATTCAGAGAAGATTTACCAGGATGTTGCCAATACTGGAGGGTTGGAATTAAAGGGGTAGGCTGAATGGGCTGGGGCTTTTTTTACTGGAGTTTAGCAGGTTGAGGGGTTACCATATTGAGGTTATAAAATCATGAGGGATATAGATAAGGTGAATAGCAAAGGTCCTTTCCCTAGGGCGGGAGAATTCAAAACTAGGGCGCATATTTTTAAGGTGAGAGGAGGAAGATTTAAAAGGGACCTGAGGGGCAACTTTTTCACAGAGAGGGTGACTTGTATGTGGGATGAACTGTCAGAGAAAGTGATGGATTTAGGTACAGCTGCAACATTGAAAAGATGTTTGGTTAGGTGCATGAATAGGAAAGGTTCAGAGGGATATAGGACAAATGTACGCAAGTGGGACTAGTTTAATCTGGAAAACCTGGTTGGCATGGATGAGTTGAAATGAAGGGAATGTTTCTGTGGTGTATGACTCTTTGACTCTTTGGTGCGTTAATCACACAGGAAGAGTTATCAAAATTTCTCCATTCAGGATGTGATGGCCAGTGTTGATTCTAGTCCCTCCAAGATATTTTTCCTTAAGTTTGAACCATTGCTTCTTTGGCTTACAGCCAAGCATCATCAACGGATCTGTTTCTGGGACAATGGCATGTCCCAGTCCTTCCGAATACTTTTGAGAATTTAGCAAACAGACTAAGACAGGTATAGATATACCATAGAGCTGATCTAATCCCGTTCTTAACACAATTGTTTATCTCCTGATTTGACAGTTTAGATTCTAGCCCTCCGCAATATTTTGTGTTATAAATATCATAGTTTGTGTCAGCTGAATGACAGAAATTCTTTTCTTATCATCTGCCTGTCAAGTATCTTTGTGGGAGATGCTATGCTGACATGTCAATATTGGACATGTTTTGAAGAAAGGACAAAATAATTGTCCATGTTTGGTACAGTCAGATATTTTTAAAAGTGCAATCGTCACAATTACATCCTGAATGTCCATTGAAAGTATTCACACATGCAGCTTTATCGGGTAAACAGTCAACCTCCTATCAGATTGATTTAAAAACTGTTAAATACTTAATTGGGTAGGTTGTTATCATATTTGTGATGAAGGCAAAAGAATATTCATGGCATATGTTGCACAAAATCTGAGATTCTGTAACAAAAATACAATGTCATATCTAGTCCCTGCACTGCTAACCTTCCTTTTTTGTTAGTTTCATCATTCTGTAATTTAGGGAGAAGGCATATCCAAGCTCAGCACTTTGAAAGCTGCTTGTCAAGGCAATTTTCAACCTGTTAAATGCTATTTCTCACATCCCATGGCCCTCAGCCTGGCAGCACTAATACCACTGTCATGGTGTCATCACTCAGCAACTGCGTTTTTTTGCCTGTTTTGAAATGAATTAATGCAGAAAGTTTTTCTTCGCTCTTTCTTACCAGTATTTATGGTGAGCCTTCCCTCCTGCTGCAGGAGAAACCCATGGTGACCATGGTGCAGTCATGAGGAGTGGCAAGTCCTGCAAATTACAATTTCAGTATGAATACCAAACATCATTAAGTATGCCTTTGAAAACAGTTCCAGTGCGCAGGATTCTGCACTGTGCCAATGTTAGTGCTGAAAATTAAATGTGAATTTCAGTCAGACTTGTTATCATCTTTCAAATACTTTGAATAGTATCCATGTTCATTTATTGAACTCCAGCTTTGAGTTTCACTTATGTAAATCAAATGGTTCTGAAAAATAGTAATTCTTTTATGATCTGACACTGTACAAAATGGATATTGCCTTGGAATCAAATGTTACTCTATATTCTGTCTGTTTGATTAAGAATTCTGTTTCTTTAAAGTTAATCTCATGGTAAATTTAATTCTCATGATGGTGTTAGCACACACCAAGCTGTCAGTACAGCAGTTGTCATAGTAACAATCCAACGTCTTGGCAACTATTGAATCCAGCTGTCCTGAGTCTTTTTCTAAAACCTCACTTAGTGTTCAGGTTTCTCTTGGATATCACAGCTGGTCTGTAGCACTTATGATGCAATCCTCATGATGAGATCTCATCAGTGACCTGTTCGGACATGTTCTTTCATTGTGGTTTATTCAAAGTTTTAAAATCTATTTTAGCACCACTGCCTTCGTTTGAGATTTATAAGCGATGAATTTGCAAATGGTAATACTTGCTTATTCCTGGAAATCTCATATTTCGAAAGGTGCATTCTATCCTTTTGTTTACTTGATTCCCCAGGTATGTGGCACAAACCTCTAACTGGCCATGACAGAACAGAACTTGAAAATGAAATACTGTCTATTTGCATTTTGTATACTGCTAGTGTCTTAAATGTTCCCTGCTCTTGGATGGACTGATATCAATGCAAACAATAGTGTCAACTTTAACTCATAGATTTTCATGATGCATCATAGCTTGGTATATTGCAAATGGATATTGAGCTCAGAAAGGAGAAATTTGCGAAATCTTTGCCAAATAAATGTATTTTTTAAGGAAGATTTCAAAATCAGAGGACTAGAAAGCCTGAATGGCTTGGAGAGCAAATTCTAGACACTAGGAAGACACCCACTGCCCAATGGCAGGATGAAAGGGACAAAGGAGACAGCAGTTAATGCTGATTCCAGGAAAGTGAATTGGTGAGGTTATCATAGGTTAAAGTGGTAATCCTGGTATATACCACAGAGCTTTGAAGCAGTTCAAATTGTTTCAGGATGAAGAATTTGATACCAGTAAGAAAAACATTAACGTAGATGTAGATAAAGGTGACAAAGACATGTACACTGAAATGATGATGAGTCAAACTCATGATGACAGGAAATTTCAGTTATATCAAAGTCACCAACCACCCCCGCTGGCAGAACAGCAAATAGCAGATAAAGTGGTAAATTGAAATTCCACCGTGGTAACTCCAGATTAGTTCAAACTGCCTAATCTTATTTTATGAATGCATCAATTAATCAGAGATGAATTAGACTACATGAGCATAAGATCATGGAGTGCAAGGCAAGCCATCATTTGAAAGTAAGATCTCCTTGTCAAAGCATATACAAAGCTGACAGGTATGACTAAGCCTGTAAGAAAGTTAAAGGTGTTGTCAGTTGGAGAGAAGGTGAAGTTGTTGCAGCAAGAGGAAAACCAGGGTGCAAAGTGGAAAGAGGACTTTGCAAAGGAATGGGAGATTCCAGTGCCACAGTGAAACACAAAGCAAAAAATTACAAATATTTACCAAGCATTTTTCAGTGCAAATCCTTTAGAGCATCAGGCTAGTGAAAGGTATAAACCAGTTGAACAAAGATTTTGTCACGCATTTTCCACTTTACTGTGTTTGAATTTGACATTTTAATCTGTTGTTTTTGACATGGACTGTGTTTGTAGGCAGTTCAGGTTCTATAGAGATGCATTCTTGTGGGAATAGGGCTTCCTCAGCTATCTCAAAGCTTGTCTTAACATGGATTTGTAGGCAGATCGTTTGGATTCAACTCATCAGGATTTTACAACGAAAATGTTTCAGCATTTGAGAAGCTGAGGTAGGACTGGAGTCAGGCAATGTTGCAGTAGTAACAGTGGAAATGGGTGGCCTTTTAGATTTGAAAGAAAATGTTGGGTATGTATCAAACAGAACAAATCATCCTGAAAGGTTTTATTAAACTTGAGAGAATGCCTGAGGAAGGGACATATTCATTAGCAAGGATGCAAATTTTGGCTTTTTAATAAATGTTGCAGCCGGGTGTATGAAGTAATTGAAAGATATAAGTGCACAATGTTGGGAAGGCAGTTTCACCAGACTGAGTAAATGAGTCTGAAACACACCATGGCAGAAGGGGAAACTTGAATTCTGAAAGTAGTAAATTTTCCTTAGCCAGTAGGGAAGGTCCACCAGATTTCAGTGAGATCTAGATGCACGGCAATTATGAATTAAATGTTACTGTTGCCATGTAACTAAGTCAACAACCATTTAAATGTCCCTGTTTCTGGTCAAAGTGCTGTGCAAAGTTGGTCATATGCTGACAGCATTGCAGCAGTAGAAGAAATAGAAATGCTTCAGGTCACAGTTGGGTACTAAGGCTTCGATGTTCACTGAGTTGGGATGACTCAGGAGCAATTTAAAATGGCAGGAGGATCCCGATATTGGGATTTCCAAGCACATCTCCATTTTCCTTTGATTTTTCAGGAATGCCTTTTAAGGTTGTGAGTTGGTTCAGGCCACAATTTACTTTTACAACTTAATTTTACCGTAATTAATCCTGACATACAGTTTGTTGCCCCATTCTTGATAGATTGTTTAGTTTTTGCCATTTTAAGAATGATGAATGATAAATACAAGAAAAAGGGATGATGGTATCAGTTTAATGCCATTGGATTTCTGAGCCAGAGACACAATGAGTGGCTCAAGGTTAACACTTGGATATCTGGATCCAAATTTCACGATATCAACTAATGGAATATAAATTACATTAATAACTCTGGAATTAGAAGGTTGTCTCAGTAATGGTGAGAATATAAATATCATCAATTATTGTAAAAATCTATCTGGTTATCAAATTCCTTAAGTCTGCTGCCATTATCTGGGTGTGGCCTATTTGTGACTCCAAAACCACAGCAAGTTAATTGTCCTCAGAAATGGGTGAGCCAGCTACTCAGTTCAAGGATAGTTATGAATGGGCAATAAATGCTGGCCCAGCCACTGATTGGGACATAAAATTTTTCCCTATGTCATTAATTATTGTTTTGTCAGTCATTTTTAATGTATATCCTCTAGTTACGGACAGAAATGGAAGAGATCTTGGGAAATAAGGCAGGGCAGGTGACTGAGCTGTCAGTGGGGGAGCACTTTGGGCCCAGTGACATTAATTCTATTCGTTTTAAAATAGTGATAGAAAAGGACAGACCAGATCTAAAAGTTGAAGTTCTAAATTGGAGAAAGGCCAATTTTGACGGTATTAGGCAAGAACTTTCGAAAGCTGATTGGAGGCAGATGTTCACAGGTAAAGGGATGGCTGGAAATTGGGAAGCCTTCAGAAATGAGATAACGAGAATCCAGAGAAAGTATATTCCGGTCAGGGTGAAAGGAAAGGCTGGTAGGGAATGCTAGATGACTAAAGAAATTGAGGGTTTGATTATGAAAAAGAAGGAAGCATATGTTGGGTATAGACAGGATAGATCGAGTGAATCCTTAGAAGAGTATAAAGGCAGGAGGAGTATACTTGAGAGAGAAATCAGGAGGGCAAAAAGGGGACATGAGATAGCTTTGGCAAATAGAATAAAGGAGAATCCAAAGGGTTTTTACAAGTATAGTAAGGACAAAAAGGTAACTAGGGAGAGAATAGGGCCTCTCAAAGATCAGCAAGGCGGCCTTTGTGAGGAGCCGCAGAAAATGGGGGAGATACTAAATGAATATTTTGCATCAGTAATTACTGTGGAAAAGGATATGGAAGATATAGACTGTAGGGAAATAGATGGTGACATCTTGCAAAATGTCCAGATTATAGAGGAGGAAGTGCTGGATGTCTTGAAACGGGTACAGGTAGATAAATCCCCAGGACCTGATCAGGTGTATCCGAGAACTTTGTGGGAAGCTAGAGAAGTGATTGCTGGGCCTCTTGCTGAGATATTTGTATAATTGATAGTCAGGTGAGGTGCCGGAAGACTGGAGGTTGGCAAATGTGGTGCCACTGTTTAAGAAGGGCCGTAAAGACCAGCCAGGGAACTATAGACCGATGAGCCTGACCTCAGTATTGGGCAAATTGTTGGAGGGAATCCTGAGGGACAGGATGTACATGTATTTGGAAAGGCAAGGACTGATTAGGGATAGTCAACATGGCTTAGTGCATGGGAAATCATGTCTCACAAACTTGATTGAGTTTTTTGAAGAAGTAACAAAGAGGATTGATGAGGGCAGAGCAGTAGATGTGATCTATATGGACTTCAGTAAGGTGTTCGAAAAGGTACCCCATGGGAGACTGATTAGCAAGGTTAGATCTCATGGAATACAGGGGGAACTAACCATTTGGATACAGAACAGGCTCAAAGGTAGAAGACAGAGGGTGGTGGTGGATGTTAGTTTTTCAGACTGGATGCCTGTGAGCAGTGGAGTGCCACAAGTATCGGTACTGGGCCTTCTACTTTTTGTCATTTACATAAATGATTTGGATGCGAGCATAAGAGGTACAGTTAGTAAGTTTACAGATGATACCAAAATTGGAGGTGCAGTGGACAGCGAAGAGGGTTACCTCAGATTACAACAGGATCTGGACCAGCTGGGCCAATGGGCTGAGAAGTGGCAGATGGAGTTTAATTCAGATAAATGCGAGGTGCTGCATTTTGGGAAAGCAAATCTTACCAGGACGAATACATTTAATGGTAAGTTCCTAGGGAGTGTTGCTAAACAAAGAGACCTTGGAATGCAGGTTCATAGCTTCTTGAAAGTAGAGTCGCAGGTAGATAGGATAGTGAAGAAGGCGTTTGGTATGCTTTCCTTTATTGGTCAGAGTATTGAGTATAGGAGTTGGGAGGTCATATTGCAGCTGTACAGGACATTGGTTAGGCCATTGTTGGAATATTGCATGCATTTCTAGTCTCCTTCCTATTGGAAAGAAATGTGAAACTTGAAAGGGTTCAGAAAAGATTTACAAGGATGTTGCTAGGGTTGGAGAATTTGAGCTATTGGGAGAGACTGAACAGGCTGGGGCTGTTTTCCCTGGAGCATTGGAGGCTGAGGGGTGACCTGATAGAGGTTTACAAAATGATGAGGGGCATGGATAGGATAAATAGGCAAAGTCTTTTCCCCGAGGTTGGAAGTCCAGAACTAGAGGGCACAAGTTTAGGGTGAGAGGGGAAAGATATAAAAGAGACCTACGGGGCAATATTTTCATGCAGAGGGTGGTATTTGTGTGGAATGAGCTGTGAGAGGATGTGGTAGAGTTTGGTACAATTGCAACATTTAAGAGGCATTTGGATGGGTATATGAATAGGAAGGGTTTGGAGGGATATGGGCCGGGTGCTGGCAGGTGGGACTAGATTGGGTTGGGATATCTAGTCAGCATGGACTGGTTGGACCGAAGGATCTGTTTCCATGCTGTACATCTCTATGACTCTATGAGATCTAAAGCTCTGGTTTTTCCTTTACTGTTCAAAATTAAAGTTAAAAGTCACACAACACCAGGTTATAGTCCAACAGGTTTAATTAGAAGCACTAGCTTTTGGAGCGTTGCTCCTTCATCAGGTGATAGCGGAGGGCTGATGAAGGAATGTCGCTCCGAAAGCTAGTGCTTCCAATTAAACCTGTTAGACTATAACCTGGTGTTGTGTGACTTTTAATTTTGTGCATCCCAGTCCAACACCGGCATCTCCAGATCATGTTCACAATCAGTGTGCTTTTGGAAAGGAAAATGGCTGTGTTCTTAACTATTGAGTGTGGTCAAGCTGAATGTTTGGCTGAAAGAAGATTATTTATAAATACACTCACTCTGAAAGTGGAATTATATGTTACTCATTTACTCACCAGTCATACACACACTCAAAGGATAGTGCACATTTACAAATTAGAAGCAAAAGACATTTTGTAAATCACATGATTTGGCTTGTCTTTGTGAACAAGCAGGAGTGGCAAGACCTGAAGGATAGTCTGTGTGGATTCATTAGCTGGAGTTTTACATCAGGGCTGTTGCAAGATTCCTTCAAAAAGGTCTTTAAATTGTTGCTCACATGTCATCTTATTACTGGAAAATGCAGGAATAGGGTATGGTCATATTAAATAACGGAGCAGGGTATGATTATATTGAATGGGCGACATGGTGGCTCAGTGGATAGCACTGATATCTCACAGCACCAGGGACCCAGGTTTGATTCCAGCCTTGGGCAACTGTCTGTGTGGAGTTTGCACATTCTCCCCACGTTTGTGTGGGTTTCCTTCAGGTGCTCCGGTTTCCTCCCACAATCCAAAGATGTGCAGGTGAGGTGAATTGGCCATGCCAAATTGCCCATAGTATAAGGTGCATTAGTCAGGGGTAAATGTAAGGTAGGGGAATGAGTCTGGGTGGGTTACTCTTCAGAGGGTCAGTATGGGCCTGTTGAGCTAAAAAACCTGTTTCCATACTGTAGGGAATCTAGTTGAATGGCTGAGCAGGGTATGATCATATTCAGTGGCTGAGCTATGACCATAGTGAATGGTTGAGCAGGGGATGACCATATTGAATGGTTGAGCAGGGTATGACCATATTGAATGGTTGGGAGGGTATGACCATATTGAATGGTTAGGAGGGGATGACCATATTGAATGGTTGGGAGCGTATGACCATATTGAATGGTTGAGCAGGGGATGACCATATTGAATGGTTGAGCAGGGGATGACCATATTGAGTGATTGAGCAGGGGATGACCATATTGAATGGTTGAGCAGGGGATGACCATATTGAGTGATTGAGCAGGGGATGACCATATTGAGTGATTGAGCAGGGGATGATCATATTGCATGGTTGAGCAGGCTTGAAAAGACAAATGGTCTACTATTTTCTGTGTTTCTAAGTTACAATCAGCTTTCTGGGCTAGTGGACTTGAATAGGAATAAGCATGGAGACTTAGATTATTGAAATGTGTTTTGACCCTTTCTGCTGTTGTTGTCACTGCAGTTGGTGTTCATAGGTTGTCTGGTTTCTCCCATCCTTAAGGTAACAAGGTTTGTTATCTGTAATCAGTTTTATTCACATGATCAATATTTTGATTGTCCGCCTCAAACGACTTAAAGTTAGAAGCAATTGCTTTGTGAACACTTACGAATAATTTGACTGAATTTTATGTAGCACTCATCATTAAGTTTTGAACATGGATACAGGGATGCTAAAGGTCTATTTATTTTGGTTTTGGATAAAACAATCAATTGAAAGCGTGAATTCCAGAGGTAAGTTTCATCCTAGTATATTTATTCAAGGTGAGACACCACACCTATTGTCAGATAAGTAACTTGCCCAAGACTTGAGACCATTCAACTCCTAGTAGCCTTTCAGTGTCTGTTTTAAAAGAAACTGAGTTCTAGAATATTCCAAGCTGATTATAACTTGTGTTTTAAAGTTATGAATGGGAATATGCTTAAAATCTGATTGAAGATTTGTAGCTCGGGTATCCGTTGTTGTGGTTCTGCTCGCCGAGCTGGAAGTTTTTGCTGCAAACGTTTCGTTCCCTGGCTAGGGAACATCATCAGTGCTGTTGGAGCCTCGTGTGAAGCGCTGCTTTGATGTTTCTTCCGGTATTTATATTGGTTTGTTCTTGCCGCTTCCGGGTGTCAGTTTCAGCTGCAGTGATTTGTATGTAGGGTCCATGTCGATGTGTCTGTTGATGGATGTTCTTGCCATTTCCGGGTGTCAGTTTCAGCTGTAGTGGTTTGTATATGGTGTCCAGGTCAATGTGTCTGTTGATGGAGTTTGGGGATGAATGCCATGCTTCTAGGAATTCTCTGGCTGTTCTCTGTCTGGCTTGTCCTATGATAGTGGTGTTTTCCCAGTCAAATTCATGTTGCTGGTTGTCTGAGTGTATGGCTACTAGAGATAGCTGGTCGTGTCGTTTTGTGGCTAGCTGATGTTCATGGATGCGGATTGTTAGCTGTTTTCCTGTTTGTCCTATATAGTGTTTTGTGCAGTCCTTGCATGGTATTTTGTAAACTACGTTAGTTTGGCTCATGCTGGGTATTGGGTCCTTTGTTCTAGTGAGTTGTTGTCTGAGCGTGGATGTTGGCTTGTGTGCTGTTATGAGTCCTAAGGGTCGCAGTAGTCTGGCTGTCAGTTCTGAGACGTATGGTAGAGTGGCTAGTCCTTTTGGTTGTGGCATGTCCTCGTTCCTCGGTCTATCTCTTAGGCATCTGGTGATAAAGGTGCATGGGTATCCGTTTTTGGCGAATACCTTGTATAGATGTTCCTCTTCCTTTTTTCGCAGTTCTGGTGTACTGCAGTGTGTTGTGGCCCTTTTGAATAGTGTCCTGATGCAGCTTCGTTTGTGTGTGTTGGGGTGGTTACTTTCATAGTTTAAGACTTGGTCTGTGTGTGTTGGTTTCCTGTGTACCCTTGTGGTGAATTCTCCATTGGGTGTTCTCTCTACTAACACGTCTAGGAATGGGAGTTGGCTATCCTTTTCCTCTTCTCGTGTGAATCGGATTCCTGTGAGTGTGGCGTTGATGATTCGGTGTGTTTTTTCTATATCTGTGTTTTCGATGATTACAAAGGTGTCATCAACATATCTGATCCAGAGTTTGGGTTGGATTTGTGGTATGGCTGTGTGTTCTAACCTTTGCATAACTGCCTCTGCTATGAGTCCCGAGATTGGTGATCCCATGGGTGTTCCGTTGATTTGTTCGTATATCTGATTGTCAACACACAAACGAAGCTGCATCAGGACACTATTCAAAAGGGCCACAACACACTGCAGTACACCAGAACTGCGAAAAGAGGAAGAGGAACATCTATACAAGGTATTCGCCAAAAACGGATACCCACGCAACTTTATCACCAGATGCCTAAGAGATAGACCGAGGAACGAGGACATGCCACAACCAAAAGGACTAGCCACTCTACCATACGTCAGGAGCGTCTCAGAACTGACAGCCAGACTACTGCGACCCTTAGGACTCATAACAGCACACAAGCCAACATCCACGCTCAGACAACAACTCACTAGAACAAAGGACCCAATACCCAGCATGAGCCAAACTAACGTAGTTTACAAAATACCATGCAAGGACTGCACAAAACACTATATAGGACAAACAGGAAAACAGCTAACAATCCGCATCCATGAACATCAGCTAGCCACAAAACGACACGACCAGCTATCTCTAGTAGCCATACACTCAGACAACCAGCAACATGAATTTGACTGGGAAAACACCACTATCATAGGACAAGCCAGACAGAGAACAGCCAGAGAATTCCTAGAAGCATGGCATTCATCCCCAAACTCCATCAACAGACACATTGACCTGGACACCATATACAAACCACTACAGCTGAAACTGACACCCGGAAACGGCAAGAACATCCATCAACAGACACATCGACATGGACCCTACATACAAATCACTGCAGCTGAAACTGACACCTGGAAGCGGCAAGAACAAACCAATATAAATACCGGAAGAAACATCAAAGCAGCGCTTCACACGAGGCTCCAACAGCACTGATGATGTTCCCTAGCCAGGGAACGAAACGTTTGCAGCAAAAACTTCCAGCTCAGCGAGCAGAACCACAACATGGGAATATGCCTCTAGTAACAATTCTGTTCTTGGATTTTCCATAAAAATGGAGTTTCTTTCTATTTAGTCTTCCAAACCATTCATGACTTTGATCAACTCTATCAAATCATTACTCAGCCTTCTCTTGTCTGAGAAGAACAGCTTTATTTTCTTCAATATTTCCTTGTAACTGAAATTTCTCATCACTGGAACCATTCCCATAAAATCCTTCTTGCATCCTATCTAATGCCTTTGCATTCTTCTCAAGTGATGGTGCTCAGGATTAGGCACCATGCTGTCACCTTTTCTCATTTACAAAGTTCAAATGGATTCACTATTAATGAGTAGACTTTGATGCTCTTAGTAAAATAATTTTTTTCTTCAATTTACTCATGGGAAGTTGGTGTTGCTGACTTGATCAAAATATATTGCTCATACCTAATTGTCCTTGAGAAGGTGCTGGTGAGTTGCCCACTTGAAGCGCTGCAGTTCCAGGGGTATAGAGATATTTGCAGTGTCATAGAAAGGATTTTGACCCAGTGACAATAAAGGAGCAATGATATAGCTCTGAGTGAGGATGGTGTATGGCTTTGAGGATAACTTGCAGGTGAAGGTATTCTCATATATCTGCTGCCCTTCTTTCTAGGTGGGTTGAAAAATACTATAGATGGAGCCTGGTGAGTTACAACAGAGTTTCTGGTGGATGGTACTCATTGCTGCTGCTGCTATGCATTGCCAGAGGAGGGAGTGAATATTGAAGGCTCCTGGATGGGTTGCTCATCATGTGGAATGTTTTTTCCTGGATGTTGTTAGGTTTCTTGAATTTTGTTGGCGATGCGCCCAGCCAAACAAATGGGAAAAAATTCCATGATACTCCTGACTTGTGCCTTGTGGATGGCAGGCAGGCAGGCATTGAGGAGACGTTAAGCATATTCACTGAAATATTCCGAGAGTCTGACATGCAGTTGCAGCACAGTATTTATATAGATGATCCAGATCAGTTTCTGATCAATGGTAATCTCTAGGATGGGATCCATCATGGGATTCAATGATGGTAATGCCATTGAACATCAAGTCACAAAATTTTGACTAGGTATAATCTTAATTGTGTTTGGAAGCCAGCTTATATTTTTTATAGTGAAAGATGGATGAAAATCATGAATCATGCAAGATTTTATTTGTGATGTAGAATGTACTTGGCCCAATAATAAAGACTATCTCCTTGAACAACAAAGAACAACAATAATTATTCATGCACTGCTTAACAATGAGCATTGGACAATTGCATAATTGAATGGATAGACAAAACAGCATTGATCAAAACTTGCAGTGGCAAAATCATGAATTATGCACATATACCATGTATTGTCAGAATTCTCAATAAAACCCAGAATTCAAATGCAAAAGGTGGAATTCTTTAGTTATGAATAATGGTTGTGTGTTCCTTCAAATTTTAATAAGAATCAGAAACAATTAAATACTCAGTCAGCTCTAGAAATTTGTATTGCTGTGCCAGATAGTTTCTGAGTTTACCATTTTGTCCCTTTGAGCTATATGCTTCTGCTCTACTTAAAATTTAATCATTATCTTACTTTAAAACAGCTGAAAGTAAACTCAATTAATTTCAACTTGCATAAATTAGCTAACCCAAAAGATACAGAAAATCTATACTCACTCTCAAAACCATATCAGTTTCCAGCAAAGGGAGAGACGATTCAGCCCTCTGTGTCTCTGCTAGCACCTTGTGGAAACAATCTAACTTTATTTCATCATTCTGATCTGTTCCTGTAGCCTTTCATTTTCCTCAGCTGCAAATTCTTATGCAATTTTTTTTCTCTTTAAAATTGCAATGGTCTTGCTTTAAATACTTGGATGACATCATTCGTTCCAAAAACCCTTTGCCTAAAATTTCCTTCATGTCTGTCTTTCCCTTCCTAGTGACACTTAGATTCATTCTGAATAATTTTGACCAAAGTGAACAATCTTGACTTATTCACTTTATCAACACCATTCATAATTTTAAAAATATACACAAGATTTCCTCTTACTGCACTGTGTAAATAAATCAGTCATCTTGATTATTTGCATATGTACATTGCAATGTTTATTCTGTAATAAAATACTTAAAATTGCAGTAACTGTAGTCAAATTGTTGCTGTATCCAAATCTATCTTTTCTTTAACCTTGACACTCTATGCTGTTTATTAAACCCAGTGTGCTTTATTTGTTTTTTTTTATTTTCTAGGAAACGTGTATCTGAACTCCTTGAGGATCTCAATTCCCTCCAAACACAGAGGAAAAATTCATTAGCAATGCTGTAATACCTGGAAATGAAAGGACTGTCAGATAGGAGCTCTATTTTGAGGAATGTGAGTCAGAACCATTGTGTGCCACTTACCGTTTTTACTGTGTTTTCCTCTGAGTACCCATTAGTTGCTTTTCATTGAAAGTATACTCCTGTTCCTTCCCCTTTCTGTCCATCCAAAAACCCGTTGGTGCTCTCCTGAAATCTTTCATCCATCTTTTCACCTTTCCAAATCCCTTCACTTTATGTCATCAATTCATTCCAAAATGTGTTCCAGATTTCGAAATAATCTCTGCGTACTGGGAATAACAGTGGACCCAGCACTGATCCTATGGTTCATCACAGTGATTTAAACAATAACCGACATTAAAGAATTTCTTTTAGTTATATGTCCATCCACATTTATCCATGCTGCTGCATGTTCTCTTAAATCTGATTTGGTTTGTAACAAATCCCCAATGTGCCACCTATCAAATGCTTTCAAAGAACCTGCGTAAATAATGTTTTCTGCACTTCATTCATCATCCAAATGTCATATCCTCAAAAAACTTCATTAGGTTATGAAACACAATTTGCCTTTCACAATGCTAAGTTGGAGGTCCTCAATTAATGCATGTATTTCTAAATACTTCTTAATTGATTGTGAAATATTGATTCTTGAGGTGAAATTTCATCATGAGATTGAGTTTTATGCTGAGTTGTAAATTACAGCTAATCCATTATTGAATAAACTTAGATGAATTTATGCCCCTGCAAGTTTGGCTACAGCAATGTTAGACTAACTGGTCCATATTCACTATTTGATCACATTCCCTCTTCTTGAACAGAGGTATTAACTATTGCACAATGCATTTCTAAGGAGGGCTTTTGAAAAAATGTGACCAAACTTTTTCTATCCCATCTTTGATTTCTTTCAACACTGATGCTATGTGCTATCAATGAGATTTATTGGCCAGAAGTTCTATACTTTTCTTAGCAAATCAATTACTGTTTCACAATTATGTATACCGTCTTTTCTTTTTTTTAACTTCAAACAATCACAGGTATGTAATTTGTAAAAACTAGTTCAAAATATCTATACTTGACATTTTGCTGTTTATCCTTGAATGATTCAATATTTCTAATTCTTTTATGCTTTATATGCTTTGTCCCTCCTTCCTTGCTAACTATTGCCCATCATCAAAATCAATTTCCAGTCACAGTCCTTGAACCACTTCTACACCAGTTCCCAACTTTCTCAGAACATTATGTTTGAATCCTTTCAATTTCTCCCTCAGCTGCACTATTAAAATGTTTCTTGCCAAGTGAGAAATGACATCCTTTGTGACTCAGAAAAGTAAGCTATCCTTCCTTATCTTTCTGACCGCTATCTTTCACACAACTGACTACACCATCTTCCTCCAGATCCTCCCTGCCACATCTATCTGGGTAGCACTCACCTTTTCCATTCTATAACTATGACTATCCAGTCATCATGCCCCCATGATATTCCTTTTGCTATTCCCAAGTCTTTAATTTTGGTTGTCTCCTACTTCTTGTTTACATCCTGTTCCATGGCATAATCTTCTGAGCATACAGCATCAGTTCTATATATGCAAACACTTCTATATCCTCACCCCATCACTCAGCTCTCCCACTGTTCCCCTAGTAGGAGGTATTTTCAGTCAATCTGTCCAGAGATACAATCACGCATCTCTGGATTTGAACCCAGGTCTCTTGGTCTAGGGTTAGGGGCAGTAGCATTACGCCACAAGTGTTCTCCATGCCTTGAGTATGACTTGAATATTAATAGTCTACAGGTGTTAGGTTTTAACAAGGTATTGACTTAAACCCCTTAACAAAGGAATAGACCTAAACAGTTATAATGGTTAGTAGACTGCATTTATATGTATGCTGATCACCCATAAATACTTTGGACTTGAGAGCTTTCCTGTATTTTGATGGTGCATATGTAGGCAAATCACATAATTATATTTGTTTCTCTGGCTAGACTTTCCTGGAACAGTGCACCACAGAGTATAGCATAGATCACATATTGGACTTAGCAGCAATCCCAATTAAAGTAAAAGCAACTCATCTTCGCTTCAGTAGGATTGCCTAAAAAGAAGATAGATCTATGTTGGAGGTTTCTGTTCAAAGCTGGAGAATCATAGAATCCCTACAGTGTGGAAAGAGGCCATCAGCCCTTCGAGTTATCACTGATCTTCCAGAGACCATCCCACACAGACTCAATCCCTCCACTCCCGTAACCCTGCATTTACCATGGCTAATGCATCAAACTTGCATCCCATGGGGCAACTTAGCATGGCCAATCCACATGACTTACACATCTTTGGACTGTGGGAAGAAACCAGAGCACCCAGCAGAACCCCACACAAAACCAAGGCGGATGTTCAGACTCCACACAGACAGTTGCCCAAGGATGGAATCAAACCTGAGTCCCTGGTGCTATAAGGCAGCAATGCTAACCACTGAGCCACCATGGTGAGTAATCTGAGTTAGAGCTGAGAGATAGGGTTGGGATAAAGATGTGGTTGTACACGTGAAACTGATGCTGTATTTTCAAGAGATGGAGCCATGGGAGTACACAGGAAATAGGAGGCAATCAAAGTTAAAAACTTGAGAATCCCAGAAGTAATGCAATGGGGGCATAATGACTGACTAGTCATATTTATAGAATAAAACGGGGTGAGTGCTAGCCAGATGGATGTGGCAGGGAGGCTCTGGAGGAAGATGGTGTAGTCATCTGTGTGAAAAATATCAGTTAGAAAGATTAGGTTACTTACAGTGTGGAAACAGGCCCTTTGGCCCAACAAGTCCACACCGACCCAATATCCACTCAGACCCATTCCCCTACATTTACCCATGCACCTAACACTACAGGCAATCTAGCATGGCCAATCCACCTGACCTGCACATTTTTGGACTATGGGAGGAAACCCACACAGACACTGGGAGAATATGCAAACTCCATACAGTTAGTCACCTGATGCAGGAATTGAACCCAGGTCTCTGGCACTGTGCGGCAGCAGTGCTAATCACTGTGCCATTGTGCCACCCATAACGATAAGGAAGGATAGCTTACCTTTTTGGGTCACAAAGAATGTCATTTCTCATTTGTTGAAATACATTTTAATAGTGAAACTGAGGGAGAAGTTGAAAGGATTCAATTGATAAATTACTGAGAAAATTCAAAGATCAATCTGTATCAAGCATGGCTTACTGGAGACTCTCCCATTCCTAGCACCTACCATATTCTGTACTGAAATGAGTTACAGGTTGATACTTAATGGCCACATCATGCATACATATTCCATGCTGTTAAGTCTTGGAGTGGGAATCCAACTAAAACGTCTAGATCAGAGTTAGGGGCATGACTGACTGTGCTACAAGATCCCCAGCTGACCATAATAAATGCTCATTAAAGGGTATAAGGATAGTCTGGAGTGCCAAGATTCATTGATATTGCTGGAAAATAATTTAGTAGCAAACTGAAGGATTAAGTTAGAAACTAAGTTCCGGGTTCAAGCCTCATCCGCTCCATTTTCGTGTAATAACATCTCTGTACAGGTTGATTAAAAAATACCAAGATACATGAAAAATTATAACCCTGCAAGGCTGTAGAGGGAGCTCTTACACATAATATCTATCTCCATTGATTCAATATAGGTAATACTGAGTCCACTCATTTAACTGAGTTGGAAGAACATTATTGCTGTATTGCATAAAATCCTTTTGTACTGTAAAGAACCGATGAAAATACTATAATGTAACCCATGCATTGCACATTTTAATAAGCAACTGTCAATACAAACCAGAATCAAAGTATCATGATTTAGAACTTAAGAACATAAGATCTCGGAGCAGGAGTCGGCCATCTGGCCCTTCGAGTCTGCTCCACCATTAAATTTGATCACGGATGATCTTTTTGTGGACTCAGCTCCACTTACCCGTGCTCGCACCGTATCCCTTAATTCCTTTATTGTTAAAAAAAAATCTGTCTTAGCTTTAAAAACGTTTAATGAAGTAGCATTAACCACTTCACTTGGCAGGGAATTCCACAGATTTACAATCCTATGGATGAAGAAGTTCCTTCTCAATTCAGTCCTAAATCTGCATCCCCTAGTTCTGAGGCTATGCCCTCTTGTCCTAATTTCACCCACCTGTAGAAACATCCTCTCTACTTCTATCTTATCTATTCCCTTCTTAATTTGATATGTTTTAATAAGATTCCCCCTCACTCTTCTCAATTCCACTCTATAATAATCCCACTCTACTCAGCCTCTCCTCAGAAGCCAACCCCCTCACCTCCAGAATCAACCTATTGAACTTCCTTTGAACCCCCTCTTGTGCCAGTACATCCTTTCTTAAATAAGGAGGCTAAAACTGTGCACAGTACTCCAAGTGTGGCCTCACCAGCACCCTATTTGGCTGCGATATAACCTCCCTGCTTTTAAACTCAACCCCTTTAGCAATGAAGGACAAAATCCCATTTGCTTCCTAATTACGTGTTGTACCTGCAGACCAACCCTCTGTGATTCATGCACAAGGATACTCAGGTCCCCCTTCACAGCAGCATGCTGCAACTTTTTACCGTTCAAGTAATAATCCTTTTTACCGTTATTCCTACCAAAATGGATGACTTCACGTTTATTATTATTCGAATAATCGAGGATCCTCTATGTTCCACATCAACTGGGACTCCGTTGTCCACCTTGCTCATAATGTCTTCATAGAATTCCAAAAGATTTGTTAAGCATAATCTGTCCTTCATGAACCCATGCTGCACCTGCCCAACGGGGCAATTTCTATCAAGATGCCTTGCTATTACTTCCTTGATAATAGACTCAAGCATCTTGGTGAAGTTAACCAATTTAACTGAGTTTTTCAGCACTCAGTAACACAGATTACTCACCATAGGGTGACATGGAGCCTGAAAGCTGGGTTTGATTCCAGCCTTGGGCTGTATGGAGTTTGCACATTCTTCTTTTGTCAGTGTGGGTTTCTGCTGGATGCTCTGGTTTCCTTCCACAGTCCAAAGATGTGTAGGTTAGATGGGTTTGCCAGACTAAATTGCCCCATAATGAGGAATTTAGGTACATTAGCCATGTTAAATGTGGGGTTACAGGGGCGGAGGGATTGGTTCGGTGTGGGACGTTCTTTGGAGGGTCACTGATGAGTCAAAGGGGCTGAATGGTCTCTTTTCACACTGTGGGGATTTTTTGATTCTCTAGCTTTGAACAGAAGCCTACAGCATAGTTCTAGCTTCTTTACTCGCAGTCCCACAGGAGTGAAGATGAGTTGTTTTTACTTTAGTTGAGATAGCTGATCGGTTCAATGCGTGATCTGCAGACTCTACCACACACATGATAGTTGTTGTAGTGTTTGTGGTGCATAAAGGTGGATGCTGGAGAGTTTTTGTGCACTTCTTTTTACTCCTTGACTTCACCCCTGCATGTTTAATGCATGGTTTTCTGATGCTTTCCCATATGAACAAACTCTATTTCGGTGCATCATGAATTAGGGCTGACATGAATTAGCAATATGTTAGACATCTCCTGAGATGCTTTGAGGTTATTCCTACTGTCTTCATGGTCTTCAGGAGTCTTTTGCTGCAAACTTCTGAACAGTTGCTTCATAAGATTGGTGTTAGCATAAGAATGATCTATCCTACCCACTAGAGCTTGCTTTTAGTGATTCTTTTCAACTTGGTATTATCCTGGGAAGTAGTGCAGATCCGAGACTATGCTGTGCGTATTTACAGATTCATGAGGGTTAGGTGTTTAAGAAAGCATATGAGATTAGCTGAGATATGGAATACTAAAACAGGGAGGCTATACTGGAACTATAAAAAATGCTGGTTAGGCCTCAACTGCAGTACTGTGTGCACTTCTGGTCATCACATTGTAGGAGAGATATGATTGCACTAAGGAGGATGCAGAAGAGATTTATCAGGATGCTGCTTGGGTTGAAAGATCTGAGCGATGAGGAAAGATTGGATTGACTTAGAATTGCTTTCCTTGGAATAGCAAACTTTGAGAGGCAACCTGAAAGAGATGTGTAAGGTTGTGAGGGGTAGAGTTAGGGTAGGAAGATATTTGTTCATTATTGGAGGGGTCAATAGCCAAAAGACATAGATGTAGAGTAAGAGGTAAGAGTCTGAGACAGGAGCTGAGGAGAATATTTTTTATCCCCAGAGTGGTATGGAGCAGAAATTCACTGTCTGAAAGAATGAATGAGTCAGGAACTCTTGAAACATTTAAGCAGTATTAGATATTCACTTTGCATTGTCAAAGCTTTCAGAAAGATGGGCCGGCACTGGAAAATGGGATTAGTGAAGTTAGATCTTTGTTGAATGGCATGAACACATTGGCTCTTTCTGTGCTGTCAATGTTTATGAGTCTATGAGAGTTCCTAGCTTCTGTTCTTCTCTTGTTACTATAGAATTTTTATGGGTGATCCTGTTCAGTTTCTGGTCAATGGTAACCTCAAGGATGATGATAGTTAGTGAGTCAGTGATGATTATGCTATTAAACATCAAGGAGGGTCAGATTCTCTCTTGCTGGAGCTGGTCATTGTCTGGCACTTGTGCGGCATGAATTTTACTTGCCATTTATTCTAGACCCAAAATCTACATAGCCAGATCTTGCTGTAAACGAACACTTACAGCTAAAGTATCTGATAAGTTGTGAATGTTGCTGAACATTGTTCTATCATTAGATCGCTTCTGATCTCATGATGGAGGGGCAAATGGAATCGGTTCAAGGCCAATATCAGTGATGCTGGCAACGTAGGGAAAAGGTCAAGTGGAACATCTGCTTGTTACTTCTGAAGATGAATAAAAATGCTTCAACCTTGTCTTTTGCACAGATGTATTGATCTCCTCCATCATTGAGGATGTGAACATTTGTGGAGTTTCATCCACATATTAATTGTTTAATTGTTCACCAGGACTACATTGTCAGAACTGGTCCATTGGTTATGAGATCACTTCACCCTGTCTATTGCACGTTACTTCAGTATTTAACTCAGTTAATTCAGCGTTGTGGTTTCTCCAAGTTCACACCTCGTGTTTAGGTTTGCTCGGTGCTGCCTCTCGCACGTCCATCTGAACTCTTCACTAAGCCTTGATGATGAAAAGTTTGGCACGTGAGAGGATGTTGCTGTCTGACCATTAATTATCACTGCATTTGGCGATGTTCGCAAAGGTACAAATTGCACAAATAGCACTTTGAGTGTGTGTAAGTTGTCCAGATCCTTGAAGCATATGGAAGCATGGAGATCAATGCTCCCAATTAACTATGGTCTGAATGTCATGTCCGAGGACCTGGTCCTCAAAGAAATCTTTATTAAAAATCCTGGAAATCATTACTTTCTGTTCCTTGGGAGCCTGCTCTCAACAAACAGCAACTGGCCGAAATATTAAATCTGTTTTTCCAGAGATGCAGCCTGAATGGTTGAGTTTATCCAGCACTATGTTTTTATTTCATATTTTCAGCATTTGCAGTTTTTTAAAAAAAAATTATTGTAGCAATTGGCTGACTGTGAAAACAAGTATATAAACTGATATAATCTGAGCTGATGTTGTGACTGGGCAGAAGTGGGTACTGCAGATGGTGGAGATTAGAGTCAAGATTAGTGTGCGCTGGAAAAACACAGCAGGTCAGGCAGCATCCGAGGAGTAGGAAAATCGATGTTTCAGGCAAAAGCCTTTCATCAGGAATAGGCTGGAAGCCTCGGGGGTGGAGAGATAAATGGGAAGGGGATGGGGTTGGGGGTAAAGTAGCTGAGAGTACAATGGATGGAGATGGGGGTAAAGGTGATAGGTTGGAGAGGAGGGTGGAATGGGTAGGTGGGAAGGAAGATTGACAGGTCGGACAGTTTGTATGGATGGTGCTGAGCTGTAAGGTTGGAATTGGTGTAAGAAGGGGGGAGGGGAAGTGATGAAACTGGTGAAGTCCACATTGAGTCCATGGGTTTGAACGTCCCAAGGTGGAAGATGAGGTGTTCTTCCTCCAGGGTGGTGAGGGATTGGCAATGGAGGAGGCTCTGCGAGAAGGCTTCTGGCCTACCCAATATAGAGGAGACTGCTTCGGGAGCAATGGATACATTAAAAGACATATGTGCAGAGCACTTCAAAGAACATCTCCGGGACACCCTTACTAATCAACCCTGCTGCCCTGTGGCTGAACATTTCAATTCCGTCTCCCACTCTGCTGAGGACATGCAGGTCCTGGGCCTCCTCTATTGCCACTCCCTAATCACTCGACGCCCGGAGGAAGAACGTCTCATCTTCTGCCTTGGAACATTTCAACCCCAGGGCATCAATGTGGACTTCACCAGTTTCCTCATTTCCCCTCCCCCCATCTTACCCCTGTTCCAACCTTCCAGCTCAGAACGATCTTCAAGACCTGTCCCACCTGTCAATCTTTCTTCTCACCTATCTGCTCCACCCTCCTCTCTGACCTATCACCTTTACCCCCATCTCCATCCACCTATTGCACTCTCAGCTACCTTCTCCCCAGTCCCACTCCCCCTCTTATTTACCTCTCCACTCCCGTGGCTCCCAGCCTCATTCCGTTGGAGGGCTTTTGCCCGAAATGTTGATTTTCTTGCTCCTCGGATACCTGACCTGCTGTGTTATTCCAACGCCACTCTAATCTTAACTCTGATTTTTTTTTAGATTAGATTATACTTACAGTGTGGAAACAGGCCCTTCGGCCCAACAAGTCCACACCGACCCGCCGAAGCGCAACCCACCCATACCCCTACATTTACCCCTACCTAACACTACGGGCAATTTAGCATGGCCAATTCACCTGACCCGCACATCTTTGGACTGTGGGAGGAAACCGGAGGAAACCCATGCAGACCTGAGTCGGGAATTGAACCCGGGTCTCAGGCGCTGTGAGGCAGCAGTGCTAACCACTGTGCCACCGTGCCGCCCACTTGTGACTGGACAAGTCAGATGCCTGATTGAAATGTGGCATGACGGATCATATTTTGTTCCTTTCAATTTAACATGGCTGTCTTTCACTGAAACTTAAACACACAAGGCTGATTTGCTTTTGACAATAAAACAGAAGTGTATTACCCAAACAGCAAAAACCAAACTAGTCCATTGTTTCATTTCTCTCGGAGCTGCTTAGCCTTATTCCACAGTGTGGCCCAAGTAAATCAATTTTACTTCAGCAAATTCACTCTTAACCAAATTTACAACTAATTTGGCACCTTGTAGCCATTAAATGGTTCAGTGAAGTGACGTAAATGACCTTCCCAGTATTAGCTGCAAACAACTAAGTCATCAATGTAAATCATGCAGTTACATATACTTTCAATGAACTAGTCAATTGTTGGAACTTTGCGTGTACAATTTTCATTTCAACTTTGCATTGGTAAAGTTTATCTGCTTTATAAAGACTGATAGTTCTTTGGCTCTGGAACTTGTCAATGTTCTTTTAACAAGTCAATTTTGGTGACAAATCATTTGTGTCCAATTCTTTCAATGTAGTCCTCCAAGTGTGGAATAGGACATGAATCTGATTTTGTGACTGCCTTGTCTTTGTAATAATCAATATAGAATTTTTGCAAGCCACTCAGTTTTCGAACATCACAATAACTGAGTCACAAAGTCTATGGCAAGATTTGTGGCAGAATTAGATGAAAAATGCAGTGAAGCCTACCTTGATGACAGGAGCATTGTCCTCCAAATTTTATGATTTTTATGAACGGCGCGACAAGTTTATCGTGAGCCAGTGGTAAGTTGACAATTGCCTATTCTGTGACTACCTGGTCAGGTCCACGCCCCCCAACACACCACCCTCCTGTCCTGGCACCCTTCCCTGCTACCACAGGAATTGCAAAACCTGCGCCCACACCTCCGCCCTCACCGCCATCCAAGGCCCCAAAGGAGCCTTCCACGTCCATCAAAGTTTCACCTGCACATCCACCAAAGTCATTTATTGTATCCGTTGCTCCCGGTGCGGTATCATCTACATTAGGGAGACTAGACACCTACTCTTAGAGCGCTTCAGGGAACATCTCCAGGCCACCCACACCAATTAACCACATCACCCTGTGGCCCAACATTTCAACTCCCTCTCCCACTCTGCCAAGGACTGCAGGTCCTGAGCCTCCTCCACTGCTGCTCCCTCACCACCCGATGCCTGGAGGAAGAACGCCTCATCTTCCGCCTCAGAACACTTCAACCCCCAGGGCATCAATGTGGACTTCACCAGTTTCCTCATTTCCCCTCCCCTCACCTTACCCCAGTTCCAACCTTCCAGCTCAGCACCATCCTCATGACTTGTCCCACCTGCCAACCTCCCTTCTCACCTATCTGCTCCACCCTTCCCTCTGACCTATCCCCTCAATCCCCATCCCCATTCACCTATTGTACACTTTTCTACCTTCCTCCACCCTCCTCCCTGACCTATCACCTCAATCCCCACTCCCATTCACCTATTGTACTCTTTGCCACCTTCTCCCCAGCCCCCTACCCCCTGCCATTTATCTTTCCACCCTGGAGGCTTGCTGCCTCTATTCCTGATGAAGGGTCTTTGCCCAAAACATTGATTTTCCTGCTCCTCGGATGCTGACAGACCTGCTGTGCTTTTCCAGCACCACTCTGATTTAAACTCTCGTTTCTAGCATCTGCAGTCCTCACCTTTGCCTAATTGCCTATTAAACTCCTTGTGTTCTTTCCTACTCAGCTCATTAAGATTCAGCTTTCTATCTTGTCAAGACACCAAAGAAGGTAGATGTTGAGAAATTTCAACATAAAAATCAGAGCAAATTTAGATTGCCACTTGCTTGGAACAACATCCATGTTGAGCACAGGCACTGGTCACACTCAGCCCACTACCACATTGACATCTGGCATGTGCCAGCCTCTCAGAACCCATACGTAGATCTCCAAACCGCATTTGAATGCTGCACCTGGCAGCTATCATTGCAATGCTGCAGAAAGGATGCTGCACTCTCAGAGGACACACCTGGCTCATGGACAGAACCAGGCTGCACCCTTTAGCTTGTCTCACTGTTACAGCACTCGCTCATTTTGACTCTAACTGGATGTTCACAACATCCCTGCGTTGCATTGCCTCGAGTTGCATGTTAGTGCTTTGCCTCCTCAGTCAGAGATACAAAGTTCATATCACTGTTGTCTTGGTGTTTAGCACAGCCATGAGTAAGTCAAAGGACACAGTATATCATGAGCATCCTCTGATACCGTCCACGGGCTTGGAGGCCGTTAGGCATTTGGGGTGGTCAGAATCAAATTTCTCTCCACAAAAGAGGTGAGGAGCTGAATGTTGGGTTACCCATCACCCATTTTAACATTTTCTGCCCTGCTGTGAGCTGTTATCCTCCTAGAATAAGACAGGCTGCTATTAGAGGAGATGAAAGAGCCCAACACAGCTATTATTTTTGGCGTAGGTGCAGAGCAAGTGACTAGGCAGAGCAGAGGCCAACAGTCATAGAGATGTACAGCATGGAAACAGACCCTTCGGTCCAACCCATCCATGCCGACCAGATATCCCAACCCAATCTAGCCCCACCTGCCAGCACCCCGCCCATATCCCTCCAAACCCTTCCTATGCGTATACCCATCCAAATGCCTCTTAACTGTTGCAATTAAACCAGCCTCTACCACATCCTCTGGCAGCTCATTCCATACACGTACCACCCTCTGTGTGAAATCGTTGCCCCTTAGGTCTCTTTTATATCTTTCCCCTCTCACCCCAAACCTATGCCCTCTAGTTCTGGACTCCCCAACCCCAGGGAAAAGACTTTGCCTATTTATCCTATCCATGCCCCTCATAATTTTGTAAATCTCTATAAGGTCACCCTCAGCCTCTGACATCTCCAGGGAAAGCAGCCCCAACCTGTTCAGCCTCTGCCTATAGCTCAAATCCTCCAACTCTGGCAATATCCTTGTAAATCTTTTCTGAACCCTTTCAAGTTTCACAACATCTTTCTGATAAGAAGGTGACCAGAATTGCACGCAATATTCCAACAAATGCCTAATCAATGTTCTGTACAGCAGCAACATGACTTCCCAACTCCTGTACTCAATACTCTGACCAATAAAAAAAAGCATACCAAGTGTCTTCTTCGCTATCCTATCTACCTGCGACTTCACTTTCAAGGAGCTATGAACCTGCACTCCAAGGTCTCTTCGTTCAGCAACACTCCCTAGGACCTTACCATTAAGTGTATTAGTCCTGCTAAGATTTGCTTTCCCAAAATGCAGCACCTCACATTCATCTGCCACTTCTCTGCCCATTGGCCCATCTGGTCCAGATCCTGTTGTAATCTGAGGTAACCCTCTTCGCTGTCCACTACACCTCCAATTTTGGTGTCATGTGCAAACTTACTAACTGTACGTCTTATGCTCGCATCCAAATCATTTATGTAAATGACAAAAAGTAGAGGTCCCAGCACCGATCCTTGTGGCACTCCACTGCTCACAGGCCTCCAGTCTGAAAAACTAACTTCCACCACCACCCTCTGTCTTCTACCTTTGAGTCAGTTCTGTATCCAAATGGCTAGTTCTCCCTGTATTCCATGAGATCTAACTTTGATAATCAGTCTTCCCTGGGGAACCTTGTTGAACGCCTTACTGAAGTCCATATAGATCACATCTACTGCTCTGCCCTCATCAATCTTCTTTGTTACTTCTTCAAAAACTCAATCAAGTTTGTGAGGCATGACTTCCCATGCACAAAGCCATGTTGACTATTCCGAATCAGTGTAGAGAGAGGAAGGGAGCTTCTTCAAGGAAGGCATCCTTGCAAGAGAATTCGCAGTAGGTTAAAATCAACTAGGAGAGATTGAGGACTGCAGATGCTAGAGATCAGAGCTGAAAAGTGTATTGCTGGAAAAGCTCAGCAGGTCAGGCAGCATCCAAGGAGCAGGAGAATCGACGTTTCGGGCATGAGTCCCTCTCTCACTGCACTCCCCCAGATATCTTAGTTTGCTTGGCACACCCTCCTCATTCCTGAAGAAGGGCTTATGCCCAAAACGTCGATTCTCCTGCTCTTTGGATGCTGCCTGACCTGCTGCACTTTTCCAGCAGCACATTATTCAGCTCTAATCTCCAGCATCTGCAGTCCTCACTTTCTCCTAGTTGATTTTTACCCACTGCGAATCCTCTTGCAAGGATGCCTTCCCTGAAGAAGCTCTCTTCCTCCCTCTACAAGAATTTCAGTGAGTCCCTCTCTCACTGCACCTCCCAGGTATCTTAGCCTGCTTGGCACACCCTCCTCATTCCTGAAGAAGGGCTTATGCCCAAAACGTCAATTCTCCTGCTCCTTGGATGCTGCCTGACCTGCTGCGCTTTTCCAGCAATACATTTTTCAGCTCTGATCCCCAACATCTGTAGTCCTCACTTTTTCCTATCCTGAATCAGTCCTTGCCTTTCCAAATACATGTACATCCTGTCCCTCAGGATTCCCTCCAACAACTTGACCACCACCGACGTCAGGATCGCCGGTCTATAGTTCCCTGGCTTGTCTTTACCGCCCTTCTTAAACAGTGGCACCACGTTTGCCAACCTCCAGTCTTTCAGCACCTCACCCATGACTATTAATGATAAAAATATCTCAGCAAGAGTCCCAGCAATCACTTCGCTAGCTTCCCACAGAGTTCTCGGGTACACTGATCAGGTCCTGGGGATTTATCCATTTTTAACCATTTCAAGACATCCAGCCCTTCCTCCTCTGTAATCTAGACATTTTGTAAGATGTCACCATCTATTTCCCTACAGTCTATATCTTCCATATCCTTTTCCACAGTAAATACTGATGCAAAATACTCATTTAGTATCTCCCCCATTTTCTGCGGCTCCACACAAAGGCCGCCTTGCTGATTTTTGAGGGGCCCTATTCTCTCCCTAGTTACCCTTTTGTCCTTAATGTATTTGTAAAAACCCTTTGGATTCTCCTTAATTCTATTTGCAAAAGCTATCTCATGTCCCCGTTTTGCCCTCCTGATTTCCCTCTTAAGTATACTCCTACTGCCTTTATACTCTTCTAAGGATTCACTCGATATATTCTGTCCATACCTGACATAATTTGGAGATGCCGGTGTTGGACTGGGGTGTACAAAGTTAAAAATCACACAACACCAGGTTATAGTCAAACAGTTTTAATTGGAAGTGCACTAGCTTTCGGAGTGACGCTCCTTCATCAGCCCTCCACTATCACCTGAAGAAAGAGTGTTGCTCCGAAAGCTACTGTACTTCCAATTAAACCTGTTGGACTATAACCTGGTGTTGTGTGATTTTTAACTTTGTATACCTGACATATGCTTCCTTCTTTTTCTTAACCAAACCCTCAATTTCCTTAGCTGAAAATGTGTTGCTGGAAAAGTGCAGCAGGTCAGGCAGCATCCAAAGAGCAGGAGATTCGACGTTTCGGGCATAAGCCCTTCTTCAGGAATGAGCTGGAGGAGGTCTAATTGCAGGGAATGTAGGTAGCGACGCATGGCTGCAAATGTGGAGCGGAGGATCCGGAGGGAGGTCTGTTGCTGGAGGCTTCGGACTTCTTGTAGGTACTGGTTGTCCTGGTTGGGTCCAAATTTTGTTGGTCGGAATGTAGTCCGTAGTCTGTGCAGGATCAGTTGGTTCTGTAGGCAGGTGCTGAGGAAGGAGATGTGGCTGTGGTAGCGAGTCTGTTTGAGAACGTGGCTGAAGAGCTTCTGTGCAGAGGAGATGACCTGGGATGTGCAGTGAGAGAGGGACTCACTGAAATCTTTGGAGAGGGAGGAAGAGAGCTTCTTCAAAGAAGGCATCCTTGTAAGAGGATTCACAGTAGGTTAAAATCTTCGAGGACTCCAGATGCTGGAGAATTCCTGAAGAAGGGCTTATGCCCGAAACGTTGAAAAGATTCCTGAAGAAGGGCTTATGCCCGAAATATCGAATCTCCTGCTCTTTGGATGCTGCCTGACCTGCTGCGCTTTTCCAGCAACACATTTTCAGCTCTGATCTCCAGCATCTGCAGTCCTCACTTTCTCCCCTCAATTTCCTTAGTCATCCAGCATTCCTTATACCTACCAGCCTTCCTTTTCATCCTGACAGGAATATACTTTCTCTGGAGTCTTGTTATCTCATTTCTGAAGGTTTCCATTTTCCAGCCGTCTCTTTACCTGCGAACATCTGCCGCCAATCAGCTTTTGAAAGTTCTTCCCTAATACCATCAAAATTGGCCTTTCTCTAATTTAGAACTTCAACTTTTAGATCTGGTCTATCCTTTTCCATCAGTATTTTAAAACAAATAGAATTATGGTCACTGGCCCCAAAGTGCTCGTCCACTGACACCTCAGTCACCTGCCTGCCCTCCCTTATATCTCAAGCTTTGCACCTTCTCTAGTAGGTACAGCCACATTCTGAATCAGAAAATTGTCTTGTACACACTTAAGAAATTCCTCTCCATCTAAACCTTTAACACTCTGGCAGTCCCAGTCTATGTTTGGAAAGTTAAAATCCCCTCCCATAACCACCCTATTATTCTTACAGATAGCTGAGATCTCCTTACAAGTTTGTTTCTCAATTTCCCTCTGACTATTAGGAGGGGTCTATAATACAATCCCAATAAGGTGATCATCCCTTTCTTATTTCTCAGTTCCACCCAAATAACTTCCCTGGATGTATTTCCGGGAATATCCTCCCTCAGCACAGCTGTAATGCTATCCCTTTTCAAAAATGCCACTCCCCCTCCTCTTTTGCTTCCCTTTCTATCCTACCTGTTGCATTTGTATCCTGGAACATTAAGCTGCCAGTCCTGCCCATCCCTGAGCCATGTTTCCATAATTGCTATGATATCCCAGTTCCATGTTCCTAACCATGCCCTGAGTTCATCTGCCTTCCCTGTTAGGCCCCTTGCATTGAAATAAATACAGCTTAATTTATTAGTCCTACCTTGTCCATGCCTGCCCTGACTGTTTGACTCACTTCTGTTCTCAGCTGTACCCGCCTCAGATTGATCTCTTTCTTCACTATCTCCCTGGAACCACCCCCCCACCTTACTAGTTTAAATCCTTCCAAGCAGATCTAACAAATTTCCCTGCCAATATATATTAGTCCCCTTTCAATTTAGGTACAATCCGTCTTTATTTTACGGTGTGCATGACAGTGAGTGAGGGACTGATCATGTACAAACCCCTGGACAGTAAATGGATGATGCCCTTAATTAACTGTATTGGGAGCACAACTGAGAACAGACTCTCAGCTTGACTGAGGACTACTCCTCTTCTTTGAGATATTGCCACTTTGGTTGATGCACATTCAGTGTTATTTGGATGTGCTGTTGGTGCGAGATTAATGTCGCATGGTGCTGTCCTGTTCACCTCTATGGCTGACCATTGTGGACAAGCATTGCAAGCTGCTTGGCTCATGTCTGCACTCTCCAGCAAGGCAAGACAGAAGTACTGTGCATCCTAAAGGCAAGGGTGAAGTGCCAAAAGGCAAGATAAGGACGTAAGAGCATCAAAATGGGCCCAAAATAAGTGAGCACTAAGAGTGTGAGCAAGTGGCCATGCAATGCAGCCTAATCCAATCGTGATCTCAGTGACTGTCCTTAAGCCCAGTGTCCTTCCAGTAGCATTGCATTGAAAGGGGCACTATACAATGCTGCATGGTAGTCCAGAACTGGACTGTAACTGGCTTGGCTATGTGCCATGATGGTGTGGTGAGACTGGCACATAAGGGATGCCAATGTCTGCAGCATAGGGGGGAGCCATTGGCGTAGTGGCAATATCACTGAACTGGTAATCCGAAACCCCAAGTTAATGTTCTGCCCCATGTGAATCAAGTCACGAAATTTGAATATAATAAAAGTCTGGAATAAAAAGCTAGCCTAATGATTTTTAGATTTAGATTACTTACAGTGTGGAAACAGGCCCTTCGGCCCAACAAGTCCACACCGACCCGCCGAAGTGCAACCCACCCAGACCCATTCCCCTACACCCAACACTACGGGCAATTTAGCATGGCCAATTCACCTAACCTGCACATTTTTGGACTGTGGGAGGAAACCGGAGCACCTGGAGGAAACCCACACAGACACAGGGAGAATGTGCAAACTCCACACAGCCAGTTGTCTGAGGCAAGAATTGAACCCCGGTCTCTGGCGCTGTGAGGCAGCAGTGCTAACCGCTGTGCCACCGTGCCGCCCATAATGATGGCCAAGTAACTGCTGTCAATTGTTGTTTTAAAAAATCCATCTGGTTCATAATATCCTTTAGGGAAGGAAGTCTTCCATCTTTGCCTGGTATTGCCTACGTGTGACTCCAGACCCACAGCAATGTGGTTGACTCTTTACTGCCTCTGAGGGTAAATTGGGATAGGCAATGAAAACTGGCCTTGTCAGCAATGCCCACATCCCATGAAAAAAGGAGAGTTGCATGTGATTGTTGCCAATGAAGCCTGCCCTGAGATGTTGGTACCAGGTATCCAAGATGGAGAGCTGTTGGAGCAAATAGAATGCTAAGGGCACCAGGCAACAACTCAAAACATTGGGAATTCTCACCATCCTGTTTCTATCCAGCAGTATAAAATGGGAGACTGAGTACTAATGAGTTGAGATTCAATAACAATGAGTGATAATCTATGCTAAAATACTTTACTATTCACCAGTGAGAATATCATATTGATGTCCAACAGTTGGTTGGAAAAGCAAGAAAGGCCTCACTGGACATATCACTTGATTTTTCCTAACTTTCTAGCCATGATCCATGTCATTCAGCGGCCGGGAAGATTCCAAACATTGTGTATCATGACTTTGGCAAAAGGAAACAATTTACTCCCAGACACAGTAAGGGTCATGATACAAAACAAGACATGAACTGCTTAATCAAAACAAACGATAAGTTTTGTGACCCAGCTAACAGGGCTATTTTGATGAGTGTTTCAAAAGTACAAGAGTATTGTAGACATTATGAACAATCATGTTTGGTGCTGAAAGAAGATTTGAATGTTCTCATTATTTGTTTTCAGCTTCACACACCTGAGTCAGAACTGTTCATAACTTATGTGAGTAGAAAAAGGTTAGTGAAGACAGATATAGGTCCCTTATTGTCAGAAATCGGGAAAGATATAATAAGAATACAGCGATGGCAAACCAATTAAATCCATACTTTCATTCTGTCAAAGGAGAACTGAAATAATATTCCAAACATGTTGGAGAACACAGGGCTGAGTGAGAGGGAAGAACTGAAGCAAATCTGTATTAGTTGAGAAATGGCGCTGGGCGGCACGGTGGCACAGTGGGCGGCACGGTGGCGCAGTGGTTAGCACTTCTGCCTCACAGCGCCTGAGACCCGGGTTCAGTTCCCGACTCAGGCGACTGACTGTGTGGAGTTTGCACGTTCTCCCCGTGTCTGCGTGGGTTTCCTCCGGGTGCTCCGGTTTCCTCCCACAGTCCAAAGATGTGCGGGTCAGGTGAATTGGCCAAGCTAAATTGCCCGTAGTGTTAGGTAAGGGGTAAATGTAAGGGTATGGGTGGGTTTCGCTTCGGCGGGTCGGTGTGGACTTGTTGGGCCGAAGGGCCTGTTTCCACACTGTAAGTCTAATCTAATCTAATCTAAATTGATGAGATTGAAGACAAATCCCCAGGGTCTGATAATCTACATCCCAGCGTATTCAAGGAAGTGTTCCCAGAATTAGTAGGTGCATTAGTGATCATTTCAAGAATCTATAGGCTTAGGAACATTCCTATAGATTGGAGGGTGTCTAATGCAAAGCCTCTATCTAAAAAATGAGGGAATTATAGACTGGTTACCCTGACATCGGTAGTAGGGAAATGCTAGAGTCTGCTTTTAAAGATTGAATAGCAGAGCACTCGGAAAACAGTGACAGGACTAGACAGAGTCAGCATGGACTTACAAAAGGGAAATTGTACTTGACAAATGCACTGGAATTTTTTGATGATACAATTAGTATAATTGATAAGGGGGGGAGGCAGTGGATGTAACTTATATGGACTGTCAAAAGGCTTTTGAAAACATCCCACATAAGAAATTAGCATATAAAATTAAAGGACACATGATTGGGGTGGTATACTGACCAGGCCAGTGAATGAGTTGGCAGACCAGAAGCGAAGAGGAGGAATAAACAATTCTTTATGTTATCCCTGCTCACTTAGGGGATGCTGATGAAATTGGAGTAATCTTTGCCAGCCTAACTATATCTCCACATCTTCCATAGACATATGGAGTTCATTGGTTTCTTGCAAAGCCTGAAGGAATAATATTGTGCAGATCTCGAACCTATCCATTTTAGTCCAAACCAGACTCTCCACCTTAGACCCATGCAAATCCTGCCATGCTGGGATCACAAATAACTCTTGTACTTTGGTTAGTATTATAAGTTAGAAGAGATTTGACCTATGCTGCATGTTTCTTCTCAGCAAGCCTTTAGACAAGGTAAGCTACACATTTGGCTAGGAGACAGCTTAGGCAAGCCTAAAGCCCATTGAATATCAGCACCACCATCATTAGCTTTAGCTCTGTCATTCTTCATAATGCTGAGGTCAGTGGTAGAAAACCATGGATTTGATGTGATCCAGAACTGCATGTTAAATGGTGATTCTGCAAGACCAACCTTGTCCACATCGAGAAAATTGTCCATTAAGCTGGCCCATTGTTGGATTTATTTACAACTTCACCATAGAGGTGATTGATTTCCTCGATGTTTTCCTTAACAGATTCCCCACCTCCATTAAGTGCCGATGCAGAACAGACCCATAGCATTCTGTGTAGAGATGTGTTTCATGCTGGAATCAGAGGTTTAGAAAATAAGCCGTCTGCATTTGGGAACGGTAATGGATTCAGTACGCTATTAGAAAGGATAGGCTATAATTTCATGCCTCATATGTTATGCTTTGTAAACTAATTTGAGCATAATAAGGTAGAATGAAGATAAGGAATGCAACAGTAAAATGTCATACTGCTATCAACAATATTATGAAAAATCAGATATGTGTGAGCCTGCCATAGTGGGTGCAAATTGCAAGAACACTCAAATAAAATTGAGAACATCTCAATCTTCCTTAATCTATATAATAGCTTGTACATTATACAACACACAATAACAAGAACACTAAAGAAAACATTGTGCAGTTTTATGCTAAACTTTTGCTTGCAGTGTGAGTGCTGAGGATGTGAAGACTAATTTCAACACTTATTCCAAAACAGATTTTAAGGAATTTCCACCCCATTGTTCCCCAATTTTATCCCAAAAATTAAAAGTCACTGGGACATTTAAACTGATTGGAATAGTTTGTTAATGACTTGTCATTCATTTTTTTTAACCAAGCTACTTTTTTTTCATTAAATGATTTAAAAATATACTGAGCTGCATTCTCTTTTAATTGTATCACTGTTATTAGTCCTCCAGATTAGGACATTCTGCAATTGACCCTCATTATAATCTTTTGGGGATTTTGAGAAATGAATACCAGGGATCTTGTCCTTCTTTTAGTAGATTAGAGTTGAATCTTTACAATGATTCCAGTTGAAATTTATAACGTTTTAAATGAAATGTAGATGCCATCTGGGGTATATATGATGATGATGCAGCACAAACAACAAGACCTTTAACAGTGAAATCTCAAGGAACCGATATTACCATAATTAGACAAAAGTACATCTTGAACCCAAGGAGGAGTTGCTGAAAAAAATTGCGGAAAAAACTTGAGCAAAGAAAGGATTTTGAGGAGAATCAGAATATAGAATGATAGGATAGAAGGAGTGGCAGGATGTGTATAGTAGAGGCTAGTATTGGGATCACTGAGAGTGGCAGAGAAGCTAAAGAAGTACTTTCTGTCTGTCTTCATACAGGGCTACATACAACATTTCCCCGATGTAAGTGTACCCGTCATATGACAGTTCAGTGAGCGTATCAAAAATGCAAGAAATTAGTATGCGTAAAAAAGTAGCATTTGAGAAATTAATGGGACTTAAAGTTTATATATTCTTCAGACCTAATGACCTTCACATGACAACATTGAGAGAGATATTGGTTTCACTGGTGATCATTTTTCAAAATTCTGCTTGTAAATGTAACCCAATGTTTAAGAAAGGGGGGAGAGAGGAAGCAGGGAACCACAGACCACAATTGTCAATATAATTTCACAAGTGTAGAAAATACTTGAGTCCATTTTTAAGAATGTGATCACTGGATGTTTAGAAAATAATTGCTTGATTGGACAGATTCAGCATTGATTTATGAAAGGAAATCATGTTGACAAACCTGATAGGGCTTTTTGAGGATGTTACTAGTAGATTCAGCAAAGGGAAAACAGTGGGTGTGGTATACTTGGGAAAGCCTTCAAAATAAAATACAGAATGAAAGATAATGTAACACAGAGTAAAAGGCAAGTTGTTCAGGACAGAGGTGTAGAAAAAAACTTTTCATTCAGAAAGTGGTGAATCTTTGGAATTCCCTGCCTCAGAGGACTCAAGACAGGCATTATGACTTTGAGTCACTGATGATGTGAGGGTAGTGTGAGAATATGATATTGAGATAGATGATCAGCCATGACCTAGATTGCTGGAGCCAGCCTGAGGGGCTGAATAGCCGATTTCTGCTCCTATGATGCTATGCACATCTGGACAATTTTGAGCTCTACATCCTTCCCATTAGGAATACTTAAAATGAAATTCAATTTCCCCTAATTTTGATATCAGGAGTAGTCAGAACTAAATGTAAAGTTTCTTTGCCATTCTCCTACATTATCATCCATTGTATTATAACATCTCCAGGTGCACCTACTTGACAAGTAACCTGAAATTAGACATTTCATAACTTGTTTAGCAACTCACTATCCTAAAACAAGTTTCATTGTCGACTTCCACTGGGGCTGTCAAGTTTTTCTAAGGGATTACTTTCCTGAGGACACTGTAACTGGAACTTTAGAGATAGAAACTCACCTGAAGGAGTTGTAAACTCAAGGCCCAGTGGCAGATTTTAAGTTGGATTAGAATGCTAGGATTTAGATGAAACTTATCCTCAGCTTTTTCATAAATATTGTATCAAGTTTGTCTCTCAGGAAACCTTTGAATTATGCATTTTCACTTCATGATTTGAAGATGCCGATGTTGGACTGGGGTGGACACAATTAAAAATCACACAACAACAACAGGTTTAATTGGAAGCACTTCAATTAGTCTTCATTTCACTTCACTTAGTAATGACACAGTAATATAGTAATGACGTATTGGAAGAAATGTGCTTTAGGTTTTAACTTCCTAATAGAGTGAATGGTTTAATGCAATTATATTGAGAAAATATTTCTGAAGCCTTGAAATTTAATTACATAATAATGTCTTAGACCTCTTCCAAGTCCATGACCTCTATCACCCAGAAAGACAAGGGCAGCAGATTCATGGAGGTGCCGTCGCCAGTAACTTCCCCTCTAAGTCACAAACCATCCTGACTTGGAACTATAAAACTGTTTTTCCATTGTTGCTGCATCTAAATCTGTCCCTCATTGCACTGAATGTGTAATTACACCACTTGCATTGATTCAAGATAGGAGCTCCCTGTTACCTTCTCAAGGGCAATTCGGCATGGGTTATAAATGCTGCCTTGGTGAGATTAATAGCCCATGAACAATCAAAGTAAAATGAACAAAGGAACATGATTTATTGAGTGCTGAGGCATACATTTGATAAACCAAAATGTTCAGATTCTAATATAAAATATGATAGGATATTGGTAAATAAGCCATAACATGACTTGCAGCCTACACTGCTCAAACAGAAACAAATTTAGATGGATGTGAGCAGTGGAACTGCTCCAGTTTAGGAATATGATATTTTGTGAAGTAAAGTCAACCCCCTATTTTTGGCTAAAAAATCTAGAATCTCCTTGTATCTCATGTGAAAGTCGAGCCCAGTCCTTCAAAGGTAGCAGATCAACATTTCTGAGTCAAGGTACATAAATGTTACAATGAGGAAATGAACTTTTATTTGTGCTATTGTGTAATTTGATGTACAATTCATACCAAAGTTAGGCTATGGATTTCTTAAGTTCATTATCGAACGAGCTCTATAATTAGAATAATTATTATTCACATTCTGTCGGCTGTTCTGCTCCACTCTGGGACTCCAGTCTGCTGGTCGTCCCACTCAGCTCTGCGACTCCAGGCTGCTGGCTATCCTGCTCCACTCTGGCACTCCAGTCTACTGGTCGTCCCACTCCGCTCTGGGACTCCAGTCTGCTGACCATCCTGCTCCACTCTGGGACTCCAGTCTGCTGGTCATCTCACTCCACTCTGGGACTCCAGTCTGCTGGCTGTCCCACTCTACTCTGGGACTCCAGTCCGCTGGCCATCCCGCTCCACTCCGGGACTCCAGTCTGCTGGCCATCCCACTCCTCTCCAGGACTCCAATCTTCTGGCTGTCCCACTCCACGCCAAGACCTCAGTCTGTTGGCCATCCCACTCCACGCCAGGACACCAGTCGCTGTTCATTCCGCTCCACTCTGGGACTCCAGTCTGCTGGCTGTCCCACTCCACTCTGGGACTCCAGTCTGCTGGTTGTCCCACTCCAGTCTGCTGGCCATCCTGCTCCACTCCAGGACTCCAGTCTGCTGGCCGTCCCACTCCACTCTGGGACTCCAGTCTGCTGGCCATCCCACTCTGCTCCGGGACTCCAGTCTGCTGGTTGTCCCACTCCACTCTGGGACTCCAGTCTGCTGGCCATCCTGCTCCACTCCAGGACTCCAGTCTGCTGGCCATCCCACTCCACTCCGGGACTCCAGTCTGCTGGCCGTCTCACTCCACTCTGGGACTCCAGTCTGCTGGCCGTCCCACTCCACTCTGGGACTCCAGTCTGCTGGCCATCCCACTCTGCTCCGGGACTCCAGTCTGCTGGCCATCCCACTCCACTCTGGGACTCCAGTCTGCTGGCCATCCCACCCCACTCTGGGACTCCAGTCTGCTGGCCATCCCACTCCACTCTGGGACTCCAGTCTGCTGGCCGTCCCACCCCACTCTGGGACTCCAGTCTGCTGGCCGTCCCACTACACTCCGGGACTCCAGTCTGCTGGCCATCCCACTCTGCTCCGGGACTCCAGTCTGCTGGCCATCCCACCCCACTCTGGGACTCCAGACTACAGGCCATCCCACTCCACTCTGGGACTCCAGTCTACTGGCCATCCCACCCCACTCTGGGACTCTGGTCTACTGGCCATCCCACTCCGCTCTGGGACTCCAGTCTACTGGCCATCCCACTCCTCTCTGGGACTCCAGTCTACTGGCCATCCCACCCCACTCTGGGACTCTAGTCTACTGGCCATCCCACCCCATTCTGGGACTCCAGTCTACTGGCCATCCCACTCCACTCTGGGACTCCAGTCTACTGGCCATCCCACCCCACTCTGGGACTCCAGTTTACTGGCCATCCCACTCCGCTCTGGGACTCCAGTCTACTGGCCATCCCACTCCGCTCTGGGATTCCAGTTTACTGGCCATCCCACTCCACTCTGGGACTCCAGTCTACTGGCCATCCCACCCCACTCTGGGACTCCGGTCTACTGGCCATCCCACTCCGCTCTGGGACTCCAGTCTTCTGGCCATCCCACTCCTCTGTGGGACTCCAGTCTACTGGCCATCCCACCCCACTCTGGGACTCTGGTCTACTGGCCATCCCACTCCGCTCTGGGACTCCAGTCTACTGGCCATCCCACTCCTCTCTGGGACTCCAGTCTACTGGCCATCCCACCCCACTCTGGGACTCTAGTCTACTGGCCATCCCACCCCATTCTGGGACTCCAGTCTACTGGCCATCCCACTCCACTCTGGGACTCCAGTCTACTGGCCATCCCACCCCACTCTGGGACTCCAGTTTACTGGCCATCCCACTCCGCTCTGGGACTCCAGTCTACTGGCCATCCCACTCCGCTCTGGGATTCCAGTTTACTGGCCATCCCACTCCACTCTGGGACTCCAGTCTACTGGCCATCCCACCCCACTCTGGGACTCCGGTCTACTGGCCATCCCACTCCGCTCTGGGACTCCAGTCTTCTGGCCATCCCACTCCTCTCTGGGACTCCAGTCTACTGGCCATCCCACCCCACTCTGGGACTCTGGTCTACTGGCCATCCCACTCCGCTCTGGGACTCCAGTCTACTGGCCATCCCACTCCTCACTGGGACTCCAGTCTACTGGCCATCCCACCCCACTCTGGGCCTCCGGTCTACTGGCCATCCCACTCCGCTCTGGGACTCCTGTCTACTGGCCATCCCACTCCTCTCTGGGACTCCAGTCTACTGGCCATCCCACCCCACTCTGGGACTCTAGTCTACTGGCCATCCCACTCCACTCTGGGACTCCAGTCTGCTGGTTGTCCCACTCCACTCTGGGACTCCAGTCTACTGGCCATCCCACCCCACTCTGGGACTCCAGTCTACTGGCCATCCCACCCCACTCTGGGACTCCAGTCTACTGGCCATCCCACTCCATTTTGGGACTCCAGTTTACTGGCCAACCCACTCCACTCTGGGACTCCAGTCTACTGGCCATCCCACCCCACTCTGGGACTCCAGTCTACTGGCCATCCCACCCCGCTCTGGGACTCCAGTCTACTGGCCATCCCACCCCACTCTGGGACTCCAGTCTACTGGCCATCCCACTCCATTTTGGGACTCCAGTTTACTGGCCAACCCACTCCACTCTGGGACTCCAGTCTACTGGTCATCCCACCCCACTCTGGGACTCCTGTCTACTGGCCATCCCACCTCACTCTGGGACTCCAGTCTACTGGCCATCCCACTCCACTCTGGGACTCCAGTCTATTGGCCATCCCACCCCACTCTGGGACTCCAGTCTACTGGCCATCCCACCCCACTCTGGGACTCCAGTCTACTGGCCATCCCACCCCGCTCTGGGATTCCAGTCTACTGGCCATCCCACTCCGCTCTGGGACTCCAGTCTACTGGCCATCCCACTCTGCTCTCAGACTCCAGTCTACTGGCCATCCCACTCTGCTCTCAGACTCCAGTCTACTGGCCATCCCACCCCACTCTGGGCCTCCAGTCTACTGGCCATCCCACCCCGCTCTGGGACTCCAGTCTACTGGCCATCCCACTCCTCTCTGGGACTCCAGTCTACTGGCCATCCCACCCCACTCTGGGTCTCCAGTCTACTGGCCATCCCACCTCACTCTGGGACTCCAGTCTACTGGCCATCCCACCCCACTCTGGGACTCCAGTCTACTGGCCATCCCACCCCACTCTGGGACTCCAGTCTACTGGCCATCCCACCCCACTCTGGGACTCCAGACTGCTGGTAGTCCTGCTCCCCTCTTGACTCTAGCCCACTCCGATCTGTCCCTCAGCTGCAATGATGATGTCATTAGCCCTCCAAGGTAAGTCTTTTTTAAAAAGAAACAATAACAAGAAAAGAAACAGAAGGCAGATTATTAATTCAGTTTTGTTTCTATTGTCTTCATCCACTAATTATCATAATTTGCTTTTTTTTTGTTTGTTCAATTAGAGATCAAGTCGGCTTCTGTTAATGACACATAATGAATTTTGATGGGCATCAATATCAGCCCTCCAAAAGTAGTAGCCAGCTAATAATCCACCCCATAAATTTAACCATGAAAATAATCCCCAAAATTTGACCTTTACATGCGTATATACAGAGGTTATATGCTTCTGTGAGAGGCCACCATTTAGAAATGCTTTTGAATTGTCTTCTCACTGCTAAATGTGCATTCATTTTCTTCAAATCATTAACATTGGTAAGTTGTGCCACAGGATAAATGATTATATTGGCTTCTTTGTTGCAATGACATTCTATTTCAATAGGATTTCTGAGCTTGAGAATTTAAAGGTTGACAAAAAATTATAAATCTTAACAATTTCTCCAGGGTACTTTACCCAGACGCATAAGTTGTTAGATCAGTCAGCATGTATACTCTATAAATGCTACAGGGACAAAAGGAAGGGAGATCCTTAGGATGAAAGTAGGAACTTGAAGCAATATATTAAAATACTGATCAAAAAGAGACAAAAAGAAATCTAAACTGGAAAGTATGACTACAAAATCAAATGGAAACTTAAATTCTTCAAGGCATAAGCCAGAAATACGATGGAATGCTGTTGTTTTGTCTGGATGAGCTCCTGCAATATTCAAGAAGATCAACACCATCCTGGACAAAGCAGCCTGCTTGAATCACACTCCATCCATCATTGATACAGAGTGGCACTAGCTAATACAATATACAAGATACACTGCCGTCATGCCTGCTTCAACAGCGCCATTCAAACCTGCATCCTTTACCACCTAGAAGAACAAGGACAGGACAGACATAGGAAAACTGGCACTTTCAAGTTTTCCTCCAAGCCACACATCATTCTGACTAGGAAATGTAGAACTATTTCTTTGGTGTTGCTGGTTCGAACCCTGAAACGCTCTTCTGAATGGCATTGTGGGTGCACCTACATCAAATAGTTTCAGGGGTTCAAGAAGGAAGTTCTAAATAACCTTTTCAAGGCAAACAATGGATGGGCAATGGATGCTGGCCCGGCTGGCAATGCGCCCATCCCATGAGTCAATAGAAAAATATAAGTTATCAAAGCACATGCACCAAAAGTCTTAATGGTGAAATAATTGGTCAAGGGTAATGTCTTGATCTGTACCATCCCACAATGGTATAGAAATGTAGAACATCGTGTAGAACAGAATTAAATGTCAGCATTAGAACTTGATTGCCTCTCCAATACTCCTCATATACCTGTTGACACAATGGAACGTAAATCAGTAGTCACATCACAACACGAGGGAGAGACAATTTAAATTACAGTTAATTATTAGAGTATCATCTGACATGAAAACTGGCACTGGATTCGAGCACACTTGTGATCTTTGAAGACAACTACCACTTCCTATTGAAATTAATTTTCACATCAAAATTTCTCATCTGAAGGTAACTGGATGGAATATATTTGAATCTTAATTTCATAAAATTTAATGCCTTTATTTTTCTGCAATAATTTTCTTAGATTAAAAGCTACTTTTGAAGAGTATTCAAGTGAGCAATTGTTATCCATTATACATTATGGAATGTGATCACAAAACTTTTGTTTTCACTAACAATATAATTCAAGTTCTGAACATAAACATCAGAAAATGATGGGACATTTCAGAGATTGCACTGTATGAAATTTCCCCAAGGCCTTAGCCACTAGAGGGCAGAGAATGTACAGATTGTAAAGCCGTGAACAGTTTACCATTGTTTGACAAAATGAAACTCAAGTGTAAAGGAGGAAAAACGACTCATCAGAAATTAGTAGCAGAAAAGAAAAGGCTCACATAACTTGTCACAATACAAATGTTGCATATAGAATGGATCATCAAACAAACAGAAGATACAGAGGTAAGAACGAAGGAAATGAAGAGAAATGACTTGAGGGAAATCAACTCATACAGTCATAGAGATATCTGTTCATGCTGATCAGATATCCTAAATTAATTTGGTCCCATCTGCCAGCACTTGGCTCATATCCCTCCAAACCCTTCCTATTCATATACCCATCCAGATGCCTTTTAAATGCTGTAATTGTACCAGCCTTCCCCACTTCCTCTGGCAGCTCAAGCCATACATGCACCACCCTCTGCATGAAAAATTGCTCCTTAGGTCCATTTAAAATTTTTCCCCTCTCATCCTAAACCGATGCCATCCAGTTCTGGACTCCCCACCCCAGATACTTGCCTAATCCATGCCCCTCATGTTGCTGTAATCTGGAATACAGTGCATTGAAATGGGGTGGGTGCAAATTTGATAGAAATCTTCAACAGAAAGAGGAATTTATACTTAAGAAGAATTAAATTGCAGGACTGTGAGGACAAATCAGGAAAATGGGGCTAATTTGAGAACTCTTGCAATGAGTTGGTTCACATACAAAGACTGGGAATGTCTCCTTTTAAGCTGAATGATTCCATGATACTATGAAATGATAGGTGGAGCTAAGTTAATTTCCAATGTTAATCTATCAACCCCTCGGAAAACGAACAGGAAATGACATCACCACAAATCCCAGGAACCCCATCCAGGACAAATATATAAATAGAAAGCAGGAGACAACAGCTTCGCTTCACTTGGAGGTCGCCACTGATGACGTTACCTAGCCAGGTAACGAAACATCTGGATATCAAACCTACAGTTCAGTGAGCAAATCTACACCCTTAATTTCCAATCTAGTCATTACAATACCTCAAAGTTCTAGTATCCATTTCCTATTTGTCAAACAGTCCTCTAACAATTTTCTCTGACGCATTTTGTTGACTGGTTCAGAGTGTAACTGCAGCAAATCAGGACTGATGAGGCAGGGACCACAAGTGAGAGATCAATGATAGATCATTTGTGGGCTGTCTGCAGCGACATTTTGCCAGGGGTTCTTACATTTGGTGAATGTGAAATATGAAATTTGATATTCTTTCATTAGTCTTCTTGAGTTTTCGCTTGAACCATTATAAAATGATGATCCTATAACTTAGATTTTTTTCCCTATTATTTAGACATTTTTAGTGTCTCATACTGCCAGAATGAAAAATGCTACGTGGTGAAATTCTAATAGATTTTTACTCAGACATATGGTTGCCTTGGCTCAGTGGGTAGCTCTCTTATTCCTGATTCAGGAGGTGGTGATTTCAGCTCTCACTTACAGACTATTGAACCGATCATCCAGACCGGCACTTCAGTGTGAGGGAGTGTGGTGGGTTGGACACTCTGTCTTTCACAAGGGACTGCTCTGTCAGATGAGTGTAAATGATTCCAATCCAATATGTTGATGAATAGCAAAGTTGTCTATTTATGAACAAACATCAAAATTTGATTATCACCTTGCTTTTATGGGGAGGTGACAACCCAGTGGTATTATCATTGCACTGCCAATCCAGACATGCAGATAATGCCTTGGAGACGCTGGTTAGATTCCCACCACAGCAGACGGTAGGATTTGAATTCAATAAAAAAAATGTAGAATGAAGAGTCTAATGATGGTCACAAATCAATTGTCAGGGAAAAACCCATCTGGTTCACTAATTCCTTTAGGGAGTGAAACTGCTGTTCTTATCTGGTCTGGCACAAAACAGTTGACTTTTAACTTCCCTCTGTGCAATTGGGAAGGGCACTAAACACACTCCAGAGAGAACCAGCCATTTGGATGCAAAATTGACTTGAAGATAGTAGACAGATGCTGGTGGTGGAGGGTTGTCTTTTGGACTGAGGCCTGCGACCAGCAGTGTGCTGAAATGATTGGTTTTGGATCCACTGCTGTTTGTCATTTCATATAAATGATTTGGATGTGAATACAGGAGGAATGGTTAGTATGTTTGCAGATGACACCAAAATTGGTGATGTAGTGGACAGTGAAGCTGGTTACCTCAGAGTACAATGGGACCTTGAGCAGATGGGCCGATGGGCCGAGGAGCGGCAGGTGTTGTTTAATTTAGATAAATATGAGGTGCTGCATTTTGTTAAGGCAAATGAGGGCAGGGCTTATACACTTTAGGGTTCTGGGAGTGTTGCCAATCAAATGACTTTGGGATGCAGGTTTATAATTCCTTGATGTTGGAGTCACAGGTAGACAGGGTAGTGAAGAAGGCATTTGGTATACTTACATTTATTGGTCAGTGCACTGAGTGTAGAAGTTGGGGCATTATGTTTCAACTGTACGGAACATTGATGAGGCCACTTTTAGAATACTGCATTCAATTCTGGTCTCCCTGCTAAAGGAAAAATGTTCCTAAACGTGAAAGAGTGCAGAAAAGATTTACAAGGATGTTGCCAGGGTTGGAGAGTTTGAGGTATAGGAGTGGCTGATTGGCTGGGGCTATTTTCCCTGCAGCATCAGAGGCTGAAGGGTGACATTACATAGGTTTATAAAATCATAAGGGACATGGATAGGGTAAATAGAGAAGGTCTTTTTTCCCAGGGTAGGGCAATCCAAAACTAGAAGGCATAAGTTTAAGATGAGAGGGGAAAGATTCAAAAGGGACCCGAGGGACAACTTTTCACACAAAGGGTGGTGCGTGTATGGAATGAGTTGCCAGAGGAAGTGGTAGATGCAGTCTACAACATTGAAAAGATATTTGGATAAATGTATGGATTGTAAGGGTATATGGTATATGGTAAAGGTATATGGGCCGAATACAGGTAAACGGGACTAGTTCCGTTTAAGAAACCTTGTCGGCATGGATGGATTGGACCGAAGGGTCTGTTTCCGTGCTGTATGAATGCATGACTCTACTTAACCTCTCCTTGTCAGGAAATCCTTCCATACTCAGAATGAACTTAGTGAACCTTCTCTGGACTGGGTCCAATGCCAGTACATCTTTCCTTATAAAGGCCTCAAACTGTACACAGCGGACCAAGTGTGGTTTGGCTAATGCCATATATAGTTTTAGGAAGACCTCCTTCCTTTTATAGTTCATTCCCTCAGAAATAAAGGCCACAGACCATTTCCCTTCCATATTGCTTGCTGAACCTGGATGTTGGCTTTTTGTGAAGCATACATAAAGATATCCAAACCCCCCTTTTCTGTTTGCACTGTAGCTTTTAGCTGTCTTTCTCAATTTAAATAATATTCATCTCTTCTATTCTTCCTCAAAATTATGCAGTATTCTAAAAGTGGCCTAATCAAAGCTTATAACCTTGTATCATAGATTTGTATTGAATTAAAATTTCACAATGTGCCTTTGTAGGATTATTTTCGAGTGCTAAAGTGCTAGTCTAACGGAAGTCCTAATTTTTATAAACGATATTTTATATCATTCTGACATTTCACGTTGGCATTCTCTCACTGGTTTATTGTGGATTTATTTATTGAGATGACAAACATAGACAGCAATAGCTACAAGTTGTTCAAAGCACTGCAGTTATTTTAGTAACTCCTTTCCCACTACCTTTTGCTGATTCTATCAGGCTCTTATTGATTTTAAATGAATTCAATTTACTCACTCTTTATGTTTCCCCCCTGAAAGAAAGCTTGAGAAGAAAAAAATCACAGGCTCAATGTAAGTGCTTCAGCCTTACTGTGTGTAACAGAGCTGGGAAATGATGAGGTAATTATCTAACGTTGAGAAACTATTACACTGAGCGTCCAGTGCTCTGCATTGAGAGGGAAGGGGATAAATTAACTTATCTCCAATAACAACAAAATTACAAAAAGTACACAGAAGCTGGATATCTGACAAGAAAATAGTAGAAACTCTCAGCAAGCCAGGAATATCATCTGAGAGAAAAATGATTAACAGGCAATATTTTAACTCTACAAAGTGCTGGGAACAGGATTAGGGCTGTGAAATAACTCCATGAAGGCCAGTATCCTGTCACCAAGTCATCCTTTATACACATGTGCGTAATACATGGCACTGATCCGGCTAGTTCAGAGTTGGTTCCTGGAGTGAACAGAACCTCTGACACTCCTGTGCTTATCTGTCAGCCAGAGCTCCCTGATTGAACCAGGTTAACAGCCCCAATCAGGGAATTCACATTCTATGAGGCTGACGTTATTGCAATCACTACAGGCTGCTTTATAATAGATAATGAATTAAATAGGAAGTGCAATATATCAGTCAGTTGAGTTTTCACCCAACTATTACACGAACATTTTCAATGATGATCCACATATGGATCCAATATTTAAAGGGACATTCCTAATGTGCAGTTTGATGGAACTTAGAATCAGGGACACAACACAAAGGATTGGCAAAATTAAGTCCTTTGATTCAAAGGTTGCCTCTTATTGTGTTCCAGGATGTTCCCGTCCTGATGGAAGGAAGGAGCCTGTAAGGGAAACAATGGAAGGTTTTCTCGATATTGGCCATGAACATCAGCAACAGAAAGTAATGTCAAGCTCATGGATTCAGTGCTGAAAGATGTTTAATGGCTTAAGCCAGGAAGGAACATGAATACAGTGGCATATTCAAATATGTTGTGTGATATGTGCTTAACTCACCCTCTCAAACGGACTCCTTATACAATCTGATACAGCCCTATACAATGCCTTCATAGATACCCTTAAAAAAGGCTCCTACTTGCAGAATGTTTCAGGGAACACCTCTGGGACACCCGGACCAACCAACCCAACCACCCCGTGGCTCAACACTTCAACTCCCCCTCCCACTCCACTAAGGACATGCAGGTCCTTGGACTCCTCCATCGTCAGACCATAGCAACACGATGGCTAGAAGAAGAGCGCCTCATCTTCCACCTAGGAACCCTCCAATTAAGCGGAAGATGAGGGGTTCTTCCTCCAACCACAAGGGATGAACCTAGATTTCTCAGGTTTCCTAATTTCCCCTCCCCCCACCTTGTCTCAGTCAAATCCCTCGAACTCAGCACCGCCTTCCTAACCTGCAATCTTCTTCCTGACCTCTCCACCCCCACTCTGGCCTATCACCCTCACCTTGACCTCCTTCCACCTATCACATTTCCAACACCCCTCCCCCAAGTCCTTCCTCCCTATCTTTTATTTTAGCCTGCTGGACACACTTTCCTCATTCCTGAAGAAGGGCTCATGCCCGAAACATTGACTCTCCTGCTCCTTGGATGCTGCCTGATCTGCTGCGCTTTTCCAGCAATGCATTTTCAGTGTTTCTATCCAGTCATTCAATTATTCCCACTCACTCTTTCTCTACCTTCGGTAGAACAGAGCAAAGAGGCAAAGAACCAGAGATGGTCCTCCAGTTAATTATAGGGTAGGCAGTGCTGGACATCAGTGGATTCTTGGCATGGTGGATCATCTAGCTGCTTTAGGACAGAATAAAATATCAGACAGCCAGATGCAGTACAACAATCATTCATGCTGACTTGATATCAGCATTCAATGAAATGTAGCCATGCATCCAATTATCATTCAGAACATTCTGACCTTCACAATTCTAATTCACATCTTTAATCTTCCATAGGGCCTTTAAGTTCCCTACCAGGCATGTTCCATGAGGATACTGACTGCTCAGAGGTGGTGTCATCGTCTGAGGCTGCACCATCACAGGTGCATTGCCTAGTATAGCCATGAAACTGTACTTTCTTTTTTAAAAAGGACACAACAGCCTTTAAGATAGCTGGAAACAAATCATGTGACTTTGGCAACATCAGCTGCACAAAAGACCTGAAACTTAAGAAAATACCTCATTAAAGTATGAAGAATATTCCTATATCTACTTTTAAAACACACAAGTTTGTTTATTAAGGAGGAACTGTAAGCAAGCAGGACTTTCTTGTACCAGATGCTTTGTCTTCCTCCTTAATATGGACAATAGGCATGGAAATGTGTTAAGCTTGCTCAAAGTTGCAATGCCATTGAGACTCTCACTAGTAATGAACTTCTCAGTATGCCCCATTGATGTGAAAGGTAAACCTTAGCCAATTTTGTATTAGTCATACAGGCTTTAAAACAGAAAACCTAGAAGTAAAGTCCCTTTTTTCATATTTGTGATATACTAACTTAAATGCTACTTTAAACCATGGTGATGTTTCACATTGGCGTTATTTTGGTCTGGACTTAGAAACAGTTCAGAGAAATTCAGAGAGTGCAAAAAGAATATAAAGAAAAGAATATAAAATAAGTCTCATCAACTTTCCTTTGTATTATGATAGTTCTTCATCTACAACACAAAGAACTTGACTGTCTCAAAATCCTAAAAGTATGAAAAGCACATGATGTGTAATCTCAACCCAACCTGTTTTCCATCAAAGGACTTTGGATTAATAATTGGTCATATAATTACGGTAGTCATATTTGTACCAGTGTTTAAAAGTAACAGCAGAAGCTGTTGGGATCGGGGAAAAACCACTGAAGCATCATTTGAAAAGTCATTGAACCAGCTGCAAGGTAACTACTCAGCAATGGTTAAAATGTTTGTCCTGTTCGGGTCCGAACTCTGCAGGTTTAAAAGTAGTCCGGAGTCCGTGTGGGATCAGTTGGTTACGGAGGCGGGCACTGAGGAAGCAAATGTGGCTGTGGTAGCGAGTCTGTTTCAGGACATAGTTGAGGAGCTTCAGGGCAGAGGAGATGACCTGGGGGTTGCAGTGAGAGAGAGACTCACTGAGACTCTTGTAGACTGAGGAGGAGAACTTCTTCAGAGCAGGCATCCTTGCAAGAGGATTTGCAGTAAGGTTAAAATCAACTAGGTAAAAACAAGGACTGCAGATGCTGGAAACCAGAGTCTGGATTAGAGTGGTGCTGGAAAAGTACAGCAGTTCAGGCAGCATCCAAGGAACAGGAAAATCGACGATTCGGGCAAAAGCCCTTCATCAGGAATAGAGGTAGGAAGCCTGCAGAGCGGAAAGATAAATGAAAGGGGGGTGGGGGGGGGGTGGTCAAACTGCTATCTCTTGAAAGTGAGAGAGTGAATCTTCCATAACTTGTTCGAACTTCAAGTTCACCTGAATCCAACCTCTTGGGAATTGAACTGTTGGAAAACTCATAGCTTTCTCTGCTGTTATAAGGACTCCGCCACTCCAGCTAAAACATCTGCTCAACTGTGAAACTACAGCTCTGCTGTGAAAGAGATGGAAAATAATTTCAACTAGTTCGGTTTTTCTATTTGTTTCTAATCTTTGTGTGTGTGAGGTATTTGTACGAAACATTGCACTAATATCTCCAGATACGTGTGTGATAATAAATAATCCTCTTTACTTTTATATTCAGAAAGCTCTCTGCTGAAAATCATTTAAACTGGGACACCAACTCTGACGATAAAAAAAACACATAGGCATCTCACACGTCAAGATACTTTGATCATAAATAATAAAGTGTTTAAATTTAGTCCATGACATAAAACTTTATACACCAATTCAAATACTCACACTTAGTGACTCAGATGAAAAGTGAGCAAGGGCAGAGCTGGTGTCAGAGAGTACTCCAAGCTCTGCTCACTGGACACAAATGTTGTAACTCAGACATCTTCACTGTACAGAAGCTGCTTGTGAGCAGTAGACTGGAGCTCCTGAGGATATGGGTTGCCTTGGCTCTCCTCTGGAGTCCAAAGCAGAACAGCATAAATGGCACTAATACTGATGTGATAAATCAGAGCTCTAAAATGTAGATAAAGTGCATAAACCTTCAAAGTATAGATAACCTCTAAAGTGATAAACATAAATATTTAGCATGAGTAATGTGAACAGTCTTTTACATAAGAAGGCAAGGAAACTGATGTCATGACCTTAATTGTTCTGATGTTCTCTCATTACTTCCACTTGTCACTGCCAGGAAGCTCTGGTCGGTTGTGAGCCCAGATTTAAATTGCACAAACCATATTAATATTGCTGTTATTAAGTAATTTGTGGCTTGAAAATGATTATTGCATCTCAAAATGGTGCCTAAGCAGCTGAATTTACTTGCGTTAGATGTAGCCAGCTTCCTAACCAACCGATATGTTTCAAACCCAGTTGCTTACCTGTGTTAAAATTGAGTTTAATGTCATAGATCTTCACATTATCGACTTGTATTTATATAATGCTGTTATATGCATTTCATAGAAATTCATTGATTTTAGGCTTTTACTTTGGGTGGAATCTTATAGAGGCCTGACAACATGAACTATGGAAATGTGGAAAAAACAAAACAAAATGTGAACAAATTGCATGAACTTTAACTTCTCTTAATACTTGTATATATATCAGAGTGGAATAAGGAATCCTTCTTCACAATCTTAAGAGTGCCTACATGCTTACATCTACCACTTCATTAATTTCACTCCTAAGTAATTCCTCTAATTTCAAGATTAAATCCTTTTGTTCTGGAGTCCTTCTTGGATGAAATATTTCTATGTATCTACTCTATCAAGTAATTCATTGTTTTAAAGAACTTCAACCCTCTGAATAGGCTCAATGGAATGCAAGTCAAATTTAATTAATTTCGTCTCATGATTTAACCTGCTAAATCATGACATAATTCTTGCTAAAATGCCATGTTCTCAAAGTGAGTATATAGTTTTCTGGGATTTGATGCCCAAACATATATGCAATATAATGTTCTGGTTGGGGTATGGTCAATAATCACGGGAACTGAAGCCTATTTTTTGAACCCCAGTACCTTTAGTCCCTTTTCTGCGGACTTCAGTGAATTTTGTGTTTGGATATTTAAACCTTTTCACTCCTCTACATTTCCTTGACTTGCCTCATTAATAAAATATTCCCATTTGCTTTTCTTGGATGCAAACTGAATGATCTCACTTCTCTCTCAAAACAAACTCAATTCAGCACAGTTTTGTCCAGTCGTGTGATGTCTGTGTTCCTTTGTAACTTGTTGCTACCATCGAAACAGTCTACAGTCCTTCTACAAAGCTGCATGCACAATAGTTTATTTCTTTATATTAATATGGCTGGTGAAACGGTAAAATCTCAACACAGGTCCCTGGTGTACATCATGTGCTACATCTGGATGACTCCTTTGAACCTTTCTGTCTTCTCTCAAACAATTATCAACCCATGTCACAAGGCTAGCTTCAATCTCATGAGCTTTATATCAAGTGCCTTCTAGGCATCCATAGAGAGTGCAGCAGTAGAGCTGTCTTGAACCATTGTGTTAGTGACTTCCTCAAAAAAATTCAATTAGATTAGTCATACATAATCTGTCCTTCACATCGTCTTGCAGTCAGGTTTTAACCAGCGGATACTTTAACAGGCGCTCAGTTGCTCTAACTTTTTTTAATACATTCTAGTCCCTTTCCACAACTGATGTTCAGCTGACAGCTCTGCACTTATGGTCTCTCTACTCTTAAATAATGGGCTGTGATTTGCAATTCTTCAAATTTTTACAATCCATGGGCATAGTCCTTTAATTTAGAGATCTTTGTGAAATGATGACTGATATATATATAATTTACTCACTAGTAATATTCATGCATTGTGGAAATCACTAGGTCCTAACAATTTGTTCACCTTAAATCCATTAGCACTCGCTTGAGTTAGAAGGCCCTGTGTGTTCTGGCCAATTCAAGTCTGCATCCTGTCTGGGTTCTGCAGAGATGTATTTGACAGATTCTTAGCCAACTGCACTTACATCCCATCATTCAGTTCAGCTGGCCAATTCTAAGCCAAATGCTCTAAAAGCCATCTGGCTATAAATTGTTTCTCACAGTAGGTCAGATAATATTGCTTAAATTATAGTAGTGATATATCATGTATTGTCACATATCTGAGTGGAACAATGGGCTTGATTTAATGCCCCTCTACCATCAGGTTTGAAGGAGGTTTTGATGGAACATGCAAAATTTCATGAATGCTCTCCCCATTGCCCACCGCCCACATGTCTCAAATTTCACGAGGGGTGGGAATGGTGTTAGACAGTCCACTTGTCCTTGGAGCTACTGATGCTCTTAGTTAACTAATTAATAACCATTCAAAGGCCTCATTCTTATTGTCACTAGTGTTTTATCTGCAGCATTGGGAAACCCATGCCATGTGGAATGCCAGACTGTGCAGGGGGGTTTCCAGCAAGATTAGAGTAGTGCTGCAGTCATTTTCTCTATTACCATTTAAAAAAAGACACATCAAATCCTTTAAGATCTTCTGCTTGTTTTAATTGTAGGCTTCTATGCACCATTGATACTTTGTCCTCTAGCTTCAAAGTACCCATGCAAAAGTTTGCCATTTCCTTATTAACTACTGTGCTCTTCGTTCCATCAGTTTTAATGGACCAACATTCCACTTTATCATTCTACTAACATATTTCTCAATCATTTGCTCTTAGCTGACATCCCTTACAATTTTTATACCTCTTGATTTTATACCTCTCATTTTGTTTTTGTATCATTTCACAATTTTTGTTATTGAGTAAAACTGACATTCTCTTTTGCATAGCTTAAAATGTCAAAAGCTTTAAAATACAATTTCTTGACCTTTTCTAGTTGAAAGTGTTCTTTCAGCAGCATTTAATTAACAATTGGCACCTGGATTTACAACAAACAGACTTTGTGTTCTCAAAGTTTCAAGTCATTATAAACATTGGTCAAGGTTGTGTGGGATACCATATTTCCCACTTCCCACCTCTCCATGACTAAAGAGCAGGGGAGCCCAATCATGATTTCAGTGGCTGCCCCCATGGGAGCAGCACTGGGTCACCGGAGGCTCTCTAGTTCCATCATGTAAGCCCAGGATAGTGGATCCTGGTGAAGGGAATGAGGGGCTATGTTAAATAGGCCAGGGTCGGGATGGAATGACCTGGACTAGAGGAGAAAGGCAGGAGAGAGATCGGGTATTCTTGACTACAACATGACCAGGGGGCTATCAAAAAGAGACTTCAACACCTTTGCTGGAAATGAGACGAAAGTGAGGACCGCAGATGCAGGAGATTAGAGTCAAGATTAGAATGGTGCTGGAAATGTACAGCAGGTCAGGCAGCAGGAGCCCGTAACATTGATTTTCCTGCTCCTCGGATGCTGCCTGACCTGCTGTGCTTTTCCAGCACTACTCTAATCTTGCCGGAAACCCGACTGCACAGTCTGGCATTCCACATTGCATGGGTTTCCCAATGCTGCAGATAAAACACTAGTGACAATAAGAATGAGGCCTTTAAATGGTTATTAATTAGTTAACTAAGAGCATCAGTAGCTCCAAGGACAAGTGGACTGTCTAACACCATTCTCACCCCTCGTGAAATTTGAGACATGTGGGCGGTGGGCAATGGGGAGAGCATTCATGAAATTTTGCATGTTCCATCAAAACCTCCTTCAAACCTGATGGTAGAGGGGCATTAAATCAAGCCCATTGTTCCACTCAGATATGTGACAATACATGATATATCACTACTATAATTTAAGCAATATTATCTGACCTACTGTGAGAAACAATTTATAGCCAGATGGCTTTTAGAGCATTTGGCTTAGAATTGGCCAGCTGAACTGAATGATGGGATGTAAGTGCAGTTGGCTAAGAATCTGTCAAATACATCTCTGCAGAACCCAGACAGGATGCAGACTTGAATTGGCCAGAACACACAGGGCCTTCTAACTCAAGCGATTGCTAATGGACACAAATGATTAGATTACTTGCCGTGTGGAAACAGGCCCTTCGGCCCAACAAGTCCACACTGACCCATCGAAGTGCAACCCACTCAGACCCATTCCCCTACATTTACCCCTTCACCTAACCCTACAGGCAATTTAGCATTGCCAATTCACCTAACCTGCACATCTTTGGACTGTGGGAGGAAACCGGAGCACCCGGAGGAAACCTACGTAGACACTGGGAGAATGTGCAAACTCCACACAGACAGTCGCCTGAGTCGGGAATTGCTAACCACTGTGCCACCGTGCCACCCATACAACCTTGCCCAATGTTTATATGATATCAATTCAGACAAAGGATACATTTGCATTTGAACCCTTTCCACGACAGAATGATACCTGACCTACACCATGAAAAGACGAAGGAATGCAAATCATCGAAGGCAGTAACATTACCGTCCAAATGGAACATTGGAAATATCTACAACGATTAAGGACTGCGCTCAAATTAGGGTGCAATAGAACTTTCTGGAAGTGTGCCAGAAAGGTATATAACTCCGGATTTGGCCTTGGAAAAGCAGCAGAACTCTACCAATAGCGGGGCTACACACAAGACAGAAGGAGAATCTACCTAGAGAGTTCGGCTGTGGTTCAAAATCCACTTCTGCAAGGAAAGCAGAGACGGAGAGATACTATTGAACTTTGTGAGCTTCACCAGCCTATCCCAAGATCAAGTATTCATGGGAAGGATATCTGGTGATCTTGGACAATACTGTGATTAAATGCTACCTGGCTTGCTTATTTTAAATATTTGTTCACTAAAGGTTGCAACTGTTTTACCAGGTATCTGACTTGTGTCTGTTTGTTGGCCTCGATACTACAAGATACCTGAATAAACATGTTTAAGTGACATATTGTTTGAAGTGTTTGGACCTGTGCATTTTGCCACAGACCCCAATGTGCAGCTTATTGAAATGATTGCACATATTACTGCATCCCTCTGTAAAGATAGCACTTATCACCTGTTAAGTTTCTTTCTCATTGTACTGCAATCATACCTTTCTGCCATTTTTGAAATGTAAGTTTATTTTTAGTTGGTCTAACTCTTAGGTGACACAGTTCTCCTTTATGTTCCTTTGCTCAGATCTGTAAATATCAAGGCTGCCACTTGTTGCTATCTCTATCTCTGTCCCTCTCTCTTACCTGTCTCCTTTCTCTTCTGGAAATTCTCCACCTCTCCTGTGGGATCCTTTTATTCTGTCATTGTTATTTCTGCCCCCTTTATGTTTTCTATTGGCTGTGCATTGACACTGTTACCCTGATGCAGCTCAACAATGTTGTGGTAATAGCTGCATTCCAGTCATGCTCAGGGAGCAGTAGTTACCATTTGTTCACTTGTCGCTGGCTGGTCAGCATTTATTGTCCAAAATGGAATGGCTTTTCCATTTTCCAAATGGCTGTGGAACCTCTCTGAGCTCCTGGGACCATTTCCAAAAAACCCATACACAATCACTTATCTCTCACTGTTCCAGTAACCCCATGAGTAATAGTTTCCATATTTAAGGACAGAAGTAAATGCTTTGGAGATAGTTCAGAGGAGGTTTTATCTGGAATGAGCACATTAGCTGATGACAATAGGTTGGACAGACATGGCTTGTTCCCACTGGAGTTTAGAAGAATGAGGGGTGATTTGATGGATGTGTTTAAGATCCAGAATGATGTCTGATAAGAACTAAATGGCAGGATTTTAACATTATGATGAGATGAAGGGAAATTTCTTTTCTCAAAAACTGGGGAGACTTTGGAACTATTTACCTTAAAAGGCAATGGAGGTGGGGGTCACTAAATATTACTAAGATCTCAATCTTACATTATTTGGTTAATTTCAACTGGCGTTGGGTTTTTTGGAGGGCTTTACACTGCACACCATCATAGCTCTTCTCACCATATCTCACCAAACTGGTGTTAGTAACTACCTACCTTTCCTCTACGGCAATCCTTGCGTTCAATTCAAAATCCATCTTTGCATGTACCATTCCCATAACAATCTGCCACTCATTTGACATCCGCCCATGCCATCTTTAAAAGACTGCTCTGCACCCCAATGAGCACTGGCATTGTAGCAGCCCTGCTCAGTTTGGGACATTCGCACAAGCTGCAGGAGAAGTGGAGGATGGCATCGCTTTTCGCTGGCAGGGAGTTTGAGGTCTTGTTCAAAGGGTGGTGCCAAGTACAGGAGACCTCCTTATGGACGATGGGGCATAAATGTGCATAATGAACCTGGGGAAAATGCATTGGGATAGCTATGATTAGAAATGCCATAGGGCTGTGCCCTATACAGTGGATGGGTCTGTGCGTAACATTGTTTCATATTGTTAGGTCATGCATGCTCCTCCCTCACAAACTGAGTTATTTACCCCTCTGGCTTTGGGTGTGGTTGCAAACATTCTTATCATCGCGCACTTTTAATTTTCAGCAAGATGGAAAGTACTCATTGACTAGTGGCTTGCAGCCTCCACCACTATGTGCCTGTGAAAGCCAAATGATCCAGGTACCCTTCCTTGTATCCCCTCCTCTCAGGTATCCACCTAACCTATACACATGGGCCTGCATGCTGCACATCCTAGCCGGAGCCTCTGGCGTATGAGATGACAAAGCCAAGGATGGTCACACAGTAAATGTGGGCACATGACTGCTGGTACCTGAGATGTTCTGTTTGGTTGAACACAGCATGGATGTCCGTCAAACCCAGCAGCAAGCTTAATTCAACAGGTACCCTCTTTGATTTCCATGTCGAGTTTTAGCAAAGTCTAATTTGTTTATTGCACTTGGTAAGATAGAAAGCTGAATATTAATGAGGTAAGTTAGGCCATCAGCAACACATTTAAAAAGCTACTCCGTCACTATCTTGGTAACTTGGTGCTGCCTGGTGGGGAGCTTGCCACACCGCTTGGCAATACCATAAAAATGAAATGAGATAATTCTGATGTCAAGGTCAGCCTACTACTATACGTCTGATTCTGTTACAAATCTCACCCGAGCCATGTCAACTAAACATTCAATAAGATTCCTCCCTAAGGAAGAGGTGGTTAGTTTCATGTTAGGTCATGGAATTAATGGTTATCGGATAGATATGGAATTCAAAACACAAACAGATCATTTTCTTATTGAATGGTGAATCATACATGTAGGATGGAATGGTCTAATTCTGCTTCTATATTTTATGTTCATTTCAGTGCAGCTTAGTATTTATACTCAAGTGCAATAACCAAGATCTTTGGGGCTTTAATCTTATCTTTAGTTTTGAATGTGCAAGTTCAATTTTGACCCCACACAATGTGTAATGAACTAATTTCCTGGGTTGCTTGAAAACCCAGGAAATGCAAACAGATACATTGATGCAATATAGAGTCATAGAGATGTACAGCATGGAAACAGACCTTTTGGTCCAACCCGTCCATGCTAACCAGATATTCCAACCCAATCTAGTCCCACCTGCCAGCACCAGGCCCATATCCCTCCAAACCCGTCCTATTCATGTGCCCATCCAGATGCCTTTTAAATGTTGCAATTGTACCAGCCTCCACCACTTGCCCTGGCAACCCATTCCACATATGCACCACCGTGAAAAAGTTGCCCTTTAGATCTCTTTTAAATCTTGCCCCTCTTACCCTAAACCTATGCCCTCTAGTTCTGGACTCCCCACCCTAAGGAAAAGACCCTGTCTATTTACCTTATCCATGCTCCTCATGATTTTATAAACCTCTATTTTATAAACATCCTGGTAAAGCTCCTCTATATCCGCTCCAGCACAACCACATCCTTCCTATAGTAAGGCAATCAGAACTACACACAGTATTCCAGCTAGTCCAAAGGTGTGGTGCTAGGAAAGCACAGCAGGCCAGACAGCGTCCAAGGAGCAGAAGAATCAATGCCCCAGACTCAAGCCCCCCAACAAGAATTCATCAGGATGAAGGGCTTATGCCTGAAATATCCTTGACTCTCCTGCTATGATCCCTTAAGTTGCAGCAGTTGCTATTTTGTTGATATCTTAAAACTGTTTATCATTTAGGTAGAAAGCAAATTCTGATATTTTCAGACTTGGGCTGCATGCATCTTTCTCACCCCTTTCCCCAACGACGATGATTTGAATTGTCCAGACCATGCTCCAATTACTGCTCCCTCCCTCAACCTATCTATCCCATTCCCTTTCTTTCCTTTTTTTAATGCCTTCTCTGACCAAGCATTGATCAAGGCTCCTCTTATCTTCCTCATTGGCTTAGTAATGATGCAGTCTGATTATAGTTGTGTGAAGTGCCTTTAGATGATTGTTTGTTCTACAGTGTGAATAGGGCAGAAAAATGTATCTTGTTTCTAGTGTTGTGATCAATATATAAAAAAAATTGTTCCTGGTTTTATAGCATGAATATTTTCAATGCTTCTGAAAGGTAGCATTCTCCATTACGTTTACACTATTACTTCAACATTTGCTACTTCAGCTTTGAGCCTCACTGATAAAGGATTCATCACAATGTGGACTGGGTCTGGTCTCTTAAATTTACCTTTCTACAAATACCAATAATTGCTGTCTTCCATCTTTCCCTCTAATAGACTTTTCCATGATCCATCAACTGTCAGGACATACCAATGATGAGCAAGCATCTTACTTGTGATGGCAAAGCTTAATTGGCTTGTTTTTTTAGTTTACTCTAGGAGTCTGTTAATTATCTGCAGTAAGATCCATTAACCGTTGACTGATGAATTTCTCCCCAAACTCTGATCAATCTCATTACTTGAACTGCAGTAGCAAGTTTCTTACTTACAGCAGGCACTTCATTTGTTGTTTAGTGGGATTTTGAGATTGAGTTATTTCAGGAATGAAGGAATGCTCATGAACTGGTTCTCAACTTCAGTGTTAAGGAAGTTTGGAAGTGACAGGGAGAGGGCTTAAGGAGGGCACAGTAGAGAAAGAAAGCCAATGGCTACCGTTATGTTGAAAAAGATTCACAAATGGGAACATTTTCAGCAGATAAGAGCAAGACCAATTATTGTTTTAAGCGGTTCAGCCAGATGGAGGTCAACAGTTATAGCAATTGTCATCATGTCCTTTCAAGTAAGCCTTCCTTAGAATTAAGGGAGTGGAGATGAGGGCCCTAGGGAATTAGCCAAGATGAAAAGGTACAGACAGGGAATTGAAGGGAAAGAAGAAGCTATGGAAGATGCATGAAACAAATTTGGTGCTGAAGTGTGGAGTGGAAGAGAAGTTGGATGAAGTAAACTTAAAAAACAATGCAATTCCCTTGACTTTCTCCCACTCCAAAGCAAGGTCTGACATCCTGATGATTCCTCTGTACATTATGTTCTGACACATGAACAGAACTCCCTTCTTATGACTAAGTTGTAGTGTTTAAAAAGGTGCAGCTGGGAATGTTCACATTCTCAAAACAATCAAGGAAGCTTTCCTTCAAAGTTTATAAAATTCCTAATAGGTTTAATGAAAAACTGAACAACTGTAAAAATGAAGAAAACTAAACTAGTAGGAACACTCATCAGTTTTGGGGAGTATCAGTGAAGAGAGGAACAGAATTTAGAGGCTGGATTTCCTACCCTCACTGGGGTTGGAATTGAAGACGAGTGGGAGATAAGAAATGGCTCTTGCTGATGAGGGTGTTGGCTCTCCAGTTCGCTCCCACCTCCAGGCAGTTGCACAATTACGAGCCAACATTTACTGTGGTATGTGAATGAGCTCATTCAAGAGATCCCTGAAATTCCGCTCGAAACAATAACCATATCAGACTTGAAATGTCTAATTCTCTCTCCATAGCTGCTACCAGATCTGCTGAGTTTATCTAGTATTTTCTTCTTTTATTCCAGGACTTTAGCATCCTCAGTACTTTACTTTCACTAGACTCTTCTTGTCAGTCTCTGTACAAGAACCACCACAGCTCGCCAGGATGAAGTGCTTTCTCTTCCCTAGTGTACCATAGTTAGGGTCATGCTGCAAAAGCACATCTTGGTTTAAGATTGAAGAATTATGAAAGAGAGGGCAACTCCATCTTGAAATGTCTCTCACTTACATTGCAACCTGTTGTTCCACATCACCTCGAAGGCCTCTAATTGGTCCTTCAACTTCAAGAGCACACATACCATCTTTACTTGGGCAGTGAACCTGTCTCCACATTAAACAAAGAACATCCCCTTGGAAATCACAGTGAGTGTTTCCCCTTGGGGATGAGTTCAAAGACTGGAAACTGTCCTGGTTACGGTTTCCCACTCCCAGGGGAAACATCCTGTCTAATGTTTCAGGTCAATGACTTTTGTCATTTTAACCCTGGTGTGGATATCATGCTGATATTATAATCCATACCTTGTCAAACTTAATTCGCGTGTGGCAGCCCCTCTGAGCAACTCTCATAACATTCCATTTTGAAATAAATTTGCAGCTAACTTTGGAGTTATCTGGAAACTGCAATAAGTCAAAGACAAGCTTTAAAAGACTTTTGCCAATTATCTGTTGTCCACTGAAATGTACAAGTGAAATGATTACTGTGCAAGATCTCCTTTCTGTTCTGATAAAGTGTTTTTCAGATTATTGTTTGGAATGCGATTGGCTTCCCCAAGAGTCACTTTTTCTGCTGAGCACAACTGATTTTCTGTCAAACAGATCCTTTAATGCTCCCATTGCCAGCTTTGTGAAAAAAGTTTCCTGTCTTCATTTCAGGGAAGTCTGCAGTGTTTTAGTTTCTTAGCTTAACTGAATCATCTACTCTATGTAGGTTTCCAAAGTCATTCCACTGTTATCAATAACTATTACGTTGTGTTGATTGCTTTACCACCAAAGATTATTTTTATTTATGCACTCATGGAACATGAGCATTGCTGGCTGGCCAATGAAGGCCCATGGGAGTGTGGTAGTGAGCTGCTTTCTTGAACCGCTGCAGTCCACTTACTGCAGGTTGACCCACAATGACATTATTGAGGGAATTCCAGGATTTTGACCCAGCGACAGTGAAGGAATGGCAAGATATTTCCAAGTCAGGATGGTGAATGGCTTGGTGAGGAACTTGAATTTGGTAGAGTTCTCATGTATCCTACTGCCCTGTCTTTCTAAATGGAAGTGGTCATGCAGCACAATTTCTGGTAGACAGTACACATTGCTGCTACTGATAGTTGGTGCTGGATGCTTATGGATGTTGTGCCAATCAAGTGGGCTGCTTTGTCTTGGATGGTATCAAGCTTCTTGAGTGTTGTTGGTGTTGCACCCATTCTGGCAAGTGGGGGATATTCCATCACAATCCTGACTTGTAGATCAGGAGGTGATTTACTTGCTGCAGTGTTTCTGGCCTCTGAGCTGCTCTTGTTGTCACTATGTTTATGGGCAATTGCAGCTAAGTTTCTGGCTAACTGTAACCTATAGAATGTTGATAGTGGGGGATTCAGTGATGGCAATTGAATGTTAACAGACAATGGCTATATTTTCTCTTGTTGAAGATGGTTAATACCTGGCATTTGTGTAGCATGAATGTTACTTACCAGTTGTCAGAACAAGGATAATGACCCGCATTGCTGCACTTGAGCATGGATTACTTCAGTATGTAAGGAACCATGGTTGGGGCTGAATATTGTCCAGACATTGGCGAATATCCCCACTTCTGACCTTGTGATGGAGGGAAGGTCAGTGATGAAGTAACTGAAGATGGTTGGCTAAGGATATTATTCTGAGGAATTCATGCAGAGGTGACTGACCTTCAATAATCACAACGATCTTCCTTTGTGCTAACTTGCTAACTCAAGTGTTTGGCAGAGAGTTTGCCCTTGATACCCATTGGTTCCTGTTTACTAAGGCTTCTTGATGTCACACTTAGTCGAATGTGGCCTTCATGTCAAGGATTGTTGCTGTTCCTCTCTTTAGCATGATAAAATAGGACCTGCTTAACTATAGATCCATTAGCTTAATGTCAGTAATTATATGTGAAAGTATCAATGCAGATATTTATTTTGTTCCAAATAGCTCATCGGTGATTCATATGTTTTGGATCTAACTTCTGGTTTTGGAAATTAAAGTTATAAATGTGGAAACGTGGGGGTAACTGATTGAGAAACTGTTAAGCAAATCTGAAGTAAAGACAACTGAGTCAAGCTTCGAGTTAAATCCAGTTGAAAAGCTAACCTATTTTTATCTTGCAAACTTAGAGTTAACAGTGAAGACAACTTAAACAATTGATGACCCATTTCTGGATCTACTGTTACAGCTGAATAATTATCATTTTCTCCAACAAAGAAGCTTCAACTCAAATTTTTGAGAACAAGGACCATAAACTCTTTTTAGATGTGGAGGTTAATCATAAGGTTTTCCAGAATAAAGGATAAAGTTAGTTGTGTGTGTGTGTGTGTCATTGCCATAGAGATGATGATTCAGCATGGAACCTTCATGTAAAGGTTCCATTATTTCATATATTCCTGTCCATTTATTGACAGAAGCAGGCAGCTCAGTCTGTGTTTGGCAGCTGGAAGATTTGTTCTGGCTTGCAATTAGTGGAAGAAATCTATAGTGGTTTGTGCAGAGGCTGTGGCAGATACAGTCAGCAGTGTGAGCTGAGAAGACAGATGGAACAATCTCCATAGAATCTTTCCTTGGTGGAAATATTACAGAGGATTAAAGTCAATTCTGGGGGGGGGGTTTGGGTTGGTCCCAGGTGCAGTGAACCTGTTACAGTGGATTGGTTTGAATAAGGGTTGTAATCCCATAGACAGCATGTTATATAATATATTTATTCTCTTGTCGCACAGCAGTAGTGTCCCTATCTTTGAACCAGTGAGCACAGGTTCAAGTCCCACCTGTTTCAGAAAAGTGTAATAACATTGCTGAACAGATTAATTAGAAAATTTCTGTGAACTGAACTGAGTTGCAGGTGCATGCACAATTTAGATCAGAGTGGTGCTGGAAAAGCACAGCAAGTCAGGCAGCATCCGAGGAGCAGGAAAATCAACAATGTCAAATATTTATGCTTTGTTCAATTGTCATTTGCATTGAAAACATTAATAAACTTTTTTTAACTGAAGTTAAGAGTTTTACTTACTTACTAAGTCATGCTTGTGAATGTTCCTTCAAGTTTATTATGGTAAAGATCTTAAGGCTTTAAACTTCATTGTGTGATTCATTTATTGGTCATTGGGAATTCAAAAATCTTCTTACACTATTTGCTGGAATTTTAGCTGTTTTTGTCTGGAAAATTTGGTGAGTTCTGTTTTTTTTTATATAGTTGAAGTCCTTTTGATTTTATAAACTCAGTGAATAGACTTTGTTATTAAATGCATTATTTTTTGCAAGCCCTGCCAGAGGTTCCAACACATTGGTTGACATAATGGACATTCTGCATATTTTCAATATGGTCTTATTTCTATAACTTATAACCACATCGTTGATCCTTGTTGCACAGATGTACAAATACACCAGGTACTACTTACTTACAGCTGTGTACAGCAATTGTATCAACATCTTGTTTTTAAATACCTATTATGCACATGGAGTTGTTGCATTAAACTAACTGAATGTATAAGGACTACCTCCTGACCTTTCAATATATTTGTGCTGTGTTTTTTTTTTGCAGGGTGCAATAGTACGTTGGATTTTGATAAGAAGGAGACTTATGGTAGTTATTCCATCCCAAAGTGCAGGCCCATTGTCAGGACAAATGAACTTTTGGAAGGAAGTTGTGCCTTAATGTTTATCTAAGGTGTAGAAATGTTCAGAATTTTCAACAAAGGTTTATAAAATAGTCAAGTATGTTATTGCTTGAATTTAAGTAACCAAAGCATATTGAAGCAAATGCCAGTTTGAAGTATGGTAGTGATTCATCAGGTCCTGCTTTCTGTCATATTCCGTGTTTGTACAGAGACGGTTGAGATGTGAAGTTACCTCACTCACAAAATGCCTGCAGTATGCTAAGTAACAGAACATCCCGAAGTTACAAATAGAGGAGATATTACATAAATAGGAAAGGTTTAGAGGGATATGGTCCAAATGCAGGAAAATGGGACTAGTTCAGTTTAGGGAACCTGGTTGGCATGGACAAGTTGGATCAAAGTATGACACTATGACTATGACTATGTGGTAATCAATTTGCTGTTATGCATGGCCCAGGCTAATGTTTAAGAGGAATGAGAACAGGAACAGTTTCAGAAGGAGACTTATGGTAGTTACTCTACCCCAGAGTGCAGGCTCATGCGGTAGAGTACTTTTGGAGAAAGTTGCACCAAGTATTTAACTTACCATTGTTTTAATTTAATTATAAATAAATAGTTAAGTAATTATTCAGAACAAAAGAATCAAATCTAGTTTGAAAAATAGTGGGAAGCCTGTCAGTGAACCAAGCCTTTTAAAGAGACTGAATAGTAAAACTAATGCAGGAGGAAATAAAACCAAGCCACAGCACCATGAGTGCAGAACATAATCTCCAAATGTGAGTAAATAACATTAAATAATGAACTGTTTGTTTTTAACAAAAGCTATCTGCCTGACTTTAGTTCAGTCTGCCATTAGAAATAAATAAAAATCAGCAAGATGAGATTTGGGTCAAGACTGTAGTAAGGGGAATGCTATGCCTGCAGGAAATGGCTCAGCCTGAAATCTCTCCAGCTCAGAGTCAATGAACTATGGTGAGTTAGAGATGCATCAAAACTGAAGGTCAGCTGAGAATTTCACATTTTAGTTGCTGTAGTGTTGGTAGCTGTACTTTCAGCTACCTAAACTGATTCCCTCCTTAAACCACTATACATTTTTACTGCTTTTCTTTCTTTTAAAATGTTCCTTAAAGTTGACTCCTTTGACCAAGTTTTAAGCCATTTGCCCTAATTTTGCTTTATGTGGCTGTGACTAAATTTGCTTTAAAACACTCCTGTGCTGAAGTCTTTTGATGTGTTAAAGGCACTTTATAAATAGAAGTTGTTGTTGCTAATAAAAAATGACAATAATACAATAATATAAACAGTGCCTATAGTAAAACGAGGGAAAATGACACACTAACATATTTTGAGGATCTAAGAATATATTTGGGATTACTGAGACATGGGCTATAGAAGACAAAACTTATTTGGTCAGTTGTATAAAGCCGATTATACACACTTACTAGAGAAAATAAGTCAGGACCTTCAACGCTAGGAAGATCTCCCAATATCCTGGCTAGGTAGAATAGCTTTAGTTGAGATGAATATTCTACCTCGCCTTTTATACCCTGTGAGAATGCGCCCTTTGATGCTGCCGAGACAGGCGCTGCGTAAGCTTTATGGTTGGCTCAGCTCCTTTATTTGGAATCATAGACAGCCCTTATTAAATTAGAAAAGCTGCAGCTTCCACAACTAAGGGGTGGGCTGGACTTTCTGGATTTCAGGAGGTACCAATTGAGCTCTCTATTATCTAACATAGCTGATTGGGTCTCTTGTGACCCACAATCAATCTGGTTATATATTGAGGCCTCCCAAGCAAAATGTCCCCTCATCAATCTACTATTTATGGACAAGATGAGAGTTATTATGGACCATTGTAAAATTTACTGCATACAATAAATTTAGAAAAGATAGGAAGAGGAAGAGGAGAAGTGGAGTAGCTGTCCTAATTGGAGACAACATAGTTGTAAAAGACACAAGTAACATAGAAGTCATGTAAATAAGGGAATAAAACGGCTCCTCATCTATCAGCATAACCCCCACAAAAGAAAACGTACTCTCCATGTCCACTCTATTGAACTATTTCATAAGTTTAAAAAAAATCCATTAGTCACCTCTCAGTCTACTCTTTCCAAAAGAAGAGACCCAGCTTTTGAATCTTTCCAGGTAAGTCTTTTAAGTGTGGAGAAACAGAGGGATCTGGGTGTGCAAGTACACAGATCCCTCAAAGTTGCCACCCAAGTGGATAGGGTTGTTAAGAAAGCTTATGGTGTTTTGGCTGTCATTAATAGGGGGATTGAGTTTGTGAGCCGCGAGGTTTTGCTACAGCTCTACAAGTCCCTGGTGAGACCGCACTTGGAATATTATGTCCAGTTTTGGTCACCCTACTATAGGAAAGATACAGAGGCTTTGGAGAGGGTGCAAAGAAGGTTTACCAGGATGCTGCCTGGACTGGAGGGTTTGCCTTATGACAAAAGGTTGAATAAGCTCGGACTTTTCTCTCTGGAGAGAAGGAGGAAGAGAGGAGACCTGATCGAGGTGTACAAAATAATGAGTGGAATAGACAGAGTCAATAGCCAGAAATGAAAATTAGATTAGATTACTTACAGTGTGGAAACAGACCCTTCGGCCCAACAAGTCCACACCGACCCACTGAAGCGCAACCCACCCATACCCCTACATATACCCCTTACCTAACACTACGGGCAATTTAACATGGCCAATTCACCCAACCCGCACATCTTTGGACCGTGGGAGGAAACTGGAGCACCCGGAGGAAACCCACGCAGACACGGGGAGAACGTGCAAACTCCACACAGTCAGTCGCCTGAGGCAGGAATTGAACCCAGGTCCCTGGCGCTGTGAGGCAGCAGTGCTAGCCACTGTGCCACCGTGCCGTTCCTGAAGAAGGGCTCATGTCCGAAACATCGATTCTCCTGCTCTTTGGATGCTGCCTGACCTGCTGCGCTTTTCCAGCAACACATTTTCAGCTCTGATCTCCAGCATCTGCAGTCCTCACTTTCTCCTCCTCAATAGCCAGAGACTTTTCCCCAGGGCAGGATTGGCTGGTACGAGGAGTCATAGTTTGAAGATATTAGGAGGAAGGTATAAAGGAGACATCAGAGGTAGGTTGTGTACTCAGAGAGTTGTGAATGCCTGGCATGCGTTGCCAGCTGTGTTGGTGGAAGCAGAGTCATTGGGGACATTTAAGTGACTGCTAGACATGCACATGGATAGCGGTGAGTTGAGGGGATATAGGTTAATTTCCTGTATTTTACATTAGGATTAACCTCGGCACAACACCGTGGGCCAAAGGGCCTGTTCTATGCTGTACTTTTCTATATTCTATGTAAGTGTGACCTCATAGATCTTGTAGCACCCTTGTGAGGAGAAGATGCAGAGATGTTGGAGGTAAGGGCAGGTGTGTGGCTTGTGGTGGGACATCCCTGTCCAATGTCTATCCCTTGATGATGGATCACCACCAGTCTCCACCAAGGTAACAAGCTGTCCATAAACCACATCGTAACCTATCTGCCTGAAGGTGAGTTAATCCCAGCAGGGAACTGATTAAATCTGACCTTAGTAATTTATCCATACCATTAGAAGAATAAAACTTAGAGAGATAAGGGCTTATTTACTTCAGTTGATCAAAAGAATTCATTAGGTTTGCTGGAAAAACCAAATGGTCTGAAAGTAAATAAATCAACTGGAACAAATGGACTACACCCCAGAGTTCTAAGGGCAGTAGCTGCAGAGATACTGAAGGCATTGGTGGTGATCTTTTAGGAATTACTATAGTCTAGGAGGGTCCCAGAGGACTCGGAAATTGCTAATGTGATGCCCCTGTTTAAAAAGGGAGTAAGACAAAAAACAGAAAATTACAGTCTATTAGCCTAACCTCGGTCGTGGGTAAGATCCTGGAATCCATTGTGAGGGATTAGTTTTCTGAATAGTTGGAAGTGTATGGTAAAATTGGGCAAAGTCAATGTAGATTCACCAAGGGGAGGTCGTGCCTGACAAACCTGCAAGAACTCTTTGAGAAAGTAACAAATGTTTTAGACCAAGGAGAGCCAATGGATATTGACTTCAAGAAGGCCTTTGACAAGGTGCCACAAAGGTCAGTACTGAGTAAGATAAGGACCCATGGTATCCAAGGCAAGGTGCTAGCATGGATAGAAGCTTGGCTGTCTGGCAGAAAGCAGAGAGTGGGGATAAAGTCTCCTTCTCAGGATGGCAGTCGGTGACAAGTGATGTTCCACAAGGCTCAGTGTTGGGACCACAACTTTTCACTTTATACATTAATGATCTAGATGAAGGAACTGAGGGAATTCTGGCTGAGTTTGCAGATGATACAAAGATAGGTAGAGGGGCAGGGAGCATTGAGGAGTCAGGGAAGCTGCAGAAGGATTTTGACAGATTAGGAAAGTGGGCAAAGAAGTGGCAGATGGAATATAATGTGTGAAAGTGTGACATCATGCACTTAGGTAGGAAGAATACAGACATGGAGTATTTTTTAAATGGGGAGCAAATTCAGAAATCTGAAGTGCAAAAAGACTTGGGAGTTCTAGTCCAGGATTCTCTCAAGGTAAACTTGCAGGTTGAGTCAGTAGTTAGGAAGGCAAATGCAACGGTGGCATTTATTTTGAGAAGACTTGAATATAAAAGCGAGATGTACTTCTGAGGCTCCATAAGGCTCTGATCGGACTGACATTTGGAGTATTGTGTGCAATTTTGGGACCTATATCTCAGGAATGTTGCATTGGCCTTGGAGCGTGTTCAGAGGAGGTTCACGAGAATGGTCCCAGAAATGAAATGCTTAACATTTGAGGAATGTTTGAGGACTACTCAATGGAGTTTAGAAGGATGAGGGGCAATCTAATAGAAATACACAGAATACTGAATGGCTGGGACAGCATGGATATTGGGAAGATGTTTCCATTGCTAGGACAAACAAGGACCTGAGGGGACAGCCTTAGAGTAAAGGGAATATCTTTTAGATCAGAGATAAGTAGAATCTTCTTCATCCAGTGAGTGGAGAAGTTTTGGAGTCCACTGCCGCAGATGGTTGTGGAGGCCAGGTCATTGAATATACTTAAGACAGAAATAGATAGGTTCGTGATTATCAAGCGATCAAGGGTTACAGGGAGAAAGCAGGACAATGGAGTTGAGAAACTTATCAGCCATGATTGAATGGTGAAGCAGACCCGATGGGCTGAATGGCCTAATTCCTACTCCTATATTTTATGGTCTTATTTGATCAAGATCTTTAAAAATATACACTCAATTCAAGAGGGCAAAATATTTGAGCTAAATAGAGATCAAGTTATCCTAGTATAAATTGTGAAAACAAAGCAGTAGATTAGCTACTAGGAGGTGCTGCCGTTTGCAAAGAATCATCATCCTTTGCAATAACTTGTGCATTAAATGTCAATTCAAAAGAGAGACAGATAGATTTTCAAGGCTGGGAAACTAACAAGATTTGTTTGGTGTAAGAGCTACGTATTTTTGTTTGTCAATCATTAAAAACTGTTCACAACAATGAAAAGGAATTATTCTTAAAAACAGGATGGCTGCCTAATTTTACAGCATGGAATTTGTTTTTTGTATTAAGGGTTCCTAAAATTTGCATTCAGTCAGAAGCTGAGGAGTTGTTCATAAGAGAAGCTGATTGGTTCTCTGTTAACTGATCCAGTTCGAACTGTGAACAACCTACAGAGACACAGACATGCAAAGAGAGAGACAGAAAGACAGAAAAGTGTACAGTTATTTTCCAATGAAAGGGCTACCTACTCTTACAGAATCCTGCTCCTACCTCTTACAGAATAAATGGAAGCTTTCAGAGAAAGGCAAATGAATATTAAGGGCCTAGTCAGCTGGGGAAGGATGATGGAGAAAGTGAGGTCTACAGATGTTGGAGATCAGAGCTGAAAATGTGTTGCTGGAAAAGTGCAGCAGGTCAGGCAGCATCCAAGGATTCCTGAAGAAGGGCTTATGCCCGAAATGTCGAATCTCCTGTTCCTTGGATGCTGCCTGACCTGCTGCGCTTTTCCAGCAACACATTTTCAGCTGGAGAAGGATGATCTCAACATTGGAATCATGAAGCAAAAATCACAGGCCTGAGTTTTCAGTTTTTTAAAATCTTTGTCAATTTCCGTATGTGTGTGTGTGTGTGTGTGTGTGTAAACAACAGTTTGTAAGGGGTTACAGGTTTACTTAATAGTGTTATATGCCAAAGATTTATATATATTTATCTGTAGCACAGAAATTTGATCCATATCTTCTACTAACCTTGGTCTGAAAATCAGACAAATTGGGTACTGAAAGAACACTATTAACATTTGATACACTTCTGAGAATAGCAAGACTCAATTTACAGTGTGCTACTCTAGAAGGATTGGGCACTGATCTGGGAATGGATTTCAATTCAGATTGGATTGAATTGGAAACAGAGGCAAAGTTGATTTGGGTCTGTTATTGGTAAATAGTACAGGTGAAGGAAAACATCAGATACTATATTGCATTTAGACATAACATGGTAAAATTTCCTGCAGGTGGCAGAGGTGTTCCTGGCAGTCTCAAAGGAAATTTCAACACCAAGCTGGGAAGACTTGGTAGGTAAACTGGAGGTATCTTTGCCTGACAGAACTAATAAGGCAGAGGTGATTGAAGTCCTAGCATGACATTTGGTTTTGGAGAAAATGTAAAACAAGAGTTTTCCAGGCAGTGAAAGTTTGGAATGAAGTGATATTCACTTAGAGTTAAAGCAGCTGAGTAGGAGAAATGAATGAAAAAGCTGGAGGTGGAATTCCAAAGGGAAAAAAAGAGACAAGGAAAAGGTCACATCAACAGAAGGAAAGGGAGATGCAATGAAGAAAATAGGAACTTGAAGTGAAAAGACAGGCAGTAGAAATGGGGAAACTTGAATTAGAAGCACGAGAGAAAGGTAGAACAAGAATGTAACTTAAAATGGAACAGCTGAAACAGAGGATGTCAGATGTTGATGCAGGCTCTAGGAGGGAGAATCTGAGTTAAGCAGATGTTAGGATAGCTGAAACTGTCATTAAGAATGAGGCATTTGGTGTTTGGCATGTTTTCATTAATTGAGGCTTAGGAAGCAGATCCAGAGTGAAGTAAGTTAGCACTTACAGCTCAAACTGAAACTGAGACCAAAAGGGTTTTCGAGTGCAATTATAGAACATAGAACATAGAAAAATACAGCGCAGTACAGGCTCTTTGGCCCTCGATGTTGCGCAGACCGAAGCCTACCTAACCTACACTAGCCCAATAACCTCCATATGCTTATCCAATGCCCGCTTAAATGACCATAAAGAGGGAGAGTCCACCACTGCTACTGGTAGGGCATTCCATGAACTCACAACCCGCTGAGTAAAGAATCTACCCCTAACATCTGTCCTATACCTACCACCCCTTAATTTAAAGCTGTGTCCCCTAGTAACAGCTGACTCCATTGGCGGAAAAAGGTTCTCACTGTCAATCCTATCTAAACCCCTAATCATCTTGTACACCTCTATCAAATCTCCCCTAAACCTTCTTTTCTCCAATGAGAACAGCCCCAAGTGCCTCAGCCTTTCCTCATACGATCTTCCTACCATGCCAGGCAACATCCTGGTAAACCTCCTCTGCACTCGTTCCAATGCCTCCACGTCCTTCCTATAGTATGGCGACCAAAACTGCACACAATACTCCAGATGAGGCCGCACCAGAGTCTTATACAACTACAACATGACCTCAGGACTCCGGAACTCAATTCCTCTACCAATAAAGCCCAGTACACCATATGCCTTCTTCACAGCACTATTTATCTGGATGGCAACTTTCAGAGATCTGTGTACATGGACACCAAGATCCCTCTGCTCATCCACACTACCAAGTAGCCTACCATTAGCCCAGTAATCCATCTTCTTGTTACTCCTACCACAGTGAATGACTTCACACTTAGCTACATTGAACTCCATTTGCCACCTTTCTGCCCAGCTCTGCAACTTATCTATATCCCGCTGTAACCTGCCACATCCTTCTTCGCTGTCCACAACTCCACCGACTTTCGTGTCATCCGCAAACTTGCTCACCCAGCTTTCAAGCCCCTCCTCCAGGTCATTTATAAAAATGACAAACAGCAATAGTCCCAAAACAGATCCTTGTGTAACACCGCTAGTAACTGCACTCCAAGATGAACCTATACCATCAACTACTACCCTCTGTCTCCTTCCAGCCAGCCAATTCCTAATCCAAACCTCTAATGCACCCTCAATGCCATACCTCTGTAGTTTTTGCATTAGCCTACCATGGGGTACCTTATTGAACGCCTTGCTAAAATCCATGTACACCACATCTACTGCTTTTCACCTGTCCACTTCCTTGGTCACGTTCTCAAAGAACTCAATAAGGTTTGTGAGGCATGACCTGCCCTTCACAAAACCATGCTGACTATCCTTGATCACATTATTCCTATCCAGATGTTCATAAATCCTATCCCCTTACAATTCTCTCTAAGACTTTGCCCACAACAGAAGTGAGACTCACTGGCCTATAGTTACTAGAGCTATCCCTACTCCCCTTCTTGAACAAGGGGACCACATTCGCTATCCTCCAGTCTTCTGGCACTATTCCCGTAGTCAATGACGACATAAAAATCAAGGCCAATGGCTCCGCCATCTCCTCCCTAGCTTCCCAGAGGATCCTAGGATAAATGCCATCAGGACCAAGGGACTTATCTATTTTCATCCTTTCCAGTACTCCCCAGACCTCTTCCCTACATACCTCAAGGCCATCCATTCTATTCACTTCTGACTCAATATTCACATCATCAACAGTGTCCTGTTCCTGAGTGAATACTGACGAAAAGTATTGATTTAGTGTCTCTCCAATCTCCTCTGCCCCCACCCACAACTTCCCACTACTATCCTTGACTGGACCGATACCTACCCTAGTCATCCTTTTATTCCTGACATACCTATAGAAAGCCTTTGGGTTTTCCCTAATCCTACCAACTAAGGACTTTTCCTGTCCCCTTCTCGCTGCTCTTAGCTCTCTCTTTAGATCCTTCCTTATAACTCTCAATCGCCCCAACTGAACCTTCACGCCTCATCTTTACATAGGCCGCCCTCTTCCCTTTCACAAGGTATTCCAATTCCTTATTAAACCACGGCTCCCTCACAAGACCCTTTACTCCCTGCTTGACTGGTACATACTTATCAAGGACACCCAATAGCTGTTCCTTGAACAATCTCCACATATCATTTGTGTTCTTCCCTTGAAGCCTATTTTTCCAATCCACGCATCCTAAGTCATGACTCACTGCATCATAATTTCCCTGCCCCCAGCTATAACTCTTGCCCTGCAGTGCACACTTATCCCTCTCCATCACTAGAATAAAAGTCACCGAGTTGTGGTCACTGTCCCCGAAGTGCTCACCTACCTCCAAGTCTAACACCTGGCCTTGTTCATTACCTAGAACCAAATCCAGTATAGCCTCACCTCTTGTTGGCCTGTCTACATATTGTGTCAGGAAACCCTCCTGCACACATTGGACAAACACCGACCCATCTAACGAACTCGAGCTATAGCTTTCCCAGTCAATATCTGGGAAGTTAAAGTCCCCCATAACAACCACCCTGCTACTTTCACTCTTCTCCTGAATCATCCTCGCAATACTTTCCTCTACTTCTCTCGGACTATTAGGAGGCCTGTAGAAAACTCCTAACAGGGTGACCTCACCTTTCCTATTTCTAACCTCAGCCCAAACTACCTCAGATGGCAAGTCTTCCTCCATCATCCTTTCCACCGCTGTAATACTATCCTTGACAAGCAATGCAACACCTCCCCCTCTTTTACCCCCATCTCTGACCCTGCTGAAACATTTAAACCCTGGAACCTGCAACAGCCATTCCTGTCCCTGTTCTACCCATGTCTCTATAATGGCCACAGCATCGAAGTCCCAGGTACCAACCCACGCTGTGGTTGGTAACTGGGACTTTATGTTGTGTTCAAAATGGAGCTGTGTTGAGGAAGTAGAGACATCCTCACAAACATTTAGATAAAGAGTAGATATTATTTATCAATTTGTAGAACTACCCAGATTGTAAAGATTCAATGGCAAAGTATAGAGGCATATAGAAAGCAGAGGCATTGATAAATAAGTATTTTACACAGCCCGAACTTCATAACGATGTCCCACAGTTCTGTAAAGCACTGAGGTGGGAGGAAAACCTTAGCATGTAATCAGACCAGCACCGTTGATACCGAGACCAGCTTTTGAAAAGCCATTTAGTCAAGTGATAGTGAGTTGTGTAGTACCATTACCAAAAATGAAAGCAGTAGGATACTCACTTCCTGACCTCATCACAGCCTTATTTCAAATATAGACAACGAGCTGAATTCCAGAATTGTGGTGAGAATCAGATTCACATTGGACCGATATGGCACCAAGGAGCTGCAGCAAAAGTGGAATCCATGGGAAATGGAAGAAAACTCTCCATTGGTTGGAGTCTAAACTGGTATGAAGGAAGATGGCTATGATGGTTGGAAGTCAGTCATTTCAGCTCCAGGACATCTCTGCAGGACTTCCTCAGAGTAGTGTCCTAGGCCCAACCATTTTCAGCTGCTTCATCAATGACTTTCCGTCCATGATAAGGTCAGAAATGAGGATGTTTGCCAATGATTGCACAAGTTTCATCACCAGTCATGGCTTATAAAAAACATAGAAAATAAGTGCTGGTGTAGGCCATTCCACCCTTGGATTCTGCACCACAATCCAAATGGTCATGGGCTGATCATGCAATCTCAGTATCCCATTCCCACCCTCTCTCCTTACCCCTTGATTCCTTTAGCCACAAAGGCCACAATCAGTTCCCTCTTAAATATATCTACCAAACTGGCCCTGACAGCTTCCTGTGGAAAAGAATTCCACAGGTTCACAACTCTTTAAGTGAAGAAATTCTTCCTCATCGTAGTCCTGAATGGCTTATCCCTTATTCTTAGATGTGATCCCTAGTCCTGGACTTCCACAATATTGGGAACATTTTTTTCTGCATCTAGCCTGTTCAGTCCCATCAGGATTTAATATGTTCCTGTGAGATCCCACCTCATTCTTCTAAATTCCAGCAAGTACAAGTTCAGTTTAGCCAATCTTTCCTCATATATCAGTCCTGCCACCCTGGGAATCAGTCTGATGAACTTTTGCTGAATTCCCTCAACAGTAAGAATGTCCCTCCTCAGACTAGGAGACCAAAACTACACTCAATACTCAAAGTGTGGCTTCACCAAAGTCCTGTATAACTGTAGTAAGATATCCTTACTCTGATACTCACATTCTCTCACTATGAAAGCCAGCATGACATTAACTTTCCTCACTGCCTGCTGCACCTGCATGCGATCCTTCAGTGACTGTTCCACCATGACACCCAGGTCTCATTGCACCTCATCTTTTCCTAGACTGTCACCATTCAGATAATAATCTGCCTTCCTGTTTTTGTGACCAAAGCGAATAACTTCACAATTATCCACATTATATTGCATTTGTCAAGTATTTGCCCACTCAGCCAGTCTGTCCAACTCACCTCTTTACATCCTCCTCACAGCACACACACCCAGCTCAGTGTTATATGTAAATTTGGAGATATAGCATTCAATTCAAAATAGAAGAGATGAGGAATTTGCAACAACAACAGTATGTAATGGATAGCTGTTATAGAAAGGGGGAAAGTCTCAGATACAGTCACATACATGGGTTAACTCCAGGAAGGGTAAGAGAGGTAGGCAGCTAGACCAGGAGTCTTTTGTGGATATGCCCATTTCAAACAGGTATGCTGTTTTGGAAAATGTAAGGGGGTGATGGATTCTCAGGGGAATGTAGCACGAATAGCCAAGTTTCTGGTATTGAAACTAGCTCTAATGCAACGCGGGGTACGTCGGCTTCCAAGAGATCAATTGTGTTAGGGGATTCTGTAGTCAGAGGTACAGACAGACGTTTCTGTGGCCAGCAGAGAAAAAACAGAATGGTGTATTGTTTCCCTGGTGCCAGGATCAAGGATGTCTCAGAGAGGGTGCAGAATGTTCTCACTGGGGAGAGTGGCCAGCAAGAGGTCATTGTCTACATTGGAACCATCGACATTGGAAGGGAAAAGGTTGAGGCTCTGAAGGGAGATTACAGAGAGTTAGGTAGAATTTTAGAAAGGAGGTCCTCAAGGGTAGTAATGTCTGGATTACTCCCAGTGCTATGAGCTAGTGAGTGCAGGAATAGGAGGATAGAGCAGATGAATACATGGCTGAGGAGCTGGTGTATGGGAGAAGGATTCACATTTTTGGATCATTGGAATCTCTTTTGGGGTAGAAGTGACCTGTACAAGAAGGACGGATTGCACCTAAATTGGAAGGGGACTAATATACCGGCAGGGAAATTTGCTAGAATTGCTTGGGAGGATTTAAACTAGTAAGGTGGGGAGGTGGGACCCAGAGAGATAGTGAGGAAAGACATCGATCTGAGACGGGTACAGCTGAGAATAGAAGTGAGTCAAACAGTCAGGGCAGGCAGGGACAAGGTAGGACTAATAAATTAAACTGCATTTATTTCAATGCAAGGGGCCTAACAGGGAAGGCAGATGAACTCAGGACATAGTTAGGAACATGGGACTGGGATATCATAGCAATTACAGAAACAAGGCTCAGGGATGGGCAGGACTGGCAGCTGAATGTTCCAGGATACAAATGCTACAGGAAGGATAGAAAAGCAGGCAAGAGAGGAGGGGGAGTGGCATTTTTGATAAGGGATAACATTGCAGCTGTGCTAAGGGAGAATATTCCCAGAAATACATCCAGGGAAGTTATTTGGGTGGAACTGATAAATAAGAAAGGGATGATCACCTTATTGGGATTGTATTATAGACCCCCCAATAGTCAGAGGGAAATTGAGAAACAAACTCATAAGGAGATCTCGGCTATCTGTAAGAATAATAGGGTGGTTATGGTAGGGGATTTTAACTTTCCAAACATCAACAGGGACTGCCATAATGTTAAAGGTTTAGATGGAGAGGAATTTCTTAAGTGTGTACAAGACAATTTTCTGATTCAGTATGTGGATGTACCGACTAGAGAAGGTGCAAAACTTGACTTACTCTTGGGAAATAAGGCAGGGCAGGTGACTGAGGTGTCAGTGGGGGAGCACTTTGGGGCCAGTGATCATAATTCTATTCATTTTAAAATAGTGATGGCAAAGGATAGACCAGATCTAAAAGTTGAAGTTCTAAATTGGAGAAAGGCTGGAAAATGGGAAGCCTTCAGAAATGAGATAACAAGAATCCAGAGAAAGTAAATTCCTGTCAGGATGAAAGGGAAGGCTGGTAACTATAGGCAATGCTGGATGACTAAAGAAATTAAGGGTTTGGTTAAGAAAAACAAGGAAGCATATGTCAGGTACAGACAGGATAGATCGAGTGAATCCTTAGAAGAGTATGAAGAAAGTAGGAGTTTACTTAAGGTGGAAATCAGGAGGGCAAAACGGGGACATGAGATAGCTTTGGCAAATAGAATTAAGGAGAATCCAAAGTGTTTTTACAAATATATTAAGAAGAAAAGGGTAACTAGGGAGAGAATAGGGCCCCACAAAGATCAGCAAGGCGGCCTTTGTGTGGAGCCACAGAAATTAGGGGAGATACTAAATGAATATTTTGCATCAGTATTTACTGTGGAAAAGGATATGGAAGATATAGACTGTAGGGAAATAGCTGGTGACATCTTGCAAAATGTCCAGATTACAGAGGAGGAAGTGCTGGATGTTATGAAACGGTTAAAGGTGGATAAATCCCCAGGACCTGATCAGGTGTATCCGAGAACTCTGTGGGAAGCTAGAGAAGTGATTGCTTGGCCTCCTGCTGAGATATTTGTATCATCGATAGTCACAGGTGAGGTGCCGGAAGACTGGAGGTTGGCTAACGTGGTGCCACTGTTTAAGAAGGGTGGTAAGGACAAGCCGGGGAACTATAGAGCAGTGAGCCTGACCTCGGTGGTGGGCAAGTTGTTGGAGGGAATCTTGAGGGACAGGATGTACATATATTTGGAAAGGCAAGGACTGATTAGGGATAGTCAACATGGCTTTGTGCGTGGGAAATCATGTCTCACAAACTTGATTGAGTTTTTTGATGAAGTAACAAAGAAGATTGATGAGGGCAGAGCGGTAGATGTGATCTATATGGACTTCAGTAAGTCATTCGACAAGGTTTCCCTTGGGAGACTGATTAGCAAGGTTAGATCTCATGGAATACAGGGAGAACTAGCCATTTGGATACAGAACTGGCTCAAAGGTAGAAGACAGAGAGTGGTGGTAGAGGGTTGTTTTTCAGACTGGAGGCCTGTGAGCAGTGGAGTGCCACAAGGATCGGTGCTGGATCCCCTACTTTTTATCATTTACATAAATGATTTGGATGTGAGCATAAGAGATACAGTTAGTAAGTTTGCAGATGACACCAAAATCGGAGGCGTAGTGGACAGCGAAGATGGTTACCTCAGATTACAACAGGATCTGGACCAGATGGGCCAATGGGCAGAGAAGTGGCAGATAGAGTTTAATTCAGATAAATGCGAGGTGCTGCATTTTGGGAAAGCAAATCTTAACAGGACTTATACACCTAATGGTAAGGTCCTAGGGAGTGTTGCTGAACAAAGAGACCTTGGTGTGCAGGTTCATAGCTCCTTGAAAGTGGAGTCACAGGTAGATAGAAAAGTGAAGAAGGTGTTTGGTATGCTCTCCTTTATTGGTCAGAGTATTGATTACAAGAGTTAGGAGGTCATGTTGCAGCTGTACAGGACATTGGTTAGGCCACTGTTGGAATATTGCGTGCAATTCTGGTCTCCTTCCTATCGGAAAGATGTTGTTAAACTTGAAAGAGTTCAGAAAAGATTTACAAGGATGTTGCCAGGGTTGCAGGATCTGAGCTACAGGGAGAGGCTGAACAGGCTGGGGCTGTTTTCCCTGGAGCGTGGGAGGCTGAGGGGTGACCTTATAGAGGTTTACAAAATTATGAGGGGCATGGATAGGATAAATAGGCAAAGTCTTTTCCCTGGGGTTGAGGAGTCCAGACTAGAGGGCATAGGTTTAGGGTGAGAAGGGAAAGGTATAAAAGAGTCCTAAAGGGCAACTTTTTCACACAGAGAGTGGTACGTGTTTGGAATGAGCTGCCAGAGGATGTGGTGGAGGCTGGTGCAATTGCAACATTTAAGAGGCATTTGGATGGGTATATGAATAGGAAGGGTTTGGAGGGATATGGGCCGGGTGCTGGCAGGTGGGACTCGATTGGGTTGGGATATCTTGTTGGCATGGATGGGTTGGACCGAAGGGTCTGTTTCCATGCTGTACATCTCTATGACTCTACTCAAATCGTTAAAGTATATTGTGAACAGTTGGGGTCCCAACACTGAACCCCGCAACACCCCTCCATCACTGCCTGTCATTTTGAAAAGGACTTGTTTATTCCAACTCTCTACTTGCTGTTTGCCAACCTGTTCACTATTCATGTCAATACATCACCTCTGATGCCATCAGCTTTAATTTTCCTTACAAAACTGTGATGTGGAAACTTGTCAAAAGCCTTTTGAAAGTCTAGATACACAATATCTACAGATTCAGTACTGCCTACTCTACTGGTTACATCCTCAAAAAATTCCAGAAGTTTTGTCAAGCATGATTTTCCTTTAGTTAATCCATGCTGACTAGGACCAATTTTGCCACTGCTTTCAAAGTGCTCAGTTATTACATCTTAAATAATTAACTCCAGCATTTTCCCTACCACCGATGTCAGGCTAACTGGCCTATAATTCCCTATTTTCCCTCTCCCTCCTTTTTTAAAGAGTGGAGTCACACTAGCTACACTCCAGGCCATTGGAACTCTTCCAGAGTCTACAGAATGCTGGAGAATGATCACCAATGTATCTGCTATTTCTAGGCACTCCCTTAAGTACTCTGGGATGCAGAGCATCAGGCCCTGGGGCCTTATCAGGTTTTAATCCCAATTTCCCAATACCATTTCCTGATTAATAAAGATTTCTTTCATTTCCTCCTTCATGCTTGACCTTCTGACATTAAACATTTCCTGAACAATGTAAGTGAGTAAAAACTAAAAACTTGCTATTTCGCATACTGACAGACTCAACCCTGCTCTAAGGGACTTTGAATCCTGTGATCCATTAAACACATTATTTGTAAGATCTAAGTCATGTTCTGCCCTCAGTCACTTTGATTGATTTGAATAGTTTGATTGATCATATTTAGATTCAAAGAGGAGCTTTGATACCTAAAGTACTGTAATACTTTCACTGCCTGTCTTGCTTCTCCTGGTAGATTGAGCTGATGTTGATGTAGCAAAGGGAAGTCAATGAGGGTGAAGACATGGAGATTTCTGTAGTTATGCCAAGAGCCAGCAGCAAGTTTAATGGGTGAGATGCTTTCTTACAATATCTTCTTGCTGAGCTGCTAAGGAGAGATAGAGTCATAGAGTTATATAACACAGAAACAAACCATTCAGCCCAATTTGTCTGCACCGACCAGATATCCCAGTCTGACCCAGCTCTGATAAAGAGTCATCTAGACTCGAAACATTAACTTGTTCCCCTTCCATGGTTGCTGCCTGACCCACTGTGATTGCCAGCACTCATTGTTTCCAATCTGATGTGGTCCCATTTGCCAACATTTGGCCCATATTCCTCTTATTCCTATTCATATACACATCTAGATGCCTTCTAAATGTTGTAATTTTATCCATCTCCATAATTTCTGCTGGCAATTTGTTCCACACATGCAACATCCTCTGCATGCAAAAGTGCCCCTCAGGTCCCTTTTTAAATCTTTCCCCTCTCACCTTAAGCCTATACCTTCTAGTTTTGGACTCCCTACACTAGTTAATTTGTCTATTTATCTTGTCCATGCCCCTCATGATTTTATAAACCTCTATAAGGTCACCCTTCAGTTACTGATGCTCCAGGGAAAACAGTCCCAGCCTATTCAGCTTCTCCCTATAGCTCAAATCCTCCAACTTTGCCGACATCCTTACAAATCTTTTCTAAACCTTTTCAAGTTTAAAAACATCCTTCCTATAGCAGGGAGACCAGAATTGAATGCAATATTCTAAAAGTGCCTAACCAATATCCTGTACAGCTAAAACATGATGCCCCAACTCTTCTACTCAATACACTGACCAATAAAGGCAAGCATGCCAAACGCCTTCTTCACAATCCTGCATATGTGCTGCTTCACTTTCAAGGAACTATGCACCTGCATCCCTAGGTCTCTTTGTACAGCAATATCCCCAGGACCTTTTCATTAACTGTATAGGTCCTGCCCTGGTTTGCCTTACGAAAATGCAACACTTTACATTTATCTAAATTAAACTCCATCTGCCACTCCTCAACCCGTTGGCCCATCTGATCACGGTCCCATTGTACTCTGAGATAACCTTCATCCCTGTCAAAAACGATGTACAGTTGCTTTGCGTATATTAATGTGAATTTGATTTAACTGCAAAATGAAACCAGGGATTTCATAATAAAAACCAAAATGATCATCCATAATTTTGCTATTTCTACTGTTATTGTCTGACCATTGAAACTTATAGACAATTTCATTCACCAAGTTATATGCTTTTGAAGATTTAGTTGATCGCATGAACTCTTAACATTTATCAAATTGTTCAGTTAATCCTGATTCTACAGAGACATATTTACAGTTAAGTATTAACACTTCTGAAAATTTCGACTCATCTCTTCTGCAAGACGTTTGTAACCTTCAGCATCAAAACTGCCATTTCTTAGTCAGCTAGCTAATCCTATCCAAATGATGAGGCTGACTGTGTGTGTGTGTGTGTGTGATAGAGAGATAGGGGTTGGAGAGGGTATGAGTTCCATTTTCATAACATTAAACATTCCAGAAACTCGTGACAGACTTTTCTTAACTCTGCTTCAAAAGCCTAAATATCTCTTTAGACAGCTAATGAACTGCTTTAGTGATACCTGTCCCATTTATATAAAAAAAGACAATTGGTCATCAAATAATAGTAGGTACATTTAATTAATGATTGAATGACAGGAATAATGATCCATATGCTTTATAGAGGTCAATTAGGAAACTACAAAGGAGCATTTCATGTTTTGCTGGAAGATGGAGGTCTGCTGAATCAGATTAACTGACTTGCAACATTCCAATCAGTCACTGCATTAAAACCTGTCAGATCATCACTCAAACTGCCATGGGGATAGCCATCTGCTACCTGCTGATGGTTCAAATCGGGCCATTGGTTTCTGGCTATTAAATAACTTGGCAAATTATTCTGAACATGTAGCATTCTTCTACAGCCTTAAATTAACAGAAACTTTTTAACACAATGTTTCTCTCCTCATAACCCAACTTCTTTACAATCCAGTCCATTGCTCTTCTTGCAGTTGCAGTGCTTACAAAATCTATAGAACTTTTTCATGGTGTGCAGATAGAATTGTTTTCATCATGTTTATGAATTCATTGGTACAATGTAACAGGTTTTGAGCAACATTTATCTTATATATAAACATGAAATAAGTGCAAGAGAAGGCTTGTCAATCCGTTAAGACTGCTTCATCATTCAACAAGATGATATCTGATCTGATTACTCCACTTGCCTATCTATCCTGATCACCTTTCACCCCCTATTCAAGAAACTATTGACCACTGCAATAAAAATATTCAAAGTCTGTATCCACCACCTTTTGAGGAAAAGATTTCCAAAGATTCACAGCTCATTGAGATAAAATATTACTCCTTCATTTTTAACCTCACATGATAAACCGTTATTTTAAAACAGTAACTTCAATTTTAAATTGTTCCACAAGAAGTACATGATGAGATAGTTTAACAAATGCTCTGTAAAATGAAGCACAGTCTTCCTATTTAGTACTTAATACTTCCCACAATGAATGATAACTTGCCATTAGCTTTCCAAATTAATTGCTGTACCTGCATACGAACCTATTGTTATTCATGAACTAGGACAGCCAGAGTTTTTTTTCATTGAACAATATAGACTGCATTGGTTGGGTCAACATTTATTGCCTATCTCTAGTTGACCTTGAGATGTTGATGGCTAGTTACCTTCTTAAATTGCTGCATTCCATTTGCTGTCTTACACCTGGTGCTATGAGGGAAGGAGTTCCAGGATTTTGACTCAGCAACAGTATAAGAAAGGTGATATATTTCCAAATCAGGATTGTGAATGGGTTGGAGGGGAACAAGCAGGTGGTTGTATTTCTATGTATCTGTGGCACTTCTTATTCTAGATGGTAGTGGTTATGGGTTAAGGAGCATTGGCAAATTTCTACAGTGCATCTTTTAGATGGCATACACTGCTGCTGCACATTTGTCGTGGAGGGAATGTATGTTTGTTGAAATGATCAACATGCATATGCCTCCAGTTTGAAACGCAAGCTCTAAAAAATTATATAATGTTTCTTTCATCGCATTTGGTAATAAGAACATTGTAATTTGATCTGTCAAGGTTCATCTTTTAAGTTCAAAGTATCTTTGCAGTTCACTGTATTTTAACATTTTAATTCTTTGGCATGCTACCTGACTTGGCAGATTATTTGAACAATTTAGTGCTCCCTTGAGTAAAGCAGGACATCCTGATGTCTGTTATAAATTAACAAATTGACTTTTCACTAAATTGTATTGATGTTCTTTGCTGCTGATTTCCTGCCTTACTGATGTTAATAGTTTATTGTTTCATCATGTCCAGCTTTGACTGCCATGCTCACCGGACTGTAGAATGTGATCTAATCTTTCCTCATAGTACATTGTCTTACCCTTTAGTTTTTTTCTTCTTTCTATTCTTTCCGTTGTGAATGCATCCTATGTAATGTGTGAGACAAAATTTTAATCACCATATTTATACATTCATTTCTTTGATGAAAAATAAAAACCTTCTGCAACTTCCAAAAAAAAGAGATGAGGATTCAGGAATCAAATCCAAGCAAAATTGACAGAGTTTTCTTCTAAGTGGATGTAACAGATCCAAAGTCATCGCAAAGTCCTGTCTCAGTGTAGAATGTTCCTTAAAAAAATGAACTGTTAATGCATTGTTCTGTACTTGAAAACGAAGAATGAAAATGTGATTTGTTCATTCACAATATGGATAAATATGAATCTCTTAAGCAAGAAGGAGATCAAGTGATTTACATTCCAACACTGGCTTTGTGATTATATTACAATCATTGCCTCTTTTGGGATAATCAGGAACACGTAGCAAATGATTCAGAAGGTCACAGAATGAATTATAAGACATTAAAATGCAGGTACAGCAAGTGATCAGGATAGCAAATGGAATATTGCAAGTTATTGCAAGGGTAAAGGAAAATACAAGTTACAATGCTTCATACAGGGCACTAGTGGGATCACACCAAGAGGACTGTGTAACATTTGGTCTTCATATTAAAGGAATAATTCAAAGCAGTTCAGTGAAGGCTCACTCAAATAGTTTCTGGGATTAGAGGATTATTTTAGGAAGAATGGTCGGACAGACTGGGCCTGTATCCAATGGAGTTTAGAGGATTGCATCTTATTGAAATACGTAAAATCCAGAGGTAACCTGAAGATTAGATGCTGCAATATAAGTTCTCCTGGTGAGAGAGACAAGAACCAGGAGATACCGTTTAAAGTTAAGGTGTCGCTCATTTAAAATAGAGAAAATTTTTTTTCTCTCAGGGGGGTCTGAACTTGTGAACTTCTCTTCATCAGACAGTGGTGGAAGCAGTGTCACTGAATATATTTAATTAAGTAGAGGAGCCTGAGGTGGACAAAGTTAGAAATCACACAACACCATGTTGTAGTCCAACAAGTTCATTTGAAAGAACTAGCTTTCGGAGCATTACTCCTTCATCACATGGTTGTGGAGTATGAGATCATAAGACACAAAATTTATAGCATGTATATATATTAATGAACTGAAACCTATATTCTAAAAGATGAAAGGCTTAACAATCCAGGTTTATTCAATATTTCACTGTATGACACTGTAATCTTTTGCTAAATGTTCTGTGTCCTATGATCTCCATAACCACCAGATGAAGGAGCAGTTCTCTGAAAGCTAGTGCTTCCAAATACAGAGGAACCTGTATCTGAAGGACACAGGCAGGAGTATTTTGTTCAGTTAATCGAATACTGGATAATCGAATGCTGGATAATAGCTCACCAAGCGTCAGGACGTTATCATCTTGTTCAGCTAATCCGAAATTCAGTTAATTGATTGCTGGATAATCAAGGCCCCTCTGTAAACCTGTTGGACTATAACCTGGTAAAGTGTGATTTCTGTATTTAGTGAAGAACTAGATAGATATTTGACTTACAAGGGAATCATTGGATATTGGTAGTTGGTATGGAAGCAGAATTAAGGCCACAATCAGGTCGGCCATGAATGACAGAGCAAGTTCAAGGTGCTAATGGTCTAGTCCTGGCTCTTATTTTTAAGTCTGTAATTTCAGGTAGAGATAAACCTGGGGTGGCACGGTAGCTCAGTGGTTAACACTGCTGCCTCACAGCTCCAGAGACCTAAGTTCAATTCCCGCCTCAAGTGACTCTCTGTGTGGAGTTTGCACATTCTCCCCATGTCTACATGGTGTGCTCTGGTTTCCTCCCACAGTCCAAAGATGTGCAGGTCAGGTGAATTGGCCATGTTAAATTGTCAGGTGTAGGGGTCTGGGTGGGTTGTTCTTCAGAGGGTTGTATGGACTTGTTAGGCCGAAGGGCCTGTTTCCACACTGTAAGTAATCTAATCACAAGGACAAATCTACATGTCTCCAATGGAAAGGAGCCAACAGATTATTACCATTTCCTTTTTCTTAAAATAAATTAAAACCAGATTATAATGTTTTGGACAAAGTTAAAGCTCAGGAAAGAAAAAAAAATCTCTATGATGTAATCCCTTGTTACAGGAAATAAAGAGTTAAGATCTCAAGCTTGTGATCCAGAAGACTGTGGAAAACAATGCAAGTTCTTTTTTACAAATCTCATGTATAGTTTCTCAGTAGTTCAGAATTTAAATATTTCTGGTAGGACACAAGCAGTAAGCTTTGCATTTTGCACTCACAAGAGCTAGAACATACAAACTAAATTGCAGGAAAGAGACACCATTTTATATGAGAAGATGGTGCTGATTGATTGGGCCATCAGTGGTATGGAGCTACTGAAGAACAGTTAACCATCAATCTTAATTCCCAGATCAGGCAGGTAGGTTATGATTTGTTAAGGTGTTGCCAGAGGGATGCAGTAGAGATTAGCTGTCTCCATGATGGAGGAGAAAGTTCCGAGGGTGAGAGGTTGGAGTAGGTGAGAGGTTCCGAGGGTGAGAGGTTGGAGTAGGTGAGAGGTTCCGAGGGTGAGAGGTTGGACTCCATGACACCTACTTTTGAAAAAGGTGCAATGTTTGTATGAATTCCTTTTGCTTTCATAAAAGAGGGTCCTGTGTATCTATATCTGTAGCTTCTTGTACATGTAAGTGCATCACTCTATCAGTTTGGCATAATGATCTTAAATAGTTTCCATTGTAAATATTAGTGTAGTAAATAATTTAGTAAATGCAGGTTATTCTGTTATAACACACATTTCTTTAAAACAAATTCACTGTAATGTGAATGACGAACTGGGGACACTGTTTCCCCAGCACAAACTTTTAAAATGTGTCGGCTGTGACATGAATACATCGTCAATGCTTTAAGTGCTATTTCTAAAGTGCGATGTTTTGATAACACAGGGTTGCACAAGAACGCAAGTATCATGTTACAGAAGAACTAACTGTAATTTTCAAGGCAGAATCTCTTCTAATGATGCATTAATGTTGCCATGGTATGTCCTTTAGGCCCAACCCTTACTAAAATCTTTGTTGGTTAACATGAGAAATGCATTTTCTTGAGAAGACCACAATCTCCTGCCCTCTGATTTGTGCATGACACATATGTGATATTTGAATCTGAACTTTAAGGGCATTTAAATGGTCATTGGATAGGCATATGGTTAAGAATGGAACAGTGTAGGTTAGATGGGCTTCAAATTGGTTCCACAGGTTGATGCAACATCAAGGACTGAAGGGCTGTGCTGTAATGTTTGATGTTCTATGTTCTATGGTTCTTATCTACTATCTACCAAAAATGTTCACTAGCCAGTTAAAGTGTTGTGAGACCTACAGTCCCACATGCTACATGTTTAAACTCATTGACAGGCTTGTGAGTACAGCCGAGTTATCTGTTTGCCATGTAACCTTTGACACTGAGATAAAGCTTATCAAAATTCTCCAGTGCGAACGTCTGAACTTCTGTGCTTTCACATTTTCATTAAATTACAATGCTCAGAGTGTCAATTTTCTGTTGAAAGACAAAAATGGAAACATATGGTTATCCTGGACCCCAGAGCTGATCAATAAAGGTACAGGGTGGAATTTATCAAAACAAGTGTGATGGTTGGAGAACATGGTCGGACTCGGATGCCCAGGAGAAGGGGGAGTTGGGACAGTGGAGGGAGCAGTGTGCAGTGTTGGCATGTTCAGAGAACATGTCTGGGAGGCCAGAGTTGATAAATAGGAGACACCAGGCTCTCATCCAATTGTATGGCTGCAATCAAGGTTGAAATGGGAAAAGGAGACCAAATCAGGAATCAAAGACCTAGAAGCTCAAAAATGCAAATTATTCAAACATTAATATCCTCAGGCACAGTCAAACAGTAATACTTCTTTTTTTAAAAAGGGGAACCAAAACATCTTGAACAGAAGGTTTCAATTACACAGTGACAGGCAAGTGTTGAATACAACTTCCTATTGTAAGTGTTGACATAAAATATTGCAAAATTGTTGTGGCATTAATGTTAGAATAAAGGAATTGCAAAACCTGAGTAAAAGCAATGTTACTATTTGGACCATTCAATAGAATACAATTAAACGTTGTTGATAGTGTTATCCCTCTTTGTTTTCATGTGGAGGAGCTGGTTCTGAAGTGAATCCAACTGGCTGGAGTAAAGAAACCCACAAATTACTGTAAGAATTGTAGCTGGCAATATTAATTGACAAAAAGAGTAGGTAGTGCTCGGTGAGCAGCAAATATTGCTCAGCTTCTATGTGGTCGGCCATTAGGCATCATCCCCAAAGGCCCAGAGGCATCCCTCTGTTACAGGGAGATATTGATTGTAAAGCTGAAGGGGCACCACTCTGCATCAAGCAAGAGGCAATTGCCAAGTCTAACGAAACCAGACTGAAATTGAACCCAGCCTAACACCTGGCCAACCGTACTAATCACTCCCTCATTCTGTATGCATTAATATTTAAATACGTGACTAAGCTGTGGTTCCAGTTAGAAATCCTGCATTGACATGCTCACCGATTCTGTGAATGGCTAACAAATCTTGTGGAGATGAAATTGCTGAATAAGATAGACTATTGCTTTTTTATAATTCCAATTTCTGGTCTAGAATCTGTACTGATGATCATTTAATAAGTTACCTGCTGTGCACACTCGAGTGGGACTGGGTTAATAAAATAATGCAAACAATGATTACTGTAACCATGATAATGTCATTTGTCTTGTTTCAAATGATGTTCTTGATAAATTTTTTGTAATATTTACATGCCTTCAGTTACTCTTGCACCTGAAATGATCATCACAATAATTACTTTGCTTCCTTGAGTTTCATTTTCTCAAAATGTGTAGCTTCTGAGAGATGACTCAGTAAACCTGAACTAACATAATTTATTAAAGCCAGAAATCAGTGGGAGTTCTGGTAAAATGTTTAAGGTCACATGGAAAATAGCTGAATTGGAGGAAATGCTCTGAATATCAATATGTTTGCCTTTTGTATTTTACATTTTTAATCAAAGTTTCTAAGTTTGTGTGGCTGGGTAAAACAAGCATTTCCAATAAATCCTGATGAAGAGCTTACTCTTGAAACGTTGACTCTCTCGCTCCTCAGATGCTGCCTGACTGGCTGTGCTTTTCCAGCACCACACTTTTTGACTCTGATCTCCTGCATCTGCAGTCCTCACTTTCTCCCATTTCCAATAAATGCCTTGATTTGTACTCAGTTTGGGATTTTCATATATTATTATAGATATCTTCTAATCGACCAGTTCAGAGATATTATTACACACCCCTGGAGTGGGTAGGACTTGAACCCAAGCTGTCTGGTCCAGAGGTAGGCACATTGCCACTGCACTAAAAAAAACCCTTCACGTTAAGTATCATGACTTATTTTTCCCATAGTAAGATACAAGAGAATATGGATGGCATTTTAGCGTGTCTGTAAGAACAGAAACCACAGTGGGTGGCATGTCTCAAATAGGTAGGAGCTTCAGTTACAATTTGTGGTATGGAGATTGAAGAAAAATCTGCATGGCGGCACTGACCTCAATGTCTTGTGGCATGTTCCTATTTGTAATACATTTACTTTTCATTATTGTGAAGGGAAATTAGATCCTCATTTGAAATTTGTGACAGTGCTACATGATTCACTTTTGTCTCCATGTGAATTGCAGCAGTTAGCTTTGTGCAGTTATGCCTGAGGTGGACTGTTGACTTTGTTGAACTTTGCAGCACAAGGGAGAACGATGGCTTGTTTGGAGTGTTGGAGGAGAAAGTGCTTGATTGGAGTAATGTGAGATCAGAGGAATGGGAGAATAGAAGAAGGATCTAAAGAAAGACAGAGGTTGGGATCAGGGGCAGATAGGAGTGAAGTTGGAAAGACCTAGTGTCGTATGTCTGGTAGGTGAGGCAGGGACTGAGCTTGAGGCAATCAGTGAAGGTAACAGAAATGAGGATACTAAATGGTGAGGTCTGTGCTGCCCGCATGGTAGCCCTGTGGCTCCAGCTCAGGGTGTTGACTGGCAGTGAGAATATTCACAGTCACACGGGAGTGATCAATTTCTTAGAGGCCAGCTCCAGTCTGGGCTTGGGATTATCAAAGGTCAAACTCATGGAATCGAACATAAAGGGGGAGGTGATGGCATGGGATTGTGGCACAGTGGTTAGTATTGCTGCCTCACAGTGCCAGGGGCATGGGTTTGATTCCAATCGTGCCTACTGTCTGTGTGGAGTTTTCACATTCTCCCCATGCCTGCGTGAATTTCCTATGGGTGCTCCGGTTTCCTCTCACAGTCCAATGATGTGCAGGTTAGTGAATTGGCATGCTAGTTTATCTTGTTGTACTTAGAAATGTGCATGTTAAGTGGATTAGCCATGGGAAATGCTGGGACATGGGGCTAGAATGGTGGTTAGGGCTTGTTCTAGGTAGGACATCTGTGGAGGGTTGATGCAGGACTTGATGAGTTGAAAGGCCTTTTTCCACACTGTAGGGATTCTATGAAAAACACATACACTGAGAATGCTGTCAGAGGAAATATGCAGACTTGAGGGCGAGACAGCAAGTTCAATTGACAGGTGAGGTGATCTGGTGTAATGATGTGGATGTATTTGAAGGATTAGAAGGAGAAGGTGCCAACTGATGTCGGTAGAGTTGAGGCTGTGGTTCTTTCACAAACGTGACATTACCATTTTGCCAATATTTTCAAAATCACAAGTAATTTTGAGCTTGTAATAAGCTAGAATGTGGTGGTGGTGTTTTGGTTATGGACAACAGAAGAATTTATAAATCTCACACTGAAATGGCTTTATAATTGTAATGCTTCCATAATACATGGTCTCATTCACTCAATATTCCTGCAACTCTGTGATCAGGAAGAGAGGATATGACAAAGAACAATACTGAGACTACTACACAAGCAGCAGGCAGTCCGAAGGGATAATTTAGTCAGGTTGCAGCCATCCAGGGATAACAGCATCATGTGTCAATGCACCTTCAGACAGAGGCAATACCAGAGGTGACTGAGCCTGTCCTGGTCACTGAAATATGTGGGATTATGGAGCGAAAGCAGCAGTCACACAGATTTGCTGAGAAGCTCATGCCTGAGGCCATCAATGTCATTGTGATGCTCAATATTTGTGACCTTTTGCAGACTCGTACACACAGAAACTCTCTCTGTTACCTGCTCAAACATTTAATGGGCTTGGATCCGTTAATTTTATCCCTGTTAAAATTTATTCTGACTATTTAGTACTATTTTTTTTTACTTCTTCAATAGTTCTAACAGAAAATGTTACCTGTTGCTTAGGAAAGGATAGACAATACAACATCACCAGACTAGGAAAGAGAGAGAGAGAAAATTATTATGACGGTGAAGAGTAAATTAGAGGGACAGGGAGTGATACCAAGTGAGTGTGGAACATCAAATTAAACAAAAAGAAATCTTATACAGAATTTAATTTGGAGAACCTGATTGGATAGTTTCCTGGCTCAACTTGAATTGGATGACACAAATTTGATATCAAGGCAGATTGGCATTGCTACTGGTGTGTGGACAATATCCTGAACATGTTTAGTAATGATGTCAGTGGCTAGAAGGACAAGATGTTCTTTTTCTTACTCCCGCCTCCTTATGCAAGTTTTACTTTAAAATACGACCAAAAATTGTCTCTATCCCTTTCTCGGCTTGGGTAATATTATTTGCAGATGTTACTTAGGAGCATATGTATTAGAAGCTGGAGTAGGCCAGCCCTTTCAGCCCTTTTAGTCTGTCTGTCTTTGACAAGATTATGGTGGATCTGATTGTGGCACCTGATTCCAACTTCAAAAGTCTGTGGCACACAGTGAGGGAGTCAGCAAGGGGGAAAATACTTACTTGACTTTGACTTACTCGAAGTTGGGCTTCTATGAGGTTCTGTGGGCCATCTGTCACAGCAGAACTGTAATCAAGCACAATTTGTAACTTCATGGTTCACCACATGTCCCACTTTACCGTGACTCTAAATTGGGAGATCAATCTGGGTTCAACCAAGAACACAGGATAACGTGCTGGGAGGAGCAGCAGGAATATTTAAAAATAAATTGTCAACCTGGTAAAACTGCAATATAGAATTAGATGCATGCCAAACAGTGAAACAGCATGCCATAAATGGGGCTAAGTAATTTCACGATCACTTGATCAGATCTAAGCTCTGCAGTTCTAACATATCTGCTCTTGAATGGTGGTGGAAGGTTAGACAACTAACAGAAGGTGAACACATCACAAATATCCCCAACGGTGAGGATTAGAATAATTCTTGAAGACTTTAACATACTACCTCTTCTCCTCACTACTCTCAGCCTGATGACCTTGCTGAGACAAAAATACTGTAGGTGCTGGAATCTAAAATAGACAGGCAGGAAGCAGGAGGCCCGACATGCCCCGAACCACGCCATTTCTGACATACCGCTAACCACTCCCTTTTTGATGTACCTTCCGTCACCGCCCATTTCAATTCTTTTAACCACTCCCCTTCCAACATGACCAACCTTGGCCTCCTCTATTGACACAATGAACCACACCATAAATTGAAGGCACAACACCTCATCTTCCGCCTGGGCAGCCTATAGCCCGGAGGACTCAAAATTGAGTTCTCCAATTTCAAATAATCTCCCATTCCATCCCCTGACTTCCTTCCCAGCCCCTCCTCCTCCCCTCCACTACACCCTGCCACCAACTGGATTCATTCCTCCCATTGACCAACCAGGTCATACCCTCTACCTGTCTTCACCTATCCCCACCTCATCACCCTGCCCCCACCCCCTTTATCTGCAACTCACCCCACACCTGCCCCCAGTCCTGAAGAGGACTTATATCCAAAACATTGACTTCTCCACCTCATGATGTCGCCTGGCTTGCTGCGTTCTTCCAGCCTCCTGCCTGTCTATTAATGATCTTGCAGAGTCCACTGTTTATACAGTTATCCCAACTTGAACCAGGATAAAGTATGAATGTGACATTTTATGAACACTTGAGTTTTTGGAGAGAAACTAGTTCATTGAGTCCAACCTAGATCATAGCACACAGCATTGAGAAATGGTCAAGACTGGAGAAGGAATATGTGATATATCTAACTGCACATAATCAATTACCTGTCACACAGACTGATGACCGGACACTGAAGATGCCATGCCAAACAATAATTAGACATCCACAAATATTCACACCCATCTGTGACAATAAACAGCAGACCGCAGAATGAAGCAGACAAACAGTGATAACTGAATAAGAACTTGATCTGGTCATGTTGGAGATTCATCAAAGCACTATGTAAATGTGTAGAGACACTGTATCATTTTCATCCTTGTGCATATCTCATGCTTTAATTGAAAAAGCAGGGATGTTGTATTATTGGATTGATTCTACATAATACAGACAGTGAAACTTTAAGACAGTTACAAGACATGCTATGTGGCAGTATTAGCCTTTCCTTCAGTCACTCTCTCAGTGCAATCAAGTTACTATAGTGTATTCAATCAGTTATATGTTAGTAAAGTAGAGTAACATCAAATGAAACCCAGATAAGGTATCTGTTTTTGATGTTAAAGCAAGCAAATAACCAGTGCAGTTCATAAGTTTCAACGGCTTCTGTCTCAACAACATGATTTTTCAGGTATAGAGCATAGAGCATAGAACATAGGGCACAGTGCAGGCCCTTTGGCCATCGATGTTGGGCTGACCTTTTACCCTTCTCTAAGATTAGACTAACCTACATTTTATTACTGCCCATGGGCCTATCCAAGAGTCACTTAAATGTCCCTAATGTATCTGACTCTATTACCACTGCTGGCAGTGCATTCCATGCCCCACCACTCTCTGTGTAAAGAACCTACCTGTGACATCTCCCCTAAACCTTCCTTTAATAATTTATGCCCTGTCATGATAGACATTTCCGTCCTGGGAAAAAGTCTCTGACTATCCACTCTATCTATGCCTCTCAACATCTTGTAAACCTCTATCAATTCACCTCTCATCTTGTACACCTCTATCAAGTCACTCCAAGATTCCTCTGTTCCTCCACATTGCCAAGAATCCTGTATTCTGCATTCAAATTCAACCTTCCAAAATGAATCACACTTTTCCAGATTGAATTCCATCTGCCACTTCTCAGCCTAGCTCTGCATCCCGTCAGTGTTCCGTTGCAATCTACAACAGACCTCCACATTATCCACTACTCCACTAACCTTCATGTCATCAGCAAACTTACTAACTCATCCTTCCATTTCTTCATTCTTGTCATTTATAAAAATCACAAAAAGCAGAGGTCCCAGAACAGATCCCTGTGGAACACTACTGGCCACCGACCTCCAGGCTGAATACTTTCCATCTACTATCATCCTCTGTCTTCAATGGGCCTACCAATTCCATATCCAGACAGCCAATTTCCCTGTATCCCATGCCTTCTTACTTTCTGAATAGGCCTACCAAGGGAGAACCTTATCAAACATTTTGCTAAAATCCATATACACCATATCCACTACTTTACCTTCATCAATGTGTTTTGTCACATCCTGAAAGAACTCAGTAAGGTTTGTGAGGCATGATTTGCCTCTCACAAAGCCATGCTGACTATCTCTAATCAAGTTGTGTTTATCCACATAATCATAATTTCAGAATCCTCTCCAATACTTTGCCCACCACTGACGTAAGACTGACTGGTCTGTAATTCCCAGGGTTAACCCAATTCCCTTTCTTGAACAAGAGAATAATGTTTGCCACCCTCTAAAGAACTGGTACGACTCCAGTGGACAGTGAAGACACAAAGATCATTGCCAAAGGTGCAGCAACCCGATCCCTCACTTCGTGTAGTCACCTTGGGTATAGCCACTCTGGCCCAGGGGACTTATCTGTCATTTTTTTTTCAAAATTTCTAGCATTTCCTTCTTCTTAATATCGACCTGTTTGAACATATCAGCCTGTTTCATGTTGTCCTCACAAATGACAAGGTCCCTCTCAATAGTGAATACTGAAGCAAAGTATTCATTAATGACCTCCCCTGCCTCCACCGACTCAAGGCACAAGTTCCCTCCACTATCCCTGATCAGCTTTGCCTTTACTCTGGCCATCCTCTTGTTCCTCACATAAGTGTAGAATACCTTAGGGCTTTCCTTAATCCTACTTGCTAAGGCTTTTTCATGCCCCCTTCTAGTCCTCCTAAGTCCATTCTTCAGTTCCTTCCTGGCTACCTTGTAACCCTTTAGAGCCCAGTCTGATCCTTGCCTCCTTAACCTTAAATAAGTTTCCTTCTTCCTCTTCAGTAGATGTTCCACATCTCTTGTCATCCAAGGTTCCTTCATCCTACCATCACTTCCTTGCCTCAGTGAGACAAACCTATCCAGCACTCATAGTAAGTGCTCCTTAAATAATCCCCACATTTCTGTTGTGCATTTCCCTGAGAATATCTGTTCCCAATTTATGCTCGACAGTCTGTTCCTAATAGTAATGTGATTCCCCTCCGCAGGTTAAATATTTTCCCATACCAAAGGTCAGGGAGTTGCGATCACTATCACCAAAATGGACTCCCATATATAGATCTAACACCTGACCTGGTTCATTTTTAAGCATGAAATCCAATATGGCGTCCCCTCTATTCAGCCTATCTCCATATTGAGTCAGGAATCCTTCCTGGATACACCTGCTAAAATCTACTCCATCCAAACTATTCGCACTAAGGAGGTTCTAATTAATATTAGGGAAGTTGAAGTCACCCATGACAACAACCCTGTTACTTCTGCACCTTTCCAAAATCTGCCTCCCAATCTGCTCGTCTGTGTCTCTGTTGCTATTGGGGGATCTGTAGAAAACTTCCAATAAAGTGACTGCTGCTTTCCTGTTTCTGACTTCCACCCACACTGACTCTGACAAACCTCCTCGATGACCTCCCTTTCTGCACCTGTGATACAACTCTGATTAGCAATGCTACACCCTCACCTCTTTTACCTCCCTCCAATTTCCTTTTGAAACATTGAAACCCTGGAACATCCAACAACCATTTCTGCCCCTGTGATATCCAAGTCTCCATAATGGCCACAACATCGTAGTTCCAAGTACTGATCCAAGCTCTAAGTCGATAACAATTATCCCTGACACACCTTGCATTAAAATCAACATACTTCAACCCATCACACTGACTGCAACTTTGCCCTATCGAATGTCTATCCTTCCTCACAGAGTCTCTGCATGCTGTATCTGCCTGTTTACCAGCTAACCCATCCTCAGATCCATAGCTCTGTTTCCCATCCTCTTTCTGAAGAGTTCTAGGAAACCACTTGCCCAGGATATTGGTGCCCCTCCAGTTCAGATGCAGTCTGCCCTCCTTGTACAGGTCCCACCTTCCCCATCTGTGAAGTCCTCCCTCCTACACCAGTCTGGCAGCCACTTGTTCATTTGCATTCGCTCTCTGTTCCTAGCCTCACTAGCCTACGTCACTGGTAGCAATCCTGAGATTACTACTCTGCTCATCCGGTCATTTAGCTTTCAACCTAACTCCCTATATTCACTTTTCGGTCCTCATCCCTTTTCCTAGCTATGTCATTGGTACCGATGTGTACCATGACTTCTGGCTGCTCTCTCTCTCCCTTAAGGATCCTGTAGTCTCGAACCGAGACATCCCTGACCCTGAAACCCGGGAGGCAACATTCCATTCAGGAATCCATCCTGTGAAAGATCACAGAAACGCTTCACAGGAGGCTCCCAAGCACTGAGGATGTCATCTAGACAAGGGGACGAAACGTCTGCAACACAAGTTCCCAGCTCGGCGAACAGAACCACAACAACGAGCACCTGAGCTACAAATCTTCGCACAAACTTTGAACATCCAGGAATCTTGTTTGCGATCACAGAGTCTCTTGTCTGTTCCTCTAACCATTGACTCTCCCATCACTAATGCTCTCCTATTCTCCACTCTCCCCTTCTGAGTCACAGAGCCAGGCTGAGTGCCAGAGATCTGGCTGTTCTGGTTTTCCTCTGGTAGGTTGTTCCCCCCCAACAGTATCCAAAGTGGTGTACTTATTATTGACAGGAATAGGAACATGGGATCCCTGCACTGTCTGTTTATTCCCTTTTCCTCTCTTGATGTTCACCCAGTTACCTTTATTCTGTAACTTAGGTGTAATTATCTCTCTGTAACTCCTCTCTATCACCCCCTCAGCTTCCCAGATGACCCGAAGGGTCCCTAACGCGGTCTGTGAGGAGCTGGATTTGGGTGCACTTATCGTTGGTGTTGTCAGCAGGGACACTAGTGGTGACCCTTACCTCCCACATCCTAGAAGAGGAGCATGCAACTGCCCTAGCTTCCATCCCCTCTTCTCTACATTGCTAAAAGTGATTAAAAAAACCTTACCTTAACAACTCTCCACACAGAGTCTTTTTTTTTTGTTGAGAGGAGGAGGACGGGTCGGACACATTGCGCATGTAGTGTTTTAGATTAACCATTGCCTGAATATATTCGTCCACTTACCCAGCAGTCCCTGTGTCCACTTCTGCTCCTGTTCAGCTATCGCTCTGCTGATTCATGACGTAAGTATTTAGTATTCAAATTTACCTTCCCAGCTGCCCCTGGCTTGTGCTCTCTGGATTCCCACTGCTGAGGTGGAGGCTGCTGATTCACGGGGTATTTAAATGTATGTGACTTAACATATAGGGCAATCCTCAGACCATAGCTTAATGGCATCGATATTTAGCTCAAAATGCCACAAAATGATAACACACAATTTTGCGCTATTTTTTATAGGCTCAAATAGAAATAGTTTATGCTCTTATATTTATTGAAGTATGGAGAAGCAATGCATTAGATTTTATATTTGGATTCAATTGGCAACAATCTCCTCCATAGCTTCTCTGTTGTATGTAATCTGCTGCCATGATTCTCCTTGAACAATCCCAGATCTGCCTTTCTTGAGGCCATTGAAACCTGTAGCCAGCCTATTAGACGTATTCTGAGCATGCGAATACTCCTTATATGCTGTGCCCAAAAATTACAACAGAGAAAAATCTTTTCCTCTCCCAAAGATTACATTTGAAGATTATTCAGAAATAAAAGTTAGTCCTTGCCAATTCGTTAATCCTCCTTTGCTATGCATGTGGCAAATGATATAGTGCAGCGTGCCAGATAATAAGATCCAGAAGAATATTTCCAGGTGGCTAACCCCATTGTGGAAATAAACTTTAATTCTTTAAATTCTGCTGTGGATTTAACAGGAGCTCCAGAATTTTAAATTTTCTGCACAAAAATATCTCAATGTACCTTACAGTCTCTCTGCTTCATGGTAAATGAAACCATACTGTTTTCTGTGACTTGGGGACAGTAAGGACTACAGATGCTGGAAGCCAGAGTCAATAGATGTGAAGTTGGAAGAGCATAGCAAAGCAGAGAGCATCCAAGGAGCAGGAAAGTCAATGTTTTGGGCCAAAACCCTTCGTCAGAACTGGGGAGGGGGAGGAGAGCCCGGATGTAAATAGAGGAGGAGGGTTTGGTGATTGGTGGATGCAGATAGGGGGTTACTGTGATTGGTCAGTGGGAAGGGTGGAGCGGATAGGTGAATGGGAAGATGGACAGGTTAGGACAGGTCAGGAGGGTGAGGAGAAGAGAGTGTGCTAGACGTGGAATAAGGCTGGGGGTGGAGGGATTTTGAAGCTGGTGAAATCGCCTGTAAGCTATCCAGGTGAAATATCAGGTGTTGTTCCTCCGGTTTACGTTGTATCTCACGCTAACAGCGGAGGAGGCTAAGGATGGGCATGTCACTATGGAATGGGAGGGGAAATAAAAATGGATGGCAATTGGAAGGCTGGATTGGTTAATGTGTGCAGAGCGCAGAGGCTCTGCCAACTCGTCCCCAAGTCTGCGTTTGGTCTTCCTGATACAGAGGAGACCACATCAGGAGCAACAGATACAATAGACGAGGTTGGATGAAGAGCAGGTGAATCTCTGCCAGACCTGGAAGGATTGTTTGGAGCTTTTGATGGAGATGAAAGGGGAGGTGTAGGGCAGTTATTACACCTCCTGCAGTTACAAAGGAAGGTACTGGGTGTGGTGGAGAAGTTGGTGAAAAATGTAGAGTACCCTAGAACTCTGTGGGAAGCTGGGGAAGTGATTACTGGGCCTCTTACTGAGATATTTGTATCATCGAGGCACAGGTGAGGTGCTGGAAGACTGGAGGTTGACTAACGTGGTGCTACTGTTGAAGAAAGGTGGTAAGAACAAGCCAGGGAACTATAGACCAGTGAGCCTGATGTCGTTGGTAGGCAAGTTATTGGAGGGAATCCTGAGGGAACAGGATGTACATGCATTTAGAAAGTCAAGGACTGATTAGGGATAGTCAACATGGCTTTGTGTGTGGGAAATCTTGTCTCAAAAAGTTGATTGAGTTTTTTGAAGAAGTATCAAAGAGGATTGATGAGGGCAGAGCAGTAAATGTGATCTATATGGACTTCAGGAAGGCGTTCGACAAGGTTCCCCATGGGTAATTGGTTCGCAAGGTTAGATCTCACAGAATACAGGGAGAACTAGCCATTTGGATACAGAACAGGCTCAAAGATGGAAGACAGAGGGTGGTGGTGGAGGGTTGTTTTTCAGACTGGAGGCCTGTGACCAATGGAGTGCCAAAAGGATCGGTGCTGGATCCACTACTTTTCATCATTTACATAATTGAGTTGGATGTGAGTATAAGAGGTACAGTTAATAAGTTTGCTGATGACATCAAAGTTGGAGGTGTAGTGGACAGCGAAGAAGGTTACCTCAGAGTGGAATTTAATTCAGATAAATGCGAGGTGCTGCATTTTGGGAAAGCAAATTTTAGCAGGACTTATAAACCTAATGGTAAGGTCCTAGGGAGTGTTGCTGAACAAAGAGAGGTTAGAGTACAGGTTCATAGCTCCTTGAAAGTGGAGTCGCAAGTAGATAGGATAGTGAAGAAGGTGTTTGATATGCTGTCCTTTATTCGTCAGAGTATTGAGTACAGGAGTTGGGAGGTCATGTTGTGGCTGTAAAGGACATTGGTTAGGCCACTGTTGGAATATTGCGTGCAGTTCTGGTCTCCTTTCTATTGGAAAGATGTTGTGAAACTTGCAAGGGTTCAGAAAAGATTTACAAGGGTGTTGCCAGGGTTGGAGGATTTGAGTTATAGAGAGACGTTGAATAGGCTGGCAATGTTCTCCCTGGAGCATTGGAGGCTGAGGGGTGACCTTGTAGAGGTTTATAAAATTATGAGGGGCATGGATAGGGTAAACAGGCAAAGTATTTTCCCTGGAGTGAGGGAGTCCAGAACTAGAGGGCATAGGTTTAGGGTGAGAGCGGCAAGATATAAAAGAGACCTAAGGGATAACTTCTTCACTCAGAGGGTGGTACGTGTTTGGAATGAGGAAGTGGTGGAGGCTAGTAGAATTCCAACATTTAAGAGGCATTTGGATGGGTATATGAATAGGATGGGTTTGGAGGGATATGGTAAAAACAATGACTGCAGATGCTGGAAACCAGATTCTGGATCAGTGGTGCTGGAAGAGCACAGCATTTCAGGCAGCATCCAACGAGCAGCGAAATCGAAGTTTCGGGCAAAAGCCGAAACGTCAGGAATATGGGCCAGGTGCTGGCAGGTGGGACTAGATTGGGTTGGGATAACTGGTTGGCATGGATGGGTTGGACCGAAGGGTCTGTTTCTATGCTGTACATCTCTATGACTCTATGACAAGGAAGTCGCAGAATAAATGGTCCCTGCGGAAAGCAGACAGGGGTGGGGAAGGAAATATCATTTTGTTGGTGGGGTCTGATCGTAGGTGGTAGAAATATTGGAGGATGATACATTGGATTTGGAGGTTGATGGGGTGTTAAGTGAGGACTAAGGGGACTCTATCCTTATTGTTGTTGGGGGGGGGGAGGTTTGAGTGCAGAAGCATGGGAGATGGGGGAGACACAGTTGAGGGCATCATTAATTACTGAGGAGGGGAACCTACTCTTGTCTTATTTGTTGTTACAATGTTATGACCATGGAATAAATCACATCTTGTCCCTTAAAACCTTTTGTGGGAGGCACTTGATGTTCTATTTGGCCTCTCACCTGTTGAATGACAGGCAAATGAGGCATTCCATGCTAAACTATTCCCCTTCAATGAAAATGATAATAGTTCTTGTGTTCTTCAAATAAAATAAATCAGCCAAAAGATATTGTTTATAACAAATGGTAATTAGGTACATTAATTAAAAGAAGACACTAAAGAAATGAAAACAGCTCAAGACAGAAATGCTCCTGAGTTGATCCCAGAGCCTCATTCAGGATGCTTAAGGAGATGCTAAATGATTTTACTATTTCACCAAATAAAACCTGTTAATCACAGAGCCCTCATAGTGATAGACAAAATATAGACTGTGAACTTAAACTCATTAAGCTGACTGTCATTTTGGGCATTAGACAGAGCTCCATCATGTTTTCACTAAGTGAAATCTAGTCCACACCTCAGGCAGTGTGAAATTTGTCATTACATTTCGATTTATAGTGATTTCATTTCTGTCAATTTCTGTTCAGAGTCACCTTGTTTTTAGTTGAAGCACCAATAATTGATTTTGTAATTGGATTAATGATATCCTTGCAAATGTAGCTAAATGAGATTGTCTCAGTAATATATTTCCGCATCTACTTCGAATGGCGATGCCTCTCACAAATAAGAGTTAAATTACATTTGAATTGATGTCGTGCTGCTGTTTGTCAATAAATGATTCTATTCCACAAAGTTTTGTTCGGCATTTTGAGTCAAGTCACATCAGGCATCATACTTAAAGTCCTAGACATAAAACAAAAGATTCTGATCCAATATTTTGAGTTTTAATGATGTACTGAAGTATGTATATGGTGAAGTTTGGACAGAAAGATTCATTCGAGGTTCCTCAGCTGGTGTTGGATACTTATTTTTCAATCCAACACTTCGGACACTTGGGGAATGTTCTTCTGTCTGACACCATAAATTATTATCTTAGTTCATTGATGTTGTGGTTCTGTTCGCCGAGCTGGGAATTTGTGTTGCAGATGTTTTGTCCCCTGTCTAGGTGACATCCTCAGTGCTTGGGAGCCTCCTGTGAAACGCTTCTGTGACCTTTCCTCCGGCATTTATAGTGGTTTGAATCTGCCGCTTCTGGTTGTCAGTTCCAGCTGTCCACTGCAGTGGCCGGTATATTGGGTCCAGGTCGATGTGCTTATTGATTGAATCTGTGGATGAGTGCCATGCCTCTAGGAATTCCCTGGCTGTTCTCTGTTTGGCTTGTCCTATAATAGTAGTGTACATGAGCAAAACCAATGTAGTGTACAAAATCCCATGCAAGGACTGCACAAAGCACTACATAGGACAAACAGGAAGACAGCTAATGATCCGTATCCATGAACACCAACTAGCCACAAAACGACATGACCAGCTATCCTTAGTAGCCACACACGCAGATGACAAGCAACATGAGTTCGACTGGGACAACACTACTATTATAGGACAAGCCAAACAGAGAACAGCCAGGGAATTCCTAGAGACATGGCACTCATCCACAGATTCAATCAATAAGCACATCGACCTGGACCCAATATACCGGCCACTTCAGCCAACAGCTGGAATGGACAATCAGAAACGGCAGATAAAAACCACTACAAATGCCGGAGAAAACAACACAGAAGCGCTTCACAGGAGGCTCCCAAGCACTGAGGATGTCACCTAGACAGGGGACGAAATGTCTGCAACACAAATTCCCAGCTCAGTGAACAGAACCACAGCAACAAACACCTGAGCTACAAATCTTCTCCCAAACTTAGTTCATTGATATTTAAAATTCTTTTTATTGAAATAATACTTGATGGAGACTAATTTAAAAGGGATTTTCTGTGTTGGCAATTGGTTTTGAGCACTACAAGACCATAAGTTAATAGTCTTCACAAAATGGAATGTGGCTTGCAATGCATGATTAGCCCCACATTCATTGCAACCAATCCCAATTCTCTTGAACACATGTTTGATACAACTGGAGGCAACAGGAGGGACATATAGGAAACAGGCAAGCTTCTTATCCTTACCTCAGCAGCCATGGTGATCACCACCATTAATGACCATGAATGAGGTGGCTGTGGGGTTCAAAGCATTTATGATGTCAGTATCCTCCTACCTAATCCTCCATCTAAAATCCCAGTTCCCCCTCATCCCACGTTCCCTTCTGATTAACAAGCTGCAGATGCTGTAAATATTGTCTCCTAGATTAGATTAGATTAGATTACTTACAGTGTGGAAACAGGCCCTTCGGCCCAACAACTCCACACCGACCCGCCGAAGCGCAACCCACCCATACTCCTACATTTACCCCTTACCTAACACTACGGGAAATTTAGCATGGCCAATTCACCTGACCTGCACATCTTTGGACTGTGAGAGGAAACCGGAGCATCCGGAGGAAACCCACGCAGACACGGGGAGAATGTGCAAACTCCACACAGAGAGTCGCCTGAGGCAGGAATTGAACACGGGTCTCTGGCGCTGTGTGGCAGCAGTGCTAACCACAGTGCCACCGTGCCGCTCCTGTTACCATAGACCTATGCTTGTCCCTTCCAATTTTGAAATAAGCGAGAACTGCAACCTAGCCAAGCAATGCAGTACATGTAAAAGGTAGAACAGCTGGAAGAAGATGATGAAAATAAAACATCAGCATTCAATCACGTAGTTACAACTGATACTGAAACAGAGTGTACACAAACAACTAGCATAGCATCTCTGTGTGAATACAAAGCCATGGTAGTGAACAAGGTTAATGTTGGTGTCAGGTCATCAAAGGGTGAGATCACACACAAGTTCTGCTGCAGTGGACTCAGCTGAGAAATTCAATGGGATATGATACTGAAGAAGGCTGATGTATATACACAGACCAATGCAGACAATACTTGGTGTGTTGTAGTCCTATCAGAAAGCCACCTGGGTGAAATGTTAAAGAGCATGGAGACAGCTGGTATTGTCTTGAGACAAGGCTTTGTGCAAAACATTAAGTCTAACTGTTCCACAATGAAAGTGACAGTCAAGTCAATTAGAATTTTGGAATTATATTTGTAATTTAACCATGATCAAGTCGGCCTTTATGTTGCAATGGTAGCGTCACTACTTCTGAGTTTGGAGGCCCAGGCTCAAGCTCCACTTGCCTAGAGATGTGTAATAACAACTCTAAACAGTCTGATTATTAGGTTAGCTAAAAAAATCTTCCAGGGTTTTATTTTTCCAATTATTCCTGCTGAGAATAATGTTGGATAATGTGTTTCATAGTGAATGGAAGGCAAATGCAGCAGAAAGTTGAAGTTCAGCCATGTCACACAGAGTAGCGTGTTTCACACTGAGTACTAACATGAATATTCAATAAACAGTGTACAAAAAAATTCATGTTTCTTCCACAATAAACAAAAGTCCCCAACTCTCCTGTAGCCATCAGCACATGGCAACCAAGAGCAATGTCAATAGCTTTTGCTCTCTAACTAAGCTAGTCTCAACAAATAACACAAATGAAAATAATGTAGATGATATATTTAGTGGTAACATGATGCTGGAGCCGCAGGAGATGCAGACAATGATCTTTTGAATACAAAGAGTGAAAGGTAGGAACAAAAGTAACCCTAATGTTCTGGGAAGGAGTGAAGGCAGAAGTGTGGAGAAATGGATCAGACATGGACACAGACAACTTTATCCTCTATTAAGTTTTCACCACCATGCACTTCTCATCCCACCTACTGTCTGGTTTTCTTGTTCTTGATTATAACAGAGCTGACTCATACTCTGCGATTAACACCTATCTTCATCAATACCTCTTTCCTACAACTGCTAAAATTCTTTTTTCTTTTTGTCTTTGACACCCGTGATCTCTCAACTCCCTCACCCTCTAATATTGTCTCAGTCTTTCCTTCTGTTACTCTAGTTCCTCCCTACATTTCTCTAATATCCATCACTTTTTTTTATCATTCTGTCAAGTTCTGCAGAAGAATGATATTGGGCTTGAAAAATTAACTTTGTTTCTCTCTCCGAGATACTGCTAGAATACAGCACTTTCTGTTTAATGCCATTCCCACACTAACTGCTTCATTACTCGCAATAATAGCCAGGCCAATGCTTTGTCGGAGGTGGTGAAAGGCCTTCTGGCCCCTGTTTATAGAAATTGGTCAGGAAGTCCTCAATCCAGGCTATACCAAAATTTGGATTCCCAGTCCTGAATACATGCATGGAAACTTAGAACTAAATAGTAACTGCAAACTGCAAACATGTTGGATTTCAGATACTTCAGGTGTAGTGAACTTCAGATATTGTTCCTGCTGCAAATGTGTTGCTGGTCAAAGCACAGCAGGCCAGACAGCATCTCAGGAATAGAGAATTCGACGTTTCGAGCATAAGCCCTTCATCAGGAATTGTTCATCTGTTTAGCACCCAACAGGAGTGGGGGAGGGGGGAATAAAGGCAAGGAAAATCAAGATAATTCTCTCATATTAAAAACAACCAAGATGATCCATTAAGCAGCAGTCCAAGTCATAAAATTATTGAATTCTTTGCTCTTAAACAATATCCATAACCTCACCCGTGTCTTAAAGTAAAAGTCTGCCTGACTAATGTAAAAGTGCTTTGGGAACAATTAACAGTATTTATACATCAATATACCGAAGACAAAAACTGTGCAAGGAATACATTTATCTTGCATGTAGAAGTACAGTTAGGTATTTGCTTTGGTCGAAGAAGGATAAGAAAATCTGGGAGAATGAGAAGTTTGAATTGAAGAACCTATTGTTCCCACCAATGTACACATATAAATGTTTTAAAGTTGTATGAAAGCAAGGGTTTATTGTGATACATCAGCCTCATTCAAGCAAGACTATTTACAATTACAGCAGGAAGATATTGGCTACATGAACTCAAAAGATGCATGCGTTCAGCAGACTAGAAAATTGATTTAAAGTTTCAAAGATTACAACCATTACATTCACACAAAAAAATCCTGATCTTTTCTTGCATGACTGTTCCTGAAGTGTGTGATAATGAAGATTCCTTGCTTTCCTATTCAAATTTTTGATCTGGGACCAACATGGCACTCATCAAACATAAACAGACGGGAGAGGAATATATAATAATTTCACTTCAGCTTGTACCCTTCAGAAGTAAAGACATATTTAAAAAAATATTACCATTGCACATAACAGTTTCAATTTGATTGGAATCAATATTAGATGATGTGCTCAATCTCTGTTATTTTGGTTTGAATGATCATATTTATGGCTGTACTTTATCCTACAGTAGCGTCTGTGAATTTAAATCTGACACAAATCAGGAATGTCTTAAAAATGGAATATTCAACAGATCTGGAAGTGGCTGTAGAGTGAGATACTGAATTTGTTTTGTCTAGTTTGGTCTCTGTCTAGGTGAGCAACATTTCAATGAGTTAAAATTGAGCCCAAGGTTTTAGAAATGTGCTGATGTTGTGAAAAGCCCAATATAAATGCGAGTCTTTCTTTTTTATTAATGTTATGAAATGAAGAATATTGATTCAGTTGTTCATTATGCTTCTCCCTTCATTCTCACCTCTGTTAAAATGAATGGAAATAAAATCTATGAGACATGGAATGGACCTAATGGATAATGGTAGTTTAATTATATCACGCAATGTCAAGCTAAGCCACGTTGCCTGGCAAGGGAAGATTAATTAACAAATGAATAAATAGTTCCACATTTTAATCTAATAGCTGCAGGTATCAGGTGAATTAATTAAGTTAATGTTATTGTCAGGAAAGAACATGGTGATAATTTAAACTAATTAGAGAAGCTACAAATAAAAGCACTAATGTGAACACAGATGGCGAAACATGGTATTTGGTTTCAAAGAATCATGCAACTCAGAAGAAAGCTATTGAGCTCATCATGTTTGTATTGGCTCTTTGAAGAACTATTCAATTAATACCACTCCCCTGGTCTGAACCCACAGCCCTCCAGATTTCTTCTCAAGCATAAATCCAATTCTACTTTAGACGTTCTTATTGCATCTACTTCCACCAACACTTTGGGCAATGCTTTTTATATTCTTAACCGTCAGGGCTACTTCAGAAATATGGGGAGTACTTAAATCCAACAGCTCTTAGTGCAGGATATTCAAATTTTGCACCCTTTTGCACAGCAGTCAGTTGCCATATTCAGTAATTTAAATGCCCAGTATCACAGCATATACTTTGACAACACCTTATGAAAGGATAAGTAGTGAAGGTAAGTGTAAAGTTAGGATGCTAGGAAGGTAGGGTGCCGTGGTGCCAGTTGGTAGGGTGCAAGGCAGATTTTGTGAAGGAGTTAAGAGGTAAGAGTTTTCAGACAGGTTGGGGTAAGTGAGCTATCAGGCCCAGCGTAGTGGAGGGGGTTTGTTTCCATTAGAGGGGTCAGGTCTTGAGATGAGTGGTGGGTACTGGGGAAGAGGAGGAATGACAGGGCCGGTGGTAGGAAAGGTTTCAGGAATAGCGGTAAGAGAGTGTGGCGAATCCCAGAAAATGTTGTGTCTGGTGGCAGTGATGGATGGAGGAAGGGGTAGGGGAGGTGGGGGAGGGGTTATTGATGAGGTGTTGTCAGTTCCTGGGGCAGAGGAAAATTACTTTGGGACAAGATCTAGGACATTTAAGGAGGAGATGTATGTGATAAATTGGGGGTCTGTTTGATAGTTACCCAAAAATTAAGCTAGGTTTTTAATTGTTTAACTTTTCAGGACTAATTAGTTACTTAAGTGTAACAGAACCTTCTAAATTTTCCAAGTTAAATGGATACTTTGGGAGGGTTCCAGGCACAGCTAAATTGCCCATGTTCAATTTTCCAGGTAATCCCTTCTGAGATTGCTACATCCAGATTTCTACAGGGTTCCGATGCGTAATTCCCACCTACATTACAGAGATGACTCTCTGGCCATTAGAAAATCTGGGAGAGGTCCTCGTCATCCTGCAGAGATTGGTTTTCTGTAAAGAAATACACTTTGATCAACAGAGTATTCTTGAAGGCAAAAGGATGAGGAATAGAATATAACAAAATCTGACACTCTCTAGCGCTGTCAACTCATAGTCAGCAATGTTGCAAGGAATCCTCTGAACACTGGTTCCAGCTCAGATGATTGAGTAGATGAAACAATGGGAAATGTTGGAATTGGAACATCATATCCATAAAGGTGCTCCTGATCCCTCACATCAGTCTCACACTGCATGACACAAGGTGAGCAATTCCTGATGAAGGGCTTTCGCCCGAAATGTCGATTTTCCTGGTCCTCAGATGCTGCCTGACCTGCTGTGCTTTTCCAGCACCACTCTAATCTTGACAAGGTGAGCAATGTCATGTCTCAACAAGCAGCTCTGAGATGTATCTTCCAGAGCAGAAATATGAATGCTGTGTTGGAGAAGTTAAATGCAGGCACTTCTCCAAAATAATAGGACCTCTCCCAAAAGAAAAGCCACCCTTTAACATCTCAGAACATGTAATTACATACTTCCAGTTAGCTGTGAGAATGTGGCACTTCTAAGTTATTTTCCATTATAAAGTATGAAAAGCAACAAAGAAATGACAAAACTAGGTGAGACTTTTTAGTTTGTGTCTCCTTTGCTTTTTGTTTCTGACATGAAAAGGGTAGGGGGCAACTGTATTGATTACTTCAGGCCATAATTGACCGGCGAATGACTCTCTTTAGTGTTTCAGGTACACTATTTAAGGAGATATTTAGCTATATCCCTCTAGAACAACCCTTGAACCCCCGTGAGGAAGAACCCTACTTACGATGCACCAAGTGCAAATAAATGGAGACTCATGGAGCTTAGAAAATACACACCCTAAAACTATATTAACAAAACAATTACAGCATATTAAAAAAAAACGCTTGATGGGAGACTCTCCCCCCCTGCCCACAAGGGGAACTTACACTATCCCCCATGCACCTCCATAACACCTTCTAACTTGAGCCGTGCCCAAAACTCAGGTGAAGGATAAAAGAAAAATAGGTATTATAAACAAAGAAATTAGAAGTGGGCATTTCACTCATCCCCACCGATACATTGACCTAGTTATCACTGGAAAAAAAATCTAACAACACTTTCTGTAATAAAATAATAAAGAAAAAGGAGAAGTACATGAGGTAGAGAAAAAAAGGGATAAGAAAAGAGAACCATTATTTGTCCATGTTCCCTAGACCATCCAGTCTATTTAAAAGTGTGTAGAAATTTCCTGGCTTTCTCTGATGAGTCAAATACATGCATGGACCCTTCATGGCTAAAACGTAGCACTGCCAAGTACCTGATGGAATATTGAATATCCAGCTCCCTCAGCCTCTTCTTCACCTCATCAAAGGACTTCTCTTGCAGATCACGGCTGCAGAAAAGTCCTGGAAATACATAATCTTGGATCCTTTGTAAATCAGGGCCTGTGGATCCTTCCCCAATGATCTGGAGGCTTGCATTACCTTTTGTTTATTCCTGTAGGACTGGAATTGCACTAGGGCCTGAGCACCGCCACCCAGCGAGCTCTCTCAATTTGCATCCAGCCCACCTCGGCCTCCTAGCCGAGAAGGTGTGGTAGCCATTCTTCGAAAAATCTGGCTGGTTGATTGCCTTACTCTTGCTCCGACAGCCAGACTACCCAGGTGTTTTTTCTTCAATCTCGAGGTTGGCGACCTGCTTTTCCAGAGCCTGGATCCGTCCCATCGAGAACTCGACCATGGTCTCTGACGTCGTGGGTCCGCCGTTCGACCTCCTCCAATCGCTTGCTGAGACTCTCCAGCTCCTGCTCATGCTTTCACAACATGGCCGAGATCAGTTACAGCCTTGTGCGATTCTCTTCGATCAATGCTTCAAGCTTCTCCCGGAGTTTCACAAACTCTGCAGCCTAGCCTTATTAAGTAGATGAGTCCATCGGATTTCAGCGGAGGCTGAAGCTGCGGCCATGGGTGAGTCCGATGCTGCAGGGGAATGTCCTGCCTGTTGCGACTTATTCAATCCTTTGCCTCTGGTCATCTTCCTTTACAAGAAAAAAAACAGTATGTAGCAATTCTATTAATGTTAAACTATTGATTTTCTCCAAAATAACTTAGATGGGGAGGGTAAAAGCACCACTTTGCCTGAGTTATGGTGCAGAGCTCAGCAGGGCAGAGCTGTTAGACTGCCGCCATCTTGGATTCCCACAATCAACATTGTTTAAGTTGAAAAGTTGCTATTATGCATTTGAAAAAGAAGAAAACAGTGCTTGCGAATCTAGCATCGTGGTCTGAAATGACTTGGATGTACACAATGTGTCAAAATAAAATGGTCTTTTTTAAGAATTCATTTGTGGGATGTGAGTATGTGGCTGGCCAGCATTTATTGCCCATCCCTAGTTGCCCTTGATAAGATGGTAATGAGGTGCCTTCTGGAATCACTGCAGTCCACCTGCTGTAGGTTGATCCACAATGCCATTAGGGAATGAATTCCAGAATTTTATTCCAGTGTCGGTGAAGGAATGGTGATATATTTCCAAGTCAGGATGGTGAATAAATTGGAGAGGATCTTGAAGGTGATGATGTTCCCATGTATCTGTTGATCATGTCCTTCTAGATGGAAGTGATCGTGGGTTTGGAAGGTGCTGTCTGAAGATCTTTGGTGAATTTCTGCAGTACATATTTTTCAAATGTCCACTCAAATAGATTCTTAAATGTGTATGTGCATCATTTACATTTTAAAAATTTCCTGTTTCCATTGCACAGCTCTTGAAGATGAGTAATGTGTGCGTGGCTATCAAGGCTACATAGGAGCATGGAGACTGTGGGGTCATGGAGAGCACATATGGGTTGGCAGGGAAAAGAAGAGGATGAATGAGCGTTAGGAAACTTAGCAGACATTGGAAAGCCGGACTCACATTTCCTGTGTCCAAACAAAAATCTCAATGTTTGCTTTCAATATTTTTCAAGGATTGAGTATAGGTAGTGCAGTGAAATTAAACATTTACTAGACAACAAAATAAGGATATATTTCCAAATGCATACTGTTTGACCCAGGTACTTATTGTTGACAGGAAAAGGCATACAGAGTCTATGCAAGCTATTTATTTGGCTTGTAAATCACATTGACTATTCTAAATGGTTACAGAACAAAGGAAAATCTGTTTATACTCTTGGGTTCTGACCACATTAACGTTTTATTAGCTGTAATGGGACTTTAAGGGTATGTGCTTAGTTCTTCATTAGTGATAATCGATTTTAAGCTGGATTCTTTATCACATTATTCTGATCTAAGGGCTTTATAGTGTACTGTTCATGAAAAGATGAAAGAGAATTGAGCTAATATACTTCGAGGGGTTCAGGGAATGGGAATGGATTGTGTTTCTAGAAAGGGAAGAAGAGTATGGCAAAAAGAATGGTTGAAGAAAACAAGATCCAAGACAAAGAGGAAGTTTAATTGGTGCAATGACTTCTTTCCTCTATTCCTGAAGTTTCTAATGTTTTAAATGATATATTACTCCAATGGATCATTACAGCTATATCTATGACAATGTGCCAATAACTTTTCTGTCTGTAAGCATTATGCAGTTGTTTAATTGATGACCAATTTCTTTCAACAAGGAAGGTAACTATTATTGGTTGATGCAATCTTTTCTTTCATTACAAAACAAACTACATTTTTTCAACACAAAGCATAGTAAATGCCTTGATATTCATTGTCAAGTTTGAAAAATGGTTAATAACAAAGTAAGCAGAAGTGCCAAAAATGCAAGAACCAGTAAAAAAGGCTGATGTGGCATTTGTGATGTTAGTGGGGCTTTCTTTTATGGTACTCTAATAATAGAAAAAAAATGAAATAACAAAAACAAATGATTTGGATGTGAATATAGGAGGCTGGTTCACAAGTTTGCAGATGACACCATAATTGCGGTGTAGTGGACAGCGAAGAAGGTTACCTCAGATTAAAACGGGATCTTGAGCAGATGAGCTAATGGGCTGAGAAGTGGCAGATGGAGTTTAATTTAGATAAATGCGAGGTGCTGCATTTTGGAAAAGCCAATCTTAGTAGGACATATACACTTAATAGTAAGGTCCTAGGGAATGTTGCTGAACAAAGAGACCTTGGTGTGCAGGATCGTAGTTCCTTGAAAGTAGAGTCGTAGGTCGATAGGATAGTGAAGAAGGCGCTTGGTATGCTTTCCTTTAGTGGTCAGAGTATTGAGTATAGAGGTTGGGAGGTCATGTTGAGGGTGTATAAGACATTGGTTAGGCCACTTTTGGAATATTACATGCAGTTCTGGTCTCCTTCCTGTCGGAAGGAAGTTGTGAAACTTGAAAGGGTTCAGAAAAGATTTACAAGGATTTTTCCAGAGCTGGAGGATTTGAGCTATAAGAGAGGTTGAACAGGCTGGGGCTGTTTTTCCTGCAGCATTGGAGACTAAGGGGTGTGTGTGACCTTATAGAGGTTATTTAAAATCAGGAGGCATGTGGATAAGATAAATAGACAAAGTTATTTCCCTGGCATGAGGGGTCCAGGACTAGAGGGCATAGTTTTAGGCTGAGAGGGAAAAGATATAAAAGGGACATCTTTTTCACGCAGAGGGTGGAGCGTGTATGGAATGAGTTGCCGGAGGAAGTGGTGGAGGCTGGTACAATTGCAATATTTAAAAGGCATCTGAATGGGTATATGAACAGGAAGGGTTTAGAGGGATATGGGTCAAGTGCTGACAAGTGGAAGTAGATTAGGTTAGGTTATCTGGTCAGCATGGACGAGTTGGAGAAAGCACGTGAATAGAAAAGGTCAGAGTGTAAGAAAAATGAAATTAAGGAGAAAGAACAGAAAATGTAGAAAATCTGAAATAAAAGGTTGTATGTCTGGAATAGTTCTCTGTTGAAAAATGTTTTGGAACCAACAAAGCGGTATGCTGCGTTAACTTCAATAATCAGGAATGAACTCACTTCAATTAACAAACTAATTATGTGTGAAAATGTATATGATCGTGACCATAATCTGATCAGTTTGAGAGAGACAAAGCAAAACAGTGACTAAAAACCCTTATTTCAGATTAATTTGAATGGAATGAGACAGATTGGAGTTGGGCTTTTAATTTTGTTAGACGGTGTAGAATAGGTATCTCACTGTCTTCCTGCCTTTGCCCTGATTAAGTCTGAAGTGAGAAACACCCTTCCTAAATTCTCCAATATAATTACTTTTCACTTAATGGTCTCATCCTGCCACTGCTGGGATTTAACTTTCTGTGTGGGATCTTTGAAAACCAAAACAGTCGATAGTAGTTGTGGGGGGAAAGCGGGTGAAAGCGAGTGATCTGGCATTGGGAAGTGGCTCTTGCTGCGAGCATCCTTCTCCCCCTTTCTTCTGACCCCACTCTGAGGTTATCATAACAGAATGAGTGGTCATTATCAGAGAAAGGGTCACTTGAGGTCAGGTTTCTGGTAAATTTTCAATTTAATGTAAAATAGCCAAACACAAAGAGCTCAGTGCTGAAGCCTGGGTGCTTTAATTAGTTGTGCAGGTTGATTGGTTGATGAGTTTTAAGGATATGTTTTCTCTCTAAGCTTACCAAAGTGAGGACGGCAGATGTTGGAAAACAGAGTTTAGATCAAAGTGGTGCTGGAAAAGCACAACAGGTCAGGCAGCATCCGAGGAGCAGGAAAGTTGACGTTTCGGGCAAAAGACACTTTGTATTTGATACATAGCTTAATTAGTGAAACCAATTAATGTAATTATAAATAATAATTTCTAAACTTCAAATTAGATTCCCTATAGTATGGAAACAGGCCCTTCGTCCCAACAAGTCCACACAGATCCTCCAAAGAGCAACCCACCCAGAACCAAGCCCCCACATTTACCCCTGATTAATGCATCCATCACGATGGGCAATTTAGCATGGCCAATTCACCTGTCCTGCACGTCTTTGGACTGTGCAAGGAAACCGGAGCACCTGGAGGAAACCCACGCAGACACGGGGAGAATGTACAAACTCCACACAGACAATTGCCTGAGATGTGAATTGAACTGGGTCCCAGATACTGTGAGGCAGCCGTGCTAACCACTGAGCCACCGTGCTGGTCCCAGCTAAAACCTGATTAGCGAGATAAAATGCATTAAAAATGACAGGACAGGCAATGTATTGCATCTGTATCATTTGGGAACTTGTTTTTTAATTCATTTGTCAGAGAGGGTATTGCTTCCCAGGCCAGTGTTTATTGCCCATCCCTAATTGCCCAGAGGACAGCTAAGAGTCAACCACATTGTTATGGGTCTGGAGTCACATGTAGGCCAGACCAGGTAAAGATAGCCATTTCCTTCCCTAAAGGACATTTGTGAACCAGATAGGTTTACCAACAATCGACAAAGGAGTCATCATTAGACTTAATTCCATCTGCTGTGGTGGGATCTGAACCAGAGTCCCCAGAACATTAGGCTGTTTTCTGGATTACCAGTTCAGTGATAATACCACTAAGCTGTCACCTCTCCAGATGCCACTATGATCTACAGCAACCAGAGTTCTAGTAAGTGTTTGCCCTGAAGGAATTTGTATTCAGTCAGGGATCTGGATCCTGGTGAACATCGGAAAGTTGGATTGATATCTGGACACTTTGTTCCAGGCAGTCACGCCTCTTAAGTCCTTCAGATTTGATCTGAGGTCAAAGACAGGAGGGTGTGACTCTAAGATATGAAGATCCATTAGGTAGTAATGATGGCCTCAGGCCTTGTTTGTGCTCTTAATGTGTGAGCAAGAGAAGGGAGTGCAGTAGTATGGCAAATGCTCCTCGGATGCTGCCTGACCTGCTGTGCTTTTCCAGCACCGCTCAAAGTGTAGTAGTATAAGCAAGCGAATATACTGTCCTAAGGTATAGGCAAACATTGCACGGGGGAGTTACAAAACAATGTGGATTTAGCAGGGGACAGTATAACTAAGCAGATAGATGTTTATGACTACTGTGAAATTGAAATCATTCTCCAGTGACCAACTTAAATAAATCAAGTCACAAGATTTCAAGTTTTAAGATTCTCACTGTAACAAAATAAAATCAACTAAACTTGATTTTGTTGGACTATAATACACTAAACTACAGGGAAAAAAAACCCTTAATAGTGTCTAACGGGACTGCTAAGACCTTGCTGCATGATTTCTGGAGAATTGCATTCTTTACAGGAGACGTCCAAAGTCACACCCAGTCTTCAAAAGGTTCACTTCTTGTTTTTTTCTGAGTGACATTATTGTGTGACCATCAGAAACTGTATCCCCCAGTCTTCCAAGAAATCCTGAACTGGCCTCCAACAGTAACGTTTGTTTTACTCTTTTCTTCCTCTGGCTACACCGGGATGAATATTCTCTTGAACCGGCTAATCTGTTTGTTTTGTGACTTCCACAATCCCATTTACCGCCAAGAATGTTTGATTCCCATCCCAAACAATAGTCTATCCACTAGGAGAAAATGAGGACTGCAGATGCTGGAGATCAGTCGAAGACTGTGGTGCTGAAAAAGCACAGCAGGTCAGACAGCATCCCAGGAGCAGGCGAATTGACATTTTGGGCATAAGCTGTTCATCAGGATTAAAGGGCTTATGCCCGAAACGTCGATTCTCCTGGTCCTCGGATGCTGCCTGACCTGCTGTGTTTTTCCAGCGCCACACTCTTCGACAATAGTTTAGTCTACCTCCACCTGAAAAAGATCAATGACCTTTGAGGCAGAGTGTTCCAAAATTGCTCAGTTGTATGAGAAAAACAAAATCTGCTCATTTCTGACCTAAAAGCGTCAAGAAGTGTGGTGCTAGAAAAGCACAGATGGTCAGGCAGCATCCGAAGAGCAGGAGAATTGACATTTCATGCATCAGCCCTTCATCAGGAATGTGGGCGGGGTGGGGGATGGAGAGGAGGTGTGTCCAAGGGGGCTGAGAGATAAATGGGAGGGGGTGGGACTTTGGGGAAGGTAGCTGGGACTGTGATAGGTAGATGGACATGGGAGTTAATGATAATAGGTCAGACTGGAGGATGGACCAGATAGGTGGGAAGGAAGATGAATAGGTCGGACAGTTCAAGTACTGAGGGCAGTACTGAGTTGGAGGGTTGGATCAGGGATAAGGTAGGGAAGGGGCAATGAGGAAACTGGTGAAAACAATGTTGATCCCATCTGGTTGGATGGTCCCAAGGCAGAAGATGAGGCGTTCTTTCTGCAGGTGTCAGGTGGCTAGAGTTTGGACGATTAAACATTGATTCTCCTGCTCCTTGGATGCTGCTTGACCGGCTGTGCTTTTCCAGCACCACACTTTTTGACTCTGATCTCCAGCCCTCTCTTTCTCCTCTGTCCTAAAAGGATGACCCTTAATTTCAAACAGTCCCCCTTTCTTTTGTTTTCACCCACAAGAGGAAATATATTTGCAATGCCTACTTTGCCAAATCACATTCTGTCAGGTAACAAACAGAAAAATGTGCATCCAATGATGTGTATGGAGGATGATTGGTCTTGCTAAATTGCCCATAGCGTCCAGGGATGTACAGGGCAGGTGGATTAGCCATGGGAAGTGTACGATTACAGTGATAAGGTATGGGGAGGGGTGGGTCTGGATAGGATGCTCTTCGGAGCATTGGTGTACACTTGGTGGACTGAATGGCCTGCTACCACAGTGTAGGGATTATATGATTCTATGACTTTCCCTTTGCAGGTCATAGTGGCTGATGTTCCTGTCTCTTACTCTTTCCCTCTTTCTCTCCAATAAATTGACTGTTTCAATTTGGGGGAGTTTCATGGAGGATTTCTCTCTGTGAGCTCTAGATGGCTAACACATCTCTCCACAGCACACCTCATTATGTATGCACATGCCTCTATGGTACCCTACTCATTCTATCATGCTCTCAGCAACAGTACCAGTACTCACCACTACCAGAACGTCTGGGGATTCATGGCACTGGTATTGTATTTATGTTGCACCTTGCACCCAAGTTATCACTGCCAACCAGGAGCTGCCCTTCTTAATACATGACATAGAGTCGTAGATATCAACTCAGGACCTCCCCAGGACCTTACCATTAAGTGCATAAATCCTGCCCTGATTTGCCTTTCCAAAATGCAGCACTTTACATTAATCTAAATTAAAGTCCATCTGCCACTTCTCCGCCCATTGGTCCATCTGATCAAGATCCTATTGTACTCTGAGGTAACCTTCTTCGCTATCCACTACACTTCCAATTTTGGGATCAGTATTGGGAGGGAACAAAAAAAGAGGTGTTTTAGAGTGTACATAGATAGCATGGTGACACTTCATTGTAAATACAAGTCCAAATTTGTAAATGTATTATTATTATATATCATCACCTGTCTAATTGATACTCATTGTATTGGCAGCTGTAAGAATCAAGCACATAGATATCTGCTTTTTAGTGCCATACTTACTGGATCCCTGCCTAATAGTGTGATATCGTTTCCCTAATGCCTGGAATTGCAAAACATCATTTAATGTTAAATGGAGGAGCATTACATATTGGAAAACCTTTAAACAGTTGAAAACATTAATTTTGATTCAACAAAGCAAAAGTGAGGATAAAACACCAGGTGTGGTCACAGATATTTTCCATTTCCATTGTGCATTTACGATTCATGTGTAGTTTCAAGGAGGGCAGGTCTCCCTTGGCAGAGTGAGTCATAAGCTCAGTCTGGTAATCAAGGCCCTCTCCCCAAACATCCATGTTCTGTACATGTCCTAACTAACCCATCACCTATGAGCTTCCACAAGTTCCCACCCAACTGGTTCATTTATATCTTCATCTTGCAACATTAGGCCTTGAGCCCTGGCCAAACAACTGTACAAGCATTGTGTTGCACTGACCCTTGGCAAAGCTATGGTTGTTGTGAGTATTGGTGGAAACCACCATCCTCACCCACCTCCACCTTCATTGTAACCTATGTCTTCTATTGTGTCGTTATCTCTGAATCATATATGTTGAGCTGCCGTCTTTTACAATTATTGTCTCTTCTATCCTAGCATGCTGCCTCCAATCCCCACAATTGACTCCCTGAGCTTCCTTATCAGTGGTCCTGAATAATGTTCCTGACTTTCACTGTGCATCTTCCCAGAACTGGTCATGGCCCATCCCCTGAGTGACTTAGATGGACAGCCATGACTGTGTGTGACTGATCTCCGACTGACTTATCACCGGTTCTTGCACTTGTTGAACTGGATCTCGAGGAGTGACTGCTGCCCACTCCCTGAGCAGTAATGGTATGAAACCCCTGGCCCTGTGGCTGGCTCACTGTACCAAGCCCCTGAACTAATGTTGGACATTGCACTTGACTGACTATGATGAAGCCCTCAGTAGATGACAGTACCATGACCTTTGTAAAGGCTTCACCCCTTTGACATTTGGATGAAACAAACTTAAACCATCTGCCAATAGCACGCGTGGCAAACACAGTCTCCGAGTGTGACATTGAAGTAACACGGTAGTACAGCAACATTGCATCCCCTTAACTGATCATTAATGATAATCATGACAAGTTGCTTAGCTTTGTATTATGCTAAAAAGAGAGAAGGATATAAGCCTTTTAAATGTTGTAATTGTACCAGCCTCCAACACTTCCTCTGGCAGCTTGTTCCATACATACACCACCTTCTGCATGAAAAAGTAACCCTTCAGACCATTTTAATCCTTGACCTTCTTACCTTAAACCTTTTCCCTCAACCTTTGGACTCCTCTTCCCCAGAGATGAAGGCCTTGGTTATTCACCCTAACCATGCTCCTCATGATTTTATAAAACTCTGTAAGGTCACCCTCAGCATCTGACGCTCTAAAGAAAAAAGCGCCAGTCTACTTAGCCCCTCCCAACTGTCCAATTGCAGCAGTATCCTTTTATATTTTACCTTAGGAGATGGTTCAAAATATATCTATCTTATAAATCTCACATTTCTGCAGCCGAGAGCATCTGGTGAGTTGTAATCTGCCCGAAACTGCAGTTCCTCTGTGTTGGAGAAGACATGGTGATGTGGGCAATGTTCAGAACAACATGGAAAAGGCTAAGAAAGAGATTGTGCTGAGGAACATGAATGCATGGAAACAGAACTACAAGTATAATCATCTCTGGATTACTACCTGAGCTATGAACTAATTCACCTGGGGTAAATAAGGTCAAGAGAGTTGAAAGAATGGTGAAGGGGAAATGGATTTTATTCATGAGACTATCAGATTCTCAAGATTGGAAACTGAAGCCACCATTAAATTAAGCCATTTTGAGGTAAGAGAGATGGAAATTCTCTCTTATGTCAGTGGAGAAACAGATTGCTGTTGGGATTAATGGAATGATTTTTTTCTGCATGTTTTGACATCTTTTAGTATGTACTATATATAAATATAATTCTATGGCTTTTCTTGCAATGACCTTCAGTTTTATTTTTAAACCCAAATCTAAAGCATTGAAAGTTTGTGTTTCAATGAAAGACCATTTCGTTAAAACCAACAAAAAGAAGCAAAATGTAATCTATCAAACCAGATTTTAATCTGGGATCTGATTTATTCAGTAATAATATCAGCTTGGATTATAACAGTACACAGGGAGTGAACCAAGATTTTGAACATTTCCTCTGAGATTACCTGTTACCTAGCAAAAAGGAATTAAAACCAAAAGAGAAAATGGTAGAAAATCTCAGCAGGTCTTGCAGCATTTGTAAGGAGAGAAAAGAGCTGGCGTTTCGAGTCTAACTGACCGTTTGTCAAAGCTTTGACAAAGGGTCAGTTAGACTCGAAACGTCAGCTCTTTTCTCTCCTTACAGATGCTGCCAGACCTGCTGAGATTTTCCAGCATTTTCTCTTTTGGTCTCAGGTTCCAGCATCTGCAGTCATTTGCTTTTATCCATTTTAAAAGGAGTTGCGGTATCAAATTCAGTGAAAGATGTGCAGTCATGCAGAAAATGATTTTAACCTAAAAATGTGGAAGGCTCCTCAACATCAAATTGATCAATCCTCTGTTAGTCTGACCATGTCGTCATAAATTTCTAATAAGATCAGAGTGTTTGTAATTGCTAGTATTAGTAACAATAAAACAAACCACCATAATAAGTTTCTAATGTTTTATAAAGTGTGGAAAGACTATAACCAGTCTAACTGCGATATTGTTATGTTGCAACATATGCAAATTGCTGAATATGAACAATGTCCGCATGATTTTAACTTTACTCACCTGGTGGAAATAGTAAGAATGAATCATTAAAATGTCTGGCACACTTCCCAAGTTTCCAATTTGAATGAATGCCAACCTCTCAAATACTACCTCACAAAAGCTAATCTGGATCCAATGACATTGTTCTGTACTTTGGCTTGAAAAGGGGAAGAGATGTGTTCCTTTTTTTTGTCAGATTAAGAGTTTTGGGGAGGGGCTATTATTGTGGTGCAGTGGCAGTGTCTCTATCTCTTGAGAAAAGAGCTTTTGGTTCATGTCCTACCTATGCTACGGTGTGCAATATCATCTTTGAACGTGTTGATTGGGAAGAGTTTTGGGAGGCTGAAGATGTCCCCAAAGTAAATGTATTAATTTCCTTCACTACTGGGCTCCACACGGGAAGCTGAAAGAGAGGGAGAGCTGTATTGATATGAAATCTTTTATGACTCAGAACTCAGTCCATACAGAATTAATTACTTTCAAAAGTACATGCGTTTCTGATATAATGTATGCTTCAACGCTAATTGGCTTTAATGTGATTGAAGAATTTAGATCATTATTTATAGAACGCGAATTTCCTAACCTGTATTGGCTGAAATGCGATTCGGTTCCCATTAGTTTAAATGACGTGGCTATTGCGCCCACTTCACAGCCACTAACGAGCTAACAAGATCTGGTTAGTAAAGTCCCACATGAATTTATTCTGTCATGATAAAAAAACTAACAATTTCATGTGGTAAACCTGTTGGCAAATGCAATCGCTCCCAATGTCTCAGTTTCCTTCCTGTAAAAAAGGCACTAATGACTAAATTGAATTCAAATTAAAGAACTGCTAATGGAATCATTGGAGCACGCACAATTGAAATGAGATTTGTGATAATATGATCACAGGCAATGAAAATGAAATGAGCAAATCACAATACACCCACAGTGACGATCCTCAAGACGCAAACTGTGAGAAATAGTGAAAAAAATATATTGGGCTGCTTTTGCAGTGCCCAATATTCTTAGAAATATATTTCAACAACATAGAAAAAAAACTTATTTTTTTATAGCACCCTTAACGTATTAAAATGTTCAAAGGTGCTTCACAGGAGCGTCATCAAAAAACCTTTACAAGGGAGAGAAATAGCAGGAAGTCGGACTTAGGATCTTATTTTCGTTCAAAGAGATATATTTTTAGGAACATTAAGAAGGACAAAAGTCAGGTGGAGAGGTTTAAAGACAAAATTTCAAAATTTAAGGCCTAGAAAGTTCAAGGCTGCCAATGATTCAGTGTTGGGACCTGGAGACAGGCAAGAAGCCAGAATTACAGTGGCCTTAGGATCTCAGAGGGCTATTATGCTGAAGGATTTTGAAATGACATGGATGGGTGAGACCATGAAGAGGTGGAAAACAAAGATGGGAAACCTAAAATTGATGGATTGCCAGACAGAATCCAATATGGGTCAATGAATGGACCCTGTAAGTTATGACATGAACTATAGTGTTTTGAAAAAAACTTGGATTTATGGGCGATACAAGTTGGGAGGTGGTCTGGGGAGCAGACGGGTACACATGAATTGTTAAAGAATCATCATAAGTGCAGCAGGGCAGCACTTGAATATGTATAGTTCACATGTCTCAAAGGCAAGGTTGTTACAAACAAAAGTCAGCAGAAAGATCCAGAACATTAAAAAAAGTACAGGAGCACCCAATAATATTTCTGCAAATTGATAAAATTAGGAGTAATGTTACCAACTGCTTTCATGTTAGAATTATTGAAAAAAATTCAAAGTATTACTCCATTTTTACTTTTTACATGGGATGTGAATGTTGCTGAAAAAGCCAGTTTTACTGCCCATCCTTAACATAAATTATTTCTGATTCATCTTTTTGACACTGAAATACTCCATCTGGTGCAGGACAGCCACAATGCTGCTGCGATGAGTGTTTCAGGATTTTAATGACATGAGAGTAAAGAACAGTGATATCCTTCCAAATCAGGATGTGCATGGATTGGTGGAGAACATGTTGTCTTTCCATTCTTCAGCTGCCCCTATACTTCTGGGCTGTAAAACTCCCTAGTTTGGAAGGTAATGTACATGTACATTAGTTCATGTACAAATGGTGCAGTTGTTAGCACTGCTGCCTCACAGCACCAGGAACCCAGGTTCAATTCCAGCCTCGGGTGACTGTCTGTGTGGAGTTTGCACATTCTCCCTGTGTCTGCGTGGGTTTCCTTCGGGTGCTCCGGTTTCCTCCCACAGTCACAAAGATGTGAAGTTTAGGTAAATTGGCCATGGTAAATTGCCCGTAGTGTTGGGTGCATTAGTCAGGGGTGAATGTAGGGGAATGGGTCTGGGTGGGTTTCTCTTGGGAGGGTCAGTGTGGACTTGTTGGGCCGAAGGGACTGTTTCTACACTGTAGGGAATCTAATCTCTGCAGCACAACATTGAGGGCTGAAGGGCCTGTACTGCGCTGTAATGTTCTATGTTCTATGTAATGTTGAAGAAACCTAAGTACGTTACTGCAGGGCATGATTTCGATGATACTTACTGCTATCACAGCATGTCAGTGGTGGGATGAGTGAATGTTTTTAAACTGGTGAATGGGATGCTGATCAAGTTAGATGCTTGGTCTTGGATGGTGTCAAAATTCTCGACTGCTTCCAATAAATGTGGAGAGTATTCCATCATATACCTGCAGGTGGCACAGTGGCACAGTGGTTAGCACTGTTGCCTCACAGCACCAGAGACCCGGGTTCAATTCCCGCCTCAGGCAACTGACTGTGTGGAGTTTGTGCGTTCTCCCCGTGTCTGCTTGGGTTTCCTCCAGGTGCTCTGGTTTCCTCCCACAGTCCAAAGATGTGCAGGTTAGGTGAATTGGCCATGCTAAATTGCCCGTAGTGTTAGGTTAGGGGTATGGGTGGGTTGCACTTCGGCGTGTTGGTGTGGACTTGTTGGGCCGAAAGGCCTGTTTCCACACTGTAAGTAATCTAATCTAATACCCAACATTTGTCTAGATGGAGGACTGACTTTGGAAAATCAGAAAGTGAGTTACTTACTGCTGAATTCACAGCTCTCTTGTCTATAAATCCATATTTATATGGTTGGTTCAGTTCTATTTCTGTTAATAGTGTCCCTCAGCATGTTCAGAGTGAGGTATTCAGTGATGATAAAGTCACCTAAGTGTAACATGGAGATGGTTACGTTCTCGCTCTCTTATTGGAAATGGTTATTATCTGGTATTTATATAGGGTGAATGTTATTTGCTACTTAGTAGCAGTTATAAATGCTTTAGGCTAGAGGATCCCAGCCTGAGGAACTGCTGCACAATGTCCTGGGCCTGAGATAACTGGCCTCGGGCAACCACAAATACATTTTCCTGTGCTAGATATGATTCCAACCAGCAGCAAGTTTTCTCCCTGATTCCCTTTGATTTAATTTTGTCAGGGCTCCATGATTCTGTACTCAGGTCGAATGTTGCCTTGTTGTCAAGGGTGCTCAGTGAGTTCAGCTCTGTGTTGATTTTTTTTAGACCAGGACTGTAATGAGGTCAGGAGCTGAGCAGATTTGGCAGAATCAAACTGAACATCAGTGAGCAGGTTTCGCTGAACAAATGCCACATGACTACATTGGTGACAACAAGCTCCATCACTTTGCAGATGATTGAGAGAATGCCGATGGGTGGCATTTGATTTGGTTAGATTTGTCCTGCTGTTTGAGTACAGGATATTCCTGGGCAATTTTTCACATTGCTGTGAAGATGACAATACTGCAGCTATACATCACAATGTAGCTAGGGCGCATGTTGCTGGGATATTAAGGCACATAGCATTTTCAGCCACCAGTCCCTTCTGTTATTTCTTGATATCAGATGGAGTGGACCAAATCGGCAATAGATTGGCATTTGGGATGCTGGGGACCCCAGGAAGAAGCTGAAATGGATTATTCACTCAACCAGACTGGTAATAGATGGTTGTAAATACTTCAACTTTGTCTTTAATACTGACTTGCTGGGCATTGTTAGGAATAGGATATTTTTGGAGTCTTCCCTATAGTGAGACATCAAATTGCCCACAAGTGTTTATGACTTAATGTGGCAGGTCCATAGAGCTTGGATCTTATCTGATGGTTGTGTCACTTCTTAGCTCTGTCTGTTGCATGTTGCTTTTTATACTGTCAAGTATTGATATTGTTTGGAAGAGATAAACATATAAACCTAAATCTCTGTCGGAAAGAGTAATCCCGTCCTACGCAGCACCACCACTAAAACCTATGATTGGTCAGCTGCTTTCAAAATATATTAAACTTTTGGTATTTTTTCATTCCCCCAGAACATGTTTGAATAGAAGCATAACTAGTTTGTTAATGCTTTTAGAGAAATTAAGCTACCATCCAGTCTGGCTTACCTACAATATGGATCGTACTTAAATGTCTCTTGCACTAGGATAGTGAGCTAATAAATTGTAGTACTTTACTCAACAGCAGTGTGCAACGCAGGATAAGCAGTAAAAACAGAGTTTCCAGAGTTATCCACATTCAGAAATCTAATAACAAATTTAATTCAAAAAGGCTGCATTAAACATCTGTTGTCATTTTCAGTGGGAGATTGGGAAACTGGCAGCTAACACCCTGATATTTGTATATATGTTTTTACAATCCTGAATGCCTAATCAGGCAGGGCAGACCTGAGAGCGCACATTGTAACACTTGTCGATTTTAATTCTATCACTTTTAATGGAAAGAAAATTGTATGTGTTCCACAGTGTGGTCAGAGATTGGAGAGTGGGGTTTGAATGGTCCCACCACGTTAATTTCCAACAGGTGAAGACAAAAATAAGCCCCCACCTTTTTTGTATAAAATTAAGATACCATGGATACCAGAGATCGGAAAGAAAAACAAAAGTGCTGAAGAAATCCAGATTTGGGTAAAACCTGTGGAAGGGGAAACATTTCAAGTATATTAGCTCTTCTTTGTAACAGTCATTCTATTTCATCAAGATAAAATCCTGAGAAAATATAGAGCTTTAATATTGAGAAGTCATTGGTAAAACTTTTCAGAATAAGTTATTTACATAGTCATATTATAAAATAGTCTTGGGTAGTGATATAAAAAGAATGATAATGTATCAGTAGTCAAGCGATAATTCAAATCCTTCATCGACCAGCTTGTGCTATTGCCTAAAGACAATGTTTCTATCCTTATGAACATGAATGATATCTGGAAGAATGATATCTGGAAAGTTTGTCAATGAGAAGATCAGTACACTCAGTCTTTATGGTGTGTGCTTTACATTGTGCTTTAGGCTAATCCTATTGTCAGCACTTTGAGAAAGCAACCAGGGGCATCTTGTACAGTGGGTGACTACACATGCTGTCTCTGTGGCTGCTCCCTGTCTATCCCTTAGTAACACTTCTAAGCTTTTTACTTACTGTAAAAACTTCTTTATTTACATCTTTACACAATAAGTAATCAAAAATTGCTCTGTAGTGCCATGTCTAACATGCTAATTCTAGACTGGTGTCTTCTCACTTACTGATGTCACAATCATATGATCACTGACAGCTTCATGATTCACATGGATCTCATTTTACCACATTTTACCTGCCAGATACTGGGCTGACGATTCTGTAAATTATATTTATACCAATCTTTTCCATCTTTAACTTTTTTTTATTTTGTAATAATACCTTACACTTTAACAGTTGGAATCATATGGTAAAGGAGGTGACTTGTGCTCAATTCATCTATTCCTCCTCTGGCTGAAGAATTTTATAAAACTAAAAAACTAGAGACACTTCTTTTCATTTCATTTCCCACATTCTGTCTTTCTTTACATGGTCAAAAAGAACTTAAGTTACTCATGTAGTTTTGTTATTTGGATTGGCTGAGTAGATGGCTCAGTGGTTAGTACGGCTGTTTCACAGTGCCAGGAGCCTGGGTTTGATTCCAGCTTTGGGTGACTGTCCTTGTGGAGATTGCACATTCTCCCTGTGTCTGTGTGGGTTTCCTCTCACAGTCTGAGGTTGGAGAGTAGGTGGATTGGCCATGCTAAATTCTCCACAGTGTGCAGGCTAGGTGGATTAGCCATGGGAAAATGCAGGGTTACAAGGAAAGGGGGGGTTCTGTGTGGGATGCTCTTCAGAGGGTCAGTGTAGACTGGGCTGCATGGCTTGATTCTGTGAGTGATTTCACTTTAATGTATCGTTTGCTATAAGAAGGTTGCTTTTGTTTCCTTTCCATTCTGTCTTTCTACTCTTTCTCAGCCAATAAGTACTTTGCAAATTAGCTGAAGAAAGCAGTCATTATTTTATAGATCAGTGGCCTCTAAGTTATATAGTTAAGGTTCTGATCAGAATGCCTGACTTCATCAGCCAGTGAGAGTTCTAATTGAGCCTTACTTGACCATTCCTATATTTTTCAAATAATAAACTTTTAATGTTGGAGTTAGTAAATGCTTTAGAGAATTGACACTTGGGCCATGAAATTATTGGAGTAAAGTGTGAAATTCAGCATTAATTCCAACACTTGGAAGCACGGATAGTTATCTTGCTGCTAGAACTACATATCTACACTTGATAAGCACAGCGATGGATAGGTTAATATCAACTCTATTCATTTTAAAACACAAGTGATCTTCATGTACTTAATTTGTTTTAGATTTCTTAAGAATTTAAGGAAAATTTATGAAGGCAGGAAAATTCTAATTTAGAAGGCAAAGGACAATGCTCCCTTAGGATTAATTACGGTCTGGAGCTGCCATATTTATTCTGGATTTCTACTGATTCACGGCCAACCTACCAAAGAAGCCTAAGAAGGCAAAGTCGAGTTGGGATTTGTGGAAACAATTTAAAATGCCCACTTTTGGGCTTAATAAATCTGAATTTTAACAGTCAGGAGCAGTTTAAATGAAAAATGAGAAGAGTAACAAGGAAATGTAGGAAACCATTCTAAATGAAAGTGAAACACTAAGAAAGCTATTCCTTCCAGCTAACAATCACTTCCTTTCTGATTCTTCCATTCTTAAAGGGTAAAATAAAATATTTGTTTTCAGGACTTGGTCTATATTCACAAAACAATTATTAGTGGATAGAGAAATGGATATACAGATGCTAAGAAACTAAGAAAGGATTTGCTAAGACAATCTTTTTATGTTAAGGTTTCCACTAGTCACTGGAAAATGTAATGGGAAACAAATTAATCAAAATGTAATAATAGAACAAGTCAAATTTTGATTGCTTGGTGTTTGCCAATGGTTTTATGAAGAGGTAAGCATGAATGTAAGGCAACTGCAAAAATTAAAGGCTATGATAGCAGCTATTACAGATGAGAGCAGCGTGGTGGCTTGGTGGTTGGATTCCACCTTTGTGACTGTGTGGAATTCGTACATTCTTTTTGTGTCTGCATGGGCCCCTCTGGGTGTTCTGAATTTCTCCCATAGTCCAAAGTGTGCAGTTTAGGCAGATTGGCCATGCTGAATTTCCCATAGTGCCCGGGGATGTGTAGGCCTTTTGGGTAAGCTGTGGTAAATGCAGAATGATGGGGTGGATATGGGGTGGGATGTTCTTTGGAGAGCCAGTGTGGAATCAATGGGCTGAATGGCCTGCTTCCACAAGATAGGGATTCTATGAGAGATGAGATTGTAGAACGTAGTTGCATGGGTAGGGCATTCAGTCCATCAAACTTACTCAACTATTCAATCAGATCATAGATAGTTTCTACCTCCATTCATTTACCTCCATAAACCATGCCACTTGTACCAAACAAAAATAGCATTGATCTTTGTCTAAAAAATTCCAACTGTTCCTGCATCCACAGGATTTGAAGGAACAAAGCTAAAGATTGTTACTAGCTTTACCATGAAAATAATGACTTCCTGATTTCCCATTGAAGTGACCCAGATCAAATTTTAAGAATATATCCCCTTGTTCATGATTCTTTGACCAGAGAAAATAATCAGAGAAAAATTGGATTAGATTGCAAAATATGAAATAAATCATGTGATAAATCTGTGTCCTTTCCTGATGCAGTGGCAAACAAATCTTGTGTTGTCCACTAATCTAAATGGCAATAATGTGTAGCCCAGTGCAAAGGATGCCATGGAGTGATGATACGCAGGAGTAAAGTGCCCAGGCTTGTGTGAAGTGAGACACCATTTAAAGCTAGATTGGTTTTAAACCATCTTGGGCACAATACATTCTGACTGTATCAGTTGCTGAAACTGGTTGAGGAATCCCTGAGTGGAAAGAGGACCAGAAATAGAAGAACAAGCCACAAAGAGTATTGCAACATTGTCCAATGCAACAACATTGACCTTCCTTCCATGAACTGTAGACAGGCAACATGAAGGCAGTGGGAGTAGATAGTCATTGCAACCATGACAGTGGTCTAGTCCTGAGAATCTTTGTGCAATGCTACAAAAAGTTCAATAATCCTATGTAACTTGTCAAGATTGTAAGCCATTTCCCTGCAGGTTGACGACTGTTTCGTTCACTGCATTTACACCACTCACCAAGAACCTCATTCAAGCATGCACAAACATAACATTAATTGCCTCACCTCACTTAACACTGATAAAATCCTCATACCCATAGCTCACAACTACACCCATTGCCAGCTATTTAATTATGATAGTCAGATCACACAAACGCATCTTACCACACACAAGTTAGGTGGGATAGCCAAGGTTAAAAACCCATCGAGGTTGTGGGAATGAGCTGGAGGTGAGTCTGGTGGAATACTCTTCAGATCGTTGCAGACTCAATGGGACAAATGGCCTCTTTCTGCCATACAGGGGTACCGTGATTCAGTCGTCCTGAGGCAGGAAGGATATAGTGAAGCTGATTATCTTTGAGTAAAGAGTTAGTATTAGTTCCAAACCAGAAGAGTTGTGGATTAAGAAACAGTGAAGTGGCGACTTAAAGCAGAATCTATTTAAGCTCAAGTATATGATAGCTCCAGGAAAAAAACAATCAGCAGGTTTAGTCAATAAGTGAAAGTGACAAGTGACGTTATCATTACAAGGTGTTGGAGACTGTGTGTGGCGTTTTAATCTACTGTACAGATATGTGTTTGGGTACTGTTGTAGGGTGTGTTTTGAGTTCCATACAAGAGCTAATGTTTTTCTGTTATATTTACAAAGGAATGTCTAGGAATTAATGAAATTATTCTTTAAAGGTGTTTACAAATCTTTGAACTTCTACTTTAAGTAGATAATTTGATTTGTTCGATTAGAACTTCATTTAATTTCTTAATAAAATTCTGTTTCAATGTTAAAGCAAAATCTGTAGCATTGTGTGCTTAGGTTTCAGTGACAGATCATTTTGTTAAATCCAAACCGAGATTAAATGTGATCTACCATGCCACGTTTCAGTCTGAGATCTGACTGGTCCAGTGATGATAATCTGGGATCTTAATGGTACTCTGGCTGTGATGTGCCTGCCATCCAGAGCTGATTGCTGACACCCATATAGAGATGGTGAAGTCTAAAGCCAAGTTTTCAAGACACAGAGCTACATGAGAGCCTCTTATAGCTGTAGTCTCCTCCCATGAAAGTCAGTAGGCTTCCAAAATGTCACCAGTGAAGTAACACTGCACGTTAACACCTGGACTGGAAAAGGTTTCCATAACACATATAATGCTTAAAACAGATTAGCTGAGTTATGGACGGAATATTAGATGGTTTGATTGGTAAAATTAGTTTGAAGTAATTGTTTGATGGTGGTTTCTGTTTCATCAAGTGGACCCTGTGATATTTCATTACAGAGGCTTGATCGGAGGTATGAGTGCTGGTGATCGGGGATTGTTGCTCTGTTCATTAGAATTATAATTGAATGAGGTAATCGAGGACAGTCCAAAAAGAAAGAAGATGAGTTAGTTACCTTCTCTCTTCTTCCTACTCCTCTTCTTTTTTCTTTTCCCTCTCCCCTTCCTCCTGCTATTGAACAGCTTGCCATGGCAAGGAACCACAACGGTCAATGTAAGAAATCATAGTAAGAGTAGACCATATTGCCCTTTGAGCATGCTCTGATGTTCCATGTGATCATCTACTTCAGTTGGACTTTTCCACATGCTCCTCATGCTGTTTGATTCCATGAGAGAGCAATACTCTATTCACAACAGTCTTGAAAATACTCAGTGGTTGAACATTCGCAGAATTTCAACGATTCACAACCCTCTGAGTGATAGATGGCCTGCTCATCTTAGTCTTACAAGATTCATCTCTCAGCCTGCAATTGAGCTTCATGTCCTAGATTCCCCACAAGATAGTGCTGCTGGTGGAAAGAGCCACCCCCCCCCCCGCCAACCCCCAGGTAAAAAAGACAATGGGGTCTGTGTGCCTAGCCCTGGCAGAAACAAATTTCCTGTTCAAGGCACTCAGCATTGAGATATTTGCTGTTTCATTCAGCAGTGTCTGTTGTAGCCATTCCTGATGACAGTACTGTTGAGCTGTGAGTGTGTGTCTTTGATTGATAATAAACCCCTAGCTGTGTTAATTAAGAAACTTTGCTGATATGTCTTTTGACTAAAACCTAATATAGATAACGTGTTTAATTAATCATCCTGATAACTAGAAAAAGTACTTTTACGTTGTGACTGTGGAGTAACGGAACTAGAGTGACAGTGCAGCATCAGTCAAAACAAAAACTGGGGAACTCCTAAAAATTAATAAGTCTTTGTTTGCTTTGTGATGCTGCACATGCACAAATACGAAGACCTTAGTCTAATGGTTCAGGCAAATTCAACAAAACCTATCCAACAAAGCAGAGTAAGTTCAATTTCCAGCAAAGTTGGCACTGATGAGTGTCTTTAGATTAGGAGCAAAGTACTGTTGGAGCCACTGATCAATTTAGGGTCTGTAATGGATCAAAATTCCAACAAATACTATAGCATGTTTAGCATTTTTAAATCAGCTGTTATTTACTTAACAATAGTATTTACTTAATGCATTGATGTTGCATTTTTATTTTTTCTCCCTTTTCTAAAAATCTGCAGTTCTTGTCTGAGAAAAGAAAACTCCCTAACTTGTAGAGCTCCTCATGATTTAGTGTAGAGTCACACTGAAGATGTCCAGGGCTGTCAGTTGGCTGAAAGGGACAATGAATATGATGAGGTTCAGCAAAAAGGATGATCCTCCAGAAATGTGTGCTAGCTTAAGATTCTGTGCAGGCCATCTATCTTGCTTTACCAGAAACATAGGCTGGATATGATGTGCATGCCTGACAACCTAAAATGAGCTGGCTTGCTCACATTGTTAGTATGAACAGATGGGTCAAAAGTGGAATTCATGAAATGCAATGATGGCTGGCAGAAATCCCCAGTCTCCAAACATAAGCTTCAGATTTGCATGTTAGACATTGTGAAGAGTAAAATCATATGTAAATTCACACTAGAAAATATTTTAAACATGAGCATGTACATTTTTTATATTCTTTATATTTTAATGAACACATCTTTGACAACTTTTGATCTTCAGCTAAAATGACAAGGAAGTAAAGCAAATTGACATTCAACACATTCACAGTGTATTCATACATATTCAAAATTGTTTTTTAAAATATAGATTATTCCTGTGCCATGAGCATTACTTAAGAAGATTTCAAGGTGGTTTTGAACGGAAGCTTTTTAAGGAACTCTGTCTTTGTATCAGTCATTGTGTTCACATTTGCTGGTAATAAAGGACAAAGTAATAGTCACTCAGCACTTTAAAATAAAACCATTTTGTGTAATCACAAATTGTCACAACATTGTTTTACTCTTTGCAATATCCAACATGCAAAGTTTAAAAGTTAACGGACGTTGCATAAATTAATAGTTCTAAAAGGGTTAATTTTGGATTGCACATTATTTTCTGCCAAATCTGACGATGGTTGTAAGAACTTGGTTTGGGAAAGGCAGAACACTTTAGGATCTTGAAAGGGTCAGATTTGTGACCCTAGATCTCACAATAATTTTGGTAAAGATGGTTGGAATCTTACCAGGTTCTGATCAATGTGGGATATGGTGAGATGACTGATAGAATTGAGTAAGGTGTTCTGCGAGGTCCATCTTGATATTGAGATCACCTCACTGTATTTTGTATGTTTATCTCAAGCAGCATGGTGAGATTCTCATCAGGTAGCAATAAATTCCTAGTTGATGTTCATTGTTACTTGGTAAACGCCTTGTTAACTGCCCAACTCACCATGCGTTCTGATCTTACTAAACTCATCGAACAACCTTGCCACTGAGAAATATCGACATGGAAACCAGAGAGGCCTCTTGGCAGATTCAACTCACTCCCTGGTCCCAAAAACCTCCATGTTACATCAACATCTTGGAGAAGGTGCTGAAAAATGTGTTGGTGGAAAAGTGCAGCAGGTCAGGCAGCATCAAAGGAGCAGGAGAATTGACGTGTCGGGCATAAGCCATTCTTCAGCATTCCTGAAGAAGGGCTTATGTCCGAAACGTCGATTCTCCTGTTCCTTTGATGCTGCCTGACATGCTGCGCTTTTCCAGCAACACATTTTTCAGCTCTGATCTCCAGCATCTTCAGTTCTCACTTTCTGCTAGTTGATCTTGGAGAAGGTCCATGGGAACTCACTACATACATCCTACATTCGCAACCATTGACATTCAATATGGTCCAGCTTCCATGAACACACATGGGATATCTCCAATCCAGATACGCAATTTGGCTGCACCAGCAGCCACCATTGTAATGCTGCAGCAAGGACACGATGGACTCAGGGACACACACTGATCTCATGGACTGGACAAGCTGCATCTTTGGGCTCTTCAGTTGCTGCCATAGTGCTCACTCACTTTGAAACTTCCTGGATGTTTGTAACTGCCCTGACGTAGATTGACTTGCCTTTTCTTATTGCACGTTGCCTCCTCAGCCAGAGGTATCAGCTCATATTACTATTGTTTTGTCTTGCCAGGTTGTGCAGTAGCAAAGCCGTAATGCTTGCCATGTTTATCAGCAGACCTCAATCGAGTCAAGAGGGATAGTCTTTGCTCAAGCTGTCCCACTACAATAAGTCAACAGTTGCCCTGGCTACCTATCCAGGTCTGAATCAGGGTGCTCAGAGTTGGGACCCTCTGGTGGTCAGAGGTGAGGAGCCCAGACCTGTCCTGACTCTTTCTGCCCTACTGTGGATTGTGCAGCTACTGGAATGAGAGAGGGCAGATTAAAGGAAGAAGATCATGGGTGACACAGCTATTATTGTTAGGACAGGTGGGGAGGTTTTGGTGCATATGAATAAGCCACACAGAGGACATTTAGGGGAGTGGTTTCACAGGTTGGACAGGGTGAGGGCAAGATGTTGGGTGCAGCAGCGCAGCTAGAATACATGTAAGGTATTGGAGAGAAGATAGTGGCACTTATGTTGGAGTGCAGGAAGTTATTGATCTTCTTCCTATTGTGCTAGACATTCTTCCTGATGGCTGAGATTGTACTTATTGGTGGCAACCTTGGACCAGGCTGACAAGGTCTGGTGTTGTGGCTTCCAGGGAAGAAGAAGACCTACCTGTATATGTCCCCATCCAACAGGAGCTCCAGGATCCTACCAGATAGAAGGGCACCAATTTACCCCTGTTTGCTATGTCTGGAGAAAATATCAGCAACTGTACAGGGCGGCTCCAGCCTGACAGTGCCTGTCTGGGTGCACAATGGTCTTTGAAATATAGCATAGCACCAGAGATAACGGTCAATTTTGGGATAAGCAGTGAGTGGCAGATTGTTCTGGGAATGGCATGCAGTAAGCCGGGGTGAAAATTGGACATGGTTCGCACCATGACTAGACAGGGAGCCCAGAACCAGGGGTCACAGTTTAAGGATCCTGGTTAAGCCACTTAGGACTGAGATGAGGAGAAATTTCTTCATCCGCAGATTGGTGAGCCTGTGAAATTCGTTGCCACAAAGAATAATTGAGGTCAAAGTATTTTTCAGAAAGGGATAGATATATTTGATGCAATGAGACTGATGCAATTTGAGCAGTACAACACAGGAACAGGCCCTTCATTTCAGCATGCCTGTGCCGATTGTGATCTTACACTGAATTAATCTCATCTGCTTGCACCTGGACTGTATTCTTCCATTCCTGCCTTCATGTGTGTGTCAAAATGCCTCTTAAAATTTATGCTTGTATCTGCTTCAACTATCGCCTCAGGCTGCATGTTCTAGGCACCTACCAACCAGTACTGGCTCCCTCCATTCAGCACTTGAATCCTTTAATGAAGGGACATAGTCAAACACCACACACTGGGTGTCTGCAAACAACACCACACAGATTCATTTGTTATACTCACTATAGTGTGAACCCCAGGTTTGGGTTAACACCAGTAATGGTGAGATGAGGGCCTTAAATTGGCAATAATTGCTCACGTAAGACCTCAGTTGTTGACAGATGGGAAAGTCGACCATGAGCCTTCCTGCCCTGGTCCAAATTAGGGGAAGGAGTTAGGAAGTTGGTAGGATTTGTGGTCTCCACACCTGCATGACTAAATGTCCCTGTCACCAAATGTGCCATGAGGGAAGAAATAAGATTTCACCCTCTAATGAATGTTCACTTCAGTAATTATAATTCAATTATTCTTCTGTTGAATAACTGCAGTGCATGCAGTTTTATAACTATCCATCACATAAGTTAATGAATTTTACACTGTTCAATGTGCTTCAATGCAAAATCCCTCATCCATCGGTATGGGGAAAATTCAAGAGGACAACATACCTCAGACAGAAAATTCATAACAATCATATTTAGCTACATGTGTGTGGCTGCTGGGAGTCGCTGATAAGCTTACTCTTTGCTAATGCTATCAGCAATAGAAAATGACTGGCTTATGATAGACCAGAGAGAAGTTCAAATTTGTCATTTATTGAAGTGCAAGAGTTGGTGAATAAAGTGACAGACATGCACTCTTGCATAGACTTGCTCATGGTTCCATAACTTAGTAGCTCCAGTTACAACCTTAATAGCATGGATAAGAAAAACCCATTCAATGTGCCAAATCTGCTCATCTAAAAATTCATGAATAATCTATTCATCAACTTTAGATAACCTATTCTATCTTCTTGCCTCTGAAGCATAAGTAAAAAGCACACAATTCCAAATGCCTTTACAGTTTAGCATAGTATATTATGATTTTTCAACTTATTGCTTTCTTTGGCACAAGCAACTGTGAAAGCCACTGCTCTTGACAACAAGATGGGATTTGATCACATGTTGAGGGGATGGGGGTGTGATTGATTCTTTTGGACGGGAAGGATGGTTTGGCATCTTAGCGAGTTACCCCCAAATCATGCATGGCACCCCCTGAATTAGATGCCCCATACATCCCTGTCCCCCCCTTTCTCTGGGTAGGCATTTTGAAATGGCTGCCCTCTCTGTGACTGCTCACATCAGCTGTATTTTGGCATGGGCAGTGAAATATCAGGGCCAATTGTGTCTTAATAAGTTCAATTCACCCTCAATAATTAATTTACCTATGGTGGTTGTGCTGCCAAATTCTATGCCCACATACTCCCTAATTGACAAACTACTTCTGAAAAGTCACCAAATGGAAGCATGTTATTTCAGCCTAGGGTTAGAATATTAGCGGAATATTCATGGAATTCATCCTGATATAGATCATCATGTAGCTGCATGAGTTCAAAGCTAAATTGTCTTTCACTTGCTTGCTATAAACAAGTCTCAATATACTTCACAGAAAATGCTTAAATGCCTTCAGCGAATAATCCTTTCTTTGGAGTTAATGTGTCCCTCAAGCTTTCAAATGGAATTAATGACAAATTTTTATATGTAACAACATTTTGTTAATCTCTTCCAATATAATTTAAAACCATTAGCAATACATTATTTTTCATCATTATAGTGAGTAGATTTTGGTTAAAAGATTGCAGAAATGTTGCATAAATCTAGGCTCTTGAAAAATCACAAAAACTAAATCACATTGAACAAAAGTCTTGAAAATTTTCTTTTATTGGTAAGACATCATTTCTATTGATCTATTGAGCTGAAAATGTGTTGCTGGAAAAGCGCAGTAGGTCAGGCAGCATCCAAGGAGCAGGAGAATTGACATTTCGGGCATGAGCCCGTCTTCCTTGATCTATTGACCAGTGTAAAAGATTACTTTGATAGTTTTCCAGGGTACCACATGGGAGAAATATTGTTTCCATCAATAAAATAAAGTTAGCATGCATGATGTTGAACCTTATGATATAATGATCCATGTCTCCTAGATATTCCCTCACTAACACTTGATCCACATCATTTCCAACAACCAAATCGAAGAATGCATCTTTTCGTGTTGCACAGGACACATGCTGTTGTGGGAAGCTCTCCTGAATGAAAAGTAAGACCATTCCCTGCTGCTTACATGACCAGTATTCAAATCTACTACTGGGCAATTAAAGTCCCTCATTGTAATTACTCAATAATTTTAGCATCTCTCTGTAATTTCCCTGCAGATTCATTCCTCTACATCTTTCTCACTAGCTCGTGGTCAATAGACTACATCTAGTAATATAATTGCACCCTTTTTGTTCCTTGACTCTAACCAAATTGGTTTGACAATTTAAGCATGACATATTTTTATACGAAGATTGGTGGAGTTGTGGACAGTGAGGAGGGCTGTTGTCGGCTGCAAAGGGACTTAGATATGATGCAGAGCTGGGCTGAAGAGTGGCAGATGGAGTTCAACCCTGCCAAGTGTGAGGTTGTCCATTTTGGAAGAACAAATAAGAATGCGGAATACAGGGTTAACGGTAGGGTTCTTAGTCAGGTGGAGGAACAGAGGGATCTTGGGGTCTATGTACATAGATCTTTGAAAGTTGCCACTCAGGTGGATAGAGCTTGTAAGAAGGCCTATGGTGTATTAGCGTTCATTAGCAGAGGGATTGAGTTCAAGAGTCGTGAAGTGATGTTGCAGCTGTACAGGACTTTGGTTAGGCCACATTTGGAGTACTGTGTGCAGTTCTGCTCTCCTCACTTTAGGAAAGATGTGGAAGCTTTGGAGAGGGTGCAGAGAAGATTTACCAGGATGTTGCCTGGAATGGAGAACAGGTCGTACGAGGATAGGTTGAGAGTTCTCGGCCTTTTCTCGTTGGAACGGCGAAGGATGAGGGGTGACTTGATAGAGGTTTATAAGATGATCAGAGGAATAGATAGAGTAGACAGTCAGAAACTTTTTCCCTGGGTACAACAGAGTGTTACAAGGGGACATAAATTTAAGGTGAAGGGTGGAAGGTATAGGGGAGATGTCAGGGGTGGGTTCTTTGCCCAGAGAGTGGTGGGAGCATGGAATGCGCTGCCCGTGGGAGTGGTAGAGTCAGAATCATTGGCGACCTTTAAGCGGCAATTGGATAGGGACATGGATGGGTGCTTAATCTAGGATAGATGTTCGGCACAACATCGTGGGCCAAAGGGCCTGTTCTGTGCTGTATTGTTCTATGTTCTATGTTCTGTGTTTTATATGGTACATTTTTTCATCTCTTGCAAACAGTAAAGTTATATTATTAAGTATGAAAAATAGATGGCTTACTTTATTGCTGCATTTTTATCGAGCTTAGAAATGTAAAACTGCTCTGACCAGCTGAAATTCTCAGAATACAGGCTTTTCTGCTTATGTACAGATTGCCAATGCTATAAGTTCAAGGTGAGAGGGGAAAGATTTAAAAGGGATCTAAGTGTCAACTTTTTCAAGCAGAGGGTGGTGCATGTATATAAATGAATGCCAGAGGAAGTGGTGGGGGCTGGTACAATTACAACATTTGAAAAGCTTCTGGATGGGTATATGAATAGGAAGGGTTTAGAGGGATATGGGCCAAATGGTGGCAAATGGGAGTTTAGATTAATTGAAGATATCTGGTTGGCATGGGTGAGTTGGATTGAAGGGTCTGTTTCCGTGTACAGCTCTGTGATTCTGTTAAGATATTACAAGTACTTTCTATTTAAAGGCAGCACATATGACACTAAATAACATAACTGAGGTTAAAACAATTCCATTGAAAAGACAATCGAAAGTCAAAATCAGATGAATGAGAAATATAAAAATGTGATTGTAGAATATTAAATAACCTGCATGTGATGTGTAGTCACCAACTATAATGGGATTTTTTGTTGAGATATATTGGTTAGATATAATGGTGGTAGAGTGGATCATTTTGAACGTGATAGAAAATTTGGCAATATGCTTGGAAGATTGATTGAAATATTGAGCTGATAAGGCATTTTCCCAAAACGCATCCATGTGAACTGGAAAGGTGAAGTTACACACAGCATTCGGTCATCAGCTTTTTAAATTGCAGTGATAAAAATTGGCAAGCATAATAATCAGTTAATTACAGTCATGATTGGTGGGAGTTTGATAAACAGTGGAATTTGAATATTAAACTCGATAACAATTGTTGCCAACTATTTAAAAAGCTCTATTTAAAAACCCAGGAATAATATTCTTTCAAATGCTAGGCTATTCCTGCTATTGAATTAGAAGCTGACCTGATACCTGAATGTAAGTATTAGATGTATTCTAAACAAACAGTGTGTTTTGACAAAAGATCATGTTTTCATATTCTATTTCCAATTTTAGAATCAAGGGTCGCCAGACAGATATGGTTACTAGACACCAGACAGAACACTTTTTTTTGTTGGGTCAGTGTTAATTGACAGAAAGAATGACTTGACTTTCACATATGTCCTTCACTTCTTCAGGATATCTTTAAGGGTTTCATATCCAAATACTTGAAGTCCCTGTATTTCGACTTGCCAATTGCATCGAAGAGCTTCATCACTTAACTATTCTCCTAACTGAAATACCATGGACTCTTCAAATGTTGGAGGATTGTTCTTTTTATTTGTTCATATGTTTTGGGATATAGCCCAATACTAGTTGTAGATAATTTTAGTCAATACATTTGTATTTGCTGCAATACCCCTCTTGAGCAGGTGGAACATTAACTCACATTTTCTGACCCAGATATAGAGATTTGCAGCCACACCACTGTTTGTAATTACTTCACTCAGTGGCAACAATCAACCACAATTCTAGACAATTCCTAGAAATGAAAGACAATTCAGAATACAATTGGCAAACCATTTTGTTTTGGAAGAGATGCATTTAAAATATATATGAATATGATTCCTCCTACACTTCAGCCTCTTCATGGTGTCTCTTCCTATTGCCTTTCCCCTCTCTCGGGAATACATCACGGAAATCTCTTTTCAATATATTGATACATACACAATACAGAATGAAAGTTTCTTTGTCTCAGCCTTGCAGCTTCACATTATAATTGTTAAAAAAAACTTTTAATCATCTTACTGATAGCAGGCTATTCCAGTTTCATAACAGGAGTTAAAATTGTAGAATAAGATAATCTGAACACAAATTGGCTAATATGCATCCTGCAGAATGGGATTTTTGTGGTGTATATCAGTCAAAGAGTCACGATCATTTTAAATTGTCCATATTAATGTTCAGCAAAATGTCTGATTTTTAAGGCCTAAGAGTCAATTGTAATCTTCCCTAGCTTCCTCTTTCATCAACTCCAGGAGTATGTTGTGAACAAGACGCAAGAAGTACAGAAGAGTTAATATGATTTAAGGAGGGAAGCCTATTATTTCTCCCATGATTGAGGCCGTTTATGAATGAGGGTGACTGAGTGAGTTAGGGTGAAATGGAGTGACCTTCAGTGACTAACATAATAGGGTGAGTGGGTCAGAACAAGGGTATTTGTGTACAGCTGGCTCAGGCAATGTTTAACCTGGTGGTGTTGTGCTGCCTATTGTCCATAGCTAAGTTGAAGATGCTTCCATCTCTTCCTCTTGTTCTCCATTGATACTATCCTGATTTCTCATATTCATCCGCCTTCAGCAACACTGACTGTTATCAGGCAGAATTATGTATTGCTGGCTGGCTGCTTTTGTAATTATGCCAAAGCCTTGATAAGCCCATGTCAGTGAAAAAGGCAGACAGATTGTAGGGCTGGAAACAAGATATCTTGCATCAAGTATGTACCAGTGTTAGGTTCCATGTGGCCGTGGTCTCTGCCACATCCCTCCATATTTCTTGTGTCTTTACGTACAGTTCAACATGTAATCTGTGTAATTTTGTTTGCTGCAAAAAGAAAGATGAGAAATGGAGCAATGAACAATCATGCAGCCTGGAGCGCTTTTCATTTTGCAGATTCTAGCCCGTGAAATATGTACTTAAAATGCTGCAGGTTAAACACCAATGCCATGGCTATAAGCCTGCCAACCACCTTGTTCTAGCAAAACTAACTGATATTCAACACCAGTGCCAGAACTAAAGCACAGCAGTTGCAAAAACCTTCATGCAACACCAGCCAGCCGGTCCCCCAGTTCACAGGATACCTTCCCAGGAAATCACAACAAGTCATAGCGAAAGTTAGTTGGTAGTGAAATGACCTTTGGTTGGATTTCTCAGTTTTCCTGGTTTCTCATAGCACATCTTCTTCTTCTTCTGCTTAGAGGCAGGTTACAAGCAGATGCACTTGTCGAGCAGTTTCAACTGATTGTTACTCTGATTTAAAAGACTGTCCAGAGGCCTCCATGTCATGGACGAAAGCAGGATGGAGGTGGGAAGATGGTGAGGTGCTCAACCATCATCCTCTCTGGCACAGTGCCACCCAAAACCTTCTGCTAAACATAGGAAACTGTTGATAATGGCATCTAAGGTGACCTTTGAAACCTTGAAAATTTACAAAAAATTGTATTGATTTATAAGCCTTGTGTAAAAATTAACTACTGATGTGGTTTAGGGTGTCACTATTTTGAAATCAAGATCCAATGCAGAGAGGCATGTCTTCAACTCCTATACGTCTTCTCAAAACAGTTTATATCACCTCATTTATTTCTCATATCCATTAAAAGGTATCAGTAAGTAAATTTTTTTTTGGGTGAGAATTTGGTACTGACTTCTAATGTGATTATATTATGACATAGCTGAAGGGGAGTGGGGTTGCCTTATTAGTCAAACATTGGAAAAATATGATTTGTGGGGAAGGTAAAATGAAGTCAGCTTATACACTGGGTCTGCTAATTTGTCACAGTGTATCGTACTTCTCAGTTGGGGTTTTACATACAAGTATACTACTATTGCTGATACAACAAATGTCTTGTCACTGTGTTTTGAAACTGATATTGATACAATTGTCTGCTGTTGCTTTTATTTATCCCCATATACATTCACACCCTCTACTCCGAGGGAGTGATATTGATCTATTGGTATATCTGAAATGATGGGTCTGAATATGTACTTTCATCCCATATTTCATGAACACACAATGTATACAGTGCTAAGGATTTCCCAAAGCAATCCGGTACTGATATCCTTATGGCTTTACCATGTTAAGAGTCTTAATGAATATGGTAACTATAATAGTAAAATAAAACAAAACAGTGTAGGAGCTGGAGATCTGAAACAAAAACAGAAACTTCAACATTTCTGACAGCATCTATGGGAAGAAAGCAGAGTTAGTGTTTCAAGTCTGGTATGACTCTTCATCAGAATTCCAGGATACTTGGGAACACCACCACCGGCATGTTCCCTTCCAAGCCACTCACCATCCTGACTTAGAAATAAAGCATTATTCCTTCATTGATTCTGGTTCAAAATCCTGGAATTCCATCCCTAAGGGCATTGTGCATCTACCCACAGCGCATGGACTGCAGGACTTCAATAAGGCAACTTACCATCTCCTTCACAAGGGAAACAAATGCTGGCCCAGCCAGTGATGCTCAAGTCCTACAAGTGAATGAAAACATCTAACAGGAAGTACTTTCTTCATTCACATGTGAACACATGCAATTTGGAGAGATAATGGAAGTGTTTGGAGAACTGTGCAATGACACGACAGGAAGACATGATGTGGAGGTGTGGGTGTTGGACTGGGGTGGACAAAGTTAAAAATCACACAACACCAGGTTATAGTCCAACAGGTTTATTTGGAAGTACAAGTTTTCAGAGTTCTGCTCCTTCATCAGACAGCTCATGAGACAGTATCATATGACACAGAAAATATAGCAAAAGATCATAGTATCATACAACCGATGCAATATATTGAACAAACCTAGATTGCTGTTAAGTCTTTAATCTTTTAGAATGGGTTGCAGGTTTCAATTCATTGATATGTAAATCCCAGAACTTCTTTCAAGTCACAATTGGCCTTGGATCTTCAGGTGACCATCCTCCAACGTGAACTTCAGGATTCACAGCAACACAGAACGGCCGAGCAGAGACTGATAGCCAAGTTCGAAACCCATCAGGATGGCCTCAAACAGGACCTTGGGTTTATGTCATACTACAGGTGACTCCACTACACTTTCTACATTCATTTTTTTTTCTCTCTCTCTCTCTCTCTCTCTCTTTCTCTCTCTCTCTCTCTCTCTCACACACACACACACACACACACACACTCTCTCTCTCTCTCTCTCTCTCTGTCTCTCTCAGATACGCACACACAGTGATATTTCTTTGAGGTGAATTTGCATTTGCAGCAACATACAATTTTGTTCAAAAAGCACACAATCTGTTGGCAGTCAATATTTTTTATTTTCCATGTGACATTTTATAAATTCCTACTTTGGAAATAAAACCAGTCTAACTCAAGATTGGGATACAGACAGGCGCTAACCTCATACCTTTAATGTGTTGTCTGAGCTGAGATGTCATTTCTTTTATGAAACCTTACGTTATCTCAGGAATGTGACTTTAAAGAAGTTCTGGGATTTACATATTAATGAATCAAATCTTGCAACCTGTTCTAAAAGATAAAAGACTTAACAGCAATATAGATTTATTCAATGTATCACATCAGTTGTATGATACTATGATCTTTTGTAATAAATTATGTGTCCTGTGATCCTGCCTCACTTGCTACCTGATGAATAAGCAACGCTCTGAAAACTTGTACTTCCAAATAAACCTGTTGGACTATAACCTGGTGTTGTGTGGTTTTTCGTTATGACAGGAAGAAACATTGAAAATTTGAAAAATGGTGCAAAGTTCCTCTGTGTGTAAGGAGTACACACTTCCAAAATAAACAAAAGCTGGTATTTCCCATTCTGACTTGAGCTGATTTATGTAACAGTTGTTTTTGATCATATGAATGTTCATTCTCTTGAACATCAGACATAAGATCTATCCTGGATATGGCAACAACATTTGAAATATTGGGAACTTATTGATCACATATACAGTGTCAGGAAGAAAACTAAGTTTATTGACCGATTGGTGCTAACTTGGAAGCAGTTTCTTTTTCTCTTAAAATTGTGAGCTGAATGTTGGAGACATCATTCTAGCTATAAAAGATCCAGCAGATTTCAAAGAGCAAATAGAGCATGAGCATAGTCAGGAAAATGCTCCCAGTGAGCATTGCAACTGTCAAATCAATTCTAGGTTTGCTGGACATATTGGAGAGAGAGAGAGAGAGCTATCTGGAAAAGATGACCCAGGAGGTTTCAGTGCAATAGAGGAGAAAAATTAAGACTTGCGGCTGTGTAGGATTCAATGTGAGTAATGTGGATATATTAGCTTTCACCTTTAAATAGCTAACTACTGCTTTCTTTCTCCTAACAGCCATTGGGATATACCATATTTACACTTAGGTCCTAATTAAGTTTCATGGCTTCAAATGGATGTACTCATCCAGCATTTTGTGATGTTATTGTTCCAGACTTATATAGCATTTTCATTTAGTTTGGAAGTTAGATTATGTTGTTGGTTGTTGAATGGGTTAAGTAGAGTCTGAGGAGGGACATGGGTGGAATGTGATGCCTGCACCTCGAAAATAGTTTCTATGTGTGAAGCTGTCATATGAAATGTTTATTTCTGCTGGAACATTTGGGCTACAACAATGCCAAATGTTGGTCTATTCTCTGTTGCATACTAATAAATGATTTAATGTTCATCAGACAATAAGAGAAACAGATGGCCACAATTATGGTGTTCCATATGAGAACTAAAACTGAAACCATGTTTGGAGTTGGTGACAACCGTCTCAGAAATTATCAACAATCACTTGTTTTAGAAGTTGCAATTAAAGTAAATACACCGTAAAGTAAGGTTTGCATGAAATTAAAATGATATTTATAAATGTCTGTTGCTGTGCCTGCTTATAGTTTCGGGGTGAAGCTATGTTGTTTATTACACTCTAACTCATATTGGTTTCAAAGTGCACATTAATGTGAAAATGACAGAATAAATTGAAATCCGGCCCTGACCCGTTAGAAATCATACAATGCCGGATGAGTACATCCATTGGAAGCCCTGGAACTTAATTAGGACCTAAGTGTAAGTCTGGTACATCACAATGGTTGCTGGGAATAGAAAATTGGAGTTAGCTGGTACATCCACAGTTTTTCAGTATTTATGAAGACTGCAAAACTAAAAGAGTACAATGCAATATCAATAGGAAGGGCTAGAAAAAGTCAACACATCTGGCAGCATCAATGAAGACAGATACAAAGTTAAAGTTTCACGTCCAAAATCCGATTAGAACATCAACTCTGTTTCTCTCTCTACAATTAATGCCAGACCTGCTGAGTTTCTCCAGTATTTTCTGTTTTAATTTCAGATTTCCTGCATCTGCAAAACTTTGCTTTTATTAGAGTGCAATGCAACATGAGCTTGGTGTGAATCTGTATTCCAAGAGAGCAGTGATGTTCCTTTGACCTTTTAATCATTTATTTTCCAATATTTTTATGTTGATAACAAAGCAAAAGCTTCTGCCCAACATGCTCCAAATGTTTAAATTAGTCATTTGTTGAAACCAACACACCTGCAGAGCTCTTTTGTCAATTTGCCTTAATAGGGCTCCTTCTGCAGTATAACTTGAACAGATTAACTGTGCCTCACACTTCACAAGAGTAATAGCTACAGAGTAATTGGAATTTATGTATTCAAAGATGGCATGTTTTAGTACTCGAGCTATAACCAGAGGAATTCCTTTATGACCCTGAAAGGAAAACAAGTATCATTTATATGACACTAAACTGATCAACTCAATCACAGATTTCAACAAAATCCCTTTTTTTGGGAAAGGAAAAAGAATTCATAGTTGTGTAGCTGGAGCTGTTCTACAGAATTAAGCAGAAGGTATATTTTTGTGGGGAGAGTAGGCAGGCTGTGTTCTGAAGCTGATCATGCTATTCTTCTAGATGTCGCTCCTACGCAACAACAATGCATAATCGTCAGTGACGTCCTTCACGTTGCAAAGTATAAAAGTTAATTAAAAGCACATTTGAACTGTAAAATGTGATCATAAATTTATTCTTATGGAGAGCAGATCTGAGACTAATTTAACCTCTGCTTGATTCATTGAGAATAATTTCATTTCCAAAGCTTAAAAAATTGAAGACAATCGTGTGCTTGTATTTTGTGATGAGACATCATTAATGATCAGCCGTTATGGGCGTGGAGAGTGAGCACTTGACCATCAAGGTAGATTGAAGAATGTAACAAAGATAAGCATTAGTTGGTGATCCAATGTAAAACAGAAACGCAATTAAGAGAAGTGGTTGGCAGAGGACTTCAGTTTACAGGATTGCTTTTCTTAAGCCTAGTGTGGATTTTTGTGACCCTAGCTCTGAGTTAGGAGACCTGGGTTCAAGTCCCACCTGCTCCAAAGGTGTTTAATGACATCACTGAACAGGTTGATTAAAAATGCCTAGTAGTAAGCATTGTGGTTGAGTCAGATATGATAGCAAGAGATGTTTCTTGCACATTCCAATATAGCTTTGCCTTCCTAAACAAACTATTGTCGGATATAAGCTTTGGCAAACTTTGATTCAAGCAAACATTGTAAAGATATCATTGATGTTTCTGAGTTTTACTATTAGAGGCCGACAATGAATTTATATAATGGAAGGTAGCATGCATGCTTTATTGGTGGTAGGAAAGGATAATTCACTGCACTGCACAGTTTAGCTGTTCTGAGCAAGTCACCAAAGTGATAACAATTATAGCAGCACAATAAAGAGTAGGGTTTATCATATTATTATTTCATTTGTGAAGTAAAATCCTTTTTAAATGATGCTAAAATAAGATATTCAACAGCATATATTAAGTCAAATTTCGTCTGTACTTGTGGCAAAGATCATTAGAAAGGTTTTAGATCCATAAAATTAGTTGCATATAATTGTGCTAGCTCAGTTTTTGAAATATATAAGAAAATGGGGACTAATAGTCCTTTTAGGCTTGTATCGCCTAGCACACTGCATAGCTCATTATAAAAATCTAGTTCAAAGAATGCACCCTGTGTATTTCCTTTTCAACAAACACCCCACAGGGTGAAATAATTAACATGAAATTCTCTGTGATTCCCTAAAGTACAAAGCAAAGGGATTATTTGTCAGCTGATTAAGAGATTTGTGCTTGACATAATGTGAATGCCATACCATTATTGAAATTTAATTTGCACATTTTGTTGCTGCTGTCAATTTTTCAAAAATGAGCTTTTAATTATGCCAAAAAAGTAATTACACTGTCTTCCCTTTAATTAATGAAAGAAGCTTGGAAGCAAATCGGTGATTAAAACTGCAAGAGGGAATAGAAAAATCTGAAAGTTCTGTTCTAAAGCCATAGGGTCATTTTTAACAGGTTTCAGGTGGATGTCGAGAAGATGTTTTGCAGGAGGTATTTGGGAAGGCTGGGTGTGATGCAGTGTGCATGATGTGTGGACGGCCTTTACTGGGGAAATTTTGGGACCTGAAATATCTGAACTATCACCTCACTAACATGTTGCCATGTTTTCAGTCAGAACTCACATGACACCGGATACTAGTCCAACAGATTGATTTTAAATCACAAGCTTTTGGACCACTGCTCCTTTGTCAGCTGAAGACATGCAGGTGCAAAAAAAAAAGAGGAAAACAAATTATTGTTTATTATGAAATCTTTATTCTGAAAAGTTTGGAGTGTAAGTGTAAAGAATTGCAAATTTCAGTTGTGTAATATTTGTATTTTCAGTACTATTTCAGCTCAGAAATGCTCTGACTGCCCAAGATGCCATTTCAGAGAATCAAAGAATTGAAACAGAGCAGCGAAAGGTCAATTGACCTATTATTTTTCTGTTGGCTTGCCAAATGAAAGTCTCATGTAGTGCTATCCTTCTGCGTTCTCTGGGTTACCGTGCACATTCGTCCTTTTGAAATAATCATTTAATTCCATGTTGAATGCCTCAGCTGTACCTACCTCCACCACATTCTCAGGCAGTCCATTCCAGAATATAATCACTCACTGTGTAAAATAATTTTACTCCTTTCAATTTTATTTCTGATACTAATTTTAAGTAACTCCACAGAGGCTTGTATCCCTTCACTAAGTCACCCTTTATTTCCTCATGGAGAGCTCTTGAAACTGATCCAACCCCCTAGAGCCAGGTCTCAGAGTGAACAGAACCTCTGACACTCAGCCAGGATTCCCTGATTGGACCAGATTCAGAGCCGCAATCAGGGAACTCACATTCTTTGAACTTATTACAATCACAATGTCCGTTCCCCCGTAAATCTGAGGGTGACTCAGTAACACATCTTGGGATATTTTAGTACTGAGTCAGGTTCCTCCAACTCTGCCTCTGATACAGGCAGCATATAATACATAGTAGCTCACCTCTTGCATCCAAATGTCTTGGAAGAAGTTCATTCTCCTCTTCAAGTGGCAAAGGCTTTGAGAGGACAAGATCTGTCATGTCCATCTCAGATTTTAATGTATCTTCATGCTTGATGGAGAGGGAGAATCCTCAAATTTAGGAAATACTCAAATTCCCTGCTAGTAAACAATGGTCCATTATCTGTGACCAACTTGCATGACCCTGATGAAACCCAGCCAGCATCTTTGCTCTGGACAATCATTCTTGCTCCCCATGATAATATGCTGTCCTGTACTGTGACCTGATCTATCCAGGTCCAAAAATATTTCATTTCTGGTTGTGATGGCCCTTCAGTTTCCGCCATCCCCACCAGGTGGTTCAGTTTTGCCAGGATTGGATCTTTCTGCATCCAAAGTCTGATATTGTCAGCTGTGACTGGAAATGTGTCCAGAAAATTTTTAAAAGACCGTTACAGACTCTTTCAGTAGTGGTACCACTGGTGGTGTATCTGCCAGCGAGAGGCAGCTTAATGCATCTGCATTTACAACTTGGCCTCCTGGACAGTGTTCCAACTTGTAATTATACACATTTAATATTCAAGCCCAGGGCTGAATTCAGCCTGAAGTTCTGGGCAGCACTACCTTGTCCTCTTAGTCCTAGCAGCCGTTTATGGTCTGTTATTGCTACAAGTCTACGTCTGTAAAGATATTGGTGGAACTTTTAGATTCGAGATATGACCACCAAATCTTCCTTCTCTATCTGCATGTATTTACACTCTGCATTAGTCAAAGTCCTGGATGCATATGTTATGGGGTGTTCCTCTCCATTGGGCCACATACGAGCTTCCTACCCCAATGTCTATGGGGAGACATAGCATCCAATACCAGATCTCACTTGGTATCATAGTGAACCAACACCTAAGAGAATGATAGCTGTTTCTTCACTTCCCTGAAAGCTATGGCTTGGCTATGTGACTATTTTCAACCTGACCCATTTTTAAGAGTGCAAAGGTGCCAGGATGGTGGCCAGGTTATGTATGAACCTTCTGTAATAGCTCACCAACCATGGAAAGACCTATGGTGGGGGATGTGGCACCTTTGATTGCCCTTATTTTACATTTCAACAGATGTAACCCGGTTTTGTTGACTCTGTAGTTCAAGTAGGTCACTTAGGGCGTCTGGAACACTCATTTTTCCCTTCTAAAGTGTATGCCTGCCCCAGAGAAACACCTAAGCACTATGTCCAAGTTCTCTAAATGCTTCTTATTGGTCTTCCCTGTTATTAGCACATCATCCAGATAAATGGGAATTCAGAGTAGGTCTTGTAAAATGTTCTCCATTGTCTGCTGAAAAATTGCACAGGCTAGTGCTACTCCAAATGGCATTCTTGTACATTCATACAAACACTTATTGGTATTAATTGTAGCATACTTCTGGAAATTCTCACTGAACTGTAATTATGGCTTATGACTTAGAGAGGCTGCAACCTGGGATGTGGCTAAGGACATATAAGCTGTGTGGTCTGGTATGTAATTAGTGAGAGGTTGTTAAATGTGTAGCTGCAGGTGCAAGCAAATGCCAGCCATGCCATCTCTGTATTATGTAGAGACCATCACTATTTTTCTTTTACTTTTCAGTTTTAAATTGTGGGTTGAAATTAAGAATTGAACTTTGAACTCTGAACACTATCATGTTTTAAAAGAGAATATAACAAAGATAGATGTTTTCTCTTGGGAACTGACTTTGAAAGATAATTCAACTTAAATACTGACCTAAGGACAGTGTTGGTAAATCATTACCAAACTGTTACTATGCTCAAGGCTGGCAGCTGCTTGGATGTTGAATTCATCAACCAAGGGAATGATGATGCTAGGAGAAAATCAGGACTGCAGATGCTGGAGATCAGAGCTGAAAAATGTGTTGCTGGAAAAGCGTAGCAGGTCAGGCAGCATCGAAGGAGCAGGAGAATTGATGTTTCGGGCATAAGCCCTTCTTCAGGAATGAGAAATGTGTGCCAAGCAGGCTAAGATAAAAAGTAGGGAGGAGGGACTTGGGGAGGGGCATTGGGAACGCAATAGGTGAAAGGAGGTTAAGGTGAGGGTGATAGGCCGGAGAGGAGGTGGGGCCAGAGAGGTCGGGAAGAAGATTGCAGGTCAAGAAGGCGGTGCTGAGTCCGAAGGTTGGGACTGAGATAAGGTGGGGCAAGGGGAAATGAGGAAGCTGGAGAAATCTGCATTCATCCCTTGTGGTTGTAGGTTCCTAGGCGGAAGATGAGGCGCTCTTCCTCCAGGCATTGTGTTGCCATGGTCTGGCAATGGAGGAGGCCAAGGACCTGCATGTCCTTGGCGGAGTGAGAGGGGGAGTTAAAGTGTACAGCCACAGGGCGGTTGGGTTGGTTGGTATCGGCGCTAACTCGTGCTCCCACGAAGAGGTTGAACAGTTCATCCACTTTACTAACACCTTCCGCCCCGACCTCAAATTTACCTGAACCTCCTCAGACTCCTCCCTCCCCTTCCTAGATTTCTCCATTTCTATCTCGGGCGACCGACTCAACACAGACATTTACTATAAACTGATCAACTCCTACAGCTACTTAGATTACACCTCCTCCCACCCTGCCCCCTGCAAAAATGCCATCCCATATTCCCAATTCCTTCACCTCCGCCGGATCCGCTTCCAGAAGGACCAATTCCAATACCGAACAACACAGGTGGCCTCCTTCTTCAAGGACCACAATTTCCCCTCAAACGTGGTTGACGATGCTCTCCACCGCATCTCCTCCACTTCCTGCTCCTCTGCTTTGAACCCTGCCCCTCCAATCGCACCAGGACAGAACCCCACTGGTTCTCTCCTACCACCCCACCAACCTCCAGATGCATCGTATCATCTGTCGTCATTTCTGCCACCTCCAAACAGACCCCACCACCAGGGATATATTTCCCTCCCCTCCCCTTTCAGTGTTTCGGAAAGACCAGTCCCTCCGCGACTCCCTCGTCAGGTCCACACCCCCCACCAACCCAACTTCCACTCCCGGCACCTTCCCCTGCAACCACAAGAAATGCAAAACTTGTGCCCACACCTCCCCCTCACTTCCGTCAAAGGCCCCAAGGGATCCTTCCATATCCGTTACAAATTCACCTGTACCTCCACACACATCATTTACTGCATCCGCTGCACCTGATGTGGCCTCCTCTACATTTGGGAGACAGGCTGCCTACTTACAGAACATTTCAGAGAACACCTCTGGGACACCTGCACCAACCAACCCAACTGTCCCGTGGCGGAACACTTTAACTGCCCCTCCCACTCCGCCAAGGACATGCAGGTCCTTGACCTCCTCCATAGCCAGACCATGGCAGCACAATGCCTGGAGGAAGAGCGACTCATCTTACGCCTAGGAACCCTCCAACCACAAGGGATGAATGCAGATTTCTCCAGCTTCCTCATTTCCCCTTCCCCCACCTTATCTCAGTCCCAACCCTCGAACTCAGCACCACCTTCTTGACTTGCAATCTTCTTCCTGACCTCTCCGCCCCCACCCTCTCTCTGGCCTATTACCCTCACCTTAACCTCCTTCCATCTATCGCATTCCCAATGCCCCTCCCCTAATGATGGTGCTAGCCAGCCAATCATAGAGAATGGCGATTGAAAAGAGGGACAATCAATAGAGAAATAGTTCTGACTGGGTTGGCAGGAGGCAGTATGATTTTTATCATTTTCTGGCGACATGCTGTTTTTGTTTGCCTTCTCTAGATCCTCTCCCATTATTGAATTGTTGAAGGTTCTGAGAAAAACAATCCTAACTTGCAAAAATAAGTAAATACTTCTAGATGTCTGCTGAAACTGTTTACATTAATGGATGACTTCAGAATTCAAGCAAAATATGCAGTTCTACTGGTCTGTGAGTAACTCATTGTCTAAGGATTACATGAAGACCTAGTAACAATCATTGGAAACTATCTATTCAACTGGCAAGTTTTGATTCTTTTAGTTTTTTAAAAAATTTATTCCTTAACTGTGTTTGTCTGTCTGTGTGAGTGTGAAGGTTATGATTAAAGGAGATTTCACTTTAGAAAGTAGATATTAATTAGGTTATCTGAAGAACGGTCACTGAACCCAAAACAGTAACTGTCTTTCTCTCCATGGATGCTGCCAGACCTACTGAGATTTTTCAGCAATTTCTGATTTTGAATTAAATTATCTTATTGTTATCTGTGCTGCGCTAAATTTACACTATTAGCAATAAATTGTTTATTTTTGTTTAAGTTATAAACTCAGTGTCTAAGATCTTTCAATCAAAAAGTCTGGTTAGGAATGATTGGGTAATTTTCAAGGATCATTGAATGTTTTAATTTCACTGTGTTGTAAATTCATTGAATTGAGAGGTTGATTTGGTTTGGCCTGCTATCTCTGTGTTGTAACAGCCATGAGAAGCATTGGATTATGGATGCTGCTCTATTACCTGCACAGTGAAAGGTAACTCCAGACTGCCAATGTTTGACTGAATACAGAGTTGGTGAGATTAGATTCCCTACAGTGTGGAAACAGGACCTTCTGCCCAACAAGCCTACACTGACCCTCTGAAGTGTAACACACCACCCTCTGACTAATACACCGAACACTTTGGAAAATTTAACATGGTTAATTCAACTGACCTGCACATCTTTGGACTGTGGGAGAAAGCCCATGCAGACAAAGGGAGAATGTGCAAACTCCACACAGACAGTCGCTCCCAAGGCTGGAATTGAACCTGGGACCCTGGCACTGTGAGGCAGCAGTGCTGACCACTGAGCCACCATGCTGTGATCAAAGGTGGTGCTAGTGTCAAGGATTCTGGGATAGATGCCCAAAAGCAGCATATACATACACCTATGTTGGGTGAGAGAGTTTCACTTGAAAGATCATTTATCAATGTTCTCATGAGAGGATATTGACTTGAAAAGTTGGGATGAATTTACCTTTTATGTTTGATCACCTCCCATCCTCCCCATCCCTGTAGGAAAGCAATCCAGTGAAGGTGGTGGAAGCAGATGTTTGGTGGGTAGAGCAGGGAAGCACATGGTTGTGATAGTCTTGGAGAGGGTTTGCACATGTCCTGATGGACACAGAGAACGTCTTCAAAAGAGGTACTCCCTCCACCTTTTACCTCAAGTTACAAAAGGATTCTATTCCACATTCCCTATCCACACATATTTTTTCAGTGGAGACGGAATGAAACCCTTATCTGGCCATTAATTGGCCATTTAAAGATCTTATTAAAAGGCTTAAAGGTGTGTGGATTTCTTATTATCATCCCTTGTATTATAGCCAACAGCTTGTAGCTGGTTGAGAGTGAAGTGAACTAGCCACTCATTTTATTTAACGTACCCCTCTTCTGCAAATAAGCCAACAGCTTACTCCCCAAATCCCCCAATAACTCTGTTTGTCTCTCCATGAATGCTGCCTGACCTCCTGAGTATTTCCTGCATTTCCGTTTTAGACAAATTAACTTTGTTTCTTATTTCAGTATCATATATATTGTTTAAGGTTATGGTTCTGAAGGGGTTAGTGTTCATGTTGCATTGTCTCCATCCATTCTACTGATGTCACGTGTAGCCTGTGGGTGGAGACAAGGTGCAGTGATAGTAACAAGGTCAGCCGAGTGAACATCATGAGAAATGACTTCCTTGATTGGGGCTGTTAATCTGGTCTTATCAGGGAGCTAAGGCTGACAAGTAAAATGGGAAGTGTGAGAAATATAGATAATCTGACAGATGACTTTGAATGAGGCAATACTAGAGCCAAGGACTGTTCATGTTTAAAAGAAGGGTGACTTGGTCATGGGATATCCACCTTTATGGAGTTACTTTACAAGGAATTCTACTTCAGCTTGCAGAGGGAATAGATGTATCTGTACCAACTACCTGATGTCCTAGTAATTGTCTGGTCAAATGTGGATGGACTCACTGCAATTCTGCAACAAGCTTTGTTATTTAGGAACAGTGCCTCTTCTGTAAATCATTAGAGATGCCTATGACAAAGTAAAGGCAATGGAGGCTTAATGGGCAACAAACAACCTCAAAACCCTTGCTGCATAGTGGTAGAGTTAGCAAGTAGTACAAGATACGAAGGAGATCCATCTGAGAAAATACCACAGTTTATCAGTAAATGCAAATATAATCAATGAGATCTATTTATCTTTTTGGCTACTGATTGATGGAGTTCATAGATAGCCCAGCAAGAAAGCTGTCACAACAAAGAAGATTGATGAGGGCAGAGCGATAGATGTGATCTATATAGACTTCAGTAAGGTGTTCGACAAGGTTCCCCATGGTGACTGATTAGCAAGGTTAGATTAAAAAGTGAGGTCTGCAGATGCTGGAGTTCAGAGCTGAAAATGTGTTGCTGGTTAAAGCGCAGCAGGTCAGGCAGCATCCAAGGAACAGGAAATTTGACGTTTCGGGCATAAGCCCTTCATCAGGAATCCTGATGAAGGGTTATGCCCGAAACGTTGAATTTCCTGTTCCTTGGATGCTGCCTGACCTGCTGCGCTTTAACCAGCAACACATTTTTAGCAAGGTTAGATCTCATGGAATACGGGAGAACTAGCCATTTGGATACAGAACTGACTCAAAGGTAGAAGACAGAAGGTGGTGTTGGAGGGTTGTTTTTCAGACTGGAGGCCTATGACCAGTGGAGTGCCACAAGGATCAGTGTTGGGCCCTCTACTTTTTGTCATTTACATAAATGATCTGGATGCGAGCATAAGAGGTACAGTTAGTAAGTTTGCAGATGACACCAAAATTGGAGGTGTAGTGGACAGCGAAGAGGGTTACCTCAGATTACAACAGGATCTGGACCAGATGGGCCAATGGACTGAGAAGTGTCAGATGGAGTTTAATTCAGATAAATGCAAGGTGCTGCATTTTGGGAAAGCAAATCTTAGCAGGACTTATATACTTAATGGAAAGTTCCGAGTGAGTGTTGCTGAACAAAGAGACCTTGGAGTGCAGGTTCATAGCTCCTTGAAAGTGGAGTCACAGGTAGATAGGATAGTGAAGAAGGCGTTTGGTATGCTTTTTTTTATTGGTCAGAGTATCGAGTCAGGAGTAGGGAGATCATGTTGCTGTACAGGGCATTGGTTAGGTCTCTATTGGAATATTGCGTGCAATTCTGGTCTCCTTCCTATCAGAAAGATGTTGTGAAACTTGAAAGGGTTCAGAAAAGATTTGCAAGGATGTTGCCAGGGTTGGAGAATTTGAGCTACAGGGAGAGGCTGAACAGGCTGGGGCTTTTTTCCCTGGAGCGTCGGAGGCTGGGGGGTGACTTTATAGAGTTATATAAAATTATGAGAGGCATGGATAGGATAAATAGGCAAAATCTCTTCCCTGGGGTTGGGGAGTCCAGAACTAGAAGGCATAGGTTTTGGGTGAGAGGGGAAAGATATAAAAGAGACATAAGGGGCAACTTTTTCAGACAGAGGGTGGTACGTGTATGGAATGAGCTGCCAGAGGAAGTGGCTGGTACAACTGCAACATTTAAAAGGCATTTGGATGGGTATATGAATAGGAAGGGTTTGGAGGGATATGGGCCAGGTGTTGGCAGGCGAGACTAGATTGGATTGGGATATCTGGCCGGCATGGACGGGATGGACTAAAGAGTCTGTTTCCATACTGTACATTTCTATGTCTATGAGTGAGCCTCACATTATAGATACTGGCCCCATTCTGGTTCAAGTGCAACCTGCTACAGACTTGCCTACCAATGGACTTCAAGGTGTATACAGCCACTGAGCCTCAGAGTGGGAAGTCCTACACAGAAGCTGAAGAACACATGGGTAAAGGTGCATGGTAGAATATATGGTCAGCAAAAGGAAGAAATTCATCAGTCTCTGTAAGTAAATTATTAAAGAAACAAATATACTTACATAGTTGGAGGATTAATGAGCATTCAGAAAATAAATTGACAGCAAGTTTTTGAAGAAACGAAGCACGGTGCAGGCTACAAAGGAACTCCACTGGCAGAAGTCCATCACAGCCAAGGCAAAGGTAGAGTTTGGGGTAAGTCTGCAGAAGCAGCTGACAAAATTAAACAGACCACGGCAAACTGGGAGAGTTCCACCTGTAGTGAATCTTGAAAAGGAACAAATATTATTTGTGAGATTGAGGAGGAGAGTTAAAGTGGGAAGTAAGTAGGTTACAGGCAAAATGTGCTGCCTGAAAATAAAAGAAGCATAATGATTCCTCTCCCAGATATCTGAGGATGGAACGGAACTTACTTTGAAAACTTAACTAAATCCAAACAGTCCAAAACATGACACTGCACTGAATGTTGCTTGATGGGCTTGAACAAACACACTCACTCTGTCATGATCCACAAAAATATTTCAACAGCTACCTTTAGCTTCTTTGGCTTCATCCCTGTTATTTGGTCAGGGCCTGCACCAGGTAGGAACTGAAAAGTTCCAGCTAAGCATTGCAGTCAAAACTCTTGCCCCATCACAAGGTCCCACTTTCAAATTATAAGGGATTTATTTTAGAAAAGGCAGGTACTTCAGGATCCCAGCAGAGGCTCCCTCTCTAAATATAATACCAGTTTACCAGCCCATTGGATCACGCAGGTAGGTAAAAATAATGACTGCAGATGTTGGAAACCAGATTCTGGATCAGTGGTGCTGGAAGAGCACAGCAGTTCAGGCAGCATCCAAGGAGCAGCGAAATCGCCTCGGACCACTTCAACCCCTGGGCATCAATGTGGACTTCAACAGTTTCCTCATTTCCCCTTCCCCAACCTCACCCGAGTTCCAAACTTCCAGCTCAGCACTGTCTCCATGACTTGTCCGGACTTGCCCTATTTGCCTGTCTCCTTTTCCACTATCCACCCCACCCTCTCCTCCCTGACCTATCACCTTCATCCCCTCCCCCACTCACCCATTGCACTCTATGCTACTTTCTCCCCACCCCCACCCTCCTCTAGCTTACCTCTTCACGCTTCAGGCTCACTGTCTTTATTCCTGATGAAGGATTTTTGCCCAAAACGTCGATTTCGCTGTTCCTTGGATGCTACCTGAACTGCTGGGCTCTTCCAGCACCACTGATCCAGACATTGGATCACTCATCCTATTCTGAGGCTGTTACATTCCTGTTAACAGCAGGCTATGATATTGAGCCATGACTGGGACTGAAGTTAATTGGTCTTAGTGGGCAGATGGTCCGTATGCCTATCCAAGATATTGCTGTTAACAGCAAGATCAATGCTTAATTTTGAAAGGATTTTACTTAGGCATCATTTGAACCATTTATTTGGCACTAAACTTGATGTGAAGGGGTGAGCACTGATGCATAGGTAGATAATCCTCACTCGAATTGTAAAGTGCTGCTGGAAAGTGTCCTTGACTTGGTAGCAGTTACATAATATTTTCAAGTCTCTTCCTGAAGGCAGCTTTTCAGTCAGGCATGGCTCACATATCAGTCAAATGGCATTTTAAGAAACTGAGTGAGAGCAATATAACAGTATTTTTTTGCCCAAGTGCCACTCATTTCTAAAACAAAAGCAATAAATCTGGGTAACTCACTTCTAGACTTTATGTTGTCTCATTTAAAAAAAAAGGTCTGACTATGATTGTGAATTGACTGTTGCTGTGCAATTAGGAGGAAGGGAGGACTGCAGATGCTGGAGATCAGATTCGAGAATGTGGTGCTGGAAAAGCACAGCAGGTCATTCAGTATCCGAGGAGCAGGGAAATCGATGAAAGTGCTGATGCCCGAAACATTGATTCTCCTGCTCCTCCAATGCTGCCTGAGCTGCTGTGATTTTCCAGCAACCCACTTTTGACTCTTTTGTGCAATTAACAGGCCAGATTCTGCCATTAGCTGTCTGTAGAAAAAAATGATCAAAACATTAAGGTGAAGTTACTGTCACACAATGATAAAACGGACAGTTTTGAATTTGCACAGGGCCATACATTCCATTGGTGTTGGGGCTACAAAGCTCTCCAACTGTGTAGGAGCCTAAGTTCCAAGCTATTATGGGCAATTTTGAATATATGCAGCCCACATAAGCCATTGAAACCTGATCTAGGAGAATGAGTCACTTGCAGAAGTGCTGGCAGAAATTCTGTCCTGCTGCAACAACATGGATACTGAGGAGATTCAACCTTATATTCACTGCAAACATCAATTATTGATTTTTGAAATTAATTTAGATTCTGCAGTAAAGTGAGTTACCACCAATGTGGGAATATCAATATCAGGAAATGAAATGCTTCCACCTTGGCAGTTAGCTTCAGCATCACGTTTTCTTATGTTTTTATGTAGAATAGGTACAGAGCAATTACCTCACTGCAACACTTTAACGCGCTTGGGGAACATTTACTTCTGGACTGATGATGCATTTTTACACATTTGTAAAATTTCTTTGACTGAGAATGTTGAATTCATGTAAACTCTTGGGATAAGGTATTTTCTTATGAGTGACATTAACAAAATGTACACTAAGATGATCAGTTCATATGAGTGTTTATGACATAATTGAATCATTGCATAATTTGCTTGCCCTGATATCTGATCATGTTAATGTAATACATCTAACACTTCACCTGTTTGAGAAAATATTTTGGCATGTTTTTCTTTGAGACATATTCAGAAGTCTGAGTTATGTACATCAGAGGTTCTTTATTGTTTGAGAGCATACATCTTAAATGTGATATTTTGTCATCTTAATGGGAATACGTGCTTTGTTTTTTTTAACCCTATTTTTAAATGTCTTTACAAATCAAGTTTAGAAACTGCTTTATGCAACATTCAGTGCAGTGTCATGTGTTTTAAAAGAAAGCATATCAAACGCCTTCTTCACTTTCCTATCATACCTGTGACTCCACTTTCAAGGAGCTATGAACCTGCACTCCAAAGTCTCTTTGTTCAGCAACACTCCCGAGGACCTTACCATTAAGTGTAAATGTCCTGCTAAGATTTGCTTTCTTAAAATGCAGCACCTTGCATTTATCTGAATTAAACTCCATCTGCCACTTCTCAGCCCATTGGCTCATCTGGTCAAGATCCTGTTGTAATCTGAGGTAACCCTCTTCACTGTCCACTACACCTCCAATTTTGGTGTCATCTGCAAACTTACTACCTGTATCTCTTATGCTCCCATCCAAATCATTTATGTAAATGACAAAAAGTAGAGCACCGATCCTTGTGGCACTCCACTGGTCACAGGCCTCCAGTCTGAAAAACAACCCTCTACCACTACCACCCTCTGACTTCTACCTTTGAGCCAGTTCTGTATCCAAATGGCTAGTTCTCCCTGTATTCCATGAGATCTAATCTTGCTAATCAGTCTCCCATTGGTAACCTTGTCAAACGACTTACTGAAGTCCATATAGATCACATCTATTGCTATATCATTCCTCTTTGTTACTTCTTCAAAAAACTCAGTCAAGTTTGTGAGACATGATGTCCCATGCACAAAGCCATGTTGACTATCCCTAATAAGTCCTTGCCTTGCCAAATACATGCACATCCTGTCCCTCAGGATTCCCTCCGACAACTCAGATGTCAGGCTCACTGGTCTATAGTTCCCTGGCTTGTCCTTACCACCCTTCTCAAACAGCGGCACCACATTAGCCAACCTCCAGTCTTCTGGCACATCACCTGTGACTATCGATGATACAAATATCTCAGCAAGAGGCCCAGCAATTACTTCTCTAGCTTCCCACTGAGGTCAAGGGTATACCTGACTCATATTTTTGGGGAGAATTTAAACTAACCTGGCAGGCTATTGAAATCCTGAGCAAAGATTCAGCAGGGGGAGATGAACAGCCAAAATTAAAAGAGACAGCAAGTGAGTCAAGAAGGCATAGAAATTATAGGTCAGTAAAGGCACAAGGGAGTTTGGTAAAGTTAAATGGAATTTAGTTTAATGAACAAGGCAGATAAGTTGTGGGCTCAAAATAAAACATAAAGCAACATTGTCATTGCAGTCACTGATATATGATAGAGAGAGGGACAGGATTGGTGGCTCCATATTCCAAGATATAGGATCTTCAGGTGTGACAAAGAATAAGGGAAAAGAGGAAGGGATATTGCAGTATTGATCAGGGAGTCAACTCCAGCAGTAAGGAGTGTTGACATCTTAGAAAACTCCTCAAATAAAATGATAATCACATTGCTGGGATTGTACTAACAGTCTGAAAGAAATAAAAGAGCAGGTACGTAGTCAAATTTCAGAGAAGCGTAAAACTAACAGGGCCGTGATAGTAGGGGATTTCAACTTTCTCAACATTAATTGGAATAGTCAAAGTGTGGAAGATTTCCAGAGAATGGAATTTCTAAAATGCATCCTGGAAGTCTTTATTTAAGCCAGTATGTAGTAGGCCTGACAAGAGAAGGGGCTGTCCTGTGATTTAATTTTTGGCAATGAAACCAAGCAAGTAGTTGAAGTATCAATGAAGGAATATTTGCAGATATCAATCATAAACCCATTAGATTCAAGATTGTTGTGGAAGAGGGCAAGGAAGGAGCTATAATCAAAGTTCTAAACTGGGGGAAGACCAATTTTAATAGGGCACTGGAGCTGCATAAAATGTTGGTTGGGCCACAGCTAATGTATTGTGTGCAGTTCTGGAATCCACATTATATGATGGATGTGGTTGCACTGAATGTTGCCTGGGCTGGAGCATTTTAATGATGAAGAGAGATTGAGTTGACTGGGGTGGCTTTCTTTGGAGCAGAGGAGCCTGAAGGTGGACATGATTAAGATGGATAAAATTGAAGGGCATTGATAGGGGAGATTGGAAGGAACATTTTCCCATTGATGAAGGAATCCAATGACTAGGGACCATCAATTTAAGGGAAGGTGCAGGAAGTTTAGAAGGAATGTATGGAGGAATTTGTTTTTTACTCAGAGGGGTGATGGGAATTTAGAATTCATTGCCTGTTCGGGTGGTAGAGACAGTTACTCTCATAATATCTAAGAAGTATTTAGTTGGATCGCTGGGCTGACCCCATGGTTTTTCATTATTGGACTTCACTTCAGGCTCTTATTGCTTGCTTTCAGTGCCATGGGTTGGGTCACAGTGCCACTATATAGTAATTTGAGATCTGTGCGCTTGTGAGTGAACAGCAATAGGCTTTGTTGTATATAAATGGATAATGTGAGAGGTCATTTTACTTGAAACTATACAAGGTGAAGTTCTGGATCCGTGTGATCTGATGTCACATAGTTCCAATCATACATGCTCAGTAGCTATTCCCAGAGTAAAGTTACACTTCCCTGAAAGTACAATAACAGCTGATGGTGTGGTGGAGTCTTTGAGCTTCATTTCCTTTCACCTATAGTTTCTCAGGAATTTCAGACTAAACAAATGATCATAATAAATCCCAGATACCTTTTTCAACAATTTACCTATTAGCTCAATCAGCCATGCAATTGCTTTATTTTCCAGCACCTTCTGTTTGGAAGCAGTGGTCCCAGTTCTATTGGGTAGAAACTATTTTCACTATGAAGAGTGCAAGAAAAGTTCACAGATCAAAGGACCAACACAGTCTCTGCCAGAGCTCTGCTGCCATTTGCAAGAAGGCTGTCTCTGTGTTCCTCACAAAGGTAGTGATTTGGATGGGCTGCTGATGTAACTGAAGTAAGATATTGAAGAGCAGGTTGACATTAAAAGCCATGAGAAAGCAGAACTGTTTAAAATCTGCCTCTCGAAGTCAATGTGTATTTTGCTTAGTTGGACACAGCCTCTTCATCATATGTAAATAAATATTTGTGAAATGAACAGGATAATTAGAGAGCTGAAAATAAAGCAATATTTTCCCAGGGGTGTAACAGTTTCAACACTCCAGTGAATGTTTAGCAAAAGCTCATTATGCACAGTTGGCTGAGATCCTGTGAATGACATCAGAAATACAGGAATTTGATCCCAGTTACCATTTTCACATTTCCACTGGGTCTTCTTGATTCGAGGAAAATGAAATCCATCAGCTTAGGAGCAGAACTTTGCAGTGACATGGTCTCAGCCACATTATTTCTGAGCTTAGAAGAATGATAAAAGCATGAAAAAAATAAAAAAGGCAATGAATTGAATTGAATTGAATTGAATTTATTATCATGTGTACTGAGGCACAGTGAAAAGCTTTGTCTTGCGAGCAATACAGGCAGATCACAGAGTTTGGTAGCATAGATAGTGAATAGTCGGTAAACAGAGGCAAAAACAAAAACACAGATACAAGCAAATGTTAAGAGTCTGAGAGTCCATTCAGTATTCTAACTACAGTAGGGTATAAACTGTTGCAAAATCGGCTGGTGAGGCTTTACCTTCTGTACCTTCTTCCCGATGGTAGAGGTTGTAGAAAAACATTGCCAGGACGGGGTACATCTTTGAGAACGTTGGTGGCCTTTCCATGGCAACGGGACTGGTAGATGGATTCTATAAATGGAAAGTTGGCCTTTTTGATTGTCCAGGCCGAATTCACCACTCTCTGTAACAGTCTCCGATCTTGGATGGTACAGTTGCCATACCAGAGAGAATGCTCTTGATAGCGCACCTGTAAAAGTTGGCAAGGGTATTTGCCATCATGCTAAATTTCCTCAGCTGCCTGAAGAAGAGATGTTGTTGGGCCTATGTAAGCAGCGCATCCACATGAAGAGTCCAAGAAAGCTTGTTGTGGATGACCACTCCTAGGAGCTTGACCCTCTCCACTCGCTCCACCTTTGTGCTGTTATATACTTAACCTTTCCCTACTGTTCATCTGCTCTGAAAATCATTTAATTTTTATATGGTCTGTTTTATTGTCTGTGCAAAGGAATATTGATAGGCCTGAAATTTATTTTGTGTCCCATTTAAATGGAGCAAATTTTAACTAATGTCATTTGGTAGCTAATTGTATGTTGCTGAATTTGGCATGTTTATCTTCTGGTTACTGAAAACGGGGGTTAATTAGAAATAAATTTCTGTATTGCCAGCATAAATTACTGAACAAAACCAATTATATCACTACCAAACTTTACATTAAGTCTATTGCCGAAAGATTCTACTACTTACTAATATTCTACATGAAGGTTGATTCTGAATAATTGTTCCAAGGGCGAATGAGACAATACCTTTAACGCAATCCTCCACCCTCCTTCAGAATTTCAATGGCACGTCGCTGCACTGATCGGATTTCACTGAAGTGAATACAATCAATAACTTTCAGTTAAACAAATGTGTTTGAATTTAATTTTACTTCCACTGCCCTCCCACATATTTGCTTTCCTTGTGAATAATTCAGATCACTTGGCGATCAATGCAATGTTTACAAAGACAGTAAATTATTTTGCCACAAAAGCCTGGATTCACAGTACTTTCTTATGCCATGCGGGGCGTTGATAAAAAATTTGAGCTATTTATGTCTCAAACCCATCATAAACAAAATGACAACCTTAAAAAGGTCCTGTTTCCTTTCGATAAGCATGACAGTCACCCCACAGCAAAACAGTTACATTCCTTGAATTTTCATCCATGCATAACAAAAACCTTCCCTGATTCATTGTCTCACTTGTGTGTCTATCACATCTGTTTAGACCATTCACAGAAGCACTTCTATAGGAATATAAACCTTATCATACTTGGTTTACAAGTGGTTAGAAATCAACACTTTTGAACAGATTAAAAAGGCCTAGAATTGAAGCAAAACTAAAATATTGGACAGTATTTTCCCATTCGCAATTTAAGTGGTTTTCTTAGTGAGACTTATGAACCCAGTCTATCATAGTCCAACATTTCTCATGCAATCTTCCACACTACGCTTCATGAATTATCCAATCAGGCTGTTGTTGCCCTTCATGTCGAATCTTGTCAATGTCAGGCTTTCAGGCGTTCATACCTCTGGTACCATTTTAAACCCTGATTACACACCATTTCAGGTGTTGCAAGGCAGGAGCTGGCCCTCTTGACTGTGCTTGATTTCTCTGGCACAAAGGAAGGAAAGCTCAGATCCACTTTGTGGTCGAGGACTGAATTGTACGCTGGATAGTAACAGTCTTGTTGCTTGCAGATTGCCACAGATGCCAAGGTGCAAGACTGAATCAGCCTAACACTGATAGCTCCTGGGTCAGGGCCCTGTCTGAATCACAAAAGGCATCCAGCAGTGCAAGAGAAAAGGTCCATGATCTCCTGAGCTCTTTAAGGGTAAGTGCCATAATCCATCTGTTACCATACACTCACAGGGCCATCACACACTGTTCTGCCATTGCAAATGTCTCTCACCAAATCTCATATCTACAACTCTCACTCTTTGTTCATCATGTCATCTCAATTACTTTCATTCACTTTCACCTCGCAAATGACTCACCCTTGCTGCTGTTTGTGCTTCTTACCAAAATCACTGGGGTTACCTCAACACCTCCCCTGCTCCTGCATCAACATGAACTGCTCATCCATTCATTTCTGTCTTACTCAATCCCTTCCTTTGTCTCATTGCAGGAAAGCCTGACCCATAAATAGACCAAGAGATCTAAGGGGGAGTGGCAGAAATCAGATGACTCACTGCGTTTCAGGAGAACACTTGAATTAGACGGAGGGGAACATGACTGCATGTGTGGGGATGGGAAAATCTCAATGAGCTAATAATATTACTCCCAATGCTGACTCAATCTGCACATGCTTTTGTTAATCTTTTATAAGTAATGCCCTTTCTTTCCTTCTGGAGGATTTGAAATTCCGAATGAGCTTCACAAAGAGATCAGGACCGGAAACCCTCAGCTTCAATCTTTACATCTGAGCAGGAAGCCAGAGAGGCCGCACAGGATACTGTGGCAAAGCTTTCACCTGCACCCTCCGACAGCTCAAGGACTTTCACCTCCCCACATTCTCCATCTAGATTAGACTTGGGAGCACAAACTGGTGGGCACATCACCGATGCCTCTCCACAGCTGATCAGAGAAGATAAAACCCAGGACTTGGAACTCAGAGGCTTCCTGGAGAACAGACTCCTGTTCAGTCATAGGTAAAGAATGGTTTTATTCCTTAAGTCATCAATGACTTTTGTTATGGACCAGGCCAGACCACTCAAATTATTTTAAGAAGGTAGCCTAGACCCCACTTGTTTTGTATTTTAAGGGCAGATGTGAAGTGGATATCCCAGGTGTGATGCAGCTGGTCAAACCACTCGGGTTTAAGTAAAACAGAATTTATTTAAACACTACAGTTGAAACACAAGCAAAAGAAAGCGGAATTTAGAATCACTTAACTTTTGGAAAAATGAATTGACCCGATACAGCAACTTAACTGAGAAATTCTTCCAATCCAGTAACATTCCATAAACACACTCCTTAGCAAAAAAGGTCAGTTGAAACACAGATTCTTACAGGCAGGAGGGAAAAGATTTCAGTCAGGAATCATTTGCTGAAGCTTGTAACCTTCCTGGACTCTAGCATCTTGTGACAGCCATAGCTAAACTAAACTAGAAAAAAAACCTGAACTGGTCACTTCCCGCTATCGTTAAACTAGGCTCTTCCTAGACCCCTTGGCACCTTTGCCTTTTCAACTTTTGTTAGAAAAATCCAAGGACAAAATAACCTTGTTGAAGTGACAGCAGCATCACACTGTCAAAATGCACAAACAGGCACAGGAATAACAGGGAGGCTTTCCAGAGGGACTCAGTAATCTCAACTGAAGAATGGATGAGTTCATCAACATTATTAGTGCCGTGATAATGCGTCTACAGTTGGGTTGTTGATGGCTATGATGATTCAGATCCAGCATGTTCAAAATCTGCTGGATGTTAGTAAGGACACATGATCCATCATTCCAGCTGTAAGTTCTTGGTATGCATGGCAAGACAAGAGCAGGAAGAGAGACATTGAGCTTACTCCAAGTGTCTTATAAAGACACCACAACCTGGAGAGATTGGTTCCGAGAAAATGAGGACTGCAGATGCTGGAGATCAGAGTTGAAAGTGTGGTGCTGGAAAAGCACAGCAGGTCAGGCAGCGTCCGAGAAGCAGAGGATTCAATGTTTCAGGCATAAGCCCATCATTAGGAATGAGGCTTGTGGATCAGAGGGCTGAGGGATAAATGGGAGAGAGGGTGGGGTTGGGGGGAGGCAGCTGAGAATGCAATACGTAGACGAAGGTGAGGAAGAAGATGAGGACAATGAGGATGGAGGCTGTAGATGGGAGATGGGACAATAAACCTGCAGAGAAGTGGGGGGGGGGGTCTCTGTGGTAGTTTGATGCACTGATCTCTACACTGCTGAAGTAAGGCACCAACTTGTAGACACCTCCTCCTACTGCCACTCCCCTCCCCAACCATGACCTCACCTTCCGTCACCAAATCATCAGCTCCCAGACTATCCACAACCTCATCATCTCTGGGGATCTCCCATCCACAGCCTCCAACCTCATTGTCTGTGAATCCTGCACAGCCTGATTCTACTTCCTACTGAAAATTCACAAACCTGATTTCCCTGGTTGACCCATTGTCTTGGCCTGCCCCTGTCCCATTGAATTCAAGTCTGCATACCTTGACAGTGTCCTGTCCCCCTTAGTCCAGGAATTCCCCACCTATGTTTGAGATACCACCCACGCCCTTCACCTCCTCCATGATTTTTGGTTCCTTGGCCCCCAAACGCCTCATCTTCACCATGGACATCCAGTTTATGTACACATCCATCCACCATGACAAAGGCCTCCAAGCCCTCCATTTCTTCCTCTCACACCATCCCAACCAGTACCCTTCCACCAGCACCATTATCCGCCTGGCTGAATTGATCCTCACCCTGAACAACCTCTCCTTCCAATCCTCCCACTTCCTCCAAACCAAAAGGGTAGCCATGGGCACCCGCATGGGACCCCGCTATGCCTGCCTGTTTGTGGGGTATATGGAACAGTCCATCTTCCACAGTTACACTGGCACCACCCCACACCTGTTCCTCCACTACATCGATGACTGTATCAGCACTACATCATGCTTCCATGAGGAGGTTGAACAGTTCATCGACTTCATCAACATCTTCACCCCAACTTCAAATTCACCTGGACCATCTCAGACACCTCCCTTCCTTTCCATGGTGACCGACTAACCACAGACATCTATTACAAGCCCACTGACTCCCACAGCTACCTAGACTACACCTCCTCCCACTCTACCTCCTGTAAAAACACCATCACTTATTCCCAATTTCTCTGCCTCTGCTGCATCTGTTTCCAGATGACCGACTCCACCTTAGAAAATCCCAGATGGCCTCCTTCTTCCAAGATCATAATTTCCCTAGCCACATGGTCGATGATGCCCTCCAGCGTGTCTCCTCCACTTCCCACACCACCGCCCTTGAAGCCCATCCCTCCCAATGCAACAAGGGCGGAATCCCCTCGGTCTTCACCTTCCACCCCACCAACCTCCGCGTACATCGCATCATCCTCTGCCATTTCTGCCACCTACAAACAGACCCCACCACCAGAGATATATTTTCTTGCCCACCCCTATCACCATTCCATAGAGACCATTCCCTCCTTCATCAGGTCCACGCTCCCCATCAGCCCACACCCCACTCCTGGCATCTTCCCTGCTACTGCAGGAAGTGCCAAACCTGTGCTCACACCACTCCCCTTACCTTTGTCCAAGTTCCCCAAGGATCTAAAAAAAAATTGAGTTTAGGGCAGCATGGTGGCTCAGTGGTTAGTACTGCTGCCTCACACATCAGGGTCCCAGGTTTGATTCTAGCCTCTGTCTGTGTGGAGTTTGCACATTCTTCCCGTGTCTGCTTGGGTTTCCTCTGGGTGCTCCGATTTCCTCCCACAGTCCAAAGATGTGCAGGCCAGGTGAATTGGTCATGCTAAATTGCCCATAGTGTTAGGTGCATTGCTCAGAGGGAAATGGGTCTGGGTGGGTTACTCTTCAGAGGGTTGGTGTGGACTGGTTGGGCGAAAGGGCCTGTTTCCACACTGTAGGGAATTAATCTTAATCCTTCCACATCCGATGGAAATTTACCTGTATCTCCACCGATGTCATCTACTGTATCCTTTACATCAGGGAGACAGGACACCTACTTGCGTACCTCTGGGGCATCCGCACCAACTAACCCCACTGCCCCGTGGCTGAACACTTCAACTCCCCCTCCCACTCCATCAAGGACATTGGTCCTCCATCACCAAACCCTTACCACCTGGTGTCTAGAGGAAGAACGCCTCATATTCCACATTAGGACCCTGCAACCACAGAGGATCAATATGGATTTCACCAGTTTCCTCATTTCCCCTTCCCCACATTATCCCAGTCCCAAGCCCCCATTTCGGCATCGCCCTTCTGACCTGTCCATCACCTTTCCCATCTATCCACTCCACCCTCCTCTCCAACTTTCTCCCTCACCTTCATTTACATATCACATTATCAGCTACCTTCCCCCTAACCCCTTCAAACAAGTAGGATTGGCTTGTGCTGAAAGCTAAAACGTTCAAAATCTGAAATAAGTTCACTTTGATTCCAGCAAACACTTTTAAACAAAATAGAATTCAAAATCTGTTCTGAGACTCACCACTACAATAGCAGGTAGAAAATAATTTTCAGCTTGTCAGATTTGTTAACATCAACAAAAGCAATAAATAAGTACAATAAATGCCATTTTATTTTCAAAATGCTCAAGAAAGATTGTCTGTGTGTTGTTTACTGCCATAGCACATAAGCAGTTAAACTGTAATTGAACTGGCAAGTGTATCCAAAACCTATTGCAGCGAAACAAGGAATAGGACATAAAGAGAAACCATTTCACTCATTACTCTACAATAACAGTTTTTGTGTCACCTGGCATAAGTAGATCTGATCACTAAGACCAACATTCAACACCCACTATCAACAAGATTAAGGCCACTGCATGATCAGAGTTGCAGAAGGGCATGAGGGTTGTGTGATTGCTGCATAGTTCCATGTTGTTACCTTTTGCTAAAACTGCTGCACGGTCCGCAGCACCGAGGTTGTAACGAAGACAGGTGGAGACTACTTTAATCATAAATCACCATTTTATAATTGGATCATTGGCAGAATACTTTTTTAAAAATCTTGTTCTATTCCAGTTCTATGTTACACTGAAACCATGCTTTACCCTAAGGCAACTCTGACTGAAATCTACATTTAAACACTTGAGGATTTGATGAGTTGGTGATTTTAAAATATTTATTAAAAATACACTACATTGTCTGACAAAAACCAAACAAATGGAAAAAATGAATAATAAAGAATGACCACATATTCAGAAATTCTCCGTTTGTTTGAATGTAGTTTCAGCCTGTGCAGGATATTCAACTGCACAAAGAATACAAATTATTTTAGTTCTGTATTTCATGATTTCAAAATGGAGTTCGATGGAGTTTTGTGCATCCACAGGCAAATTCAAAATGGTGGCATACATGGAAAACATGGCAGACATTGAACTGGAAAAGTAATTCATGATAATGCTGTTCAATCATAAAGCTCACTAAATACCATCCATTATTCTACTTTTTCCTGTACTTCATTTTAAACGTTTCACAATATCCTAAATTTTCATTTACAGTTATTGAAATACCTAACTCATATATCCTGGAACACAAACAAAACCTAGTTAGATTCATAGAATTGTATAGTATAAATATAGATCATTTGGCTCATCATGCCGATGCTAGCTCTTTGCAAGAGCTATCCATTTAGAGCAGACCCCTGGATTTGCCGTAACCCCATTGTGGTTTGTATACATTATATTTTCAACATGCCAATTGCTGATCTGTGGCAAAATAGCATAAGTAATGGAAAATAGTTTCAGAGACATGAACGATTCATGTAACTCTTCCAAACAAGTGGGATTGGCTTAGGCTGAAAGTTAAAATGTTCAAAGTCTGAAACAGGTTCACTGCTTTAAGTTTGTTCCCTTCTCATTCTAGTGAGCGTGCAACAGGGGACTGGTGATCAATCCACTCTCAAGAGGCTCGTTGAAACCTTTCAAGAAGCTTGTCTGCTTTGAGTTTGATAGGTTTTCCACAATGACATGACGATTGCTCTTTCTAGGACTTAAAGTGCCTTACCATCACTGTGACAACCAAACTGGCAGGATTATGTATGGCATTGCAGTAAAAGTCAGCAGAAGTCCCTAAAAGTTGCCACCCAGGTTGATAGTGCTGTAAAGGAGGCATACAGTGTGTTAGGTTTCATTGATAATGGGATTGAGTTCCAGAGCCGCAATACCATGCTGCAACTATACAAAACGCTAATGTGGCCACGCTTGGAATATTGTGTACAGTTCTGGTCGCCATATTTTGGGAAGGATGTGGAAGCATTGGAAAAGGTGCAGAGGAGATTTATCAGGATGTTGCCTGGTCTGGAGGGAAGATCTTATGAGGAAAGACTGTGAGACTTGTGTCTGTTCTCATTGGAAAGCAGAAGGCTAAGGGGGGATTTGATAGAGACATACAAGACGATCAGAGGATTAGATTTAAGACAGATGTCAGAGGCAGGTTCTTTATTCAGAGAGTAGAAAGGGTATGGAATGCCCTACCTGCCAATGTAATTAACTCAGCCACATTAGGGAGACTTAAACAATCCTTGAATAAACACATGGATGATTTTGGGATAGTGTAGAGGGATGAGCTGAGAATAGTTCACAGGTCGGCCCCACATTGAGGGCTGAAGGGTCCATTCCACGTAGCATTGTTCTATGTTCTATGTTCTAAGTCCTTTCTGAAAATTAAGGCAACAGTTATCTCACTAGAAATTTGAGGTCAGTGCGACCCAGAATTACCATAAATAGTTGCAGCAGATGCATATTTGACTGGACTAGAAACTGTACTATTCCAAATCCAGGAAGGTGGAAAATAGAGACTCGTCTACAAAGCATCAAGGACATTGACAAAAATGGAGAAAAGGTATGCTGTGGTTGAGAAAGGAACACTAGCAGCTACATGGAAAAGTAAGAAAAAAAAATTGATTCTGTCTTACTGTTAAAATTCACCACAATGTTTGACAACTTTATTGAACACCAAGGAAATTGCATAAATGCCAAGAAGGTTACATAGATTTCATCTAAGACTGATTGGATAGAATGTAATAGCTATAATGGAATACATTTAGGGAAAGTATCAAGCCACAGCAGATATATTGCCTAGGAGTTGTCAAGGATTCCAATTGAACAGCCAGCAAATATGAACAAAAACTTTATTGATGAAATAGAATCTTTCTTCGACCAGCACGGATTTGCTTGCGACAACAAAAAGAACCTGCAGGAATTAAGAGAAGCTCCCATTCTTTTCTGATCTTTCCCTAACACCAGTCCCCGATCTACCCCAGCTCTGCCACCCCAAATCTGACTTTCATTTGATATCTCCCTGACTTTACATGGAGTTGACCACCACTCCAACTGTATCCACCCAACATCATGGTTATTATCCTTAAAAACCACCCCCGCTCCTGTACTGTGCCTTTTTCTGTATTCTTTCAGTCTGTCTTTTCACAATTAAAGCATGCATGCCATGGAGGGTTGGGGCCTAAACAAAATACTAATTCAGTCCCTTCCCCATTTCCTGCCAACCTGCTCTGAAACCTCTTCCCAGTGCTCTTAAGTCAGGGGAGTGGGGGAGCATTTGGGAGCTGTGGGAACTGTACATTGCAGCATTCAGATTTTTCCTGTTTCTGAAAAAAAAACTTCTTTTAACATATTCATGACCATCAGGACCATCAGCTTCCTTCATGCAGGACCTCTAATCTGAATTGGTGTTTCCCCCTTTGAGGCAGTTCTTTGTCCAGTAGCCCAATGTCCTACATCCATACGTGTTGGCATCTCCTCCTTCCTAATACCATTCTTTCTGAGGCTTATTGGCTTGAAACTCATGGAGCTTTCCCTTCGTTTTGACCTCCCCGCCAGCCTCAGTTTTAAATGTCAGGCTCAGCTTCCATATTACGCCTACTTCTATATTTGCAAGATCTTCAGAGTCAAACCAGTTCTCAGCCCTACTCCTGATCCTGAGTGAGCTGTTTGCCACAAGTATCCTAAGCCATTGGGACCAATCAGCAATGCCCAGATAACCACCCCCTGCGATACCTTTGCATAGATTGGCTACAGCTGATCTGCAAATATATTTGGAGCCCCTCTGAGCAAATGCCCTTGTTCTTTCAACCTATAAGAATAGTCTCCTCTGGTTATGCCCCCCGGCTGCCAAGATCTTATCCTGCAGGGCATCTGTGATGCCACAAACCCTCCACCATGACCTTGGTGGCTGTGAGGAGATTTTGATACAAGCTTCCTGTCTAGGGATAACAGCAACAGCCTGTTCATTTCGCCCCCCCCCACCCCACCCACCTCATTACTCCTGTCCATTCTCCCAATCTGTTCAATGAAGTGAATTGAGGACTCTGTCTTAACATGGAGGTCCTGCAAGAATGATTTGCAGCTCAGAGTTGGTGCAAAGCACCCCATAATTGTTCTGCAATGGCCCTTGGACCCTGTTCACTGATGGTGGACCAAACCTTTGCTGTCACAGAGGACACATGGAATTTCCCAACATCTGTTGCTCTTCCTGGGATTGCATACCTGAGACCTTCTGACAGGCTCATTCTGGCCATTCCCATTCCTGGCTAGTTTGACTGCCTCCAGAGCTGTCAGGCTAACCACCTCTTTAGCATTTTACAAGGTTTTGGTAAGCTGTTGGATCTCCTACTCGTACGCCACCACCTTCTCTCTTGCACACTACCCTCATGTCATTAAAGATGTGCCAGCCATGGTTTGTAACCTTTGGATATCCTCTTGAAGTCTCTGAACTTGCATTTGATCTGTACTCCTTCCTTGTGGAGTGGAGATCCTGCAGTAGTTTACTCCATGTCATCCCTTTAACCTCAGACTCTACCTCAAAGACTTCCAACTCTATATTGAGCCTTTCTCTAAATTTTCTCTCACAGACATAACAATTCCACAGTCTTTTCCTGGTCTTTTTGTGTCTTTTGCTTCCTATCCATTCTGCTGCTTTCTGCTGAGGGCAGCCAGAATGGATCATGTCTACAATCTATGACTAGGCCACATTAATCTTCATGTACATTATGAGGAAGTTCTTTCCTTGATATTCAAAATTCCCCTGAAGACATATTCATAGACCAAATCTCTTAGGTGACTCATCAGATCTGTGTGGGTCATTCAGCCACCTTGCTGGGCACAACTGAACTCCCTTATTTAGAGTCAAAAATGTGGGTTTACTTTTATAAATCACTCAAAAGGATGATGAATAATTCAATGGACATTGTTTCAGATTTTGAATAACAAGAGTATGATTAATATGTACTGTGAATCTCAATATGGTACAATTGATGCTGAAGATTCTTTATACGAATAATAACAAAACAAATTTCTTTCCCTTGAATGAAACCCTTCCAGATTCATTACTCATGATTATTAATCTCTCAAAGTTACCTAAGTCCTGGTCAGGAGATGTGGAGCAACGCTTCACGTGGTGTTGGTTAGAGTATTCTGCAGGCTCTGGATGAACTGTTCACCCTGTCTCTTGTCAATGTCCTTGGGGTTGTATCTGTTCCTTGGGGTAGGAGACTTGGTTTGGTCCTGGTTGGAAAGACACAGAGAGATGCTGCTTTGATGAACTGGTCTTGTAGAGCTGTATGCCTTGTTTTTCTTCTTCCCTTTCCCCATGGTTCGGACTCCAGTTATACCATTTTCTGACTGATCTATTCAAATGGTGAAATAAATAAAAATGGTCTTGAGCAGTCCCTGAGACAGAAAGCTTTGTTTGAATTTTTATTGTTTTTAAGCCTCCTCATCTTGCTGATATTTCCCTACAGTGTGGAAACAGGCTATTTGTCTCATTGGATTCACACTAAACCTCTGAAGAGTATACCAGCCCCCTACCCTGTAACCCTGCATTCCCAATGGCTAACCCACCTGCCTACCTGTGCCGATCGATGGATTCGTACACCAAGGTCACTTTGTTCCTCCGTGCTCCCTAGGGTCCTGGGGACTGTATCTCCTCCCACCTGGTCTCCTGGAAAAACACAATCCCTTGTTCTCAACTCCTCTGCCTTCACCATATCTGCTCTCAGGATGAGCAATTCCACTCCAGGACATCTCAGATGTCCTCCTACTTCAAGGAATGTAATTCCACCTCCCCTATGATGTACAATGCCCTCAATCGTGTCTCCTCCATTTCCTGCACCTCAGCCCTCGAACTCACATCCTCTAACCACAAAGATAGACTTCCCCCAATCCTCACATTCCAGCTCACCAATCTCCAAATCCAAGACTTCACCCTCTGTCATTTTCACCATCTACAGTCAGACTCCATCACCAAAAATATAATTCCCTCCCCACACCTATCTGCATTCCATAGGGACCGTTCGCTATGCGACTCCCTTGTTAAATTCTGTTGCCCACCAATCTCCCCTCCAAACCTGGCCACCCTTCCTCCCCCTTTACTTGCATATCCTTTAATTTCATTTATTGCATCCATGGTACTCGATGTGGTCTCCTCTGCATCAGAGAGACCAAGGCTAAACTCATGGAACAGCTAAGGGAATATCTCTGGCATCAACCAACTCCAACTTCCAGTGGCCATCCATTTCAACTCATCCTCTCACTCCCCCAATGACATGTCCATTCTGGGCCTCCTCTGCTGCTTAAACAAAGCCACCCTTAAACTGGAGGAAAAACACCTCATCTTCTGTTTTGGGAGCCTACAATCACACAGCATCAACAGCATCTCTATTGAATTCACTAGTTTCCAAATCCCCCCACCCCATCCGAGATAACAACCCTCTGATTTGACACCGCACTCTTGATCTGACCCAACTGTCCATCTTCCTTCCCATCTATCTGCTCCATCCTTCCCATTGACCTATCAAACCCAGCTCCTATCTGCATCCACCTATCACTATCCCACCCACCTTTGCCCCAGCCCCAATCCCCATCCTCCTATTTATTTCTCAGTCCCCTTTCTATGTCCCAGTCATGATGAAGTGTCCTACCTGAAATATTGACTCTCTTGCTTCTCAAATGCTGGCTGACCTGCTGTGGTCTTTCCGGCAACACATTTTATCAACTCTGAGTCTCCAGCATCTGCAGTCCTCACAATCTCCTACTCTCTGGGGACTTACTATTCATGATAAATCCTTTCCTATTAGACCTTCCCCACAAGCATCACCTCACAATTGTTATTGCTCTGCCCAATTTATGAGCGCATCAATACTAGATGATAGCTAGAGACAGTCCTTCTCATTATCAATAACATTCCAATTTTTGTGTAATCTGTAAATTTCCTAATTGGACAAGATGATTATTTTGTCATTGGAATTCTTTACAGAGACATCGTAAAGGCAGAGGTGTCAAAACGTCTGGAGTATAAGCATAGTTTAACAATAGCAAGACAGTGGCTAGTTCTTCAGTTCAGTTTTTTTTCTATTTTGTTTGGCTTTAGCAGAGAAGCTGCTGGTAACAAGCACAGAAGCCGCTGCAGAGGAAAGATTCCATGCTTCAGCAGATGACCCCTGGTTGACTTCTCTCTCTGAAATCTCTCCTGCCTGTAAGAACCTGTGTTTGAATTTACCTTTTGCCAAGGGTGTGTTTATGAGATGTTACGGGAATTGGAACAGCTCCTTAGTTAAGTTGTGGTATCGAGTCATTTGAGTTTTCAAATAGTTATATTATGCTAAATTCTGTTTTCTTTTCTTTGTGTTTCAACTGTAGCATTTAAACAAATTCTGTTTTGCTTAAAGCTGAGTGGCTTGACCATATGCATCACACCTGGAATATCCATTTCACATCTGCCTTTAAAATATGAAAAATGTAGGGTCTAGGTTATCTTCTTGAAATATTTTGAGGGGGTCTGGCCTGATTTATAACTGTAATTATACTGGGCGGTGTTTAATGCAGTCCTCAGCATTAACCCTTTCAGATCCTTACAGCTGATATAATATTATAAACTTCCACCCCGGCCACCAATACACCTCTCTTCAACCCTTCCCTGATAGTCAGGAGCTTCCTGCTGGCATTCCAGAGCTTGCAGACCTTGTGATGATTGGTCTGGACTAACAGGATATTTATGGATTGAATGTATCTCCCTTTCTCCACAGCTGTGTCTATCACTCAGACATCATGAGATGATGATCAGCTCACAATACGCTACATTCCCATGATCTCATGGGATCTCATTAGAATGGGACACCGTGATGTTTGGAGCTATTGGGAAAAGGACTGAGCTTTGAGCAATTGAGTGATTACACATCAACTGGATTCATGATTAATACTGTGTCTCTTCAATAAGCCTTAATTCTAAGTTTTAACTCCATCCACCTAAAATGCTTCTCCTCCCAATTTGAGTCATGGTCATAGAGTTATAGAGTCATTGAGTTATTGATTCATAACATCATACAGCATGGAAACAGGCCCTTTGGCTCAAATTGTTTGCGCCAAACTTGTAGACTTTTGAAAACAAAGGACATTTAGGTGACTTTCTGAAGATAGTGAGAATTGCATCCATTGTCAAACCAAATATATTTGACTGTCCAACTGCAACCTGCTAAGTTTCACCCATTCTTTACCTCTCTGTATGTTTATTAATCCCTATCACTTTATCACCCTGAAACCTCCCTTCCATTTCCATCTATGCTTCCATTAACATCCCCAATTTTATACCTAATTCCATGTTGATTCCAGGTCTCAATTTCTCTCCTAACCCTCTAAACTAACATTATTGAAGAAAACTGAACCATCACTTTCCATAACATCCCCACTATGGGACTGCACGCTTTGGACAGCCAGCTCCCTGGTGAATCTTCCTTTCCAGCCCTGAGTGTCGCAGGACAGAAATGTAAAACCCATCCTTCCATCATGAGAGAGATAGTGCAACCCCTCTCCCTCAACTCCCACCTCCCTGCTGACAGTGGCCCACTCCTGGACAGACAGAGGCCAAGCCTTGCCCACCCTCAGTGTCTCTTCTGTTTTAACCTGCCTCATGGGTAAAACCACCCTCCACCCACTTGGTGCTTGAACTGCAGTTGGAGACAATGCAAAACAACTTAATTCAAGCATTATTTAAAGGGCAAATCAGCAAGTGCTTACTGTGATGTCCAAGAAGAAATGAAGGTCACCACTTTAGGGGTGAGCAGATACCAGATGAATAGTGAAAGGACACATGCTTCAATGTATGGCAGTAGTGAAATGTTCTTGAGTTAACACATCATTTCTTTAATTAATGATGCTTTTAGTGATCACATATATAGGGTAATATATAAATTGTAACTGCAAATAGTAGTGCATGCAATTCTTTTAATGAAAAAGGGGCTGTTTTAAAAAATGCAATTGTACATTTACTTAGCAACTGGTCCTCTTATGGCACATTGGTATTGGTGTTGCCTTTGGTCCAGCAGGCTTGGCTTCAAGACCAACTTACTCTAGTAGCATATTATAAAATATCTGAACATGTTGATTAAATGTGTCTTACCTATAGTGACTTGTCAGCGACATGTGATCTACACCTTTGTTATAATGCTTTTGTGTTTAATCCATAGCAGTCATTAAACATACATCAGTTGGAACAGATGCTGCCAGAGCAGCCTGCCAACATTCTCCTTTTTTATTGTAGCTCCACAGCGTTGTTTGCAAAGCCTGTTAAGTGCATAACATTGAGCATTCAGTAAATTAACTGAATAATTCTGGTAGAGCAAAGCATGAATCTTCTTCAATGTGTTTTTATTCTCTGTAAATGGGCATTGTATAACATTTAAATTTCAAATGAGCAGAATTAAAAGCTTAATGTTTTGCAACCATTGAGCTTTCCATTCTGATTACTCGTGACTCCTAGAGAATTGTGAAATTGTACTGGAAGGGTTTTAGTCAATCCTCGAAGATAATAAGATCAGAAAGCACTGCATTTTCTGTTGCGCTTGCCTTCATACCCACTGGCTTTTTAAATCTCAAGTGATTGTGATGTCTATCCCTCACACTCACATCAGTAATTTCATACATTACCATACTTTTTCTTAAATGTCCTTTCGTGGCTCAGTGACACAACACATTAGATCACTAGATTAAAAGGAGAATTCAAGATTAACTCTGAATGAAGATAGACAGAGACCATTTTATGTGTTTCATACACCAAATATCACATTTGCAGCATTAACAGTAAAAAATGATGCAATAAAAGACCCACTTCAATGATTCAAAACATACATCTATTGAGCCAAAAACTGTGTAAAATTAAATTGAAATGTACTGGCATTATGAACAAGAGATGTAACTAAGGATGGTTACCAGGTAATTGGAGACTTGGCAGAGACAGGAAGGGTAACAACTGAGAAGAATGAGACTATGGTCTAACCTGACTGGAGAGAGACAATAAATGTACCCTAGAGCTCAGGGCCTTCTCAGGGCAGAACGATAACTGAGCAAAATGGGACACCAATTGGCAACTGAGCAAAGTTTGAAACCCACAATCCAAGACAGGCATCATAGAAAAGTTCTGAATTGATTAGCTATTGGGCAGCTGTTGGTCCTTAAACGTTGCTTAATCTAAACAAAAGTTTGACAAGTCAGGTAAGGTATAATTAATGTATACAGTACTTGATATTTTTATATTAGGGAAATAAACAGTTGGGATTAATTTAAATGTAAGTCACTGTTGGACAATTTGACCAGGTGGAATGATTCTCCTGTATGTGTGGGAAGTCAGGGCAACTTGTAGTGTCCAGGGTGACCATGTATACAGGAAGTGTCTCCAACTGTAGTCTCTTAAAATCCACATGATATAGATTTGGCAGGTTCATTAAAAGATGTGATGGTGGTCAGGTAGTGGTGAATATTTAAGAAGCACGGCAACTGTTGTACATTCCTATCAGGTGCAAAATCACACGAGGAAAAGTGGTCCAACCATAGCTAACAAACTAAACTAGGATGCTCAAGCAGACAGAATAGAAAAAGGAGAATGAGTCAATTTAGTGTATTTGGATTTTTAGAAAGCTTTTGATTGCAGGTTAGTGATCAATTTTAACGCACATGGCATTGGAAGTAATATACTGGCATGGATTGAGAATTGGTTAGCGAGCGGAAACAAGTTAGGAATCAGTGAGTCTGTTTGCTGAGGAAGATCGTTAGGTACTGCAGGGATTGTTTGGGACCCACTATTCACAACATACATCAACAAGTTGGATGAGGGAATCTGGTATAATATTTCCAGATTTTCTGATGACATAAAATTAGGGAAGACTGTGCATGATGAGGATATTGCAAAAGAGGCTTCAGGGTAATGTAGAGAAGTTGAGTGAGTGGACAAGTACATGACAGATGCTGTATAACATGATTATGCATGACATTATCCACTTTGATAGGAAAAACAGAATGGCAGAGTATTCTTTAAATCATATCTGACTGGGAAATATTGGTGCACAAAGAGACCTGGGTGTCCTTGTACACCAATCCCTGAAAGCAAGCATGCAGGTACAGTGAGTAGTTATGAAGCAAATGGTATATTGGCTTTTATTGCAAGAGGATTTAAGTACAGGATTCAGGTGTCATACTGCAGGTGTAGAGGCTTTGCTGAGAGTGTGGTGTGTGGTTTTGGTTTCCTTTATAATGAAATGATATACATGTCATAAAGGGAGCATAACAAAAGTTCACCAGACATGCCAGAGATGGCAGGTTGGTTATATGAAGAATGATTTGGTCACCTGGACATGTATACAACTAGGAGAAAGTGAGGACTGCAGATATAGAGATCAGAGTCAAAAAGTGTGGTGCTAGAAAAGCACAGCCAGTCAGGTAGCATCTGAGGAAGTATCCGAGGGTCCGACATGTATCCACTTGATTTCAGAACAGTGAAAGGAAATTTCATTGAAACATATAAAGTTCTGAATGGAATGGTCAGATTGGATGTAGAGTTGATGTTTCTGATGCTGGCATCGTGGAGAATTAGCAAGGGAGGGACACTTTAGTACAAGGGTCCACAGCCTCAGGACATACAGTAGTCCATTAAGGCTGAGATGGGGAGAAATTCCTCCATTCAGAGGGTGATTAACCAGTAGAATTGTCTACCATTTAAGGCTGTGGAGGTCAAGGCAACAAATATCTTTCAGAAAGAAAAAGAGATTTCTAGATACTTCATGCTCCAAGGGATAATGGGGTGAGTGTATGAGTATGGGTTGAGATAGCAGATCAACCGTGATCATGTTGATGGGCCGGATGGCCTGTGCCTGCTTCCACATATTTTTCTATGTCTTGTGATGTGACCCATGTGTTCTACTCATGTCTGTACAGCAAAATAGTGATTGTACAGAAAGCTCATTAAGGATTTACATTTTAAATAATATGACAGAGATTCTGAGACTGGAGTAGTCTTAAATAGGCCAAGCAGACATTATTAAACAAGCCTGTTTCATTTAGTTAGGTCTGAATTGATATGGGACTTTCCTTTCCTTTTGATCTGATAGCAAACTACTTGTCTGTTTTACATGTCATCTGACAGAATTTTGATGGTTGAGGGGACGTCCCTCATGTCTGTCTGGCCACCTCTGGAAGATTTTAAGTAACAGTTCAATGCCAGTTAACTGGGTTTGATTGACTAAATTTCTGACAGTTAGACTGCACTTAATTTTACTTATTCTGTCCTCATAAATGAGTAGTTTAAAATCAGAATGCGGATTAGGCAGGAAATCTAAGAAAAACACTCTGGGCATCTTTGACAAGGCTGGCATTTCCTGCCCATCCTCAGCTGCTTGAATATATTCAACTGAAGTGATATGTTTGATCATACATCGGCAGCCTCCATATGGGACTGAAGTTTCTTATAGAGATGAATTTTCTTGTTCCACACTTGGGCTGCAAGACTGCTTATATTAATTTGTACTTATGCAGTTGGGATCAACAACTATTGGACTTTAAATTATATATGTAGTGAAAGATGGTGTTCATGATCTCTCTGTTTTGAGATTCTGCTCGCTGCAGCCCCTAAAGGGACTGGTGCTGTGTATTAAAACATAATCCTTTCTACTTGCAAGGGCATATAGGCCGCAAAAATTCCCATTCATCAATGTAACTGTGGAATTGCTTCTCCAACAAGTGAAGCATCACTAATTTATATTTTTATAATGTAGTGATTTATGTAGTAAAGGATCAAGATCTACAGCACTCTCCCAACCTCCCCATTGTGATAGGGGCTGGCTAGCAAGGTGTTTAATAGGGCGTTATAACAGTAGTGCCATGCCGGGCACGATACCCATCTCCTTACATCTTACCAGCAACAAAGAGACATCAGACAGCCCATTCACCCATTTGCCAATGAATGACTAGTTGAAAGTCTCATGCCAACGTCACTAGTATTTTGCCTATGTTGCTTTACATGTCATCTGGCAGAACTTTGAAGGTTGAGGGGGCATCCTCATGCTTGTCTGGTTACTTTTGGAAGATCTTAAAGTAACAGTTCAATACCAATTGGGAAAATGTCTTGATACTCCAGACCCACTATTCCCAAAGTTCCCAAGTTAATGATCTAATCAAAGCATGGAAAGTCCCCAGTTCACCTGCTTGGTGATATCAGGTTAACAGAAAACACTGAACAAGTTCCTGTACTTAACAAGAACTACTGTTTATTACAAATAATTTGTTTCTAGCCACACATGAACAGAACTATGAGCTAACAATATATAATCCAGTTAGTTGAATCACAAACTTTCCATCTCTCCACTTCACTTTTAAACCTAAAAAACAAAAACAAATGGTATTATGGATGGAAACATGATTCATTAGCATTAGTCCTGCAAGACACGATGAAATGTTCCTTTTACTTCCAAAGATCTTCTTTGTCTGATCTTCTTCTCCAGGTTTTTTCAGGAAGCAAGGGGCATTAATTGGTAAACTAATGAGAAAGTCTCTTACTGGTTAAAGGCAACAGCTTACAGCAGCTGACAGAAGAAAATAACTAGCTATATTCTAGCTTCAGGAACTTTTACTGCGCTGATATAGAGACAGCTTGCTTCATCCAGTCTTGTGACTTTCTGCCTCTGTATCATTCATACACACAAACTAGTCTGCTGACCAGAAACCAATCAGAGACAGACAATTGTTATCAGGCTAATTTCCTTTTGCATCTATGATTGGCCACAATTGTACAAAACAATTAGCTCTCTGTTACCGGCCAAATCACACTCTGCACACACACACACACACACCCCACAGTGCTGTATCTTCATAATGCCACCCCCCCCACTGATTGAACAAAGCAACAGTGTAAACACCACTCATAATGAGTTCCAGTGATTTGTTTTCAAATGTGTAGCAATTCCTTCCTCAATCCTTGGTTTTAAAAATAGTTCTTCTCTATTTTAGTCCATAATGAAAAACAAAAAAACAATGTTATGGCTTATGTTTTTTCCAAATGCCACTGTAGTTTGGGCTTTGCAACTGGCAGGATATTTGTACTTGGTGCAGCAATGTTTGTGTTAGTGCATGTAGTGTATGAACTAACTGTGGGTACATTGATGTTGTAAGATTCAATAGACTCTCTGTCTATATATATATAGTATAGTCATAGACGTTTCAGTCTCTAGGCTAAAATTAAATTGATCAGTTACAAAGAGTAGTACGCTACCACCAGTGAGTCATGTTTCAAATGGCTCCAGTTAAAATGGATCTTGAGATCTTTGTATCTTCACGTCACTTAATATGATAATAATATCATGAGCAAATCACAATGTTATGTTGCATAATAACTGAAAATGTGTTGCTGGAAAAGCACAGCAGATCAGGCAACATCCAAGGAGAAGGTGAATCAACGTTTTGGGCATGAGGCTTTCTTCAGGAGACCTTCTATATTGCATAATAACTGAGACAAACATAACAGCTACATTGATCATCATTGTTGTGAAGTCTCAGAGGTGATTTGATTTGATTTGATTTGTTATTGTCACATGTACTGAGATACAGTGAAACAATATTGTTTTGCATGATAATCAGACAAATCATGCCTTACATAAGTACATCAAGGTAATAGAACAGAATGCAGAATATAGTGTTATCGCTACAGAGAAGGTACAGAAAAAAATCAAATCCAGTATATGCAAGGTCCATTCATAAGTCTGTTAAGAGCCTTACTCAGTTGACATGTGTATGTATGGTTAGTGTGGGACTCTAGTTTAGTCTGATATTGTCTCTTGGCATCCCTGATGGCTTTGCAAATATTGTGCATAAATCTTCCTCCTATACAGGCTGAATGCTGTCCTCAGAACTAACTAATAGCTGAACGGGCATGATTAGGGATCGGGATGATTCAGCCAAGTGGAGGCTAATTTGTCCCCAGCTCTTCAGCTGGGCGCTAGGGAAAACCCTTCCAGGTAAATTTAGACTTAAGATGTCACAATTAACCACAAAGGACACCATGTATGATACCAAAGTATACAAGGAGACATTTACTCAGTTGTCCAAAAGCTTAGTGAAAGGGTGAGAGAACGTAAGGCATATTTTGAGGAAGGACATTGAACTGAGACATAACTAAAAGAACAGCCACTGTGGAATGATTAAAGTCTGAGATACTGAGGAGTTCAGAATTCGATTAGTAATGATATCTTAGAGGGTTGTGCGGCTGATTGAGATGACAGAGATGGTGAGGAAGCAAGGTCATGGATGAATTTAGAAACAAGGATGTGAAATTTAGAAGGGAGATAATGAGGACTGCAGATGCTGGAGATTCAGAATAGGTAAAGTATGATGCTGGAAAAAGCACAGCAGGTCAGGTAGCATCTGAGGAGCAGGACTGATGAAGGGTCCTGTCCAAAGTCAATTCCACTGCTCATCAGATGCTGCCTGATCTGCTGTGCTTTTTCCAGCATCATTCGCTATCGATTCGGAGAAATTTAAAACCAAATACTGATTGAACGGAGTCAATGCAGGTCAGTGCAACAGGGACTGGGACAGGGATTCTGTCAGTGCTCAGTAATTGAGGTCCAGGGCTCTATGAGTTTACAGTGGTTAGGTCAGGGGTTGGGCTGTTGTGTTTGTGTTGGGTGTGGCACTGCTTTGCAATAGTCAAATCTTGAGGTAACAAAGACATGAATGAAAGTTTCAGCAACAGTGACAAGGTCCAATTGAATAATCTTACAGAGGTGGATAAAAATATTCTTTGTGAAACTGTGAATCTGTGGTCAGAAAACTGTTTTCAAATCATCAATTATGATCAGGACATTACAAAAATGTTTGATTTATTGTCTAATATTGTTTTGGGGTGAGAGATGAACTAAATGTAGAACTGGGCCAAAAACAGTGATTTTTGTCTTCCTAAAATTAAATTGGAGGAAATTTACGTTCACCCTGTACTGGATGTCAAATAAAAGCCAAATGATAATTTAGCAAGTGTGGAGTAGTCAGAAGAGTTGAGGGTGAGGTAGAGCTGGGTGTCATCAGCATAACACATGAAAGCTAGTGGTGTGACGAATGAGCTATGTTTCCTCACCATCGCCAGTGAACCATCATCATGTAGGAGATTCCTGAAGAAGGGCTCATGCCTGAAACATCGACTCTCCTGCTCCTTGGATGCTGCCTGACCTGCGGCGCTTTTCCAGCTACACATTTTCAGCTCATGTAGGCGCTTGTACTATTGAGACTGGGTTAACCAGCAGCACAGAATTGCTGCAATCAATTGTAACCTCTTACTTGGCAGATTGGAGGAATGTTGTCGTTCAATTCAACATCAATCACAACAAAGTACAAAGGGAGAAGCTGGGAGCTCAGCTCATACTACAGGAATACCGAATATGTGGCATTGGAGTCAATAGCCAGGTCTTTAAGTCATCAGCTGCACCTATTGGGAAAATGCAAGACTGTTGCCCCACATTTCCATTCAGTTTGTCTTGAATGGATTAAAATACCTGTAACTTGCATTTATTGATCCAAATATATGATTCTTGTTTATTATTAATAAAGTACCTTTTATACATTACTGTTTGTGTATCAATTTCCATATGCCAGGAGGACATACTGGGAATTCAGGCAAACAGTCAACACACTCTGCTTGCTTTTTCACCTGTGTAATGGAGTGGCAGCCTGTGTTACACATGCTCCTGGTGCGCACTGGGCGCACTAATTCCTTAAAAAAAACACTTTGACATATATTTTACTTACTGAGGTTATTCCAGCTTTCAATTATTCTATTTAGGCAGTATGTTAGTCCCAGTGCATGATGTGGTTTTCTTTCTCTGAATATTTTGCGACTAACAGAAGCAGGTGGTCGGCTAAGGTTTCTTCTGGATTGACGCAGTTAAGTAAGGGATTGTTGCCAGCACCAGCCTGCAATGAAGTAGCTAATCAAAACTAACATCAGAATGAGAAAAAATTTATAAAGGTGTTTGGTGCCTTTTAAAACCCAGACTGCAAATGCTAAATAGTTCTATCCTGTATTGATAGCCTGCATTTTTATTGAAAAGATTATATTTAAAGCCATATTGGAAAATGTAAAGGATAAACATCTAATAATTCCGTTTTCAAAAAAAAGTAACCTTTTACAGAATATTGCTGCTTTCCAGAAATTGCTGTTAAGAAAGTTGTGGCTGATATTCGTCTTTCAAGGCTTTGTATAGTCTTAGGAAATTCCTCTTTTTATTATCTTAAAATAATGTTACCTCCGTCAGCTATTAGTTTTTATCAGCTATTATCACCCATGTGTAATTTGTCTCTCATCTCCAGCAACACCATTTTCAATATAGAAAATATGCATAATGCATGCATTCATCAGGTTAAATATTCACCTCTACCTTCTGAAAATAACATTTCCAGGAGATATTACTAGTTCAACAAAGTGTTTATTGGTGAAATTTGCTTCATTATAACAATGTTCTGGTATCTCTGCAGCATGAAGCTAAAATAATGATGAAGGCTGTTACAAGTTATGGAGTAATGCTTTGATTTGAAATAAAAATTTGAAATACAGAAAATGCAGTTGACAGACTAATAGAGCAAAAACCTGATGAAGGAGCAGTGATTTTTTAACTTTGTATCATCCAGCATGGCATTTCCAAATGGACTCAAGTAACTTTGCCCCTAATTGAATTATTGATTTTCACAGCATGCTTTCTAATTTAACATCCCAGGAAGTTCTACCTTGGACATATTTAACATCAAAGAGTTTCTGAGAGAAACATGTCACAAATCTGGAATGCACAATGCATATTTCATGTTTAATTTTTATAACTACTAATTCTAAGCAGATGATTTCATCTGGTTAAAAGATAGAGAGTCATATAGTAAAAAAAGCATGGAGTCAGATGATTGGTCCTAACTCATTTGTGCTGACCATGTTTCCCAAACTAAACTACTATCACTTGCCTGCCTTCGGCCCATATTTCTATAAACCTTTCATTTTCATGTATCAGTCCAAACGTCTTTTAAATGTTATAACTGTATCTGTATCTGAAAAATGTGTTGCTGGAAAAGCGCAGCAGGTCAGGCAGCATCAAAGGAGCAGGAGAATCGACGTTTCAGGCATAAGCCCTTCTTCTGTATCTGTATCGACCACTTCCTCTGGCAGTCCATTCCACTTGTGAACCACCCTTTGTGTGAAAAAGTCGCCCCTCAGGTCCCTTGTTAATCTTTCTCCAATCACCGTAAACCTATCTCCTCTAGTTTGGACTACCTCACCCTCGAAAGGAGAACTTAGCTATTTACTCTATCCATATCCCTCATGATTTTATAAACCTCTATAAAGTCACTCCACCCCAGTGGTATGCTCCAGTGAGAAAGGTCCCAGCCTGTCCAATATATTTTTACAACTCAAACCCTCCTGCCCAGCAACATCCTGGTAAATCTTTTCTGAACCCTCTCCAATTTAATAATATCCTTCCTATAGCAGGGTGTCCAGAATTGTAAACAATACTCTAAAACAATACTCTAATATCCAGGAAAGGAAAATCTTTCCAAGATATTAAACTAATTGCAGTTAATGTTTTTGCGAAGTGTGCAGTACAATGCCATGAAGGTAGGGCTACTGTGAATGTTTGTAGCATGGTTGATAGAATCCATGTTCTAAAACAAATTGAGTAAGAGTTCGGTGTATTGTAGAGATTTGCTGCACGGACTGGGTATTTCCCTGCCACCAGGAGCATATCCTGCTATTTCCACTCTTATCCAGGCTACACACAGGCTTCTTACTGAGCTAAAAGCCCCTGTGAATATGGAATGAGTCAGATCTGCATTAAAATTAGATGAAATACCTCCACATGTTGGAAATTCAGGAGTCGTCAAATCTCGATTTTAACCAAAGCAGGTATTAAGTACATGCCCTCTGTGCCAGTAGCATCCTACTTAGATATGAATGTATGAAATAGGAGCAGATGAAGGCCATTTGGCTCCTTTAGCCTAGTCTGTGATTAAGTAAGATCATAGCTAATCTGTTTGTGTTTTGCACTTCATATCTCCATCTACCTCCCGAAGACCTATGAATCCTTTGCCTGACAAGAAACGATCCACTTCTAAAAAAATTAAGTAACTCCCACTTTCACCATCTTCTGATATAGCAAGTCTGAAGGTGCACAACTGTCTGAGAGAAAAGAAATTATCCTTAGCTTTGTCCTAAAATGACCCTAATATTGTAACAGTGCTTCCGCTTCTGGACTCATCCACAAGAGAAAAGGTTATTTCCACATCCACCTCGTCAAGATCAACCAGACCTTATACACTTCAATTCAGTCACCCCACACTGTTTTAAACTCCAGTGGAAACAAACTCAGTCAGCCCAACCCCCTCTAAATGCCATCAACCTGATAACCCTCCTCAGAACTGCCTCCAATACAAATATACCCTTCCTGAAACAAGGAGGTCAATACTACATAAAGTAGTCAAGATCTGGTCTCACAAATTTCTTTTATATCTGGAGTATAACATCCTTACTTTTATGTTCTTTTACTTCCATAAAAAAATTATAGCATTTGTAGAAGGTTGAGGCTCAAGCACAGAACCCTGTAGGAGTCCTTTTGTTACATCCTGCCAATCAGATAAAGATAAGAGAACGAGCTCTATGGACTTGTGCCATATGGAATTATAGCATGATCACAACACAGGAGGCTAACAGCCCATTGTATCTGCACTGGCTCCCTCTGTGTGCAAATCAGTTAGTTCCACTTGCATGTCTTTTCCCTGTAGCCCTGTAAAACTTTTCTCTTTAGATAATGATCTAATTCCCCTTTGAAATCCATGACTGAATCTGTCTCCATTGACTGAGGCAATGGTTTCTGGGTGGTAACCATTCACTGCATTAAGAAAAATAATTTTCTTATGGGAGAAACATTCCCCAGACAAGTTAAGCCACAGCCTGTCTTTGTCTAAAAGGCATGACTCTCTAAGAGTGACAATGTTCTAAACTCCTGCATCTCCATTCTCGAATCTTCTAGGGTAAGACAGATCCAGCAGAGGTAACTGAACAGTTCGTAATTAGAAGGAGGTGGATCTGTGAGCCTTTAACATTAATACTTGATACTCGGAAAAAATGTTATCAGCTCATGGATGGGCAAGGAAATCTGTTGCTGATCACCATTTACCCTTCACGCTCAGCTGATGAGTCAATATTTCTCTTTGTTGAGTATCATTTGGAAGAAACAGTAAGAGTAACAAGGATATACTCTGGATGGTAAACCTCAGTGACAAGCACCAAAGTGGTTCAGTCATACCATAACTAACTGAGCTGGCTGAGTCCCTGAACTACACAGAAACCAGACTGGGCGTGAGAGAAACAAAACCTCATCCTCACCTGTTCATCCATCCAGGGTAGAAATGGCAAACACGTAGTGTTTGTGGAAATAAAGATATAATCTTCACAATAGAGTTATGTGTGTGACATCTATCATGGCGTTAAATAGGATTGGTTCAAAATAATTTAGCAGCTCAAATCTGTGTATGTACATCATCACAATCTGAAACCTCATGGACTGATATATATTTCTACTGAGGGCATTAATCAGGGGCACTGGTCCCGAATCAGTGGAGACAGCAGGAAAGCATGTGAGAAACAGCAATAGGCATATTGAAAAATGAGGTGGCAACTTGGTGAAGCTACAACATACCACAAGCATAGTAGATGGCAGAACACCAAGCAATATACAGAACAATCAAGTCCACAACAAATGGATCAGATTAAATTTCTATAGTCCTGCCACATTCAATAATGAATAATACTGAGCAACTGATGACCAATTTGAAACTCCCTAAAATATTACCATTATCAACAAAGGTGGAACTCCGAAGAATCAGTGCAAAAGACAAGACTGAAACATTTGCACCAACTTTAGTGGATGGTCTATCCCCTGAGGGCATGCCAGACATCAGCCAATTTATTTCACTCACATGATATCAAAAAATGATTGTGCTCACTAGGTGCTGAAAAGATTGTGGGTTCAACATCATTACAATATAATGCTGAAAGCATGTGCTGCAGAACAAACTGTACTTCTAACTAAACTCTTCTGTGAAACCTACCTGTGAAAAAATGTTCCGTCCTCTCTGTACTCAAAAGGCAGGGTAATTTCAACTACTGGCCCTTCACTGAACTCTCCGTCATCAGCAAAGTGATGGAAAGCTTTATTGACAGAGCTACCAAACTGTATAAACTCACCAATAACTTGCTCACCAATGTTCAAATTGAGTTCCGCTAGAGGCACACCGATTTAGATCTCAGTCATTACAGCTTTGACCTAATCATGGATTTAAAAAAAAACTAATTCCAGAATTAAAAAGAAAGGAAGATACCAGAGCATCTTTCATGATCTTAGAATATTGTAAAGTGTTTCACTGCCAATAAGAAATCATAATTGTGTAACATAGAAAATGACAGGCAACAGAAAAACAGAAATTGCTGGAAAAACTCAGAAGGTCTGTGGAGAGAAAGCAGAGTTAATGTTTCTGGTCCAGTGACCATTCAGCACAAATGACTATGTCAATTTGTGTGCACTTAAAGCTCCTAACAACAGTGATTTGAATATGGCCAGATAAATGTGATGCTGCTGAATAATTAATATTGACCGGGACACTGGAGATAACTCCTTCACTCTTCTTTGAGACATAGTCATTTCAGTTTTTCTTTTGTGTCTATCTAAAAGGGCAAACCTTGTTTTGGTTCAATGTCTAATTCAAACGATTGCATTTCCCATTGTGTAGCACACCCTGAGTTGCACTGGAGTATCAGCCTTGAGTTTACACTGAAATTGTGGAATGAGATTTGAACCCATAACTATTTGATTAAATGATGAAAGTCAACTAAGCCACAGTTAATAAACTCAAGGTGAGACTGACTGCTGTTAACATCAGCACAATGCTTGAACAAGTGTAACATCAAGGAACCATGGTAAAGTTGAAGTCAATGAAAGCCAAATTACTCTGCTAGCTGGACTGGCACAAAGAAGGCTGGTAGTGTTATTTGAGGCAACTCAAGTCCAGAGACATTGCTGCATATGTTTTCAAAATATGTTCTAGTCTCAAACATCTGTAATTCCCCCCATGGTGATTCTTCTTCCACCATATGATCAGGTGTGAGGATGTTCACTGATGATTGCTCAGTGTTCAGTTCCACTTACAATTGCTTAGATATTAAGACTGTCAGTATCAGCAATAGCTGGGCAGCATTCAGGCTTGGATAGATAAGTGTCAAATGAGATTCATGCTACACTAGGTAATGACTATCTCTAAAAGAGTAAATCTGACAATCCTGTTTGACTATTTGCAAATCTTCCATCATCAATATCCTGGGAGGTTAATATTGACTAGAAATTAAACTGGAGTCATTGAGATACCATTGTGGGTGGCACGGTGGCATAGTGGTTAGCACTGCTGCCTCACAGTGCCTGAGACCCGGGTTCAATTCCCGACTCAGGCGACTGACTGTGTGGAGTTTGCACGTTCTCCCCGTGTCTGCGTGGGTTTCCTCCGGGTGCTCCAGTTTCCTCCCGCAGTCCAAAAATGTGCGGGTCAGGTGAATTGGCCATGCTAAATTGCCTGTAGTGTTAGGTAAGGGGTAAATGTAGGGGTATGGGTGGGTTGCGCTTCGGCGGGTCGGTGTGGACTTGTTGGGCCGAAAGGCCTGTTTCCATACTGTAAGTAATCTAATCAGTCATTGTTAATGGGTAGGCCGCATGATCAGCATGAGTGATACAAGACTTCCAAGACAAGATCTGCATTCCAAAATCCTTCTCAGCAAAGGATTACCAGGAGGGCACAGGAAACACTTCAAAGGCACCCCTAAAGACTTCTGGGAAACAATGCAATAACTCTATCAACTCAGGGAATCTCCAGCCGAAGACAATGCATACTGAAGAAGAGACATCCATGAAAGTGCTAACCATCCCCAGTATCTCTGAATGGTCCAAATGGAAGCCACACACACAGTGGGAATATTGAGGGAAAAAGTGAGCTTTCAATCCTCCTATCTCTTCAAACTCCACCTACCATGCTTGTGGCAGTGTACGGATGAGGCACAAGACTATTTAGTCACAACTGTGGAGGGGAAGAAAGTCATCCTCTGTTTCGATTGTATAAGAAGAAGATTTGAAAACGACATTACCATGTTAGAAGCAGTTCAGAGAAGGTTCTCTCAACTCATTCCTTGTATGAAGAACATGAAGAAAATTTGAACAGATTGGACCTTTACCCATTTGATGCAAAAGAATGAGTGGTCATCTCATAAAATATATATGATCCTGAGGAGTTTGAATCAAATGGATACCAGCAAGATGCTTCCTCTTGAGGGGAAGAGTAGAATTAGGGGACATGAAAATCGGTGTCTATTCATTAAAGTGAAGATGAGGAGAATTTACCTCCTCAGAAAACAGTGGAGGTTGGTCACTTGATGAATTGAAAGATCTTTGACAATCAAAGTGGGTAAGAGTTATGATGTGGAGCTGAAACCAAACAGATCAGACATGATCTTATTGAATGGCAAAGCAGACTTGAAAGGCCTTCTCTTAATCCTAAGTCCTTTGATCTTAGAGAACTGCAAGAAGCATGGAGAAGAAGGAATCCCATAGCAAGGATATATAGACAGAAGATAGACTATGTCCAGATGTCAGAGTGGCAGATATTGGCTATTGCTGTGGCCTGATTCCATTGTAATTCACTGGTAGCCTTCCCTTTCTTGAAAAACTGTATTCTTGCATTTATTCTTCCACAAACCTTAATGTTACCAAAGTGTGGAGTATGAACTGTAGCAGAATGAATAATGAGGTTCATAGGCTGATGACATTGCAGGCAGATTCTCTGGAAAGCTTCATGGCTACTGATCTCCTCATTGATCTCCATCCAGGTTTACATTATTAGTTGGGGAGGTTTATTCTTCTGGTACCTGGGGAGTTTTCTTTCCTCAGTATAGTCTTGAGAAGAACCTGCAATGGGTCACCATTGAAATGTGCTGTCAGCATTCCCTCACATTTTCTCACTGGCATCCCAGGCTTCCAGAACTGGAACTCAATGCCACAATCAGTAGGCCAACACTGATTACCATGCATGGAATATCAGAGCAACTGTGCACATGCACAACTGCATAGTTTCGGGTGAACGTTGCATGGCATCACCCAAAATTGTCCCTTTGTTAATTATCATCTTGTATCTCAGTCTTTCAGAATGACAGCCTCACTGTTCAGTCAACCTTCTTACACTGGGAGGCATGGTCTGCAGGCTGGGCTTTCAAGGAACATGGGATCCTCCAGATAGACTGGGTTTGCTATATTACTGCATTACTCCCTGACCAGACAGGCAATGGGCCGTGAAAACTGTTACTTGACATCATGAGATGTGACACTCTGGTACAGAGATCCTGACTCACAGTCACTCCTAGCTCAGTGCAATGGAGTCCGCGTACTGTAATCAGATATCGATACAATATGTAAATGCAATACTCCAGTAAGCTCAGAATCTGACTGTGGTTGCAATCTTCTCACACTCTGAATGATGTGGGCATTGGCAAGAACATTGTGAAAATCATGTGAAAAGGGTAAGACATCAATACCAACACGTTGCATTTTCCAACCAAGTGTTGGAAAGCAGCTTGAGATTCTTGCTGGGAAATAGTGAGAGGCCTATTTGTTTGGAATAGCAAACAATAATAACTTGTTATGAGTTAATCTTATCCCATTTACATGCAGTTTCCCGTCCTCCCAGCTGCCACTAGGTGGTGACAGTTCCCGACGTTGAAGATCAGAGTGGCTACCTGGTGACTCTAGCTCGCCAATTGTTTTTCTGATTTGCCATCATGGACAACATCACCAACATCTGAGGCACACTCCATAAGCAGTGACCAGCTCGCACCCCATTTAGAATTAGAATCAAAAAGAGGTTTTACTGCCATGTGTCCTCAAGTACAGGAACACAGGAGTATCATGAAAAGTTTACAAAGTTGCCATTCACGGTGCCATCTCAGGTACAAGGTACAAAATCTTCAGTAAAATTTTGAAAAATAAAGAAATAAGTTAAAAGTTCAACATTACAGTTCTTCTCAGTATAAAATAATAAATAAATAGTAGTAATTTTGGACTGAAATGGGGAGGATTTTTTTCATGCTGCATGTAATTAAGTGAGTGTGAGGTAATAGAGAGAAGATGTTAGCGTTTATCCTGGAGTGCTGGGCATTCTTCCACATCATGGTTACCGCACTGAGTCTGACAGTAACTTCAGTCCTGGCTGGCCTAGTCTTGTGGTAAGGCCTCCTTTGCTAGTGCTGAAGAAAGAAGATGGCCTTCCTCTCCAGCACCCATTCACCAGGATCAATTGGTATGCCAACTTCCTTTTGTCAGACAATCTCCAGGGAAGTTGTGAAGAGCTATTTTTAGCCTGCAGTATTTGAACTGATGCACAGCTGGGATTTAAATATGACATCAGTGGCACGAGTCCCTGAATATCCAGGTAGCAGTGAGAATATCTGCTGCTTGGTGAGTGCACAATAACGCAGTCCCTTAAAAGGGTGACACATACATACTGGGGTGAGCAGCAGAGAACTTTGTGAGATTAGTCACTGGATAGGAAACTTCCATGAAACTGCTGAAAATGATTGTGCAGGAGCGTTTCTGCAGTACCTGTCATACTTTGTGAGTTCTGAAGTACAATGGGAAATGAGACCTTTGTACCCTCAGGACATATGTTCTGATGGAGTGATGATTTCATAAGCACATCTTCGAAAGACATACTGACATCCTGATCATGAGACAGAACAACAACGGCCATATAATCTATTGACGCTTAAAGCTTTCATGATGTGGTCTCAAATAAAGACTTTGCACTCCAAAACCATACTGGTTAGTTTTCATGTATCTTTCACATTGACTTTGGAACATGCATGAACCTTTAATATTCCTTGAATAGTTTCCTTTTTATTCAGCATTTCATAGCCCTGTAGCCTTAAGTAGCCTACCTGTCAGCATAATTCTAAATCACGTCACATTTTACTAGTTCCCTTGAGCTTTGTGGATCACTGGTGCACATCTTAACTTTTGTTACCTAATTTGATGAAAGACTGGTAGAAGCATACAGCATGGAAACAGACTCTCCGACCCAACTCTGTCATGCCAACCAGATTTCCTAAACTGACCTCGTCTCATTTGCTTGCGTTTGTCCCATATCCCTCTAAAGGTTTCCTAACTATATACCTGTCCAAATGTATTTTAAATGTTGTAATTGTACTCATCTCTACGACATCTTCTGGCAACTCATTCCAAATATGCACCATCGTCTGTGAGAAAAAGTTGCCCCTCAGGTCCTTATTAGATCTTTCTCCTCTCACCTTAAAACTATGCCCTCATTTTGGAATCTCCTAGCCTGGGGAAAAGATCTTGCAATTCACCTTATCAATGTCCCTCATGATCTTATAAACGTCTATAAGGTCACCTCTCAGCCTCCTACGCTCCAGAGAAAAAGTCCCAGTATGTCCAGCCCCTCCTTACAATTCAAAGCCTCTGGTCTTGGAAAACATCATTGTAAATATTTTTTGCAACCTTTCCAATTTAATAACATCCTTCCTATAGAAGATCAGAGTTATGTACAATTTTCAAAAAGTAACCTAACCAATGTCTTGTACAGCCATAACATGACATCCCAACTCCTATACTCAATACTCTGACTGACAAAGGTCAGTGTGCCAACGACTTATTTACCATTCTGTCTTTCTGTGATACTATTTTAAGGAACTATGTACCTCCACTTGTAGGTCTCTCTGTTCGACAACACTCCCCAGGGTCCTACGACTGGCCTTGTAAGTCCTGCCATGGTTTCATTTGTCGAAATTAAAGCCCATCTGCCATTCCTCAGCCCACTGGTCCAGAACAAAGATCAAAGAACAAAGAAAATTACAGTAGAGGAACAGGCCCTTCGGCCCTCCAAGCCTGCGCTGATCCAAATCCTCTATCTAAACCTGTCATCTATTTTCTAATGAAATGTATCCCCCTGCTCCCTGATCTCTCTGTACATCAATTTTCCCTAGGACTTTTCCATTCACCGTATGGTTCACTCTAGAATTAAATCTTTCAAAGTGCATCACCTTGCATTTGCCAGGATTGAACTCCATCTACCATTTCTCTACCCAACTCTCCAATTTATCTGTATTCTGCTGCATTCTTTGACACTATCTGCTACTCCTCCAATCTTAGTGTCATCTGCAAACCTGTTAATCAAGCAACCTGTACCTTCCTCCAGATCATTTATGTATCTCACAAACAACAGTGGACCCTGCACGGATCCCTGCGGAACACCACTGGTCACAGCTCTCCATTTTGAAAAACTCCCTTCCACTTCTACTCCCTTTCTTCTGCTGCTCAGCCAGTTCTCTATCTATCTAACTAGTACACCTAGGAACCCATGCAACTTCACTTTCTCCATCAGCCTACCATGGGAAACCTTATCAAACACTTTACCGAAGTCCATGTATATGACATCTACAGCCCTTCTCTCATCAATCAACTTTGTCACTTCCTCAAAAAGTTCTATTAAGTTGGTAAGACATGACCTTCTCTACACAAAACCATACTGCCTATCACTGATAAGCCCATTTTCTTCCAAATGTAAATAGATCCTGTCCCTCAGAATCTTCTCCAGCAGCTTCCCTACCACTGACTTCAGGCTTACCTGTTACTCTTATTAAACAAGGGACCAACATTAGTAATTCACTAATCCTCTGGGACCTTACCCATGTTCAAGGATGGTGCAAAGATTTCTGTTAAGGCCCCAGCTATTTCCTTTCTTGCTTCCCTCAGAACCTGGGATAGATTCCATCTGGACCTGGTGACTTGTCCACCATAGTGCCTTTTATTATACCCAACACTTTCTCCCTCTTTATGCTGCTTTATGTCCAGTTGATTATAATTCCGTTGTACTCTTCGATAACCTTCTTCATTTTCCATTATACAACCATTTTGGTGTCATCCATAAACTTACTGACCATATGTCCCATATTCTCAAATTTTTATACAAACAACAAACAAGAATGGTCCCAACACCAATCCTTGTGGCACACTGCTGGCCACAGGCCTACAGTCTGAACCCCAAAAATCTTTTACTACCACCCTCTATCTCCTACCATCAAACCAATTTGTACACAGTTGACTCATTCTTCTTGGATCCCACATAATCTAACCTTATGAACCAATTTATCATGCGGAACGTTGTTGAAGGTCTTGCTAACATCCATGTAGATAGCATTTACTATTCTATGTTTATCTATCTAATTGGTCACCTCTTCAAAAATCTTAATCAAGTTTGTGAGACATGATTTCACATGTACAGAGTCATGCTGGCTACCAGTAATCAGTCCAGGTGGTATGTAACAGTGGAACATGAGTATGATTGTGGCTTAGATTGATTCATGGGTTGACTTTCACAGCTTCTGTTTCTTAATTGTGATTCTATCCATCATTGTTAGTTAACTCCTTACCTGGTGAAGATGTCCTTCTTCTGTTCATTATTATCCTCCTCCTGATGCTTATTCATTGATCCCTGCTGCTGTGATGGATCTTAAGGAACAAAACAAGAATTAACACCCTTAGCATTAACTAGATAAAGTAAGGTGTACAAGGAGCATATGGTTGAGTGTGTCTGCACAGAGATGCTAGAATAACTGTGCATGTGTGAGACCAGAAGCTAACACCATTGACTTTATCAGTTTCACTAGTTAGAGTAAAGTTCCTCTCTAGCAACATCATTTAAGGAATGAGACCATAATGGCAGGGGAGTTCCCTCAGATGTTTTTCCTTCTGTGGGATTGTGTGCTAGATTTCCCAGGCATTACAATAAATGAATTAGGTGAAAGCTCAGAGCTATCTCAAATGTGGCATTGGGCACCTGATGTAAGCTCTCTGGTGGTATTGCTATTATCAAAATGTTTTTCTAGTCAGGTAGGTTCTGCTGAAAAGGTGGTAAAACATAATTTAAAACACAAAGTCGATGATTGTGGTTAACCAAAACTGTGAAGGATTTTATCATGTAACTCTTAATTTTAGGTTTATAGACTTGTTGCCATCCAGGAAATACGTGACTATTGTCACTGCCTTACTTTTCATCATTTGGTGGGGCTGGTGTTGGACTGGGGTGGACAAAGTTAAACATCACACAACACCAGGTTATAGTCTGACAGGTTTACCTGGAGGCTCTAGCTTTCAAAGCTGTGCTTCTTCATCAGGTGGTGCCTGATGAAGCACCTGATAAAGGAGCAGCGCTCTGAAAGCTAGTGCTTCCAAATAAACCTATTGGAATATAACCTGGTGTTGTGTGATTTTTTTTTACTTTCATCAGCTCTGTCCGACAGTTCCTTTTGGAAGCCTTTCTAAATGAAATGGCATAGAGTCACATGGATGCATCCCAGTGCAGCTGGCTGATCTAAGCACATGGGTTTGGACTGGAGAACAATCAATGGGCATTTCAATCTGTTTTCTACTGTAAATAATGGTGAGTCTGGCACAAATCCTACCTCATTGATGCAAATCCAGAACAATTAACTGCATGGAATTTTATGCCTTTCACATCATCACGCAAAACAAAAGTATTTTATCATCAATGATTTTGGGTATAGGGAGTTTTGAGAAGATTTGTAGCTTAGGCTGAGGTTCTGGATGTAGGTTTGTTTGCTAAGCTGGAAAGTTCATTTTCATCACCATACTAAGTAATATCTTCAGTGAGCCTCTGAATGAAGCACTGGTGGTGTAGCCCGCTTTCTATTTATATGTTTGAGTTTCCTAGGGTTGGTGATGTCATTTCCTGTGGTGACATTATTTACCATGGTCATGTCATTTCCTGTTCTTTTTCTCAGGGGGTGGTAAATAGGATCCAAGTCAATGTATTTGTTGATAGAGTTCCAGTTAGAATGTCATGCTTCTAAGAATTCTCGTGTATGTCTCCGTTTGGTTTGCCTGAGGATAGATATGTTGTCCCAGTTGAGTGGTGTCTTTCCTCATCTATATGTAAGGATTCTTATGGATATAGCCTGTGATTTATGGACACAATGGCAGTCATTTGTTTTTGACTGCTAGGTTCAGTGTAGATAGTGAAAAACGTGTTGCTGGAAAAGCGCTTTTCCAGCAACACATTTTTCAGCTCTGATCTCCAGCATCTCCAGTCCTCACTTTCTCCTCAGTGTAGATAGTTATAACAATAAATGGAGATTTGACAAAAACTTCAGTAAAAAGGTTACATCTTCTCTCTTTAAATTCCAAATCTAACTCTGTCATTATGTGATGAATGGAGTATAAAAATCAATTAGTTAATTGTTATTTTATAACCAGCTAATTGACGTATTGGTGGAAAGTTAAATCTCCTTTTTTCAGGTTAAGTATGTGACCATGACTGGGAATTATAAACAGCTATCAAATTCAAAGTGCCTTTATCTTTTCTTCAAGTGTTTAAGCTTTGCCCAAATCCCAGACCACTATTCCCATCTTTCCTCTCCTCCCTTCTCCAGCATCTCCAAGTTGTGCACTTTCAGGTCAGTTTTGAAACCAGTGCACCATGGGAGCCATTTTCTGCTGTTAAGACCTAATTCCTGGTTGAACTGTCCTCATTCTTCACTGGAACATTGAAATGACAACATTGTTCTTCATGGGACCCTCATATTCTCTCTCATGCTACTATAAGTCAACAATCCTGAATTCCTAGATGTTAACAAATCAAAACTAGCATTTTCAGATGGTGAACCAAGAAGGACAAATCTGAAGTAAAACAGAGGTATGCCAGTCCACTTTGTAGAGACATCATGGCTCAAGTGTGACTGAATCTCTCTTAAAAGTATGGGTCTCAGCTTATCCATGGAAACGTCCTTCTCAGTTTGTATCTTTGAGCATCGACAACTGGGAATTCTGCCAATGGAGGAGGTAATTTTTGGCCCAATGTACATTAAAAGATGACTCAGTTTTTGCTATTAATTATTTGGGATTTAAACTATATAAAGCTAGTTAGTTCAGGTTTAATTCTGGAAAGACACGTGAAAGGTTTAATATGAGATGGTGATTCCACTAATTGATTATTTTTTGCAGTTCATGCATGAATAATTTAGCAATTTCAAGCATATTAGTGCACTTCACTCCAAAATAAGTTTCACTTTAATGAAATTGAAATAACACCTTTATGCTTTAATCTTTTGCAGTTTAATTAGACACTTCAATACAACAGTTAAAGGGGATATACTAATATGCATGGGAGCTGATTAGTGATGTTAAAGGCTTCAACATATCCTTACTCATTTAGATATTTAGAGAAAAGTGATAAAATGTCTGGTCCACAGCTCCATGAAATTTTACTAACTCTATGATACATTTCTCTCCACTTCAATGCCCCACAATCATTAAATAAACTTGCCAAAATAACTTTTAACTTGCGAGACCAATCCATTATTCTTTTTATTGCTAAGCCACAGAATAAATTTGTCTTACATTTCTTTGCCTTTAGTGCTTAGAATTTAATATTGACACCAGCCTAATCACACCAATGCTGTTAAACTGTTCAGCTGCCTTGAACTTGCAACTTGCATGTCACCCATTATTTCTCCCTACTATATCACACTCCTTATTTTCCAAAATTCCTTGAAATTTTTCCAGATTTCAACCTCTCATATTCTTCTACAGCTATCTTTTACCAGCCTAATTCCTGGGAAAACACGACTGCCATATGAAGAGTGACTGGTTTGGTTAGGATAATATTTACTGGAGTTTAGAATAATGAGGAGGCTCTCATAGGAATGCATAGCATTCTAACAGGAGTAGACAGGGTAAACACAGGAAAGATGTCCCTGATGAGCATGGAGTCCAGAACCAAGGGTCACAATTGAAGGGTACAAGGTAGTGTGTTGAGGTGCAAGATAAGGAAAAATTTCTTCACCCAGAAAATAGTGACCCTGTGGAATTCTTTGCAACAGAAAGCAGTTGAGGCCAAAACATTGAATGCTTTCAGGAAAGAGTTAGACATACTTCTTATGGTTAAAGGAATCAAAGGCTTTGGACCAAATGTGGGAACAAGGTATGAATTGGATCATTAGCCATGATCATATGAATGGTGGAGTAGACTCAAAGGGCCAAGCGGCCTGCTCCTGCTCCAGTAATGTCTGCTATCAATTCTGTGATTGTAAGTAAATTTGAATGACGGAGAAAGTGAGGACTGCAGATGCTGGAGATCAGAGCTGAAAATGTGTTGCTGGAAAAGCGCAGCATGTCAGGTAGCATCCAAGGAGCAGGAGAATCGACGTTTCGGGCATGATTCCTGAAGAAGGGCTCATGCCCGAAACGTTGATTCTCCTGCTCCTTGGATGCTGCCTGACCTGCTGCGCTTTTCCAGCAACACATTTTCAATTTTGAATGATGGCCTTGTGTGATGAATGCAGCTGCTATTCATAGAGTCATAGAATCCCTAAAGCATGGAAGCAGGCCATTCTGCCCATCGAGTCAGCATCAACCATCTAAAGAGCATCCCACCAAGACCCACCTCATTCCTGTAACCCTACATTTTCAATGGCTAATCCACTTAACCTACATATCCCTGGATACTTTGTGCAATTTAGTGTGGCCAATCCACCTAACCTGTAAATCTTTGAACTGGGTATTCAGTTGGATATTGATGTGAGGTTTGCATTACATATTTCCTTTGCAGTTTTCTAGCTTGTTTCTCACCCATTCTGCCAATTTTCTTATAGAGGTAAATTTTTTATAATGCGATGGTTGTGTTCTTGTGCAACCCTATGTTATAGAAAAATCACGCTTTACAACAGCGTTTAAATTCTTGGTGGTGTAATTGTGTTACAGCTAGTACATATTTTAAATGTTTGCGCTTTAGAAACAATGTCCTAATTCGTCAATCACATTCCAGCAAATTTGCATTAAAGAAACGCATGTTATAGAAGAACAACCTGTACCAGATATCAACAGAACATCAACATGTTAAGTACTACATTTTTTTTAAAGTGCAGGTTTCTTAAGTATCTCAAGTGAACAAATTTTCACAAACTTTCAGACTTAGATGCTGACAAAATACAAATGGAAAACTTTCTTAACACCTCTAACTTGGAAAATGAAATATTATCTTTAAATATACTCCATTACAAAGAGTGAACAAAGCAAAATATAGACAAAAAAAATCTCATTTAGCCTGCTTATTCTTTTCCTTTTTTGCAAGTAATGAAAATGGTTATGCCTGGTAGAATCTTGGTTCTCAGATAATTCATAGTAAAATTAAATTCCACCCAAAGCACAAGTAATTATATCGGCCTTTCCTGCTTTATGGACAGTTTTTACTTGATAGGGCTGTTATGTAAATTCATTGAAATAATCTCACATGTGGTTTTTGGCATCTTCCCACAGAGGCTAAGAGTTTATGATCAGTATATATGACTGTCTGTCCATTGATGAGATGGACATGCACTTCAAAGTGTTTTAGAGTCATCAGCAAACCCCAGGGAATTTATTCTTCACTGAAGAATATCCCTTTTCTTGCTAATTTAGCTTTTTCTCCCATAGGATTCTTTATGCCTGAACCATACTATTGTAACAGGATTGCACCTTCTCCCAGGTTTTTAGCAACAATGTTATTTTGAAGGGTTCAGTGAAATTTGGGACAGCCAACATTGATCAAGGTTGCTTTCAGCCTCCCAAGGGATGCTTGGAACTCCCCTAATCATGTTACCGTGATTTCTGGACTGGACCAAAGCCATCTGTGGAACGGTTATAGTGCTGACATTTGGTATAACCTATGATAGAAACCACACATTCCCACAGATGTCTTCATAATTGATCATTTAGCCAGACCGGCTGGGAGTTCCAGTCATGTTTGTAGGACTACATGTGGGCTCTTGCACAGGCCTCATCCACTCCTACATGCTTTCTTTGTTTTTCTTTTTTTTTGTACTGCTCCTTTTCTTCCTTTTTTTGTTTTTATTTCAAACCTTTGTGCCAGGTTAGTTGGTGAAATTGGCATTACAATGAGAGTGGGCCATTGCAAAATGGCGGCTCCTCCCAGTGGTTGGAGCGAAGGTGGCAATGGACTTTTCAAGATGGTGGTTTCAGCAAGGCGACATCTTGGATGATGGAGGGACTCTTAGCGAGACAGTGGTGGTGGCCTGGCTTGGCAGCAAAGCCAGGGATTCCCGGTTGTAGAAGGATTAAAGCAGTGACTCCCTTACCTTGGTGAGGGGTTGGCTGCAGTAGTGGCAGTGTGGTATACCTGGAGCGAGGACTCCTGACATCATCGAGGCAGTAGCAGAGTGGGCACTCCTGGTTGTGGGTTGAGTGTGGCTTGAGCATGGGACTTGCCTCAATGGTGGCCTTGGCAAGGTGGCCCCAGCAATGAAGAGATGGTACCTAAGGAGTGGTGACTCCCTACGTTGGTGAGTCTGGTGCAGACGGTGGCCGAGCAGTGGAGAAGGGGTGGTGGTGCAGATGCTGTTGGTGAGCTAGCTCAGGGCTCTCTTTCAGTTATATATTTTATCCTTTTTATTCTTAAACTATTTAAAATTGAACTGGATTGTGGTGACTGTGGAAGATTTTCACCATGTCTTACAGTATTGTTCACTATAAAATACAAGTGACAATAAATAAATCAATCATTATTCATCATTCATCATGCATTCTTGCCAGGACTTGTCTATGTTCTACTCTACACATGAAATAGATTACCTGTGCTTTTGTAAAGTTACTTCGGGCAAGGTTTATCACCAAATCTTCAAACTGCAATTTTCCAGTCAAGGCTTCTAGTTGTTCTAGGTGGCTCTTCCAAGTGTCACGATATAACAGCCCATCGTCAAGGTTAACCATACAATTAGAAACCAATCGTTCATCGGTTTCTGGAAATGTGCAATCGGGTGAGGGTTCAGCTACCTTTTTAAAAGAAACACAAAATGTCTATATACCATAAAATCTCAGAAGGGCTTCAACAAATTTAAACAGGTTTTTACTGCGTGTTGGGTTGGAATTATATATTTCCTCATCAGAAGTTGCTGCAGAGTCTCAGGCATCTTTTTCTTAAATTCTATCTCTATAATCTCTTCAGCCTCATTTATTCCCCCCCTTTGTGATTCTCTTTGTCTTTTCTTTTCCTTTGTCTGAAATACTTTTTCTATTTCCTGTCCCTGCAATTAATGTTTATTCATTTTTTTTATTTCAAGCAGCTTCATCTTTAGCTGAACTCTAGCTAATTCAATTGAGTTACGTTTGGATTGCCTTTTACTTCTTGTAATTACAAATTCTTCACTATTACCTCAATTATGTCTACTTTCAAAACCCTGACCTTCGATTTCACCTCAATTTTAATGCCAATGCTATCAGGGTTAACTAGATGGGCACAGACAAGTTGATAGAGAAGGGAAATTGGTGACAGATGTGTTTCAATGCAGAAAAGTGTGAGGCGATGCATTTTGGTGAGAAGCACATTGAAAGCAAAACAAAATAGGCAGTAAAATTCTAAAGGAGGTGCAAGTGCAGAGGGATCTGGGTGCATATATGATAGACAGATAGAGAGAGCTGTTAGTAAAGCATAAAGTATCCTCAATTTTTTGATGGGGTACACAGTATGAGAGAGGGAGAGAGAAAGTGAGGACTGCAGATGTTGGAGAGTCAGAGTCAAAAATTTTGGCTCAGCTGGATTATTGTAGACAGTACTGGATGTCATGTTATAGAAACAATGCGAATATATTGGACAGAGTTTATAAGAATGGATTGAGGAATGAGAAAATTCAATGCTGAGGATAGATTAAAGTTCTCCTTGAGGAAAAGAAGGCCGAGAGGAGATTTGATAGAGATTTGCAAATTCATATAGTAAATTGGGAGAAATTGTTCCTGCTCATAAAAGGACCAACAATAAGAGGACATAGATTTAAAGAGATTTTGAAAATAGGCGAGGGTGAAGTGAGGAAATACATTTTTTTCACTTAGCAAGTAGTTAAACTATAGGTTGCACTGCCTGGAAGTATGGCAGTGGCAGGTTCAATTGAGGCAGTCAAGAAGGCTTTGGGTGATTTTTTGGTTAAAAAAAAGTGCAAGGATATGGAGGAAAAGCAGGAAAGTAGAAACATAGATAATGATATTTTAAAAATTCATTTATGGAATGAGGGTGTTCCTGGGTAGGCAAGCATTTATTGTCCATGTACGGTGGCTCAGTGGTTAGCATTGCTGCTTCACAGCACCAGGGTCCCAGGTTCAATTCCATACTCAGGCAACTGTCAGTGTGGAGTTTGCACATCCTCCCTGGGTCTGCGTGGGTTTCTTTTGGTGCTCCGGTTTCCTCCTACAGTCCAAAGATATGCAGGTCAGGTGAATTGGCCATGCTAAATTGCCCATAGTGTTTAGGTGCATTAGTCAGAGGGCAATGGGACTGGGTGGGTTACTCTTCGGAAGGGCGGTGTGGACTTGTTGGGCGGAAAGGCCTGTTTCCACACTGTAGGGAATCTAGTCTAATCTTAATTGCCCAGAGGTAAGTTAAAATCAACCACATTGCTGTGGGTCTGGAGTCACATACAGACCAGGTAAAGGTAGCAGTTTCCTTCCCTAAAGGACATTAGTGAACCAGGTGGGATTTTCCCAGCATTCAACTCATGATCATCATTAAACTCTTAATTCTAGACTCTTGCTGAATTCAAATTCCACCCTCTATTATGACGGGATTTGAATTCCAGTTCCCAGAACGCTACTTGGATCTCTAGATTAACAATCAAGTGCTAATATCACTAGGCCATCACCTCCCATAAGCTGAATGGCACAATGAGCTGAATGGCCTCTTTCTGTGCAGTAGATTTATGTGATTCTGTGAAATCACTTAGAAAGGAAGCTTCTACCTTGAGAAAGATCATAACAACTGACAAGGCAATTTTGTTTGAATAAACTTCATTGTAATGCACAAGAACGCTGGGGTCATTCCTTTCAATTTTTCCATTTATTATAGCTGCAAATGTGTTGCTGGTCAAAGCACAGCAGGTTAGGCAGCATCTCAGGAATAGAGAATTCGACGTTTCGAGCATAAGCCCTTCATCAGGTATAATTTATTATAGCTTCCAATTTAGTGTTTCTGGCTTTAGATTGTCTGAGACAAGCCTGAGATGTTGCATTCTGACTGATGATGGAGAGGTGTGCTGTCTGTCTCTAGTCCCATCACTTCACTAATCACAACATAATTGTCAATGTCTTATGCAATCACAATGTCACTAATTATATATTTTAACTATGTCATATTCAGAATAAGAGGACCCACTAGGGTATTTTATGAATCATACAAATATGATAATATTATGATAATAACAATAGTTACTCAACAAAGATGTAAATCTGACTTACATGGTTTGACTTTGATCAGTATAAATATTTACCATCTCACCCACACACACATATACATGCACAGACACACGCCAGTTAAATCAAAGTAAATTAAAAAGCTTTCTCTACAAAGAGAATCTTTGGAAAAATATGTAGTTGGGCTAACCATTTGCTAGTTCTAGGAAAATAACAGGACATTAGCAGTACAAAATGTTCCACATTGCTGCAATTCTTATGTTCTTGTAGTTGTTGATGGGTCTCTAGACACAGAGGACTATTGCTGAGATCTTCAAGTGCAGTTTATTCAGAAGATGTCAAGGTCTTCCCAAAGCCATTCAGGGAGAATAGTTGTATCTGTTTTTCAGCTCGCGCATGAGATTCTGAGGAAAGTGGCTGGGAGTCTTACCTCTTCACAGGCTACATCCTAACATAGTACCAAAAAATCCTGAACAATCATGGTCCTGACAGTGAGAACTGAGACATGTGGCTGCCAGTTAATCAATGCAGTTAGCTGAAGAAATGTGATTTCCAGCAAGTGTCTAATAAAATAAATGTGTCCGACGTGTCCCTCAGTGAGCTTTAAAATATAAATATATTTGGGTCTCTTCAGCAGCCTTAATGGACCAATCATCACAATCTTTCAGAAAAGAGTCCTCAGAAAATGATGATAATGGAAGCTTATTCATAGCACCTGGGAGAGGGATGAAGCTGATAGCTACACAATGAAGTGGAAACCAGAGACAATGAATTCAGTCTTTCTAATGTTTAATAGGAGGACATTTATACTCATAATTCCTGGATGTCAAAGATGCTGTCTGATAATTTAGCAAACGTGGAGGAATGGAGAAAGGTGGCTGTGATAGAAAGTTGGATGTCATTAGTGTACATGGGTAAACCGGCACAGTTCCAAGTTGCAGCCTGTAGACAAGAAACAGGAGAGGTCAAGAGTAGAGCCCGGAGGATGCTAGAGCTAGTGGTGCAGTAGCACAAAGTGAATCCACTGTAATTGATGCTCCGGTGGCGATTAAATGGATAAGAATAGAGCCCGGTCAAAGCATTTCTACCCAGCTGGTTGCAGAAATGAGATGTTGGAAGAGTATGGTGAGGTCAAACATGTCAAAGATTTCACGTTGACATAAGGAGGGAAGATGTGTTGGGTAGGCTAAAGGATATTAAGGTGGACAAATCCCCAGGACCGGAGGGGATCTATTTCAGATTGCTGAGGAAGGTGGGAGACGAAGTAGCTGGGGTCCTGACAGATATCTTTGTAGCATCCTTAAACACAGGTGAAGTGCCGGAGGACTGGGTGGTTGCTAATGTTGTCCCCCTGCACAAAAAGGACAGTAGGGATAATCCCATTAACTACAGACCAGTGAGCCTGATGTCAGTGGTGGAAAGGTTGCTGGAGAAGGTACTGAGGGATAAAATCTATTTATATTTGGAAAAGAATGGGCTTATCACTGAAAGGCAACATGGTTTTGTGCGGGGGAGATCATGCCTTACCAAGTTAATAGAGTTCTTTGAGGAAGCGACCAAGTTGATAGATGAAGGAATGGTGTAGATATCATATACAGGGGTTTTAGTAAGGCATTTGATAAGGTTTACCGTGGTAAATTAATGGAGGAAGTGAAGTCACATGGTGTGCAGGGTGTTCTAGCTGGGTGGATAAAGAATTGGTCAAACAACAGGAGACAGAGAGCAGTAGTTGAAGGGAGTTTCTTGAAATGGAGAAAGGTGACCAGTGGTGTTCCACAGGGATCAGTGCTGGGGCCACTGTTGTTTGTAATATACATAAATGATCTGGAAGAGGGCATTGTTGGTCTATTAGTAAGTTTGCAGATGACATGAAGATTGGTGGAGTAGCAGAAAACATGGGGGACTGTCAAAGAATGCAGGAGAATATAGATAGACTGGAGAGTTGATCGGAGAAATGGCAGATGGAGTTCAGTCCAGGCAAATATGAGTTATGCATTTTGGGTAGTCTAACTCTAGAGCCAACTATTCTATAAACAGAAAAGCCTTGGGAAAAAGTTGATGAGCAGAGAGATCTGAGAGTTCAGGTCTATTGTACAGGTGGATAGAGTGGTCAAGAAGTGATACGGTATGCTTGCCTTCATCGGACGGGGTATTGAGTATAAGAGCTGGCAGGTCATGTTAAAATTGTACAAGATTTTGGTTTGGCTGCATTTTAGAATACTGTGTACAGTTCTGGTCGCCGCATTACCAAAAGGATGTGGACATTTTGGAGAGGGTGCAGAGAAGGTATACGAGGATGTTGCCTGGTATGGAAGGTGCTAGCTATGAAAAGAGGCTGAGTAGAATAGGATTGTATTCATTAGAAAAAAGCAGATTGAGGGGGAACCTGATTGAGGTCTCCAAAATCATGAAGGGTATAGACAGGGTAGATAGAGATAAGCTTTTTCCCAAGGTGAGGAATTAAATAACGAGAGATCACACGTTCAAGGTGAGAGGTGAAAAGTTTAAGGGGGATACACACGGAAAGTACTTTACACAGTGGGTGGTAGGTGACTAGAATGCATTGCCAGCAGAGGTGGTAGAGGCAGGCTCAGTAGATTCATTTAAGATGTGTCTGGACAGATGCAGGAGTTGGTGGGGAGCAGAGGGATACAGATGTTTAGGAATTTGGCAATAGGTTTGGACAGTGGATTTGGATTGGTTCAGGCTTGGAAGGCCAAAGGACCTGTTCCTGGGCTGTAAATTTTCTATGTTCTTTGTTCAGACATGTTGAGAAATCTACTGCAGTCATAGAATGCTTCATGGATTGAGGTGGCAGGAGGGTCGGTCTCATGGTCAAGATATGGTCAGACAGGGCACGAGGTGAAAAGAAAGCAATTGGACAGTGCTGGGAGTTTGTGACTAGGGCAGAAGAGCATTAAATGAATTGTGGTTCTGTGAGTTAACAGAAGGGAGTGAAGAGGCAGAAGCAGTTTAATGGATTATTTCAATGTGAGTGACAAAGCAGACAATTCAAGTAGACTCCTTGCACATGTTGAAGGTGAGGGTGGATGAGACCTATCATTCAGGTAAGAGGAGAACTTCATTCATGCTGCCTGCTCTATATTAAAGGGCACATTGTATTTTGTCCGTGAGTTTTCTTTTTCAATGTAATTGTAATTCAAATGGTGGACTATGCCTTTTTTCAGCATGATCATTAAAAAAATAAATGACTCCTCTCTGACTTCTGGTGGACATTATTGTCTCTAATTGTCTCCATAAAGGATTTCAAACATCATTTGACCTAGAATCAAAGGAATGTTTCAAAGGTAAAATTAATTATTTTAGGTCTCTGTCTAGAACATCCTACGTCTGCTACATTGCTACAGAAGTGTTATGTAGAGGGGCATCCTTTTGATTTGTGTTTACCTGTGTGATTTTATGCAGACACACAGTCAGTTGAGAGCAGAATTAAGACAAGCTGATGAAGACTGTGTCAGGAGTTGTAAAGGAGGTGTAGACAATAGCAGAATGTTACCAGAAATCAAGGCATTTTTTGATGTCACTGAGCAAAAGTGCAATTAAGTTCACTCTGGTACCCACAATTTTGATATACTTGAGGACAGTTAAATTGTTACTAGTTTGGATTCTAGTGGAAGGAACCTCAATATATCCTGTAACTTGTAGAATACTGAAACACTGAGGAGAATCAAAGTAATTTCCAGAGAGCTATGGCATTCCTTCGATTGGTCCTAAGAGAAGTGAAGGATCTTGAAATGCTGTAAAATATAAGGGAGCACTTATTAGAAATAAACTTAGAATGGGGAGTTCATTTGAGATTTTCTAGTCTGAAGAATGTATATATGAAATACAGTACTAAGTTAGTGCATTTCCTTTACTTAATTCTTATACAGTAAAGCTTTTTGTTATAAATGTGAAACATTATGGTATAACCTTTTCAGATAATGGCTGGAAGTTCATATTTATCTTTAAAAGTTATGATCTCCATTGAGATCATAAAAACCTTGTTTATCCTTGCTACTATTGCTAATGCTGCATCCTGGTTCTCATTCCTCTCCTTTCGTAAAGCATTTCCAATAGCATAACAAACCACCCAAAAGGACATTGCTCCCCTCTCTATTCAGGTGCAAAGTGATAAGCCTGTACAGGCCACATCTCCCCTCAGAATGGAGTACTGATTGAAAAGTGAAATGTATTCACGGGACTCTTGCAAGCGGTGACAAGATGGCTAAGTGGTTCACAGTGCCAGTGACATGGATTAGACTCCAGCCTTGGGTGACTGTATGGAGTTTGCATGTTCTCCTGTGTCTAGGTGTGCTTCTGCCAGGTACTCCAACTTCTTCCCATAGTCCAAAGATTGCAGGTTCGTGGATTGACCATGTTAAATTGCCCATTAGTGTCCAGAGATGTGCAGACAAGGTGGGTTTGTCATAGTAAATGTGGGGTTACGGGGATTGATGAGGGCTGGGGTCTGGATAGGATGCTCTTCGGAAGGTTGGTATAAACTCTATGGGCCAAATGGCCTCTGTCTGCACTGTAGGGATTCTATGACTCTAACCTGCCCGACCCTTCTTAACTGCCTGGTATCACCCATCCATGAAGTTCTATGATTAGAGCCCAGAAATGAGTAATCCATAACATCTTTGGTCCTGTGGATGTTCTGCAGTGATGCCAAATGTGCTAAATGTCCAAAATCTGTAGCTGGAGTTGCTCTGGCAGATGATACTTTCTGCACATGTTCTTGTCCAGTACATGATATGAATCCTGGGGTAACAGGATGTTACTTCATGGTCACATCACTGTGGCATCCTGCCTTACCTTCACTATTAAACTATTAACAGACTGAATAGAAATAAAAAAAACTTAAAAGTTATCACCCGACAGCTGCTTCATCTTTGCTGATGACACTATTTTATAGGGAGTTAACTTAAATGGTTTACTGTACTCACTCTCAACATGTCTCAGATTTAACTTGTTGGAAAAGTCAAAATCATTTGATGTTATTGTCCCTTGGTATTTGAATGTTATCTCCTACATTTGACAAATAAATTGAAAATTATTTAATAACTTATAAAATTGTCTGTATTTCTTAAGCAAATTAATTGATCAAGTATTATTTTATGGTTGATTAATTTTAATTAATTAAAATCCTACCAGTATACTCACCTGACATGCCCTGTGCATGGCAATTATTTTTTCTCATTGTCATTAGGCTCCTAAGGGGAAGGTGGGCAATGTCGTCTTGTATGGCACACAAACATGCCACCTACAGCATGTGCCAGTAGCCAGTGTGGCAAACATATTGTACATTCTTTCAACCAAATGACTATGTCTGAAACTGTGTGGAAGCTAGTTGTCAAAGGGAGAAAGTAGTCAGTCAGGGCGTCCAGGTAACATCAGGCAGGGGCAAAGTCTGTACACAGTCCAGGGAGTTGGCTACATTCAGTAGTTAGCTTGGAACTGTCAACATCAAGGGACCTGTCTGACTGTAATCCAGAGAGTGGATAGCAATAGCACCAGTAAGGGGAATCATGTGAAATCAGTTGAAGAGCTGTAAAGATTGCGGTCAGAGGTCTGGTCAGTTATGTACTGGGCTGCTTATCAAAGTTGGTGAGCTGCACTCTCTGCCATCACTTGCCATTTGGAGATAGTGGGTGTAAGGTTCTGGTGCAGAAAAAATGTTGAGAGTTCAGATTAAGCGATCAAAATATTAGAATGTTCAAGTCTCCTCCCAGACTTGAAAGGACAGACAGTGGAATGGGGTAGAGGCAGAGGACTTAATAACAAGCTAAAAGAAAGGGAAGAAGTGGTTCACAATTCAGAAGGCTTTAAAGTGCCTCGGCTGAAGGTAGGATATTGCTCTTCCAGTTTGTGCTGTGATTCTCTGGAACATAGCAGCATGCCAAAGATAGACACGTGGGCACACTGTGTTAAAATAACTAGCTACAGGAAGGTAAGGGTTCTTCTTACACACAGAGCGGAGGTGTTCCTCAAAGTGGCCACCCAGTCTGCATTTGGTTTCTCCAATGTAGAGTAGGCCACATTGGGTGCAGTGAATACAGTACACAAGATTGGAGGAGGTACAGGTGTTTCACCTGGAAAGACTGTTTAGGCCTTGGATAGTGAGCAGGGAGGAGGTGAAGGGGCAGGTATTGCACCTTCTGCAGTTACATGGGAAGGTGCCATGGTGGGGGGGGAAGGGGGTGATGTTGGTGATCGTGAAATTCACTAGAATGTCCCAGAGGGAATGATCCCTGCGCAATGCAGACAGAGGATTGAGGAGAAGATGTGTTCTGTGGTGGTGTTCTGCTGGAGTTGTCTGAAATGTTGGAGAATGATCCTCTGAATGTGGAGGCTGGTGGGATGACAAGTGAGGAGAAGGAGAACCTGATCATGCTGTTGTGAGTGATTGGAAAGGGGAAGGGCGGAAGCATGGGTAATGGGTTGGATGTGGTTGAGGGCCCTGTCAACCAGTAGGTGGGAAACCCACGATCATGGAAGAAGCAAGCAATGTCAGCAGCGCTGCTTTTGACGATAGCATGAGATGACACTCAGGTGAAGAACCAGCACAGATAGAACAAGCTACCAGAAGAAATGGAGGAGGCTGATACAGTAACAACATTAAAGAGGAATCTGGATGGATATATGGATGGAAGGAGTTAGAGGAATAAATGTGGGAAATTGGGACAAGATTTATTTGGGATATCTGATCGGCTTGGATGAGTTGGATCGAAGGGCCTGTTTCCGTGTTGTACATCTCTATGACTGTATGATTTATCAGATTATCAAATCTTGTTCCTTCCAAAGGTAACATTCACCCTGCTCTTGTGAACCATTACCAATATATTTAGTTTAATTGCCACTGTTGAAAATATTTGTTTTCACAAAGTACAGATGAATGGGGCTCTTGTGGCGCAGCGGTAGTAGTAATTTTAATCAGTTTGTTTAGATACATAATGACACACCTCTGGGGCAATTGAACTTGAACCTGAACCTACTGATTGGAGGTAGGCATATGACAGATTCTTAAATCCCTCTCCTTGGACCAAAAAGACTGGGTTCAAGTCCCACCTGTCCCGGAGGTATGACATAACGCACCAGAATAGATTGATTAAAATGCATAACAATGTATTGATTTTAATTATGTCTCAAGAGAAACCTAAATATAAATAAATAGAATTGCAGTTAAAAAGAAGCTAGTTGGCGCAATGATATATTTCCTGGAAGGTGTAAGGGACTCTAAACAATCATTACATAGCTTATTATTTCAGGGTAATTGGCGAGATGCAATAAATATTACTATACCCCCTAATAAAATTAAAATTCAACTCTATTTAAGTATCCTAAGAATTATTATCATCTGTGAGTCAAGAAAAAGAAATCTGCTATTGTGTATTGTGGAATTCAGTAAAAGGTAGAGTTTTAATATCAGTTCTGCTATGATAATGGTTGTAGCTTTTGTGTAGGGTTATAGACTTTCTGCTGACATTAGCACTCAAGAGCATTCCCATAGAAAGCCCAGATTTTCACAGGGGCCTCACTGCTAATCAATACTGCGACAAGGAATCAGGAATTGATTATTTTTAATTGCTTGTGAAGTACAGATGAGATAAAACAAGTCCTGCTTAAAAGATCAAACAGGCTGTTGTGGTACAGTGGCAGTTTCCATATCTCTGGCCCAGCAGGCTTATGTTCAAGCTTGAACTGCTCCAATCTTGTGTCATAACATATCTGAGTAGCTTGATTAAAAATATTTAACAGATCAAATATTGATAGTTCTTAAAAGAAAGCATAAATTAAATTTTGAAATGATTTCCCCCAATAATTATTGGTTCCCCCTGACATAACAAGCCTATCGAATTGAACCTATTATGAGACTAAAACCTCAAGTAATTAATTTACACTCTAGGTCTTACAATAAAACATCCTCCCTCTGAAGGATTTTCAGAAGGGCAAAACTATCTTAGAATAGAGTATACCTACAGGTTTATTATAGCAAAACCAACTTGTCTAAATTGACCAATATCAGCATAAAGAATCCTAACTTAATAATTAATCTGTTTGTGATTTCCTGAGGAATTAATTATGAGGCTATCATTTGAAAAATTGCAAAATAATATTCAACATGTATATCAATTCTGGATTATACTATAGTAATGGGTAGTGTTTCATATAAGTCAATAAGGAGAATCAATTTAGATATATATAGTAACTGTTGTAAAAGTAGTCAAATCCAGTGTGTACACCTTTAATCAGGAGAGTTTACTATTTGTTCAATTAAAGATAATTACAACAAAACAATTCTACCCGCCAGTTATACATAATCTTCAAATTTAGTTGAAGAAAATTGGATATTCAAACAAATATTTGAAGAAAAATATTCTCACAGTCCAGTTTTGTTTCTTAGTGATTAAATTACTTTTGTCTGAATCTCTTTTTATGAGTGAGGAAGTTTTTGGAGACTTTAAGTCAATGTGTAGTCAGATAAAATAGATATCCTGTTCTGGCTGTATTGAACTACAAAGTTGAAGTTTTTAACAAATCTCTTACCACTGTCTGTGCATCCAAAAAAAAGCAACTATGTGTATTATTAAGTTCTTTAAAAGACGGATGAATCATAATGATCTCTTTTCAAAATCTCTAGATTGCAGTAAATTTAGTAATTGCAAGGCTATCCTCACGCCTCTGCCTGCAAATTATTGCAGCGCTTTATCCTGGCAAGGTTTCCAAGATTCATACATCATAGTTCTGCATTAATTGATTCTGGATTAATTAGGTAATTTTATTCTCAGTTCTTCCTGTTAAAGATTACTTCACATTAAGGAATAGAATGAATTAGTTTAAGTCTCAACACTGTTCCCTCAATCCAACCTGGAGCACCAAGCAGAGAGTATTAACCACAGTTACCTGACCATTACGTGAAAGTGTTGACAAATATATATTAATCAAAATGTAATTCTGACCCTGGCTGATATAATCAAATCAGCACAGCACAATGAAAGGATCAGAACCACCATTTGTTTCAGATCTGCCTAATCTGAATCAGAGGTTGTGGGTTCAATTCCTACCTAGGGCAATACTCCCAATGCAGTGCTGTGGGAGTGCTGTCAGAAATGCCACCTTCTGAATGAGATGCTCAATCAGGATTCCTCTACCTTCTCAAGAGAACATATATAATTCTGTGGTACTGCATCAAAGGACAGTAGGAGCCTTCAGTGTCCTGACAAATATCTCTCCCTCAACCAGCACAATTTCAGATTGTGTGCTAGTCATATCACTTTGCTGTTAGTGGAAGTCTGCTGTGTAGAAATGGTTGATGTATTCCTGACTTTCCTACAGTAACTGGAAGGCTAAGATGGTGATGGTAACAGAGCCCTGGTCCATTTCATTTTTACCTTCTTTGCTTGTTTTATTTTCTGTTTTGTTTTAGTTTTTTAGTTTGATTTGCAGAGAGCTCAGTCATGGAGGCAGCGTCTGGGGGCCTGGAGTGGTCAGTGCGAGCATGGATGGCAGTCAGTGGTGACATGGTGGTTGGCAGCAGAGGCTGATGAGCTCAGTGTGGGTGAAAGTGAGTCCTTGTGGGGAAAACCCAGCATGTAGCGTCTACAGGCCCATAGTTTAAGAAGGACTATAATGTCGAACTTTTTAACGTATTTCTATTTTTCTATTTTCGTACCCAAGATTTTGTACTAAGGTACCTTTATACCTAAGTTGGCGTCAGGATTGGCAAATTTGTACACTTCTCACTGTACACCTGTATCCTGTATTTGAGATGAAATGTTCTAAAGTTATGAAAGGCTCAAATGAAACCAAGTTTGTCCTATTTTTAATTGACCACTAAGAAATGTTGTGAAGGTGAAAAATGTTTGCCTGGCACAATCTTGTTAGTTCTGCTTCAGGTGGGTCAATTTTTAATGATCATCATTTGACTTTGGTTGTGAACAATTGTAATACAATCCCATCAATGCAACTTGTAAGTAATGCCAATCCTTAAATGTTTCACTTGGTGACTCTAACTCTGTGTATGTACACATGCAAGGCTATATAAGCGAATCATACAGCAGATCCTTGCAGTAAACTTCTGTATTGTTTAATGAAACAGTCCTAGACTATATTACTACTTTCCTCACAGCTTTTTTTTTTGCCAGCTATGCATTTATTCACTCATAGCACGTGGGTTTTGTTGGTAAGATCAGCATTTACTGCTCATCTTTCCAAATGTTCATTTCCTCCATGGGTGAAGCCCCTGTTGAACAAGATGATGCAAATATTCACTGCAACAGAAAGTTACATTATACACTCAGACATTGATTCACAATGCTTTAGACTATCAAAGTACCACAGTCAAGGGACTAGATCATGACTCTTACATTGAAGACACTCAGGGTATCTGAGCAAGTTTAAAGATATATTTATGGTGTGCTGGGAGCCTCAGAATGGGCTGCTAGCGTTCCATTCATTGCTGGGAAGCATTTTCCTGCAGGGATCAAAGATTAAACAGAAACAGTGATGCCACTGATAGTCCTGCAAGAGGCAGGATGGTACCTGTGAACATATGAGTTCAGAGCAAGAACAGGCCATTTGGCCCATCAAGCTGCTATGCCAGGATAATCTCTCACCCCCTTTCTGATCAAAACTCTATCCACCACTGCCTTTAAAATATTCAGAGTCTACGCTTTCAGAATGGTGAACCCTGGTTCTAGATTGTCTCACAAGAGGAAATATCATTTCCACATCCATCCCAGATCCCTCAGATCTCTGCATTATCCACAATTTAGGCAATGTGCTTCTTTTGTTTTCCTTCCTGCATAAATGGACTATTCCTCCTTTCTTGCATTTTATTTCATTTGCCAGATCTTTGTCCATTTTCTTAACCTATTTATATCCCTTTGTAGTCTCCTTTTGGCTCTTCAAAACTTACATGCCTGTCTATTCTTGTGTCATCAGCAAACTTAGCACCAAGAGTGCAATGCTGAAAAAGCACAGCAGGTCAGGTAGCATCCGAGGAGCAGGAAAATCAACATTTTGGGCAAAATCCCTTCATCAGAAATGAAGCTGGGAGCCTTGGGGGTGGAGAGATAAATGGGAGGGTGGTGGGGCTGGAGGAAGGTAGCTGAGAGTGCAATAGGTGGATGGAGGTGGGGGTAAAGGTGATAGGTCAGAAGGGAGGGTGGTGCAGATAGATGGGAAGGAAGATTGGACAGGTCATAAGGATGGTGCTGAGCTGGAAAGGGGATAAGGTGGGGGGAGGGGAAATGAGGAAACTGGTGAAATCCACATTGATGTCATTGGGTTGGAGGGCCAGAGGCAGTAGATGAGGCGTTCTTCCTCCAGGTGTTGGGTGGTAAGGGAGTGGCGATGGAGGAGGCCCACGACCTGCATGTCCTCGGCAGAGTCGGAGGGGGAGTTAATGTGTTTGGCTACGGGGCAGTGGGATTGATTGGTGCGGGTGTCCCAGAGAAGTTCTCTGAAGCGCTCTGGGAGTAGCGTCCAGTCTCCCCACTGTAGAGGAGATTGCATCGGGAGCAATGGAGACAGTAAATGACATGTGTGGAAGTTCAGGTGAAACTTTGATGGATGTAGAAGGCTCCTTTAGGGCCGTGGACGGAGATGAGGGGGGAGGTATGGGCGCAGGTTTTGCAATTCCTGCGGTGGCAGGGAAAGGTGCCAGGAGGGGAGGGTGGGTTGTTAGGGGGCGTGGACCTGATGTGGTAGTCATGGAGGGAATGGTCTTTACAGAAAGCGGATAGGGATCTGGAGGGAAATATGTCTGGTGGTGGGGTCCATTTGTAGGTGGCAGAAATGGTGAAGGATGATGTGGTGTATACGGAGGTTAGTGGGGTGGAAGGTAAAGACCAGGAGGGTGCTGTCCTTGTTGCAGTTGGAGGGGTGGGGTTCAAGGGTGGAGGTAGGGGAAGTGGATGAGATGCATTGGAAGGCATCATCCACCACGTGGAAGGGGAAATTGTGGTCTTTAAAGAAGGAGGCCATCTGGTGTGTTCTGTGGTGGAACTGGAATTCCTGGGGGCAGATGTGATGGAGGCGGAGGAATTGGGAATAAGGGATAGCATTTTTGCAGGAGGCAGGGTAGGAGGAGGTGTAAGGCCTGATGAAGGGATTTTGCTTGAAACGTCGATTTTACTGCTCCTCAGATGCTGCCTGAACTGCTGTGCTTTTCCAGCACCACTCTAATCTAGACTCTGGTTTCCAGCATCTGCAGTCCTCGTTTTATACGTGGGAGGAGGTGTAATCCAGGTAGATGTGGGAGTCAATGGGTTGTAGAAAATGCCTGTGTTAAGTTGGTCACTCTTGATGGAGATGGAGAGGTCCAGGAAGGGGAGAGAGGTGTCAAAGATGGTCCAGGTGAATTTAAGGTCAGGGTGGAATGTGTCGGTGAAGTAACTGAGCTGTTCAACCTTCTTGTATGAGGTGGCACCGATGCAGTCAACACTGTAGTGGAGCAAAAGGTGGGGAGTGATGCCGGTGTAACTGTGGAAGATGGACTGTTCCACGTAGCCAACAAAGAGACAGGCATAGCTGGGGCCCATGTGGGTGCCCATGCCTACCCCTTTCATCTGGAGGAAGTGGGAGGATTCGAAGGAGAAATTGTTGAGGGTGAGGACCAGGTCAGCCAAATGAATAAGTATGTCAATGGAAGAGTACTGTTGGGGATGTTGGGAGAGGAAGAAATGGAGGGCTTGGAGGCTCTAGTCATGGTGGGTGGAGGTATATAGGGACTGGATGTCCATGGTGAAGATGAGGTGTTGAGGGCTAGGGAAACAGAAGTCTTGGAGAAGGTGAAGGGCATGGGTGGTGTCCCGAACGCATGTGGGGAGTTCCTGGATGAGGGGGGATGAGACATTATTGAGGTATATGGAGATGAATTCAGTGGGGCAGGAGCAGGCTGAGATGATAGGTTGGCTGGGGTAGTCAGTCCCTTCAGCCCCTGGGAATAAGAGTTCATGTTACCTGTGTACCTTGACATCTCGGGCTGCTCAACAGATCAGCAAACGATGAGTTAAAACAACTTAATGACAGCAGCATTACTTTGTGACAGGCCTAATGCAAGGATAAAGAGTTGAAATAATGTGTGAAGGTCATTCCTTCTCAGTCTTGAGGTCTGAGTGATGCTGATCTGGTCACTGTGTTTAAAGTAGCAAATTGATTGGAAAAGTTTAAGTGAACCATATAATCATGACGACAGAATAATCAGGAGAGGTTGAGTTAGGCTAAATGCTTCTTTTTGTTATGCCATCCTTTCTGATATGTTGTGATTTTGTGGCAGGAGGCATGAAATGTAAAGATCAAAGGTGAAATTAGTTCAAAGAGTTTTGAGTAACAATTGTATGTTATAGTCATACTGGATTATGAAGAGTGATGTATCTTTAGTTATCATAGCAAATTGTGTAAAGACTTGATCCTGTAACTACTTGTAACTGTAGGACTGTAAGACTTGCAACTACTATCCACTAAAAAGAGACAGCACAAGATAGCAGACAATGACACATCCCTCCCAGATCATCTCAACGCCTTCTATGCTCACTTTGAGCATAATTTTGGTGGAGAGGTAACATCTATTCTGACAATTCGAACAGTAACTACATCAGAGGTCAGGTCAGTTTTCCTTTGTGTGAATGCAAGGAAAGTGATGAGACTAGATGGAGTATCAGGCCGTGCACTCAGAGCACGATCAGATAACTGGCAGAGATCTTATTGGATATCTTCAATCTCTCCCTGCAGCAGGCCACTATCCCTGCCCGTTTCAAAAGGGCCAACATCATCCCAGTGCCGAAAAAGGCTCATGCAGCATCTCAATGACTACTGCCAAGTGGCCCTGGCTTCAGTGATCATGAAGTGCTTTGAAAGGCTGATCATGGCATTAATCAACTCCAGCCTCCCCACTACTCTTGACCCACTCCAATTTGCCAATCTGATCAACAGATCCATGTCAGAAGCCATATCACTAGCCATTTTAAGTTTCCATGACATCCATCCTCATTTTTCTGAGTTTTTGTGAATACAATCCTAACTGACTCAATCTCACTTCATACATCAGACCCAGCATCCCAGGAACAAGTCTGGTAAACATTCACCGCACTCACTCCCTCCTCAGATAAGGAGACCAAAACTGCACATAATATTCCAAATGTAGTTGCACCATGGCTCTGTATAATTGCAGAAAGCTATCTCTGCTCCTGTACTCAAATCTTCTCATTACAATGGCCAACATACTGTTTGCTTTCTTTACTGCCTGCTACACCTGCATACTTATCTTCAGCAACTCAGGTCTTGATGCATATAACCCTCTCTCAGATTATATTCATTCAGGCAATAACCTGCCTTCCTCTTTTTGCTACCACAGTTATTCACATTAAACTTTGTGTATTTGCCCACTCACTCAACTTGTCCAGTTCATGAAGAAGCATTTCTGTAACCTCTTCACAGCTTACCCTCCCACCTAGCTTTGTCGCCAAATTTGGAGATTTTACATTTAGTGCCCTAATTTAAATCATTACTATATATTGTGAATAATTGTGAATCCATGTCCCTAAAACATTTACACAGCACACCATCTTCCCAATGTTTTCACTGGGGTCTTTTTTTGCAGATAATAGAGAGGTTTGCTAATTATTTTCAGTTCTTAAGGGCTTAGCACACAGTTTGTGCACTAATTCCAGTGTTTGTTATGCTGGTCAATCAGGCTGGTTAGGTGGTTAAGCTCAACCATCTTCATCTATTTGATTGATGATCCTTACTGCAGTGGGCATTTTCCCTGGTGATTGCACAATGTTCAACACCATTCACAACCCCAAAGGTATCCCATGTCCATAACAACATTTCGCTTACACCAGATAGTCTGCAGTGGTTCAAGCAGGTGGCTCATCACTGTTAAGCCAAGGATTCTCCAAATGGTGTGATTTTCCTGATGTTTTGGAGGTTTTGTTCTATCCACCTAGATTAGCTACAAATGAAAAGACTGTGCTGTGTTACACCTGTGACATCTATTGTTATCACATCTACGTAATACTGTCAACCAATGCTAACTATAGTGTTGCTTAAAATAACATTAGAAAACAAAATATTCAAGACCATAAGGGATATTTTCACTCTTGCAGAATCTTCTCCAAATTTAAACAACCACCAAAGGAAAGAGCAGATGGCAGGGTTTTGCCTGTCATTGAATTTGTGCAACAGAGAATTGATTGTGAAAAGCAGAGAACTGTCCATTAATGATGTATCTGAAATTATGCCAGTCGCACATTTCTTAATGAGCTAAGATGCCTGGTGATCACTTCAAGAGCCAACGGTAAGAAGGTGAGAAAAAAGCAATCCTGCCCTTTTGGCTGAACATCAAAGAACTGATTAATAGACTGGTATGTGATTGTGCTACAGATGGCATCATGTAATTCGGATAAAACTAATGGGTAGTTAGAGAAACATAATACAGTAAAGCAAACTAGTTGTGTTTGACAAATGTAACTGTATTGTTAAATAAATGGATACTTTGTGGACTGCAGTACATACAGTGGTGTTGAGGCACTCATGTCAGTCTCAATTGTTGATCTCAACAGATTCCTCAAGAGGAAATTGTGCAAATTGCTGTGTAATGGTTTACTTACTGATTGCTAGTCTAGGTATACCTGTTTTGCTTACTATGCTGCAACTTATGTCCCCTGTTTTTAGAAGCAATTAGCACTATGGAGGTTCACGCTAGACGCACAAATGGTTTGGTGCAATACAAGTGTGAGAGGCCTGAAGCTGATGGAAATTGGATTACACACCTACATCAAAATGATGTGGGCGTTTGGTGCATATCCAATTCATAAAGTTCATTTACAGTCTTTTGACAAAAAGGCTCATAGCAAGCCCTGAATGTCTGGGTCTGTACAGCTCTGATGATGTAAAGTGGGATCCTCATTGCAAACAGAATTGTTTGGCATGTCCATTGCTATCATTATGTTCTCCTCCCCTGCAACATGCAGAGAAAGGTGAATAGTAACTCTTTTGAAAACAGCATAAACATGATTTCCTAAAACCAGCATAAGTAAGAGATGTGGGCATGGACTTAAGTAGCTGTTAGTCAGGAAAATCAATGTTTTGGGCAAAAGCCCTTCATCAGGGCTTTTGCCTGAAACATGGATTTTCCTGCTCCTTTGATGCTGCCTGACCTGCTGTGCTTTTCGAGCACCACTCTGAGCTTGACTCTAATCTCCAACATCTGCAGTACCCACTTCCACCTGGCTGTCAGTAAGGATCTAATCATTTTCATTGACATCCTTTCTCTCACAAAAGCAACAAAGTTAAAAATCAAACAATGCCAGGTTATAGTCCAACAGGTTTAATTGGAAGCATTAGCCTTCGGAGCGCTGGGCTGAAGAGGCAGCGCTCCAAAAGCTAGTGCTTCCACTTAAACCTGGGAGAAAGTGAGGACTGCAGATGCTGGAGATCAGAACTGAAAAATGTGTTGCTGGAAAAGCGCAGCAGGTCAGACAGCATCAAAGGAGCAGGAGAATCGACGTTTCGGGCATAAGCCCTTCTTCAGGAATCCTGAGTCCTGAAGAAGGGCTTATGCCCGAAATGTCGGTTCTCTTGCTCCTTGGATGCTGCCTGACCTGCTGCGCTTTTCCAGCTTCCAATTAAACTTCCAAACGTTTTTCAGCTTCCAATTAAACTTGTTGGACTATAACCAGGTGTTGTGTGATTTTTAACTTTATACATCCCAGTTCAACACTGGCTTCTCCAAAATCAACAAACTAAGTGGCAAACAGGAAGTCACTTTTATCGCTTATTCCCAACTGGAGGAGTCAGATTCTGGAGAAGTACTGGAAGATTTGAAAACTGTCAATGTAAAACCCAATTCAAAAAGGGAGAGGCGAAAAGCCAGTAACCATAGTCTGATTAGCCAAACACCTATTGCCTCACTAAGAGTTAAGACTTTAGATAACAGCCCATAGTGTCTGAGGTAGTATATTTGCATGGATAGAGTATTGGCTAATGGGCAGGAAACACTGAGTGGGGATAAGGTTTGTGTTCAGGCTGACAACCTCTGACCAATGTGTTTCCATAGGAATCAGTGTTTATGAATGACTTGGAGGAAAGAAGTGAAGGTACTGCAGTCAAATTTGCAGACAACACAGAAGTATTTAGAAAGGCAGGTTGTAGAGGAGATGCGGACAGTTTACAGAAAGATATTGATAGCTTAAGTAAGTGGGCAAAAAGTGGGCACATGGAGTATAATATAGGAAAATGTGAAAACAGGGCATTATTTAAGTGGAGATAATTGCAGAAAACTGCCAAAGGGAACTTGGGCATACTTGTGCACAAAACACAGAGAGCTAGCGCACAGCAAGAAGGCTAATGGAATGTTGAGGAAGAGGTTGGAATATAAGAGTAGGGAGGTCTTATTGCAATCTACAGGGTGCTTTTGCGACCACTTCTGTGAGCAGTTTTGGTCCCATTATTTGAGGAAATAAAGCATTTCACTAGAGGCAGTTCAGAGCAGGTTCACTAGGATAATCTCCAGTGTGGAGGGATTGTTTTATGAGCAAAGGCTAAACAAGTAGTTTAGAAGAATGAAAGGTGCTATCAATAAAATTTATAGGATTCTTAAGGGGTTTCACAGTACAAATACTGAGAGGATGTTCCCTCTCATGGGAGAGTCTAGGGCCAGAGGACATAGTCTCAGACGAAAGGGGTGCCAATTTAAGACCGAGGTAGGGAGGTATTTCCTTTCTCAGAGTCTTGGGAATTATTTGCTGCAGAGAGCTCTGTGGCAGAGTCCTTGTGTTTATTTTAGACTGAGATAGATTCTTGATCAGTAGGGAATCAAGGATTACAGGAAAGCACAGGAAAGTAGAGATGAGGAATGTTGGATCAGCCGTGATCTTACTGAATGATGGAGCTGATTCAAGGGTTTGAATGGCCTACTCCGGTTCCTATTCTTATGGCCTTATGGAAAGAATGAGGGCTGTGATATTAGGCTTTGTAGCTAGTTTCAACATTATGGGAACCTCAGCAGGCAATCAGGGAGGTGCTTACCAGGAGGAAGAGGATGAAAAAGTGGAGGAAAATGTAAAGGAGGAAAAGGGAGAAAATATTTGAGATATAGTTTCTCCAAATAAGCTTTCAGAGAGTAGTTTGTCAGACCCCATTTTCCCTGAACAGAATCTCCAAATTACTTTCCACAGTTGTCCATCTTATAACTCCTCTATTAGTGAACATTACATTACTATTTTGGCAAAATGAAATAAAAGATCACACAATACCTTTACCCAACAAAACTACTAGTAATATATAAAATATTCAATTATCCCTTTCTACATACCATCACAATCCGCTGTTCCGTTGCTAATCAGAGCAACTCCAGTGGTTGCAGCACGACTGGTTGAAGGTTGCTGACTCTCAGGATGGGACTCTGCAGATGACTAGCTCTGGGTCTTGAGAGCCCAACTTTGTCAGCATTAATTTTGGCCTGCATGCCAGCAGCCTTTGTTAACAGACTGAGAGACATTGGCAGCAGCTATGGTGGAAGCATGGGTCCTGGCATTTTGAGAAAAGGTATAGTATCGTTCCCTGGGCAGTGCTTCAGCAATCCTGGTGTTCTGCTGGACCATTGCCTGTTGGACACCTATGAGAACCTGCAAGCCCCTTTGAGCACTTGAATATTCAAACCCATGATATCAGAATCTGGATGGCAGCAAGTTGGCTCTGCAGGAAACAAACAGAGACCTCATGACCTCAACTTGAACTTGCAGTGCAGTCCTTAGGTCATGGGCAGCTTCTTCTTGTGATACAATAGAAGCTGGGCAATTGCTTTCAGATGCTGTATTGTGGCTGGGTATACAGGCACTGCCCTGGAGGTGAATACCATTTCCATCCTGCACAGGATGGGCTCCAAACTCGGCATGGAGCTCTATGTCAAGTTGAAGTGATCTCTTCCATATCAGTAACATTGGCATGAGTCCCTATGGAAGGCACAAAACACTCTGTGTGCACATCCATCAACTATGTTCTGTGTGCTATCCCACTGAAGCCCTTATCCAAGTCCTTTGCACCAATAGTAACCAGTGCTGCATCAGAGAACCTAAGAGCCTTCTCTATAGTCTGTTAATTCTGTCTTTCTTCCTCATGAGGTGCACTTACAGAAATAGTTACAGCAGCTGCTGCAGCCAAGATGTATCTCATCCTTAAAAGGTGTAGACTACCTTTTAGGAAGTGATAATTACCTGTAATTCATGCTAACCTTAGATGAACATATGTGCCCTTTTGAGTTTATAATCAGTGAATTGTATATTTAGCGCTAAGCCATCTGCAATCCTGGTGGTTGCTGCCTTCATCAACTTGCCTGGCTTCTGAGTAATCACACATAATGATCCCTATAGTCTGAAACCAATTATATTGATTTTTGTGCCTGAGGTCTTTCAACAGCACCAAGTTTAATGTCAATGTTAAGCCTTTGAATCCTGTTCTGAGATTCCAAATCCAGAATGGGATTGTCTGCTACATTGTGTGCCAGTCAGGACATTAGTGATCACAGCACACAGTTGAGTACATGACAAACATGTTCCTGAATTAAGCTCTGGAGTGCACTTTGCTCTGGGTGTGGAGAAAGCCTCAGCCTCATATCATGTCAGCAACCTAAGCCAAATGTATAGCATTACCATGGGTACCTAATATTTGATTATTGGTCCATAGCGTTGCTTCTCTGTTATTCTCTATCCAGGACAGCAAAATACAAATACTTAGCCAAATCTATCAAAGCGTTAGTTCCTGCTTCTCAATTCTGGTGGAAATTAAATGCAAAGTCTTTTTTTTTCTGTATTCCATGTCAGGCTATAGCTACCCATCTGGTTATGTGCAGATTAAACATAAATGCCTTGACAGTGGCTCTTTTCCAGTTATATTGAATGATGCGATCGGCCTAGATGTGTTATATATCCCAAGGCATGGTTCCTTTGTATCTCCTGTCATGTACAGCATCACAGATGCTAAGAAACAGGTGGTGAGATGATCCTCTCTCTAATCCACAGGGCACAAGAAAAATCTGAAGCCTTTAGTTTAACACTACAAAGTGAATTTAAATTAAGTTACAATACACAATATTTTTGTTCCAAGAGATACATTCATTAGGCTGAATTCATTGGCCTGGATTTTGTGATGAGAATATGAGTGAGGTTAACTACCCCCACTGTTAGGATGGAGGAATTTGATTAGATTACCTACTGTGTGGAAACAGGCCCTTCAGCCCAACAAATCCACACTGACCCTCCAAAGAGCACCCACTCAGACCCACTTCCCCTCCGACTAATGCACCTAACATGGCAATTTAGCATGGCCAATTCACCTGATCTTTGGACTGTGGGAGGGAACTAGAGCACCCAAAGGAAACCCACACAGACACAGAGAGAATGTGCAAACTCCACACAGACAGTTGCCCGAGGCTGGAATTGAACCTGGGACCCTGGTACTGTGAGGCAGCAGTGCTAATCATTGAGCCACCATGCCGCCCAATTCTGATAGATAGGCACTCAGATATTGCTGTCAAAAATACCCTATTCCATGACAGGAAATATTGTTGATAGACTTCACATTAAAAAGACATGAGCATTGTGAACTGAGAATTTCACATTAAAAACATTTGAAAAGATTAAGGGTTAGTACATTCCTGAGTAATGTAATGGTATGATAATGACTGAAAATTCTCTCTGGTTCTGAAAATGTAATCTGACATATGTGGGATCTCAGTTCTTGGAGGAAAATTTGAATTGGAAACTTGAAATGGTTTTCTTTTTGTTCTATTTCTGTATAACATACCTGATGGCTGGATTGTTGTGTAGATAACTCAAAGTAACAAGGGTGGGAAAGGACTCATTTGACATGAGCAGAACAAGTTTCATAAAGTAAGTTCTTCACTTTAGAAACATTATCACTCTAAGAATTTTCAGACAGCCAGTCAATAGTTGCAAATACTTGAACACACAAGGAGTCATTGAATTTTGTCTTGGGAATGGCAGGGCAGAGTCACCACTTCGGTCTAATATTGTCACAACGATCCACTTCAGAAAATGTGCTGACTCTTAAGCTTCACTAATCTGGTATTACTGTAAAAGCTAATGATTTAATTAAAGCACGTGAAGTCCCTGATTTACCTGTCGGATGGGAATCAACTGAGCAGAAAAAAAACTGAGCAGATTAGTTATAATCCCATGAAAATAGTGATGAATTATCAATATATGGTTCTATCCATTTAAAACTTGAACCCCCTTTTAAACCCCAACAACAATCCCAGCCAATTACCACCCTGTCAGTCTATTCCTGATCATCAGAAAACTGATGGAAAGGGTGATCGATATTGTCCAAAGGTATTTGAAGGCAGCAGTATAGGGAGATAAGGTGGTGAAGAAGGCATATGGAATACTTGCCTTAATTAGTCAAAGTATTAAAGCAAGAGTAAGGAGGGGATGACTGAGCTGTATGTGATATCAGTTATGTCACAGCGGGAACACTGTTTGCAGTTCTGGTTGCTACATTAAGAAAGGACGTGATTGCAGTTGGGTGCAGAAAAGATTCACTTGCATGGATGGAGTTATCCACCTGTGGAGGGAAATTAGTGCAGAGAAGGCTGAGGGATTTCTGATTGAGGTGTATGAAGTTCTAAGGAAAACAGACAAGGTTCTTAGGAAAAAAAACCTTTCCTCTTAGTAAAAGGATCAAGAAGTAGAGGGCACAGTTTTATGGTAAGGAGCAGCAAGTTTGGAAGGGACTTAAAGATTGTGTTTTCTCATTGAGAGAGTTGAGATTATCTGGAACTCACTGCCTGAAATAATGGTCAAGGCGGGAACCCTCAAGACATTTAAGAATCATTTAGATGAGCACTTGAAACTCTGTGGCACACAAGCATTTGGGCCAAGTGATGGAGAGTGGGATTAGAAAAGGTGGATGTTTGATGACGGCATGGACACAAAGGGCCTCCTTTCATGCTGTATGAGGGTCTATGACTCTCTATGACTCTATGCACATGCTTAGTAAATAGTTCTCTAATGTTTAATTTGGGTTCTTCCAGAAAAATTCAGTTCCTGATCTCAATGTAGCCTGATTAAAACATGGACAAAACAGCTGAACTCCAGAGGTGAGGTGAATGTGACTGTGCCAGACCACAAGGCAATTCTCGATTGATGTGGCATTAAGGACCCTGAGCAAAACTAGTGTCAACGTGAAGGATTCTCACTGGTTGGAGTCAAAGATACAAGAAACTTCTGGTTATTGGAGCTCAGTCATCTCAGTTCCACTATGTCTCTACATGAATTCCTCATGGTCGTGTCCTAGGCCCAACTATCTTCAGCCACTCCATCAATGGCCTACCCTCTATCATAAGGTCAGAAGAGGGGATATTTCACCAATAATTGTATAATATTCGGTGCCATTCACAACTCCTTAGATACTGAACCAGTCTACATCCAAATGCAGCAGGACCTGACAATATCCAGGTTTGGTCTAAATAAGTTTCAGGTAATGCATGCTCCACACAAATGCCAGACAATAACCATCTCCAACAAATGAGAGTCTAAAACATTGCACCTTGATATTCTATGGCACTATCATCTCATGATCCCCTACTATCAACATCCTTGGGTTACCATTGACCCCAGGAAATGAACTGCACCTGCCTGCACTTGCCTGGATGAGTGCAGTGTCAACAACACTCTAAAAGCTTGACATCTTCTTAGACAAATCATACAACTTGATTGGTTCCATGTGCTCAAACATTACTTACTCCAATGCTAGCATTCAGGAGCAGGGATATGTACCATTTACAAAATGCACTATAGAAATTAACCATAGCTCCTTGGAAAGCACCTTCTAAACTTACAACCACTGCCTGAAGAAGAGCTTATGCCTGAAACGTCGATTCTCCTGCTCCTCGGATGCTGCCTGGCCTGCTGTGTTTTTCCAGCACCACATTTTTCAACTCTGGTCTCCAGCATCTGCAGTCCTCACTTTCTCCTTACAGCCACTGCCATCTAGAAGGACAAGGGCAGCGGAAACATGGGTATATCATTGCCTGCAATTTCTTCTCAGGCGGAAGTGAGTACTGTGGATGCTGGAGATTAAAGATTAGATTTTCCTGCTCCTTCGATGCTGCCTGACCGGTTGTGTTTTCCCGCACCACTTTAATCTTGACTGCAATTTGTCCTCAGTCTAGTCACTATCCAGATTTGGAAAAACATCATCATTCCTTTCCTGTTCCTGAGGAATGATCATTAAACTGTCTTTCTAACAACACTGTGTGTGCACCTACACTAAATGGACTGCAGCGATTCAAAAGGCAGCACACCTTCACTATCTTAAGGTCACCAGCAAAGCCCACATTTCCCAATGATGTTTTTTAGAAAGATGTGCAAGACTGAATATAAATTGGACATCCAGGGGAAAGCCATTCTTAACTTGTAGAATTGTTTAAAAATTGAATATTAAATTTAAGTCGAAGAATTGAATGAACTATTATATTCAGTTGGACCGAGATCTGACTACCTCATAAATTGCCAGAATAAAGAGGCAGGCACACTACCGACATTTTGTAGAAGTTGTTCAAGCTTTTGGAACTATTTTTGTCTGAGAATAAACAAAATTCTTGAAAACACACAATTTAACAAAAAAGTTTAGCACTTAGGGAATCTATAGATAATTCCATTGATGGTTACAACAGATTAAATGAAAACTGGGTCTTTAGAGCTTTGAAATCAAATTTTTAAAAGAGAGAATTTTCATTGGTATTATTGATGAGTCTTTGTCAGATTTATTGCTATCTATAGAGATTTGACTTTGGAGAAAGTTATTAGAACTGTGCCACTTGAGCGCATTGAAGAAATTTTAATTGAAATTGTTCAGACAGCAATACAGTATGCTGGAGAAATTGATAAGCAGATTTGACCTTGATACTAGATGATGCGCTGACACAGGCTCAACAGCCTTTCTCAGATGAATTATAAATACCGGTGACTAAGATAATGCTAAGTAAACAGGAATCCCCAGTAACATCATTGCGGATATGAAAATATTTAGTTCACCAAAAACATATCCACCGAGGGCAAATGAAAATCTTCAATCTACTCAACAGGTTGAGAGACACATCTTACATGGAACATAGAACAATATAGCGCAGAACAGGCCCTTCGGCCCTGGATGTTGTGCTGACCTGTGAACTATTCCTTACACTATCTTATACTATCACCCATAAATTTAGAAATTGTTTTTAATACTTCAGCACAGGTGTAACAGGAGATTAAGAATGAAGATTTGTTTGAACAAAATGGAAATGAGCTGCGTGCGACTTCATGGAAGATGGACCAACATCCACATGTTTAGGATAGGGTCAAAATAATGAAAGGGCCTGGTTTAAAATTCCAGGATCTTGCAAACAAGAAAGCACTGCTCGGATTAGCTGCAATGACATCCATACAATGAAAGATCCTCCTCCACAGGAGGAATAGTTTTCAGATCAATCAGCTGACAATCTGCATCAAAGTCAGGAGATCTCAAGCCAAAGACCTACCAGGCTTCTAAGATGGAAATAATCGTATTCTGAAAAAATTTGGGGGCATCCAGAATTCTTGGATTTGTGAAATCAGAGGTTTGGTGGAAGATATAGCAGTGGCAAATGTAAAAGTAATTATATACTTAAATGTATAAATGCAAATATGTGGAAGGAAAGCATGTGGGGAGATGTTGTGTACGGAATGCTTCCAAGAGTGTTCATGTTGAAAATTGCATTAAGCTCCACTAATGTGATGATGCTGCACAGTCTTGGGTGAAAAATCTTGCATCTGGCTCGTGATTCTATGGGGTCAGATGTGTTATTGGTGGCTGCTGATATTTTTTAGTAATTATCTCTAAATAGTCTTTGTTACTTGTACCTATTGTTACTATGCAAGAAACTACCTCTTGTTAAGACAGTGACTCCTCTTGTTCAGACTCACTAGTGGTTCGTCCTTTACCAATTTAATCTACTTGGATCTAGAATAGAAAAAAGATTTGTGAGTTCTGCAGCACAATGGTATTGATTGATTTGATTTATTGTCACATGTACCAAAGTACAAAAGAACCTCAATTATCCAAAGGACACGATGGGGGAGTATTTTGTTTGGTTAATTGAATTCTGGATAATTGAATGCCGGATAACATGGTTTAGCCAAATATTGGGACCTTGCGATCTTGGCAGATAATCCGATGTTTAGATAATCAAATGTCAGATAATTGAGGTTCCTCTGTGCCATGAAGAGCTTTGTTTGTGAGCAGTACAGGTAGATCTTAGTAAGCAAGGACACACAGATCATAGGTTGAACACAAACTTGGCCAGTTTAAGGTGTACAGATTACATCACACAGGATGTGTGCCAGCCAAGATCAACATGAACAAGATCAGCATTATTTGAAGTTGGAGAATCCATTCGTTAGTCTAATATTGATAGGGAAAAAGCTATGTGATGAGTTAGCATAGAGTTATAGAGATGTACAGCACAGAAACAGGCCTGTTCGTTCAACTTGTCTATGCCGAACATAAAACCCAACTGAATCTAGTCCCACTTGCCAGCACCGGGCCCATATCCCTCCAAACCCTCCCTATTCATATACCCATCCAGATGCCTTTTAAATGTTGCAATTGTATTAGCCTCCACCACTTCCTCTGGCAGCTCATTCCATACAAGTGCCACCCTCTGCGTGAAAATGTTGCCCCTTAGGTCTCCTTTATATTGTTCCCCTCTCACTCTAAACCTATGCCCTTTATTTCTGGACTCCCCCACTCCAGGGAAAAGACTTTGTCTATTTATCCTTTCCATGCCCCTCATAATGTTATAAACCTTTATAAGGTCAGCTCTGATGCTCCAGGGAAAACAACCCTAGCCTATTCAACCCCTCTCTATAGCTCAAATATTCCAACCCTGGCAACATCCTTGTAAATCTTTTCTGAACCCTTTTCAAGTTTCTGATAGGAAAGAGACCAGAATTGCACACAATATTCCAACAGTGGCTTAACCAATGTTTTGTACAGCCGCATCATGACCTCCCAACTCCTGTACTCAATCCTCTGACCAATAAAGGAAAGTGTACCAAACGCCTTCTTCACTATCCTATCTATCTGTGACTCCACTTTTAAGAAGCTATGAACCTGGAAAGATCAGCCATGATCTCATTCAATGGCGGAGCAGGCATGAAGGGCTGAGTACACATGTTCCTTGTTTGTATATTTGTATAAGGCATTGAAACTGAATGCCAGCAGTATGTAAAGAGTTGCTGGTGCATTATTCTTTCGTGGCTGAATGATGCTGGTGACAGCATGCAGTTCTTATATATTTCTAAAGAAAGCTCATCTATCTTTAAAGTGAACATAAGGTTTTGCAAAATGGACCCCAATGCCATATTTCTTTCCTTTTGATTCAACAGCCATCAACAATATATGGACAATCAGATTGTGCTATTTTAAAAGTCTGTCACTAAGGGTCATGAAATCATTCAAGGATTCCAGGACTGTGCATTGAACGTTCAAAAGCTTCAGTAGTGTGGAACAGAAGGCCATCGCAAGGAATCCCTGCCAATCAGCCTTTCTTTGTGAGGCAATGCCACAGCAATATTACCACATTCCGAGTGTGGTTGCGTTGTGGCAAAACTGACTGGAAAAGGTTGTTTTGAGAAGAATCATCTGATCATCATAAAAATAGACATCTCAACGGTGAAATACAGGGCGCCATCCAGGACTGTTGTACTGAATCAAGTTATCAAGAAACACAACCTACAGTGCAGAACTATTCCACTCTGTCCACCTATGGGAGCAACCTTTAACTATTTGATTAAGAACTCATTGCAGCTACTGAATCGAATATCAATTTTTCAACATTTACGTTTTAGAAACAGAGTCTTCAAGTGAGCCGGGCCTGCAGCGATAGAAGAGACTGGCCTCAGTTTCATCTTTATATGTACCTTTTTGCCTTACTTATTTTAAATCTTTGCCCCTGCTTTTAACCTTTCACTTTCATTTAGGTAACTTCCAGAAAAGGATGTGCAATAAAACAATCCCTTATTCTGTTTAAAATATAAAACTGCACCTCTCATCATCCTACAACCATCCATCTCCAAGGCTCCATTTTAGTCCCATGTTAATTTATGATCCTCCGTACCATTGACCTTTGTACTCCCATGCAAAATTGTGCCTATGTTAACTCAGCCAGTATCCAACTGGGCAAACCGCAGGAACCGTGTGGTAATGAAGCAAAACAAGGTTGTAAAAATTTCATACAAATTTTATGTTATGAACTTGATAATAAAATAAAAAAAGGCACCTACTCATGAAAGTCATTCGAAGTTTTTGTTTTTAATTGCTTAATCTCCTTTAAAACAGACACTCTTCGATTCATTACTCATATCAAAGCTAACTAATCCTTTAATAGCTCTTTAAACTGCCAGCAGTTAGACAGCAGCTTCTAAACCCATGGCCGCTACCAATTAAAAGGACAGGGCAGCAAATGCATGGGTTGACCACCACCTGCAAGTTTTCTTTCAAGCCACTCACTATCCTGACTTGGAAATACGAGGTTATTCTCACAGTATCGCTCAGTCAAAATCTGCAATTCTCACGTCAACATCATTATGGGTCTAACTACAACACATGGACTGCAATGGTTGAAGAAAGCAGCTCACTACCACCTTCATAAGTTCAACTGGGAACTGGCATTAAATACCAACACAGCCAGCGATCTCCTCGACTCATGAGTGAGTAAAAAAAATTAAAATGAGAACTGAGAACCATCTGCTGAGCTAATCTTTGGAAATCACCCAAGCATTCATAAAGATCTATTATGGAATTGCTAAGGAACAATTATTGAAAATGCCTTTGTGATATTTTTAACAGTCATGGACTCTGCCAGCTTTTATTTCATTTTTAAGGGGTGATAATTGAAAGAACTTTACAGTCAAACATACCTTGCCTCACATTCAAAAAGATTTACATCCATGAAATACATTTGTGACTCCCAAACTGTAGATTAAGACCTTTGCAACAGCTAAACTGGAATCTGTTTGAACTCAGCATGAGGTCAAATGGCATTGCTGAATGTAAAGTTCCTTCCTGTATGAATCACCCTCAGATCCCTTTCATGCTTTCCTGTTTAACCTTGCTTTCCTGGACATCTTTGTTGTAGCAGCTTCATTGTTATTTTAATATGTAAGATATAGTTCCATTGTAAAAAGCCATTACCTTCGGTATTTAAAACCACTATTTGAAGTAAATGCTCTAAGGAGGTTGCTAATGCTTTTGGCCATTATGTATCCATGGCAGAAGTCTGGTTGCTATGTGTAGCAAAATCAAATAATTACAAAACCACTTGGGTTAAACCGCAACATGGAGTGAAATTGCTCTGGTTCACAGTATGTTGTCCCAACATAAGTATCTTTTTGAGTATAAGGTTTCTTAATTTCTTTATTCTTAATGCATTTTTAGTTTTCTTCAATGTGTCCCTTTTTTAAAGGTTGAATAGAATTGTTATCTCATTCCACATTATCCAGAAATTACATCTGAGTAAGCAAACAACCAACAACACTTAGCGTGGCACAGTGGCTAGCACTGTTGTGTCCATGCACCAGGCATCCAGATTCGATTACAGCCTTGGGAGACTGTCTATGTGGACAGTGTGGGTTTGCTCTGGTTTCCTCCCACAGTTCAAAGGTCTGCAAGTTAGGTGGATTGGCCGTGCTAAATTGTATTGTAGTGTCCAGGGATGTGGAGGTGAAGTGGATTAGCCATGTGAGGGGGGGCTTGGCTGGAATTATCTTTGGAGGGTCAGTGCAGACTCAATGGGCTGAATACCATCTTTCCACACTGTACGGATTCTATCATTCTAAATTTTTGTAAGCTTCAAAAATCAAATATTTCAGAAGAAAGTCCTTTGAGATCACAAATCCTGTGATGGCCACTGTTGCTGTTTGCCACACTATCTGTTTATTGCTTACAAGTCAGCAGCCTTTCCAATTCCTTTCTCAAAACCGTAACAAATTAGATCTTTTGCAGAAGCAATTCATGTCCTGTGATACCGTGAGGCAATTACTTGCTCTGAACTTCAAATGTATTTTCAACATTGACAATAGGTTTCTTAATATCCATTAAATCATTCATTGCTTTACCGCCCTGCAGTCATTTCAACAGAGGTTTGTGTCCCTCCTGCTTTCGATATCAATCACGTCCATCAAAACTCTACAAAATATTTGGACCCAGTTATTTTTTGTTATCATATTAGGCAAGTCCACTGCAAACTTCAATTACCTTGTCAACATGATTTTTTTCAATGATAGTGCTCTTTGATGCCACTCTCAGGTAATGCCAAAGGTAGTCAATTCCACCTCACCTCTGGGACACTTCTCTTTTGTCTGTGTTTGGCCCAAAATTATACCTGGTCAGGAGCTGAATCGCCCTCGTGGAATACAAGGTGAGCAGGTTTTCGCCGTGCCAATGTCACTTGAAAGCACTGTTTGTGACACATTACATCAACAGAAACATAAAAAATAGGAGGAGTGGGCCCTTTTGCTCTTCGAGCCTGCTCTGCCATTCGGTATGACCATGGTTGATCATCCAACTCAACATCTCGTTCCAATATTTTCCCTACACCATTTGATTCCCTTGTCGCTAAGAACTAAAGATTAAACACATTCCTGACAATGGAGGGTGGACTGATAGGGTGGCATTAGACTAGATTTCTCCTGCTTTTGTGGCCAGGATATGTCTGGGCAATTTCTGCATTGTCAGGCAGATAGTAGAGATGGTTCACACTGCTGCCTCACAGCACCAGGGGCCTAGGTTTGATTCTGGCCTTTGGCGACTGTCTGTGTGGAGCTTGCACATTCTCCCCGTGTCTGCGTTGGTTTCCTCCCACAGTCCAAACATGTGCAGGTTAGGTGGATCGACAATGCTAAATTGCCCACAGTGTCTAGGGGTGTGCAGGTTAGCGATGGGGATTCCAGGAATAGGATAGGGTAGGGTTGTGAGTCTGGGTGGGATAGTCGGTGTGGATTTGATGAGCCAAATGGCCTATTTCACACTGTTTCACATGGTTTGGCTAATTCTGGAGCTCAATTTTTTTTTTGCGTTGCATTTCACAGTCAATATATGTTTAAGAGGCACCGTACATCAGTTTACCTTTAATAGACACGCGATAACATTAGCACTGTAGCATAAAAACATAGAAGAAATAAGAGCAAAGGTAGGCCATATAACCTATCAATTCAGCTCCAATCATTCAGTATGATCATTGCTGATTATCAAGGTCATTACCTTAATCCTCTCATCATTTCCCTTGATCCCTTTGGCCACAAGAGCCATATCCACCTCCTTCTTGAAAACACATAATGTTTTAGCCTCAACCACCTTCTGTTGTTGTAAATTCCACAGACTCACCAGTCATTGGGTGAAGAAACTTTTCTCATTTCAGTGTAAATGGTTTACCCGTTATTCTTAAACTATGATCCCTGGTTCTGAACTTTCCCACAATTGGGACCACCTGTCCTGCATCTAAACTGTTAGAGTTTAATAGTGTGTAACCTAAGGATATAAAGATTGCATACTAGTAAGATGTTGTTAAGGCTCATGACTTTTGTTGTATCCAGTGCCTTCAGCAGATTTCTCATACAATGTGGAGTGAATGGAATTGGCGAAAGATTAGTATCTGTGATGCTGGAGCTTTCAACAGATTGTGATGGATAATCCACTTGGAATTTCTATCTGATTATGGCTGCAAAGGATTCTGCCTTGTCTTTTGTACTGATGCTCTGGGAATCCTTGTCATTGAGGATAGAGTTATTAGTGAACTCGAGTCTCAAGGTTAGATGTTTGATTGATCACAATTATACATGACTGCATATGGCACTCATGATTTGGAGATGCCGGTGTTGGACTGGGGTGTACAAAGTTAAAAATCACACAACACCAGGTTATAGTCCAACAGGATTAATTGGAAGCACACTAGCTTTCGGAGCATTGCTCCTTCATCAGGTGGTAGTGGAGGCCTCAATCCTAACACACAGAATTCATAGCAAAAATTTACAGTGTGATGTAACTGAAATTATACATTGAAAAATTGATTGTCTATTAAGTCTTTCATCTGTTTGAATACCATGATAGTTTCACTTCTTTCATGTGTAAATCACAAAACCTTTTATTTAAAAAGTTGCATTCTCAGGTTAGCTGTTAACAATGGTGATAGCTAGACAATATTTTGAAGGTGTTAGGCCCCTGTGATTTCTGCCGATGCCATGATGTTGAGATTGATTCTAATCTAAAAAGTGAGATAATGGAGTTTTACATGAATTTGTGCAGTTTTTGAGCAAAGTACAATGTAACCCTGCAAGTACAAATTCACCCCACAAAATATACGTTTGCATGTGGGTCTTTGCCTGTCTGTGTGTGTGTGTGTCTGTCTGGGGTGGGGGCTGTGAGTGTGAGAAAGTGTGTGTGTGTGTAGTGAGTGTAGAATGTCTTAGGTCTGTGAGGGGGTGCATGTGTGAGTGTGGGTGTGTGTGTGTCTGTAAGAGTGTGCGTGGGTGTCTGTGTGCGCGTCTGTGGATGTGTGTGTGTGTGTGTAATGCAATGGTGGTCACCTGTAATTTCCAAGGTCCCGGTTGAGGCTCTCCCCAGGGTACCGCACTTAGCTTGGAGGATGGTCACCCGAAGGTCCGAGGTCAAATGTCCTGGACCACTGAAGTGTTTCCCACTGGGAGGGAACCCTCCTGTCTGTTGATTGTTGGGCGGTCCCATTCATCCGTTGTCGTAGCCTTTGCTCGGTTTCCCCAATGTACCATGCTTCAGGGCATCCTTGCCTGCAATGTATAAGGTAGATAACGTTGGCTGAGTCACATGAGTACCTGCCATATACGAGGTGGGAAGTGTCCCCATGCATAATGGTGGTATCTATGTCCACACTTTCACAGCGCCTGCCGTGACAGGGTTGTATGGAGTTGTCCTGAGAGCCGGGCAGCTTGCTACAAACAATGATCTGTTTGACGTTTGGCGGTTGTTTAAAGGCAAGTAGTGGAGATGTGGGGAAAGTCTTGGTGAGGTGCTCATCCTCATTGATATGTGTTGCAGGTCACGAAGAACATGATGTAGTTTTTCAGCTCCTGGGAAGTACTCAACAATGAAGGGTACCCTGTCAGTTGCAGCACGTGTCTGTCTCCTGAGGAGGTCATTACAGTTCCTTGCTGTGGCACGTCAGAACTGGCGGTCGATGAGTTGGGCGTCGTACCCCGTTCTTGTGATGGCATCCCTGAGTACTTCCAGGTGTCCATCATGTTCCTCCTCATCTGAGCAGATCCGGTGTATGCGTAGGACCTGTCGATAGGGGATGGTTGTTTTAATATGCTTTGGGTGGAAGCTGGAGAAGCTGTGAGGTTGTCTGTGGGTTTGCGGTAGAGTGTGGTACTGTGGTGTCCATCCTTGATGGAGATGCATCTGTCCAAGAATGAGACCGATAGTGGAGAGTAGTCCATGGTGAGTTTGATGGTGGGTTGAAACTTGTTGATGTCGCTGTGTAGTTTTATCCTTTCAAAGCCAGACAAGTCCAGATGGAGGTGGAGGCCATGCTCGACGAGGACATCATTGAACCGAGCCAGAGCGAGTGGAGTTCACCGATCATCCTAGTTCCCAAACCAGACAGGACTCAATGATTCTGCATGGATTATTGGAAGGTCAACCCCGTTACAAAATCTGACGGCTATCCAATTCCTAGATTGGAGGGCTATATCGAGAAAGTCAGACAAACCAGTCACATCACCAAGTTGGACTTAAAGATACCTGCCAGTAACCACACATTATCAGAGACAGCGAAATAAATTTCTGTGTTTGTAACCCCGGATGGGCCATATCAGTTTAAACTGATGTCCTTTGGAATGAAAAACGCACCCGTCACCTTCCAAAGACTCATGAACAGAGTTGTGGCTGGGTTAGCATACTGAGCAGTCTATTTGGACGATGTGGTGATCTATAGTAACTCCTGGAAAGATCACATGGTACAGTTGGCAGAACTTTTTGAATGATTATGAGAAGGAAAACTGGTAATAAACTTAAATAAAATGGAATTCGGGAAAGCAGAGGTGATGTTCTTGAGACATAACATCGGTCATGAAAGGTTGACCCCACTGAGCACAAAGACGAAGGTCATTGAGGAATTTCCATGACCAACCTCGAAGAAAGAGGTGCTTCAATTCTTAGGACTCAGCAGATTCTATTGGAAGTTTGTTCCAAACTTCAGCAGTGTAGTGGCACCATTAATCAATTTGCTGAAGAAGAACACAAAGTTTCAGTCGACAGAACCATGCCAGGAGTCCATCGACCATTTGAAATCGATATTAACCACCAAACCAGTTTTAGCTGCCCCAAACATTTTAAAACCTTTTAAAGTTGCCATTGATGCTGTGACATTGGTTTGGAGCTGTACTCCTACAAGAAGATGAGGATGGGATTGAACTGCCAGTTGGTTACTTTTTGAAGAAGATCAACATCCACCTGAGGAGATACTCCACAATCAAAAAAAGCTATTGAGTTTGGTACCGACATTACAACGTTTTAATGTGTATGTCACAAACAATGTGGTGGAGACTGTTGTGTACAAGGATCACAATCTGCTTACATTCTTAGAATGCTTTAAATACAAAATATGAGACTATTTCATTGGAGTCTTATGTTGTAGACTTTCAATTTCAAAATCACACATACTGTGAGTCATAAGAATGTATTCGCAGATGCGTTATTGTGGATTTAACTGATAAAGTTTAGATGACAGTTGTCTTTATTTAATGTTATCTACATATGTACAGTTATATAGGAAGAAGTAGAAGTGAACTTAGATTAAAGTTATCTGTAGCTTAGGGTAATGTGTTTGAAGAATAGAGAAAAAAAAATGAAGCCATCTTTTCATTATGATGGCTCATTTTTTTCTTATGGGGGAGGTGTTATGAAGATATGGGTGGACTGTACCTTTAAACAAGTTCGTTTTGCTGTACTCAGGAAGTGTATGATTTTATTTGATGGCACTCAGTTTCAGAATGGAGCACTCCTTGGTTTGAGTGCAGCACAAGCAGATGTGGAACTAGATGCCCTGAGTGCCATCAAACCAATCTGTTCCAACTCTAAATTGAAAAACAAACTGTCCCAAACTGAAGCAGCATGAAATTGGCCAATTTATAGCCTTTAAGCTGTGTTTCATCTTCTGTTGATGCTGTTGGGTTGCAGGGAGTTAATTTAGTTGATCATTTATTTGTGCAATTTACAAAGCCTTTTGTCTTTGGCCTCATGCCCATCCTGATTTACAAACTGTGCAAACACATTTCTCAAAGGAACAGTATAGAGGAATGAATTTTGAGCTGGAATTAAATATCATGAGGGCCAAGTCTAGTCCTGCTCATCTGGCAGGGCTATGATCTCAGGTGACTAGAATCTGGTTATCCACTTGCTGCGATGTTCTCAATGTGTGCATTGCCCACTGTAACACTCCTCTTCTGATAGAGGAATAGTATCCGTTGAAGGGTGGCAACAGTACCATTTATGAGTACTTAAATGGTAGAATCTGGTTACATAATTTAGTTGCTGAAGCAACGTTTGCTCCAGGTCATACAAGACCTCAATGCTAAAACAAATGCAAAACCACCTTCTTTCTATTCAGAGTCATAGAGTCATAAGATGCACAGCACAGAAACAGACCCTTCAGTCTAACTCACCCATGATGATCAGACATCCTAAATAAATCTAGTCCAATTTGCCAACATTTGGTCCATATCCTTCTAAACCCTCTTATTCATATACCCATCCAGATGCCTTTTAAGTATTGTAATTATACCCAGCCTCCACCACTTCCTCTGGCAGCTCATTCCAATGGACGCACCATCCTCTGTGTGAAAACGCTGTCCCTTAGGTCCCTTTTAAATCTTTCCCTCTCACCTTAAACCTATGCCCTCTAGTTTTGGACACCCCTAAAAGACCTTGATAATTCACCTTATCCACGCTTCTCATGATTTCATAAACATCTATAATGTTACCCTTTAGCCTCCGACATCTCAGGAAAGTAATCCCAGCTTATTCAGCCTCTCCCTATAGCTTAAACACTGCAACCCTGGCAACGTCCTTGTCAGTCTTTTCAGAACCCTTTCAAGTTTCACAACATTGTTTCTCTAGCAAGGAGATCAGAATTGAATACAGAGGAATGATATGGTATAAGGTAATGGCATATTTAATTCTTCATTTGTGACAATATTAAATTTCCTCCTCACAATAGCACTTATTTCACTTACTACCTATTTTTAACTATCATTACAGGCAGCTTTCAAAAAAAAGTAATGAAGTTGCGAAACATTGGAATTGTTATTGATTTGAGCCTGTGAGAGGAACTCCCTGCAATAACATACATGATCATAATTTAAAAAGTACTTCCCGATATGTTTTAACATCAAATTCCTTCCTCAACTGATTACTTAATGAGAAATGTTATTTCTGGTTTCCTAACAAGTTAAATAAGAGTCATAGATTTACATAGAAATTAAACTCTTGCAAAGTTGAATTATTTATAAATGAAATGTTGAAAAGCAATCATCCACTTAAAGTGGCCTTTTTTTGGAAGCCGACAATCCAATTCTTTCCAATATGTTGTACAAAAATTAACATCAAATTTATATTTAAACGTCACAATTTATCCATAAATGTTATTGAAGACCACTATTATATATTGCTGACAGGCTTGGAAGTAAACCTCAATGCTTTTAAAAATAAAATGTAATTCTTTCCAGTACAACATCACCCCACAGACTTATGTGTGTGGGATGAATTTGTACTTGCTCAAAAACTGCTTGAACCCATGTAAGATTCTGTAAATCCTTTTTTTAGATTAGAATCAGTCTGAACTGACAGAGACAGCCTCACACAGAGCACCTCACACCTTCAATACATTATCTGGGCCACCATAGCACCTATTGTTAAAGTTCACTTGAGAATGTAACATGTAAAAAAAAAGTTCTGGGATTTACATATGAAAGAACTGAAACCATTGTGGTCGTTCTAAAAGATGAGAGACTTAACAAACAATCTGGGTAAGTTTCAAGATATAATTTCAGTTGCATCACACTGTAAACTTTTGCTACAAATTCTGTGTCAACTCCACAACCACCTGATGAAGGAACAGTGCTCTGAAAGCTAGTGCTTCCAAATGAATATTAGATGTTACACACTCAGTTAAGTAAAGTTTCCATTAGAGGTTTTAAATTTTTAGCATTAACTGCTGCTTAAACTCCAGTACAGAAGTTAAAGTGATCACTGTTCATTGAGGATACAATTCGGTTATTGATAGATTATTTTCCATTCACATTGCATACTTCAAATTTTACAGAAAACAAACACCACTGGATTTTATGAGCAATACTGATATGACACCTTAATGTGGGTATTAGCTGATATTTTTCATCAATGAATACCCCACTATCAACATCCTGGGGGTTACTGTTGACCAGAAAATTAATGGGACTCACCATGTAAACAAAGTAGCTACAAGAGTAGATCAGAGGCTAGGAATACTTTTGTGAATAATTCACCTCCTGACTCCCAAAGTCTGTTCACTCCGTGCAAGGCACAAGTCAGGATTGTGTTGGAATACTCCCTACTTACCTGGATGGGTGCAGCTCCAACAACACTCAAGAAGCTTGACACCGTCCAGGATAAAGCAGCCCACTTGATTGGCATCACATCCACACTCTCTCCACCACTGATGCATGGAGCAGCAGTGTGTATTACCTACAAGATGCACTGCAGAAATTCACCAAAGATCCTCAGACAGCACCTTCCAAACCCATTACCACTTCTGTCTACAAGGATATGGGCAGTAGCTACACGGGAACACCCACGATTGCAAGCTCCCCTCCACTCACCATCCTGACTTGGAAATATTTGCTTTTCTTTCACTGTCACAGATTTAGAATTCTGGAATTCCTTCCTTAAGTGCATTATGGGTCAACCTGTGTAGCATGTGAATTGCAGCAGTTCACGAAGGCAGATCACCATCACCTTCACAAGGGCAAATAGGGGCTCAAGGGTAATGAATGCTGACCAACCGGTGACGTCCATGTCTCACGAGTGAATAAAAAAAAACCCTTCAGCTAAGGGAACAGCTGCTTCCTATCCACCCTGTCCATGCCCCACATAATCTTATAAAAATCAGTCAGGTCCACCTGAGCATTCTCTGCCATAAGTAAATCTTATCCAGCCTCTCTTCATAGTTAAAATGCTCCAACCTAGGCAACATCTTGGTGAATCTCCTCTGCACTCCCTCCAATGAAAGCCTTCCTCTAGTGTGGCAACCAGTACTGCACTTTATATATAGCTCAGTGTCCCACTTCTCCATCACTCACATGTCAACATGGAGTCTTAGAGTCATACAGGACAGAAACAGACCCTTCGGCCCAACTCGTCCATGTCAACCAGGTTTCCTAAACTGACCTAGTCCCATATGTTTGCGTTTGACCCTCTAAATATTTCCTATCCACGTAGCTACCTAAATTTTGTAATTGAACTCGCCTCTACCACTTCCTCTGGCAGCTTGTTCTTTATATGCACCACACATTGCATGAAAACGTTACTCCTCAGGTCCCTCTTAAATCTTTCACCTCCCACCTTGAACCTTTGCCCTCTAGTTTGGGACTCCTTAACCTTGGGAAAAGACCTTCGCTATTCACCTTATCTACACCCCTCATGATTTTATAAACCTCTATAAGATTATATAGAATCTCATACAGGTAGTTCTCCTATAAAGTGTGTTTATTAAACGCGATTTGGTTGTAATGCGATTTGTGAATTGTGAACCTTTATTAATAAAGCAAACTCCCGTTCGCTGTTATGCGATTCCATCCCCGGCACCAGCTGTACGGTAAAACCCAGCCTGATGATCCTCTGTCTGCAAAATGGAAATTCAGTGTGTTCAGCTAAAACAGGAATGCAATCAGCTCTGCAAGCCTTGAAACTTAGCTCGAAACTGGGAATATCGTCTACATATAGAAGGAACTATATTTCAAACAGGGAGAATCGTGACGAGGACTGGACATTCTGCGTCAGCCTCACATGGTCAGTCAGCTCATACGCTGTCTGGTGAAGAGCTTCATGGAAGGTACAGTGCTATAGTCAGTGATTTTAATGTTAAAGTGTTACATTTACTGTATTATTTTATTAAAATAATTGATTTAAACTTTACTAAGACTATGCTTTTTTTTGTGTTAGGCTAACTGTTATCTTTGTTTTGATTTTTACTGGTATCTCTGGTGCTTCACCACAACCCTGTTTTTCCCATACTCTCCCTCATTTATAATGCACAATTTTCTATAACACAATGTCACACAGGAATGCAACTACTGCGTTATAGGAGAACTATCTGTACAATATCAGTGCTGCACACTTCACACTGCCATCACAGCTTCCACATCCTGGAACCTATATGTCGAATAAATAGTTAACTCTGATATTAATCAGCAATAGCTAATGAGTGCTGTGTAAGGAACTCTCTTCTAATGCTGTCAGAGAAAAATAAACGTGGAAAATCTGAAAGGGGAACAGTAGCTCTGATATTGTTCTTAGAAATCCTGTGTATGGTTATGAGCATGTAAGTAATGACTATTTTTAAAGAAGATTTGTCTCCAGCTAGATCTCTTGCTGAGAGTATGACACCCTACGTCTTACAAGACAATTCAATGACATTACTATGTGAACTTCAATGGTTTGAACTATAATTTTTTCAAGCCGGGCATTATAGCAATGATATTTTTTCCTCTTTCTTGCCAATAACAAGTGGAAGTAACAAAGAACCATTTGGTAATAGCAGCTCTCCCCACCACCTTGCTCAGCATTATTGGTGCAGCTGTCACAGAGGCCCTTGCAAGTGGAGCCAATGAAGCCATCTGGATTATGGTATGTTCCTGTCTAATACTGTTTATGCAATTCCACTTCATCTTCATTTGGAAATCTGGTATGGAGTTTAAGCTGCAGGTGATGTGACCTTGTATGTCTTCCTTTCCATCACATTTTTTACCTTCACCTGATGTGTCCTCTTTGTATTTATGATTTCAGATTGATAAGTTGGAAATAGATATAGTGACCATATAGAAAATGGAGCTTAGAATGTTAACTAAAATGGCTGAAGCACATTGGCTGTATTGCCCGGCATGCTGAGCGAAACAAATTGCTAACACAGCAACTTGTAAGGATCCCTGCACAGGCTGGGTAAACATGTCCAATCCCACAGATCTGAGAATGACATAGTACATAGCACTAGGTCAAAGGGCAGCCATCAGAGGAGTACTGGTGCCTTACGGTCTAGCTGTAACACAGTAATGAGGTTTGAATGTTTACATTTAAGAGCATCTCTGAGATTTGACTGTTATCTTGAAAAGCAAGAGAAAAATAATGGGGATTAATGTCTGACTTTAAAGATAGTGTTAATATCTTAACCAGATGGCTGCTGGTGTCTGTGTGTTAGATTTAGAGCATTTTTGATGTGTAAGCTTACAATTAAGTATACTTTGATTAATATACTTTGCGATAGCTTAATGACACGGGACTCTGTATTGCGTGAGAAGTTATGTATAAATGTAACAACTTTCCCTATCAACAGTGAGAGAATCCACTCTTTAGTACCCAGCGTGGTCTAAAGTGGCTTTTCTCCCAGGATTGTTTGTATATTCGTATACTGACAGTCTTGAATAAAAACAGTGCTGTTGAAATGTGTTAATCAAGTGGTGGTTCTCTGTTCTTGGACAGGCGTTCACAGGAAGCCAGGTAGCGTGGCTGAGCTTTCACATTTTGGTGGCAGCGGTGGGATCCCAACGGAAGGCGGCTCCTGGTGACGGTTGAACAGGACACGGTCTTGCTGTGGCAAGGTGGACACGGGCCCAACTAGGACGTGAGTATACCGTTTGGGACTCACGACTAGTGTCTCCCCAAGTCAGGGGCGGACCTGGATCCAACTCACCGCAGCAGGAGCTGCTACCGGACGGGATCCAGAACGAACCAGTGAACAGCTTTTTAAAGGGACCACCACAAAAGCACTGGGAGTGCTATAGAAGGTAGGACAAAAAAAAAGGGCGCTGGGAGCGCGGTAAGAAATAAGAATAGTTAGATACGTACGTATGTGTGAGAGGGTTTAAAGTCCCTTGAGCAGGATCTCATAAAAGCAACACTCACAAAAGGTTAGGGAAAGTTTAGGGAATATTATGGGACAGTTTATGGATAAATGTGAGGATCTGGGATCATTAATTGTAACAGTCTGCGCAGAATATCCTGAGGATGCACAGTCACTCAGGAAATTGTCAGGATGGCTAACAGAAAAATTGGGACCTGATGAATGGCCTGCAGGGGGTACGTGGAAATTGGAGATTGTAAAAAGAGCTACGGAATTAGTATGGAAAAAGGGAACGGGGGAAAGAAGGGTAAGAAAATTATGGCTAAACTAAGAGATGCATGCTTTAAAAAGAAAGAGGAAGCTAAACAACAACACGAGCAGAAGGTTTACAACAGTTGGTTACATAATGCTACAAAAAGGGGGCTAAGTGTCACTAAGGATGGGCTTCCTTTGACCCTCCATGAGCTCAAGGTTGCATGTGCAAATTTTGATGAAAATATTAATAAGAACAAACGGTTGGCCAACCAAGCGGTGGAGACGGCATTGTCAGACCTGAGGCTGGGTGCAGGATGGGAGGATAAGGGAATTAGTTCTAGGAATGTGGAATCCCCTCCTCAACCCCCTCCATCGGGTACAGCACCCCAGGAGGCACGTAGTGAAAGGAGTTTTACCCCAAGCACAGGTAAAAACGGATATCGGCCTCCACCACAGTGTGAACCCGAACGGCAATTGCCCTACCCTTGGACAGAGGAGGCTGACGATGACAGTTCAGAGATAGAGGAACCCTCAGGTCACATGTTCCCTATGCGTACTGTTCCTAACCCTCAAGCGGGACGGGTAAGAATCCCCGCCCAGCCGAACGCTGTCCCTCCTGTCGCTGCGATTCTTCACCCTCCTACCCTAGAAATTTTTACACCATGGAAACCGCAGGAAATTTTGGCGCTGACTATGAATCTCCCTGACAAAGATAAGGATCCACAAAAATGGTGTGAATCAGTTGAAAGCATTTGGCAGGCTTACGGGGCAGTGGGAGAAGATATCTGGAATTTTTTGAGGGTTGTGTTTATTGGCTTTAAGTGGACAAAATTTTTAGAAATATTAAATATGCCCCCTGGTGCCAACAGTTGGGCTGCCTTTACAGCACAACACCTGAATCAACAACAACAGGAGCAGGAAATTAAAGAAGCAATGCGGCAGGTCCTCAGAAAACCGGTTGACTTAGCAAAAATCATTGATTTAAAACCAATAAAGGGGGAGGGTGCTGAGGAATACCTACAGAGGTTTAATGAAACTTATGGCACATATTCTGGGGACCCTCTTTTCCCTTTGGGAGCGGGGGCTGTCTCACAACAGTATAATAGTCTCTTGATGAACACTTTGCCTAAACCTACACAAGATAGATGGAAAACTAACAACTTAAATTGGATCAATTTCTTCACAGGGTGATACAGCTAGGGCAATTAAAGCATTATGGGGCGAGGGTGACGGTCCTAAGGCCGAAAAACCTATTAAATCTGAATTTGTTGTACGGGAAAGTGATCAAAATACCATGGCCCCCTTGCGACAACCTCCCACCCCTCCCCAGCAGACACAGCAGCAAGGGCTGTGGAGATTACCCGGTCCCCAGCTGCAGTCTGACAATAGAGGCTATCAGCTGGAACCGGATTTTTATGTCCCAGGCTGGCAAAACCAAAAGGGCTCAGAAAGCTGAATTAATTGCATTAACTAGGGCATGTGAGCTAGCCTCCGGACTTACAGCTAATATATATACTGACTCTAGATATGCCTTCGGGGTTGCCCATGATTTTGGGACACTATGGGAAAATCGAGGCTTCCTCACCTCGTCGGGGACCCCTATCGTACACAGGGAGGAAGTCATTAATTTGTTACAGGCCATTCAAAATCCTCGCAAATTGGCCATTATTAAATGTTCCGCGCACTCTGCCGGAACAGATCCGGTTTCTATGGGAAATAAACAGGCAGATGAAGTTGCTAAACAGGCTACGGAGCTCCCTGGCTCCTTAATGATGGTTCAGAGGAAATCTATTAGGGCCTCAGTTCCTGACAAGCCACCTCCCTCCACCGCTGATATTGTTGCTTTACAGGGGGATGCCCCTGACAATGTACTTCATGAATGGACTGATCTGGGATGTTTCAAGGACGTTGACGGTCTTTGGAAAACCCCAGCAGGCCAGGTGTGTATGACTGATGTTTTAGCCGTCTGGGTGGTTGATGTTGTCCATCACTTAACACACTGTGGGGCTAGACAAACTGCAGATTTAGTCTGGGAATCTTGGTGGCATCCCAGTGTTCTGCAATTGGCTAGAGCATAAACTAAAAAATGCTTGACATGTATGCAGCATAACCCCGGCAAGGGGGTCCCCTGTGAACAGGGTAGAACCCCGCTGCCTGAAGGCCCCTTCGATACGTTGCAAATGGACTTCATTGAGCTACCCAGAACGGCCAAGTGTAAATATGTTTTAGTTATTGTAGATGTTTTTAGTAAATGGATTGAGGCTTATCCTGCAGCTGATAACAAGGCTGACACTGTTGTTAAGACTTTACTCAAGGAGATTATTCCTAGATTTGGTGTGCCGCGGACACTCAGTTCCGATAACGGCCCTCATTTTGTGGCCCTTGTTAGTCAAGAACTTTGTAAAGTTCTAAATATCAAGCAGCAGTTCCACTGTGCTTACCATCCTCAGAGCGCGGGAGTGGTGGAACATGCTAATCAGACCTTGAAATCTAAATTGGCCAAACTGTCAGCTGACAATGGTCTCTCGTGGCTCCAAAATTTGCCCATTGCCTTGTTTCAACTCCGGGTGTCCCCGGTAGGAGCCCACCGTCTCTCCCCCGCCGAGATTTTGTATGGGCGGCCCCTCCGCACTCCCTTTAGCTCTGACTTCTCTGATTCTCCTGTTGACATACATCAGATGTCAGATGGGATGATCTCCTATGTTTTATCCTTAACTGATGCCTTACGCATGAACCATGCAATGGTTAAAGCTGCCAGGCCTTTGCGGTCGGATTTGCCATTGCCTCCAAACATCCGACCTGGCACCTTTGTATTGATCAAAAACTTTGCCAGAAAGCACGGCCTGGAACCCCGGTGGGAGGGCCCTTTTCAAGTCCTCCTTACCACCCCTACTGCTGTTAAGGTTGAGGGTCATAAAGCCTGGATCAGCCTACACCATTGCAAGCTTATTGGGGAGGAATGAGAATAAGGGGCAGCTACTGTTGTATGTATTTTCTCTTCCCTTGACATAGGTGCCACTAAGGAAGGAAGACTGAAGAAAAGTGAAACGATGAAATCTATCCTCTTTCTCTTTGGCCTCTGCCTAACAGTGACATGGACATCAATGCAGACCAGTAACACCACCAGCGGTGCACCTCCCACTCTCCAAGGGCCTACAAGCAACTCTAGTGCAGCCACCGCGGAGACGTGGATAAAAACAGGCACCCCCGCGATGACTTCACACTCTACAGATGTTACTACTAAAATGACTAATGGTTTTGTGAGTATGGCACCACGTATTGCTTCTGATGGCCCCAATGGTACAGTAATAGTCCCGAGGGATCTCGTGAGTACTATGAGTGACAATATGACTATTAGCACCCCCCAATGAGTTTATCACTGCCCAGAGTGATAGGTACCCAGTCTAATAATGTAAGTGAGTCCAGTCAGACCCTAGCTACCCCTTGCAACCTCATCAGGGATTGGTGGGTATGGAGACAGGAGAATAGCATAATGTTGAATAACACAGGCCCCACGAGAATAGTTCAGGTCAGAGTGAATGCCACGTGTGATCGTCATGGCCCAGGTAACAGTGGGTTTAACCAGACAATTTGTCCCTTGGTCGGTTTTCCTGACTACTCTAAGGCCACTTCTAATTATAGCAGCATAGTCGTCCAAAATATTGCCTGGTCACAGGGTTGTGTAGAGCATTTGCAAAATCTAACAGGACTTCAACAGTGGTGCCCTGGATATAATATTATAACTCTGGATGCCAGGACAGAATGTCCCAGTAATATAACAATTCATAATACTGGCATCTGCCAGGAAGTAATGTATGTATGCCTACGAGGAAATGGCACCAAATCCGAGGATACCTATACTTACTTAAATGATACACGCACGTGCTGCCATGCCTTTGTGAATAAAACTGCAGCCGACCCCAGAGACTATTTGTTCAACTTTCCCGGTTACTTAAAATCAAAAAATCTCGTCCGCACACTGCACAGTTTTCTTAAGACCCACCGAAAGAAAAGAAGCAATTTACATGAAACAAAGAGCCTTACCGGCAACATCTTTACTGGCTTCCTTGAAAAAGTAAAAACTCATCTTGACAATCAGACTGATGAAGGAAAGAATACCAAAGTAGTATGTGTCCCAGGCCCACACTCGGTAGGGTCCGGATTCCTCATGATGGCGGCCCCTACTGGTCAGGATGAACTATGCAGTCTTACCTACAGGCGTACCCAACAAACCCCAAAAATTATTCCCTATAGAGACATTTCTGACCAATACCCGATCCAGTATGGTTACCTCAGGCGTTGCTATGACACCTGGCAAGTGGTACCAAAAGGTTTTGTAGTAGCGGTGGTGCCAGAATTTAAATGGTGCATTCATAGTGATACAGGAAAACATGCCATGGGAGACTTAGAAGACAGTAGATGCCAGGTAATTATATCTCATGATCAAACCAAGTCAGACCCCTTTGGGGGCCTCCCGGAGGACGATTGGGACCTTTGTGTTAATGAAAAGACTCGTCCCGACGCCCCTACAAGCCGCATGGGTGCTGTCCTCTTCCACGCTAAACACTGTATTACGCCTGCACTTAACGGGACATTTTGGTTATGCAATCACACAGCCTATGAATCCCTACCCATTAACTTTAAGGGCACCTGTGCGCTGATATATCACCTCCCAGCATTCCGGTTATTGAATTCAACCCCAGAGGTTAACAGCGAATGGAAGAAGTGGCATGATCTTAATTCAAATTACAAACCTCATGCTCGAGGCAGGAGAGATCTGTTCCATCAACAGACATTTTGGAGCAGATTCTTTGGCACCCTTCTGCCCAATTATGGGGTCATGCAAGCCCTGGACCAGATTCGTGATCTCAGTCACGTGCTTGAGGAAATGGCTAAGGCCACTGCTGATGCCCTGGGTCATTTGGAACACGAGCAGACTGCCCTGCGAATGATGACCTTACAGAATAGGATGGCTTTAGATTATCTCTTAGCAAGTCAAGGGGGAGCATGTGCAGTTATTGGCCCGGAGTGTTGTACCTATATTGAGGATGAGAGCTCGGCTGTATATAATGACACTTCACTAATTAACGATGTTGCCACTAAAGCATATGATCTGGACCACACAGACTCAAAGGAGACCTGTGCCTGGTGGAACCTACTGTGTCAGCTGTTGGGATGGCTAAAGTCTATTGGGCTGGACATTCTCTCCATTCTGGCCATCATTCTTGGCATTTGTATTAGTATTCGAATCGCTTGGGCCCTTATTAAGAGAAGTTGTCAAACTTGTCCCGCACGACGCCGATGTACAAAGGGGACAAGCCCTATATGGACACAGGAGGAAGGATTGACACCTACACTTTTGACTGATGGCAATTTAGATGTAGAAACAGGAAAAGAGTTTGCTCGACTTCAACGTATTAATATCTGAAGGTTATCATAAAATGATAAAAAGGGAGGAATGATAAGTTGGAAATAGATATAGTGACCATATAGAAAATGGAGCTTAGAATGTTAACTAAAATGGCTGAAGCACATTGGCTGTATTGCCCGGCATGCTGAGCGAAACAAATTGCTAACACAGCAACTTGTAAGGATCCCTGCACAGGCTGGGTAAACATGTCCAATCCTACAGATCTGAGAATGACACAGTACATAGCACTAGGTCAAAGGGCAGCCATCAGAGGAGTACTGGTGCCTTACGGTCTAGCTGTAACACAGTAATGAGGTTTGAATGTTTACATTTAAGAGCATCTCTGAGATTTGACTGTTATCTTGAAAAGCAAGAGAAAAATAATGGGGACTAATGTCTGACTTTAAAGATAGTGTTAATATCTTAACCAGATGGCTGCTGGTGTCTGTGTGTTAGATTTAGAGCATTTTTGATGTGTAAGCTTACAATTAAGTATACTTTGATTAATATACTTTGCGATAGCTTAATGACACGGGACTCTGTATTGCGTGAGAAGTTATGTATAAATGTAACAACTTTCCCTATCAACAGTGAGAGAATCCATTCTTTAGTACCCAGCGTGGTCTAAAGTGGCTTTTCTCCCAGGATTGTTTGTATATTCGTATACTGACAGTCTTGAATAAAAACAGTGCTGTTGAAATGTGTTAATCAAGTGGTGGTTCTCTGTTCTTGGACAGGCGTTCACAGGAAGCAAGGTAGCGTGGCTGAGCTTTCACAAGATCATCAAGAACTGCAGCTAGGTAGTTGATGATGCCTCAAGCTGGAGGGCCAGAGAAAGGGCAAAATCTCAGAGGAAACAGCATCAGAGTTTCACCTCACACATCAGCTCAGATACTGGCATTGGGCATACTTTAGATGCTAGTTCTGAGAGTAGCTTATGATGAGTTATGGGCAATAAGAGGTCTATAGTCAGGCCAGGAGAAAGGATAGCAATTGTTCTCCAGAAGGCACAGTCACAGACAAGTTCTGCTGCACAGGACTCAGATGAGAACTTTGCATGAGCCAGCAAGTGGGATTGTGTGGTTTGTGGCATTTAAAAAAAATCAAGATTGGGTCAACAGGATGCTGTGACTGTCTCTAACAGAGGAATGCTATGTTAGAAAGGTTTAAAGCACCCAGGGTCTGGGAGGGGGGGTGGGGGGAGGGTTCGATGATATGCTCCCAAACACCATATTCATACTGTGGATATGGGAGCTCTTCTGCTTTCTTTTTTCCTCAGCTCCATTTGAGGCAGCAGCCCAACTCCAGCTGCAAGTAAGATGTTTCAAAAGAACACAACTTCTTTCAACCATCCAGTGCCATCATAGCACAGTGGCTCAGTGGTTAGCACTGCTGCCTCATAAGCACAGGGACCTGGGTTCAATTCCAGCCTCAGGTAACTGCCTGTGCGGAGTTTGCACATTCTCCCCATTCTGCTTGGGTTTCCTCTCAGTGTCCAGGGATGTGCAGGCTAGGTGGATTAGCCATGGGAAATGCAGGGTTGCAGGTATAGGGTTGGGAGTGGTCTGTGTGGAATGCTCTTCGGAGGGTCAGTGTAGACTCAGTAGGCTGAATGGTCTGTTTGCATGCTGTAGGGAATCTATGATGAACAATTTCACATAACTCCTATATCAACCCAGTGCCTCTTTGAATTCTATAGTAGAGAGTGCAAATATACCTCATCTGGAATTTAGATGGGAATGCCTTTTGCCAGGACTAATAGGAGGTTACACATGTTTAACCATGCTGTATATGCTTAAAAGAGGATGTGAATAGGAGTAGCAATGCCCAAAATTGGCAGGTGGGGTCTAAATCAATATTAGATGCTGAATAGCATTGTGTTCTGCCTTCTCTGCACAATATGACATTGGGTGCAGGCCTCATCAGAACCGAATTGGAGTGGCCCCAATTCCTTAAACTTTTCTTTTACTATCACTCCCTTGGCAGTGATACTAATGGCTAGAAAACTGAATTTTGCGGCCAGTTTCTGCAATTTTGCTTCAAGTCATGTTAATAACATGGGTGGGTGCAAAACTAATTGCATGGACTGAGAGGTGTTACAATGAAGATCAGCATGAAAGTAAAATCCCATTTATAATGGCAGAGATTGAATAATAAAAATGAATCAATCACACAATTATAACAAGAGTCACAGTAATTGGAAGCCACTAAATAAATCGCCAGTTGCTGAATGTTTAATTCAAGATTGTTGCATAAATTAAAATGTTTAATCAGCAGATTGTTTACTTTTACCTCTGTGACACTAAGCAAGGATTCCAAATGTTAATTGCTGGCTACTTTTGATAAGATTACTGCGACAAATCTAAAGAATCCTTAAGTGCTTTTCTGTCATAGCCTTTTGCTAGTCCAAATGAATTCATAATAGATTGAGTAGTTAACTGATCATAAAACATCCATTAGTGACTTCTATAAAAAGAATTGAGGACTTTTTGCAGTCTTATGATGCAGAATAATAATTCTTCAAATGTCTGCCAAATGATTTTAATGTATGCATGTCAAGTACAAGAGAAAGAAGGTCATTACAACATGCAATTAACTATAATTGTAATAATGTACCACTTACAGTGTAAAGGTATACCTCACTTTCATTCATTAATGTTGCCTTTAAGTGCATGTGTCAATAAATCTGTTGCTTTGTGTGAGTTAGATTCGAGACATAGTATCCAAATATTCAACACAAAAGGAAAATCAATATTTTGCTATTCTTAGATTAAATTTAGTTATATGAATACCACTCAATATTTAGTAGCAGATTACTTGATGAGAAAGGGAGAAAGTGAGGACTGCAGATGCTGGAGAGTCAGAGACAAAAGATGGGGTGCTGGAAAAGCACAGCAGGTCAGGCAGCACCCGAGGAGCAGGAGAGTCGATGTTTCGGTCAAAAGCCCTTCATCAGGTATGTGGTGTAGGGAAGTGGGCTGAGAAATATATAAGAGAGTGGGGTTGGGATTGGGGAAAGGTAGCTGAGAAGGCAATAGGTAGATACAGGTGGGGGATGATGGTGATAGGTTGGAGCAGAGGGTGGAGCAGATAGGTGGGAAGGAAGATGGACAGGTAGGACAGTTCAAAAGGCTGGTGCTGAGTTGGAGGGTTGGATCTGGGATGAGGTGGAGGGAGGGGAGATTTGGAAACTAGTGAAATCAACATTGATCCTGTGTGGTTTGAAGGTCCCAAGGCAGAAGATGAGTGGTTGTTCCTCCAGTAGTCGGGTCAACCCCCATGTGAAGCTACCTCTCGCCTTCCCAGTTATCTTCCCTCTAGCCCCACCTCCACCCCACCCTATTTTTCTTTATCTGTCAGCTCCTTCCCCACATCATATTCCTGATATAGGGCTTATGCCATAAACGTTGACTGTCCTGCTTCTTGGATGCTGCCTGACCTGCTGTACTTTTCCAGTGTCACACTTTTCAACTACTTGATGAGAAATCAAATGATTTGTCAAACCCTTTTGCAGTGGTTACATTAATATTTTGATCCAAGAGTTAAAAGAAAATGCTGCTATTTCTGTGATCTGGATTTATCCTGATGCTCTCCTATGACAATGATCTCAGTGGATGAAGGTGACATTCTGCTTTTAGTGCATTGGATTATTTATAAACTGCTTTAATTCTGGAAAGTTTTAGAGATGCTTTTAATGCTGACCATTGGGGCAGAAACCAGGCAATCATTTTAACTCCCACCACAAGTGGGTTTTGAGCATGCAGCTGACCTGCAATGAAGTTACTTGTTACCCCAATCCTGGATATTGTCTGGGTCTTGCTGCGTTTGGACTTTGACTGCTTCATAATCTGAAGAGTTGCAAATACTTAGATCAGTATGCCAGCTGGAACGAGCTCATTTTGGGTTAGATTCATTTCACTTTGATCCAAGTGCAAAACTGTCAGTCGACCGCATCGTTGACTCCCTTCCACATGTTAAACATCTTCACTGGATCATCCTGGAGTTTTGTAAGTGAAGAGAATAAAAGCTGAGGTTGTACAACAAGGCAAAATTACCAGACATCAGCAAGATGGCAGATAGTCAGATATCTTGGCCTCTATTTTTTTGACAATTCAAGAAAGTTCTCTCAGAAAAGCCTTGCCATTCTCTTGATTTTCTTTTACCTCACAGGTTATTTTGCAAAATCAAAATCCAAAAATGGCATTAATAGAGCTGTAGACCTGTGTATTTTTAAATTCACTCATGAGATGTAGGCATCGCTGCCTGGGCCAGAATTTATTGCATGTCCCTAGTTGCTCTTGAGAAGGTGGTGATGAGCTGCCTTTCTAAACTGCTACAATCCATGTGCTGTGAGTACACTCGCAATGCCATTAGGGAAGGAGTTCAATGAGGTTGAGCCAGTGACACTGAATGGTGACATACTACTAAGTCAGGGTGGTGAATGACTTGGAGGAGATTGTGTAAGTGGTGGCATACCTACCTACCTGATGTTTTTGTCCTTGTAGATGATAGCAATCATGGTTATGGAAAATGCTGACTAGGGATCCTTTGTAAATTTCTACCGTTCACCTTGTAAATGGGATACACTGACCATTGGTGGCTGATGGAGTGAACATTTGTGGCTGTGGTGTCAATCAAGTTGGCTAATTTGTCCTAAGAGGTGTCAACTTTCTTGAGGGTTATTGGAGCTGCACTCATCCAGGCAAGAGGGGAATATTCTATCACACTCCTGTCTTGTTATTGATGGATAGGCTTTGGGGAATCAGGAGATGATTTACACACTGCAAAACTCCGAGCCTATCATCAGCTCTTGTGGCTCCAATATTTATGTAGCTGGTTCAGTTCAGTTTCCAGTTAATGGTAACAACTAGGAGGTTGATAGTGGGATAGCGATGGTAATGCTATTGAATGTCAACGGTGGTGGTTGGACTGACTTTTGTAAGAGACGATTATTGCTTGGCACTTGTGTGGCATGAAGTTATTTGTTACCCCAATCCTGGATATTGTCTGGGTCTTGCTGCTTTTGGACTTTGACTGCTTCATTATCTGAAGAGTTGCAAACAGTGCGGGATATTGTGCAATCATTAGCGAACCTCTGCAATTCTGACCTTATGATGAAGCAGCTGAAGATGGTGGGCCCAGGACATTCCCCTGAAGAACTGCTGTAGAGATGTCCTGGAGTGGGGATGACTGACCTTTAAATACAACTACAGCCTTTTCCTTTGTGCCAAATATGACTTAAATCATTTTCCACTTGATTCCCATTCAGTTTTGAATGCTACCTTGATGTCAAAAGCAGTCATTTTCACCTCACCTCTGGAATTCAGTTCTTATGTTCATATTTATTAATTCTGCAACTGTAAACTAATCACTGTAACAGTACTGGAAAGGCATTCAAAATGCATTGTTAATGTTATTGAACACATCAATATAGCAAATCTTTACTTTTACTTATTGAAACAAAATTAAAACATTGTAAACATTTACAAAGTTAACTCTGGTTTCTTTCTCAATTTTTATTACTAAGATTTATTTTTCTATCTGTTTTGTTTAATAGACATTAATATATTTCTGCGCATCCTTTATTCCCCTACCAATTTTGGAGTTAGGAGAAATTTGAAAAGAAATACAGTCCGGTGATCAGCTGAAAACCAGCTCCCCAGGGCCACTTTCCATCCTTTGATTGCCAGATTTGTAATGAGTCACAGATGTGTTCAGGTTAATCTTTGTTACAGATCACAGAAAACATAGAAAACTACTTAAAAACGACATCAAATTTAACAACTTCAATTATAGTGAAAGGCTGTCAAAGTTAACTGCATTTTTACACCTATATATTTGAAAGTACTCCAATGGTAATAACCTATCTGTAAAATCTGTACCTTAATTGAACAATAGCTTGATATTTTCTTTTAGGTGTCTTTCACAGGCACACTTTCATCTGTGGTTGTGGTTATTTTCTTTTTCCATGTCCACATGAGAGTCAGCTCCATTTCCTCAGTCGTGCCTTCATTTGCAACGATGTGAGAGCATAGGCATTAAATGTCAAAGAAGTGGCCAATTTACATTCATTTGAGCGATGTTGGTCAATTTTTCCCATTAGTGTTAAAGAAACATGCAGCAAACCATCGATTGCTAATCCAATGAGGCTTGGCAGCTTTCTTACGAGAGCAGTAACACATGGCCCACAACATCTGCAGTAAAGCCTCTGTGTGCTGCTGTACATCTAGATTATGACCCTGTGTTTTTTTTAATTCACTCCTAGGATGTGGGCATCTCTGGCTACACCAGCATTTATTGATCATCCATAATTTCCCAGATAAGAGTCAACAACATAGCTGTGGGTCTGGAGTCATTGTAGGAGAAAGTGAGGACTGCAGATGCTAGAGATCAGAGTTAAGAATGTGATGCTGGAAAAGCACAGCAGGTTGGGCAGCATCTGAGGAGCAGGAGAATCAACATTTCGGCATAAGCTCTTCATCGGGAATGAGCCTCATTCTTGATGAATGGCGTATGCCTGAAACATCGATTCTCCTGCTCCTCAGATGCTGCCTGACTGCTGTGCTTTTCCAGCACCACACTCTCCACTGTGGAGTCATTGTAGGCTAAGTCCAGTAAAAGTGGCAGTTTGCTTCTCAAAACAACGTCAGTGAATCCAGATTAGTTTTTATATATGATAAAGCTGTTTCTTTGACAAGGTTATGTTGTTCTTGGTGTTATTTTCCAGAGAGGTTGTAAGTAACACAGACTCTGAAAAGGCTGGGGTTAAAGGGTTTCACAGCTAATTTGATAATAACTAACAGATATTGGTTCAGGCAAAAGGCTTTCCAGTTTTAAGGGGAAAAAAAAACACTTGTACAATGAAAGCGGGGGGGGTGGCCAGTTTTCCCAGCTTGGCTTCCTGATGAAGGGCTTATGCTCGAAACGTCGAATTCCCTATTCCTGAGATGCTGCCTGGCCTGCTGTGCTTTGACCAGCAACACATTTTCAGCTGTGATCTCCAGCATCTGCAGACCTCATTTTTTACTCTGGGTTTGGTTTGGTTTTTAAAGTAGAGTGGAAAAAGCTGCTGGACTCAAAGAAACAGGTCTAGGCTGGTACTCTCTCTCTGACTTTTACCCTGTAAGACCCTGTGTTTGATTTTATCTTTTATGTCAATGGGGTGTTTATGGGGATTGTTGCAAATATTTGGAACAGCATCATGATGTTGGGTTTTCAGTGAGGTTAAGTTATTTGGTCTTCTGCTGTTCGCGTTTCATTCATTAATCTTGTAAATAAATGCTGTTTTATTTAGAATTATGTGGTTTGACCAGCTGATTCTCTCCTGGAATATCAACTTTACACCTGCTTAAAACAACTAGCAGGGTTAGAGTCTGGGCTACCATCTTAAAATGTTTTGACGGGGCTAGCCTGGTCCTTCATATTTTTTTCGATGGCAGTTGGAGTGGGAGGAGCGACATCAAGGACCAGAGGCCTGACTGGAAGGTAAATTTTATAAGATATAAAAGCTGACCTCATGTATAGGCGGAGCACACACTGAGCAGGAGTGGACACAGGATTGCTGGGTAAGTGAGGCTTTATAAGTGAGGGTGGTTGCTTCACTGGAAACACCGATCGGGTAGTGTCTCCCACTTGTCCTTCTCCTCTAACTAAAAAAAAAGATCCGTGTGCAGATTGGTAAGGTGAATGATTTCTTTTTGTTTAGTTTTTCAATAGTCTAGTTGGGAATTTAGAATAGTGGGAATGGATGTTAGGGCAGTTGAATAAAATGTGGGAGGTAAGGGTCATGACTAGTGTCCCTGCTGACTGAATCTGTGGGAAATGCACCCAACTCCAGCTCCTTGAAAACCTCGTTAGGTAACTGGAGTTGGAGCTGGATGGACTTCTGATCATTTGGGAGATGGAGGGGGTTATTGAGAGGAGTTACAGGGAGGTAGTCACACCTCAGGTACTAGAAGAAGGTAGATGGGTTACTGTCGGGGTAGGAAAGGGAACTGGCAGGCAATGCAGGGATCTCCTGTGGCAGTTCCCCCCAACAATAAGTATACCATTTTGGATACTGTCGGGGGAGAAGACTTACCAGGGGTAAGCCATGTGGTACAATTCTCTGGCACAGAATCTGTCCCTGTTGCTCAAAAGGGAAGGGAGAAGAGGAGCAGAGCATTAGACATTGGAGACTCCATAGTTAGGGACACAGATGGGAGATTGTGTGGGAATGAGAGACTCACGGTTGGTGTGTTGCCTCCCAGGTGCCAGGGTTCGTGATGACTCTGATTGTGTTTTCGGGATCCTTGATGGGTCGGGGGAGCAGCCCCAATTTGTTGTCCACATAGGCACCAACGACATAGGTAGGAAGAGAGATGGGGTTTAAAGAAGAAATTCAGGGAGCTATGGTGGAAGCTGAGAGCTAGAACAAACAGAGTTGTTATCTCTGGTTCATTGCCCATGCCGCATGCTAGCGAGGCGAGGAGTAATGAGAGAGAGGAGTTGAACACTGGCTACAAGGGTCATGCAGGAAGGAGGGTTTTCGATTCCTGGATAATTAGGACTCTTTCTGGGGTAGGTGGGACCTCTGCAAAAAGGATGGTCTTCACCTGAACCAGAGGAGTACCAATATCCTGGGGGTGGGAGATTTGTTAATGCTCTTTGCTTGGAGTTAAACCAATTTAGCAGGGGGATGGGAACCGAAATTATAGTTTGAGTATACTGGAGGATGAGAGTAGTCAAGTCAGGATGAAGATTTCAAGATCGTAAGAGTTTACTAGCAGGCAAGAAGTTGGTCTGAAATGTGTCTACTTCAACACCAGGTGCATCCAGAATAAGGTGGGTGAACTTGCAGCATGGGTTGGTACCTGGGATTTCAAAGTTGTGGCCATTTCAGAGACATGGATAGAGCAGGGACTGGAATGTTGTTGGGATTTAAAAGTTTCAGTAAGAACAGTGAAGATGATCAGAGAGGGGGTGGTGTGACACTTTGTCAAGGATAGTTTTACGGTTGGAGGACTCCTCTACTGAGGTAGTATGGACTGAGGTTAGAAACAGGAAAGGAGATGTCACCCTGTTGGAAGTTTTCTATAGGCCTCCGAATAGTTCCAGAGATGTAGAGGAAAGGATAGCAAAGATGATCCTTGATAGGAGCGAGAGTGACAGGATAATTGTTATGGGAAATTTTAACTTTCCATATATTGACTGGGAATAGTACTTTAGGTGGGTCAGTTTTTGTTCAATGCGTTCAGGAGGATTTCCTGACACAGTATGTAGACAGGCTAAAAAGGGGCAAGGCCACATTAGATTTGGCACTAACAATCAACAATGGTTTCATAATCTTCATTCGACCCTTAATTCCAGATTTTTCATTGTTTTCAAATTCCATAATCTGCCATGGTGTGATTTGAACCTGGAAGAAATGTTCCCCAGAGCATTAACTGAGTTTCAAGATTAATAGTTTCATGATAATACCATTACGCCATCACATCCTCAAGAAAAGTTTATTATATGCTATTTGTTTTATCTTGAAACTTGCATTCAAAATTGGGCAAACCATGTGTAGCTTTAAGTTTGATTTGTGTTTCTATATTATGTATATTAGGAAAGATATAGAAGGGAATTGTATCAACTCTGAGCGATATAGGCTACAGTGAGCTGTGAGGCAGAATTAAGCAAGATATTCAGAGGCCCATCTTGATATCAAGATCATCTTGCCACATGTTGTATGCTTTGCTCAGGTGGCATGGTGAGATTCTTGCTACGCTGCCATAAGTTTCCAACTGACACTCATCATTGCTTGATAAACGCTTTGTTAACAGTCCATCTTACCATAGGTTGTAGTCTAACCTTTGAGAAAACTCAATATGGGAACTCACATGACTTTTGACAGGTTCAACTCACTGTTGGCTCCAAAAGATCTCCATGTTGTACACCGGGCACCAATATCTCAGGCATACTCCGTAGGCACTGGCCATACGCACTCCATGACCATTGGCATCAGACATGTACCAAACTGAATTCTCATGACACATCTCCGATCCACTTACAAGTTGCTTCTGAGCTTCAATACTGCATCTTGGGCTGTAAAGGCAACTATCGTAATGTGCAACAAGGCTGCTGCACTCAGGGGACACACCCAGCTCATGAACTGGATCAGGCTGCATCTCTGAGCTCTTCACTTGCTGTCATTACTCTCACTGATGCTGAGTGTAGCTGGATGTTTGCAGCTTTTCTGTCTTGCATTACCAGGCCTTTTTGCATATTGTCCTCAGGGAAGCCCTCTTTGCCAGGTTCATATAGTGCCACTTAGCACAGTTACAAAGTCAGGAGGCTTACCATGGTTGTCAGCAGGTCTTAGTGGAGTCAAAGGGATATCTTTTGTTTGGGGATTTCCAGCACCACGGTCGATCAAGGTTCAGGATCCTGTACATGTCCAGGCCCTGCTCAGGGCAGTGAGAGTCAAGATCCTCTGCTACATGAGGTGAGGTGTGAATTGACAGGCAGCACTCCACTCATCCAGACTCTTTCTGACCAATTGTGGACTGTTTTGCTCCTGGAATGAGATAAGGCAACTATCATAGAAGATGGAAATGGGTGGCACAGCTGTTATTGTTGGTGGAGGTGGGGCCTGAGTGAGCAAGCCATGCAGAGGGTATGCAGGATTGGTAGGTTCGCAGATTGGGGTGGATGAAGGAGAGTGGAGCAGATTTTGCATGCAATAGAAATAGTGATAAGGTATGAGCCTAGGTAAGGGTGGGTATACTCGTAGAAATAGTGAGAGTGTGAGATATCAGAGAAAAAATCGTGGCACTTACACTGGTGAAGGGGAGAAGAATATTGATCTTCAATTGTCTGGCATTCTCACTGGAGGCTGAAACTGCTCTAAGCCCAAGTGGCAACTGTGATGCAGGCTGGTATTGTTTGGTATTGTGAGCTCCACTGCTGATCCAGAGGGAAGACAAAGCTTAGCTGCATTATATTGCTATGAAGATGTGGGTGTACTGTACTTTTAAGAGAGTTAAAAGCTAACAGAACCACCTGACAGCACCAAGTGTTCTGAATAAAGGAACAATATAACAACTTGGTTGAAAGCTAGATTAGCTGTGTTGCATGGAGATGACAAAAACAAATTACAATTCAGCCAATCAGTTTAAATTATATCCCAAATATACCAAACTCCAACCAAGTTTGAATTTAGTATACTGACAATCTTAAAAACCATTGATAAATCCAATGTTTTGGGGGTATAAGACCAGGAAAGCTTGAACAGTTGAAGGAAAACTGCCAAGTCACCATCATGTACAGACTGCCCAGAGAATAGCTCTCTTAAATGTACCTTTCACGATGAGTGACCTGTGAAACAGAAATCCATAAGAAGAAGAAGAAGAAGAAAAGACAGAAGAAGAGGATTTGACATCTGACTGGTTTTGAAAACTGGAATTTTTGATTAATCTTAATCCAGGGGTTATATCGGACTAGTATTGTAGAAGGGAAGGTAAAAGATAGGTTAGAGGAAGGAGTTGTAAATGGTTGTTAGTTAATTATTCTGTTATACCTTAAGAAATAAAGTTGCTAATTTTTACTTTAAATAGTTCTTGGCCTCTTGAATTTTCACACATTACACGCATGGGATAAATCTTTTCTGTGGCGCTGGTTTAAATTAAGCAGGAGGGTTTACCCAGTGTCATAACAATATGTTTTGATAGACAAAGGGGACAAGAGCCAATGGAAAGTTCAATACACCTTTGATGAACACTTTACCAAGGAAAAATCAATCTTTATCATACTTTAATATTGTACTTTAACTAAACTCTATCTTTCTTCATAGGATTCTTCAGTAAACCGTCTTAAATCTCTAAAGCTCAAATCTATACCAGTTATCCAATTCTGATTAGCACTTCCAAGGATTCACTACACCCTATCCATCAGTCCCACTACCGTATTTGAACTTTTTTTTCCCTGAAAGGATTGGTAATACCCATTTCCTATAGCTGGGATAGGCTATTCCTTGGTCTTTGAGGACTGGTTGGTGTTTCAGGATGTGCAGTTAGATTAAATTCCCTACAATTTTGAAACAGACCCTTCAGCTCAACAAGTTCACATCAATCCTCCGAAGAGTAACCCATCTAGACCCATATCCCTCTAACTATTGCACCTAACACTATGGGCAATTTAGCATGGCCAATTCACTTGACCGGCACATTTTTGGACTGTGGGAGGAAACCCACGCAAAGTCAGGGAGAACGTACAAACTCCACACAGACAGTTGCCCGAGGTTGGAATTTAACCTGGGTCCCTGGCGTTGAGGCAACAGTGCTGACCACTGAGCCACCACGCTGCCCAAGTTGTTGATTTGGACTTTCTTTCTCATTTAGGGCTGGTTCTGACCTTCTGGTGGTCTCACTGAGGTTGTCTCTGGGTCAGGCCAATCTGGTGATGCTAACTATGAGGTATAGGGAGCTGCAGATGCTGCGCTGCCAGTCGAAGGTGCTCTCTGGAGATGCCATTGACTAAGTTAAAAAACAGAGAGAAATGGGGCTCACAGTTGCCCTTTTATTCCCTTTTTATGCCCTTCTTGAATATTTTGTGACCTGTGTCCAATATTAGCATTGGGTGAAGGCAGGAAAATCCAATGAGGTGACTACTTTCCATATTTGGCGGTCATGGAACACAGTTTTGAACCTTCAATACTCTCCTTGTCACAGTCTACCTCTGGCCACCTACAGAGCTGGGCACCACCAAGTCTGTGTAGCATTCTAACAAAACACTTCACTGGAGGTGGAACCAACAGCTCATTCTGCAACAATGTGGCTGTTAGCACCTGGCTAGGCAGTTCCAGGCCTGTCTGGTTTCAATGGGAAGTTGATTGTCTAAGGCGTGGCTTTATGAATACTGTGTTCTAGCTCTGCAGTTTGCGAATAGCAGAGTCCAGCTAGGTTTAAACTTTACTTCCACATTAAGATTTGTATCCATGCTCATGAAAATCTATCCAACCTTGGAAGTCATAGGCCACCTGACCACATAATGATGACATAGTTTATGTAATAGTGAAGAATTTAATGAATGCTTATGACAACATCGGATATTTACATTTGTACAGCAGAATCACAGGCACTTGCGTGTCTGTCCTCATGCTAAGCACTTCCGATTTACTGGGGCAGACTCCCCTTAGTGTGTCATGCTGCAAAGGAACATAACCCAGTAAGATGGATACTGAGACCTTTATACCATCATGATGCAGTGATGACATCAAGAGCATGTTCCTTAAAAGTATAGCACATATCTGAGAACGACATCATACAAGTATCTACAGATGTGGAATGAATCAGGCCTGGAACTGCCTGGCCAGGTGCTAACAGCCACATTGTTGTAGAATGAGCTGTTGGTTCCACTTGGTCTAAGTGCCTGTGAGGTTGTTATTGAGGACAAAAATTGCTTCAACTAGTTCATGTAGAGTCTAATATAGTTGGTATTATTTCTCTTTGGAATGAACCTTGATGTCCATTAGTCGTAACTATATGGGCATCCTCTTGTCAATATATTCATTGACTGACAATTGCTGTAAACAAGCTGCAAAAATAAAACGTATGGTCTCACAAGTCAGGCTTCACACTGCAATCTAACTTACTCAGTTTTACCATCAGTTAGGATTATGATGTATTCCCACCAGAGAGGAAACATAGAAAAGATACAGCACAGAAAAAGGCATTGTGTTTGTGCTGACTGAATAAATTAGCTATCCATCCTAATCCCACACCCAGCACCTGTCCATAGCCTTGTTGATAACAGATGCGAATCCAGAATTTTTTGAGGAGATGAGGGTTCCTGGACAACCAATTCCAAATACCCCCAACCCTGGAAAAAGTTTTCTTCATGAATGTAGGAAAAATGTCAAGGGTAAAATCAATGTTTCAGGTAGAATGAATGATCACGTCATTTTCAATAATCAAATGTTTTCTGGTTGAAGATGCAAGAAAATGTAACACCATCTATTTTGTCTATGACAGTCTACCTCAATTATTAGGATACATAAATGAAATTTCATTGCTCCAGGTTGGTCTTTGTGCTATAAGATTTGAGTTTAATTAGCAAATGGCAGAACGTGACAACAACTTTCTCGTTCCAGCAACAATAAAAAAAATTCTTATAGCTGTTCACACAGAACTGGGATCATGATGTTGGTCAACAGATTCAGGTTCAGGAAACATTGACTAAGCCTAATTATGTCAGGGGACTCTAATCTGCACGTTGTAAGATGACTTTCATCTGAAATATTTTAGTTGTTCAGAGGAAGATATTGAAAAAGTAAGTAACAAACGAAAAGGATGATGTAGAGATGCTAGTGTTGGATTGGGGTGGACAAGGTCAGAAGTCATACACCAGGTTGTTGTCCAACAGGTTTTATTGAAATCAGAAGCTTTTAGATTTCTGCTCCTTCATCAGGTGGAATCCTGGTGAAGGAGCCGCGCTCTGATGTCATGTGACTTCTGATTTTAAACAAAAAAGACACCTATGAAATGACAGCAGGCAAAATCTTGATGTTAATTGATACACACGGGGTAAACTCTCCTGCTTAATTTAAAACCAGCAACAAGAAAAGAGTTTTCCCATGCAGTAATCCATGGCCAAGAACTATGTAAAGTAAAAATGAACAACTTTATTTCTTAAAGTATAACAGAGAATAATTAACTAACCACTATTTACTATTTCTTTCTCTAACCTATCTTTTATCTTCCCTTCTATAATACTAGTCCAATAAAACCCCCAATTAAGATTTACAAAACAACTTTTCCTTATCTCAAAACCAGGCAGCGGCAGGTTCTTGTCTTCAGATCATCCTGTGTCTTCTTTTCTCCTTGTTAAGAATTTCTGCATCATCATGGGTTACTGATCAAAGAGGGACTTTTAAGAGAGATGTTTTTACAAGCGGTCTGGTACATCCTCTCAACTGTTCACTGTTCCCCCGGTCTTATACCCCAGAGCATTGGATTGTGTCATTGGGTTTAAAGATTGTCAATAGAAACTTGATTGGAATTTGGTATTTTTTTCAGGGTATAATTTAAACTGATTGGCCAAATTCAAATTTCCTTTAGTCTCCAGACCAGAAGCTAATCGAGTTGTTTGACTGAGTGTTACATCATTACCTTTCTGAGAACACTTGGTGCTGTATCTGGTAGTTCTGCCGCTTTGAACTCTCAAACCCACATCTTCATAACACATCCCCCTTAAGAAAAATGCATTATCATAATGAAAAGATGGCTTTTTTTTTTACCTTTTAAAACACACTACCCAAGCATACAGATAACTTTAATATAAGTTCACCTTAAGTTTTTTTCCATATACCTGAAGAACATGAAATAAAGACAAATCTCATCTAAACTCTCAGTTATATCTGCGATAACGCATCTGCGATTACATTCTTCTGACCTGTAACATGTATGATTTTTAAATTAAAAGCCTGTAACATAAGACTCCAATGAAATAGTCTCATATTCTTATCTTTAAAACATTCTAAGAATGCAAGCAGATTGTGGTCAGTGTACACAATCGTCTCCAACACATTGTGTATGTCACGAACATTAAAATGCTGTAAGGCCAGTATCAAACTCAATATTTCCTTTTCAATTTTCCTTTTCAATTGTGGAGTATTTCCTCTGGTGGATGTTGATTTTCTTCGAAAAGTAACCAACTAGAAGTTCAATTCCATCCTCATCTTCCTGTAGCAGTACAGCTGCAACTCCAATGTGACTAGCATCAATGGCAACTTTAAAGGTTTTGAAAAGTTTGGTGGTTAATATCGATTTCAAATGGTCAAATGCCTCCAGGCATGGATCTGTCCACAGAAATTTTGTGTTCTTCTTCAGCAAATTGGTTAATGATGCCACTACACTGCTAAAGTTTGGAACGAGCTTCTGATAGAATCCACTGAGTCTGAAGAATCGAAGCATGTCTTCCTTCGAGGTTGATCATGGAAATTCCTTGAAAGCCTTCATCTTTGTCTTCCATGGGATCAACTTTCCATGACCGATGTTATGTCCCAAGAATGTCACCTCTGCTTTCATGAATTCTGTTTTGTTTAATTTTATCATTTTTGCTTCTCATAGTTGTACAAACAGCTCTGCCAACTGTACCATGTAATTTTTCTAGGACTTACAAAAGATCATACATCATTCAAATAGACTGCACAGTTTGTTAACCCAGCCACAACTCTGTTCATGAGTCTTTGGAATGTGGCATTCTTCATTCCAAAAGGCATCACTTCAAACTGATAAAGCTCTTTTGGGGTTACAAACGCAGAAATTTCTTTCACTGTCTTGGATAAACGTTCCTGCCAGTAACCACACATTAAGTCCAACTTGATCTTTTAACTGGCTTGTCTGACTTTCCCGATAGAGTCCTTCAATCTAGGAGTTTGATATGAGTCCAATTTTGTAATGGTATTGACCTTCTGATAATCCACACAGAATCGTTGAGTGCCATCTGGTTTGGAAGCTAAGACGATCGGCGAACCCCAACCGCTCTGGGTTAATTCGACGATGCTCTCACCGAACATGGCCTCCACCTCCATCTGGATCTGTCTGGCTTTGAGAGGATTAAGCTGATGGGGGTGTTGTTTTATCGGAGCATTATTCCCTTCGTATACTTCATGTTAGTCCTCCTCATCTGATTCTTACATATGTCCTTGTACTGTAGTAACTAAACTTACAACTGCGTTCTATGTACCTGAGACAGATAGCTTACTACTCTATCCCACTCCTCAAGGACTTCTTCATTTTTCAATCTATTTTGAGGCACATCAAAATCCATATCATCTGGATTTGATTCCTCACTCTGTGGGGCAGTAATGAACACCTGTCTCTCCTGTTCTTTCTCTCTAGTGTAATATGGTTTCAACATGTACATGTGATATACTCAATACATTTTTTTTGGCATCTTTACTAGATAGTTCACCTGACTCAACTTTTTCTCAATTTGCTAGGGGGCCACTAAATCTGGCTTTGATGAGACCTCCTACCATTGGCAACAGTACCAATATCTTATCCCCTTGGGAAAACGTCTGCGTCTCAGAGTTTTTATCTGCCACCTGCTTCATTCTATACCTTGCCCTCTTTAGGTACTGTTTAGCTAACTCATCTACTCGATTTAATCTCTCCCCCAGATCCTTCACATAATCTAATTGTGCGATCTCTTACTTTGGTCCTGTCAATTTTTCTTTCATTAATTTCAAACGGCCTCTCACTTCATGACCGAATATTAATTCAAAGGGTAGGTTCTTTGGGGCATACCTTTATCCCAAGCATTCGAGTAATCTTGGCAGTATGCTCTCAACATGATCTTCAAGGTCTGATGCCATCTTTCTAAAGCTCCCTGGGATTCAGGATGATATGCACTAGATTTAAAGTGTACCTAAGCTATCCACAACCTCCTTAAACTACCTAGCAGTAAAATCTGACCCTGGTCTGACTGAATCTCTCTGAATAGCCCATACCATGTGAAGAAAGTTATTGACTTCTCTACTACTCTTTTTGCCTTTAGACTCCATAATGGAATTGCCTCCAGAAATCTGGTAGACATATCCATCATGGTTAACAAGTACTGGTTCCCACTTAAGTTCTCGGGAGGGAACCGACACAATCAACTATAACGTTCAAATGTGGGAATGGCAATAAAGGTACTGGTTTTATTACCCCTGTGGCTTACCTACCATTTGGCATGTGTGACATACGACAAAAGTTAGCCACATCCTTGTGCATTCCAGGCCAATAGCCTGGATCTTTCTTTTGTACCATAGCCTGAATCTTTCGTAACCCTAGGTGATCTCCTACAGGTAGTCCATGTGCTATCCATGATGCTTCCTGTCTGTATGCTACCAGCAACACAATCTGGTGCATTTCGGCCCATTTCTCCTCTGCACTAACCTGCCATGATCTCCATTTCAGTCTTAGGATTCTATCTTTTGGATAACAACCCTCTGGAATATTCTCTGCCTCCTTTTCAGAGTACGCATCAACATATCCCTTATCATCTTGTCTTGCTGTTGCACACTTCTTAGCCTTTCAAGAGTAAACACTTCTGTCTGACCCTCTGCCTATTCAGGTTTTTCCTGCATCATTATGTCAAACAGGGTATCCGTTAACTGAACCTCAACTCCTTCATCTTTCTCTTTAGTTTTCACTTTGCATTGTATCTTATGATATTGGGATCTGGTTGCCACACAATCTAGGAAAATACCAGAATAGTTCTGTTTTAACGCTTCAGTTTTTTGCTCTTCCTTGGGCTTCTCCACAACAAGGGGTGCCACTCCCACTTTGGATTCTGTTAAATCATTCCCAAGAACAAACTGAATTCCTGGAACTGACACTCTGTCTATCACTCCCATTATAAATTGCCCAGTCTCGAGTTGGCACTCCAACCTGATCTTACATACGGGAATGCTAAATTTCTGTCCATCTATCCCACAAAAAATACCACACTCTCTGGTAACAGATCAGAAAGTGTGCATATTCACTCATCTCTTCCTATCAGTGACTGATTAGATTCTATATCTCTCAAAATGATCATTTCTTGTCCTTCTCCCCTGTTCTTTCTGAGTAAACTTTACCCACAGAGGCAAATTCTTTGTAGAGATCAGGTACTGACTCCATACCCAGCCCCAGCCCAGGCTGTACACTCTTGCAGCTCCTTGGCTCTTCTTAGGGTCTCCTCCACTACCTTCATTAATGCCACTGGCTTAGCTTCTTTTACCACATCTTTCCCCACAGTGCCTTTCTTTAATGACACATATCTTTACATGCCTCACCTTCTGGCAGTGAAAACATCTTTTCCCAGTGTCCTTCTGAAATCACCAGCATTGTAATTTTCTGTGTCCTATTACCTTCTATCCATCCTCTTGGGCTTCTTTAACCTGTGGTAAATTCTTACCAGTGCACTCGACTCTTGGTTTTGCGGTGTAGAATCTTCCCTTTTCCCAACTTTTATCCCTCACAGGATTAAATTCTGGCCGGAAGCTTTTCTTATGTACCAACATGTACTCATCTGCTAATTATGCTGCCCTTTCACTTCCTGAACTTTCTGTTCCTCCACATGAATTCTTACCATATTTGGAAGTGAGGTTTTAAACTTCTCCAGAGAATAATCTCTTAGAGCCTCAAATGTCCTGTTAATTTGTAAAGCACATAACCATCTTGGTTCCTACTTTGTGTTTCTGAACCACTGTCTATATCCTTCTGGTCCTAACACATAAGCACTTAAAAGCTTAACCTCTTTGTAATCTCTTGACACTTCATCTGACAATGTGACAAATACCTCACTAGCTCTGCCTACCAATTTAGTCTGAACTAGCACTACTCACAAATCCCCAGATCACTCCATCTGCCTAACCAATTTTTTCAAATGAAATAATGAAAGCTTCAACGTCTTTTTCATGTGGCAGAGTTTTGACATATTTATATATATATATCACTAGCTTCTCTTTTAATCTCCATCCTCTTTACTTGACTTTACTGATGAAGTCACAACTTCTCAAGTTCAAATTCTCTCTTTCTTTCTCTTCTCTCTCTCCTCTCTTCCTTTGGTCAGCCAAGAACCTTCTCTGTCTCCCTTTGTTTATCTTCTAATTCCATTTTCCTCAATTGTAATTTAATATTTTCTATCTGTACTGCACTTGTCTGTTTCTCTGACACTGAAGTATTTGAGTAACCCCTTTGCAATTTCTGCTTCACTTTTGTCCTTGGTTAAACCCAAATCTAACTTCTTTTCTAATTCGGAAAGTATAGCTTTTTTCTTTCCATCTAAATTTTCTTGACAAATCTGAGAATAATTTTCAAATCTCAGAACCTCTTTTGCAATCTGAGGAGCCATTTCTCTCTCTTTTAATTTAATCAACCATAAGTCAGCAAAATTAAACAAATGGTCTCACTTGTATTTTACTTAAAGATCTAGGACACTAACCTGCAAGTGTTTAAATCTGCTGGGATTTTTTGTACCCCCAAACTATTCAAATCTGTCTCAACCAGTTCAAATCCTGGACGAGCCCCCAAATTATTACAACATGGGGTAAACTCTCCTGCTTAATTTAAAATCAGCAACACAGAAAGGATTTATCCTGTGCAATAATCTATAAAAGTTCAAGTTGCCAAGAACTATACAAAGTAAAAATTAACAACCTTATTTCTTAAAGTATAACAGAGAATAATTAACTAACCACTATTTACAATTTCTTTCTCTAAACTATCTTTTACCTTCCCTTCTATAATACTAGTCCGATAAAACCCCCATTAAGACTTACAAAACAAAATTTCTTATCTCAAAACCAGGCAGCAGTAGGTTCTTATCTTCGGATTTTCTTGTGTTCTTTTCTCCTTGTTAGGCATGTCTGTGTCATCGTGGGTTACTGATCGAAAAGCGACTTTTAAGAGAGATGTTTTTTCAAGCAGTCTAGTACATGCTAGGATTGGCAGTTCTCCTCTCAACTGATCAATTTCCCCCGGTCTCCTACGCCAGAGCATCAGATTGTGTCATTGGACTTTAAGATTATCAATACAGGGGAACCTCGATTATCCGAAGACCAATTATCCGAAAATTGGATCAACCGAAGGAGATCTCGAGGTCCCAATAGAAACATTACATCAAAGACGTGTTTTCATCAGTGATTGGGTCTTTTGTTTACAGTGGTTAGACTGGCACCATCTCCACATGACTGACCACCCCACCCTCTCTCTCCCTACACACTATCCCACCCCACCACCACCTCCCCCCCCGCCCCTCCCGCCCCCCCCAACCCGGCCCCGGCTTCCCAGGAATAATCTCTCCAACATTGTCCTGTAAAGGGCAAACATGGAACTTTCAAAACTTCACACTAAAAAGTTGTGTGTGTGGCTGTCATTGTGTGTGTGCGTGTGTGTGTGTGTGTGTGTGTGTGCCTGTACATTATTTGGAGACTTACTGCACAAAGACAGCAGCAGTCTTGTTCTTGGTGTACAGTCTGGATGCCCCAGAGAAGGGCCTGGGGTGGATGGGGTGGCGGCAGTGGAGGGCTATGCTGGGGGGCGGGGGCTCACACGCTTTGTGCTAGGGAGCAGGGGGTGGTGTTGGACTGGGTTGGGGGCGGGGCCTCACACACTTTGCACTAGGGGCGGGAGTGGTGTTGGACTGGGTTGGGATGTTGGGGGCGGGGGCTTGTGTGCTTTGTGCTGGGTGTGGGAGCAGTGTTGGACCGGCTTGGGGGGTGGGGTTGGACGGTGTGGGGGGCCTTGTTGGGGGCGTGGGCTCGTGTGCTTTGTGCTGGGGGTGGGGGCGGTGTTGGACTGGGTTGGGGGGCGGGGGTTGATGGGGGGCAGTGTTGGGGGTAGGGGTTTGCGAGCTTTGTGTTGGGGGCCAGGGCAGTGTTGGACGGGGTTGGAAGGGGGGTGGGCGGTGTTTCTCACACTGTGCATTGCTGCAGTCTCCTGAATAGGGAGCAGACTTTAAAACTCCGAGCCCCAGAGGAAAGGCATTTAATCAATTTTCCGAATAATAGATTATCCAAACGAAATAGTGCCCACCTATCATGTTCGGATAATCGAGTCTCTACTGTATACTCAATTCAAACTTGATTGGAAATTGTTTTTTTTGGAGATATAATTTAAACTGATTGGCTGATTTCAAATTTGTTTTTGTCTCCGGGCAACAAGCTAATTCAGTTGTTTGACCAAGTGTTACATTGAGAACATTTGGTGTTGTGTCAGGTAGTTCGGCTGCTTTTAACTCTCTTAAAGGCACACCAACATCTTCATAAGATAATATACCCACTGATCTCACATATGAGGCAATTATCTCCATTCTAATAGCAACAATGACAATTTAGAATCAGTTCCCCCATTTTTAATAATAATAAAATATAATTTCATTTATTTTCAAGAAGGCAGGTAGTTCTGTCACAGGAAATCTATGTAAATAATTTAATAGTTGAGAGACAATAAAGTGAAACATGCCAAATTAAAATGAAGAATGCCACAGGATGATCTGTGCTCGAATAGTTTAAGTACATTTCAATTTGTCAGTATCTTTCAGGAATGGGAGGCTTTAAGAGAATGGAATTTGGTACTTTTATTTGGCACAATTTCAACCCAGCCAAACCAATTCACTTACACAGAGTTAAAATCAGGCCCTATATAAACTCACTTCTCGCAATCCTTTCATTATTCCTAACAGCTCCCCTGTACTGCAACAGCAATGAGGAGGTTTAAAAACCTGAAATGTATTAATGTTTTCACATGAACACAATTTCACAGCACAGCTTGTTAAACAAGCTACTAAATATGGTGAGTATTTGAAAATTGGTTTCACTGCTATGACATTTCAGCCAATTGGCTTAATTATCTAAATGGAGATAGGCCACATTTCATGTTCATAATACTTAATATTCAATTCAAGTATTCAAATTCTGAAGTTCTCATTCATCAATTTTGGATACTGCTTTTGTTTAATTAGTTTATTCAAATGCAAAATTTACCACAAAGAATAGCTCTAGTGATGCAAGGGAGTGATATATGGTTGTTGATTCTTTTCCAGCACGTGCATGCACTATCAGCATGATAAATCAAGAGGCCTGAGGCTGCTCCAGTTTTATTCAATAAGTTTTATATATAGTCACAGAGTCATACATCACAGAAACAGTACCTTCAGTCCAAACCAAACATAACCCCAAACTAAATTAGTCCCACCTGCCTGCTCTTTCCCTATTTCCTTTCAAATCTAATCATGTACTTATCCAAAGGTTATTCAACTGTTATAATTGTGTCCATATCCAGTGGCACAGTGGTTAGCACTGCTGCCTCACTGTGCCAAGAGACCTGGGTTCAATTCCCACCTCAGGCGAATGACTGTGTGGAGTTTGCACATTGTCTGTGTGGATGCTCTGGTTTCCTCCCATAGTCCAAAAATGTGCAGGTTAGGTGAATTGGTCATGCTGAATTGCCTGTAGTGTTAGTTGAAGGGGTAAATGTGGGGAATGGTGTTTGGATGGGTTGCGCTTTGGCAGGTGGGTGTGGAGTTGTTGGGCTGAAGGGCCTGTTTCCATACTGTAAGTAATCTAATTCATCCACCACTTCCTTAGGAAGTTCATTCCACATACAAACCACACATTGTGTAAAATGTTTGTCTCTCTCGTGTCTTTTAAAAATTTCTCTCTTCTCACCTTAAAAATGTGCCTCCAGTCTTGAAATCCCCCATCCTAAGGAAAAGACAATTGCCAATTATCTATACCTCTCATTATTTTATAAACCTCTATCAAGTCACCTCACAACCTCCCATGCTCCGGTGAAAAGGTCCTAGCCGTTCCAGCCTTTCTTTATAACTCAAACCTTCCATACCTGGCAACATCCTGGGAAATATCTTCTGAACCCTGTCCTTTCTATAACTGGATGATCAGAATTGGTCAAATTATTGAAGAACAGCCCTCACCAATGTCCTGTACAACCTAAACATGACTTCCCAATTCCAATACTCAAAGGACTGAGCAATGAAGGCAAGTGTACCAAATGTCTTTTTAACCATTCTATCTACATGTCCTGCAAACTTCAAAGAATTATGTGCCTGAACCCCTGGGTCCCTCTGTTTATACCCTTGTTTCAAAATCCAATACCCCACATTTATCCAGATTGAACTGCAATCTGGCATTTTTCAGCCCATTGACCCATTTGATCAAGATCATGTACTCTCTTTGCATGGAAAGCCATATGGCAGGTACTAGAAGAGAGTCAAAGGTAAATCTGAAGGAGAATTGGAGTGGTAGTAAGGGAAGGCCAGTATTGCAAGGACCATGGTATCTGGTACACTCTGATTAACCTGGTTCCAGAAAATTTGTTTTCAGAAAATTTATCAGTTGTTAGAGGTCGTTAGGCAGAGCAACTGCTGAAGAAACTTGAACAAATCAAACCTATGAGCCATATCTGCAAGGAGGTCTAAAACAATCAATAGGCATTTTGTATACTACAAAAGACTTAGGGGCTTGTACAGCTATGAGGGATGTCAATAAATTGTCTCATCCAAGCAAGTGGTTGAATAATCTTTAAGATTCAACATCAGGAATGAATGTGCATTGCACTCATTGTACCCCCTCAAAGCAAGATCCAATTTCTGCCTACAGTGTTTTAGAGACATTCTCTCAATAATGCTTGTTAATTGGAAAATGGCCCTCCATTCACATAAACATTTAAGTAAATTAAGACCTTTACCCTTGCGTTATTTTAATCCTATTAGACCAGAAGGCAGTATTTATGTTATGCAACATGTCTGACGCGTGTATGATAACAATCCCATCACTATGACAGCTTCATCCAAATTTGGAAAATTTTCTGATTTATCAACACTTTAAACGCAATTCCTCACTAAGGTTCCATGCTAGCAATACACATGGTGCCTGGAATCTTACATCAAACTATGTTGCTGTGAATGACAATTTGTTTCTAGCTCTTTATTGTTTGGCAAGAAACTCCATTTGTTAATATTTTAATTTTTTTTTCTTCTTCTTTTAAAGAAAAGCTGAGGAGGATCAAATGGGTTTTAAGAATGTTTAACCGTGTATAAGAATTTCTGGAAACCTCATGGGGATGTGGTTCTTTCTGTACTTTGTAAAATCAGAGCTCTTGCACAGCAAGCTTGGTACGTGAGTGTGCAAAATGGTTATTGCCCTCAAGCATTTACATACAAATCATGACAGAAAGCTTTACATGAATATGGTAAATCACAATGTGCAAAGATCTGCATTCAAATAACTGTCAGTAAGATTACTTTGTCTGTTTTGGTGCTCACAATTATTTTTTTAGTCAAAACTATAATCTCCAATACACAATGATGTACTTTGTAAAGTAATTGAATCAATGGTGTCGATATAAGTTGGATGTTTAGCATACTGTTTTCTTTGATGTACCTGGAAACTATAAAGTAACCACTAAGAAAGAAGAACTTTAACGTGAAACAAAATAGAAATCACTTGCTTGCTTGAAAAGATTCTGAAGAAGGTTTTGGTCACAATTACCTGTGTCTAGAACACAATGCTACTGAGATGCAATGATGAATGTAATTATCAATTTAATATGTGCAAGATTCATTAATTAAATATGGAGCCTTAGGATCTAAAATCTGTTAGTGCCATTCATTACTAATTACATGTGCATCTAATAGGATAATCTGGTCAAATTACAATTACAACTCATCATTTAGATTAGGTTTGTCAAAGAAATTTACAAAATTATGAAGAGGTTGATTGTCTCCCAACCGAATGTTTCTTCATAGCATTATTAGTGGAAAGTAAATGACACAGAAATTCAGTGATGCTGGAAAAGAGCACACAAGTGGTAGGCCATGTACTGCATGCAGCTGTTCACCTGTCCACAGGGACCACATGAATCTGCTGTCAGTTTTTCAATATCAGGCATATGACCCATGCTACCTACTCTTTGGATTAGAAAACTGTAGATGTAACACCACTGTTGCTGGTGAGAAGAGGTTGCAGAGGAGCATCATGCTGTAATACACAAAAATATTTAATGAACTTGGGTGGCACGGTGGCACTGTGGTGGGTGGCAAGGTGGCACAGTGGTTAGCACTGCTGCCTCACAGCGCCAGAGACCTGGGTTCAATTCCTGCCTCAGGTGACTGTCTGTGTGGAATTTACATATTCTCCCCGTATCTGCGTGGGTTTGCTCCGGTTTCCTCCCACAGTCCAAAAATGTGCAGGTTAGGTGAATTGGCCATGTTAACTTGCCTGTAGTGTTAGGTGAAGGGATACATGGAGGGGAATGGGTTTGGGTGGGTTGCGCTTCAGCGTGTCGGTGTACCCATGTTGGGCTGGGTACAATCTAAACTTACCAGGATAATTGCTAATTTTCTGATTTATACTCTGACACCATAATTATGTTAGGTAGTCCAGAAATTAATCCTCCAGTATTATCAGCTCAACTTTGTTACCACGAGTGTCACTATAAATAAAAGTTTTGTCTTGACATGAGACGAGAACAAAGGCAGGCTGACCAACTAGCTGTTACTACTTGAGTTGTGAATAATTGAAGGCTAATTAAGGTCAACCATCAGGAATTTCTTTTCTAATTTAGTCTATTTTTCAAAAAGCCTTTTAGAGATGCAATTACACACCTATGGGGCAAGTGGGATTTGATTCTGGGCCTCTTGGTCCAGGGTATAGATACTAGCTCTGTGTCACAAGATGACCCTCTATCAATCATCAGTCAAATTGGCAAAATTGCAGTTGAGGTCAGTGGGTAAGTGCATCATGTCCAACTTAATGGTCCATCACCTTCACTTAACACTTTACCCCAAGGGGGCAATAATATTGAGCTGACTGTGTCTTAAGCCTTAATTGTTTTTCTATTTTTCACGAATGTTGCCCTAGTCATTTAAATTGTATAAGATTGTGGAGTTCCTTATGCCCTTATAAGCCATTCTATTTATTCTTTTAACTTAATTTACTGCTCTACTCAATCATTTGACAGCTTTCTTACTTTGTTCAAATGAACTTTACCCTGAATCGTCCCACCAGCAACTCCAGTCCTCACCCTTTGATTAGTTTAGAACCTGGTTTACCACTCAAGTTATTGATTCACCAGGACACTGGCTGAAGCTCATTTTAAAAAATAATATTTGTGGGATGTGCTAATTGCTGGCTGGGCCAGCATTTATTATCCATCACTGGTTGCCCTTGAGAAGGTGGTGAAAGTGAGGTCTGCAGATGCTGGAGATCAGAGTTGAAAATGTGTTGCTGGAAAAGCGCAGCAGGTCAGGCAGCATCCAAGGAACAGGAAATTCGACATTTCGGGCATAAGCCCTTCTTCAGGAATGGCTTTCCTGAACATTCCTGAAGAAGAGCTTATGCCCGAAATGTCAAATTTCCTGTTCCTTGGATGCTGCCTGACCTGCTGCGCTTTTCCAGCAACACATTTTCAGCTTGAGAAGGTGGTGGTGAGCTGCCTTCTTGAACCGCTGCAGACCACATGCTGTAGGTTGACCCACAATGCCATTCAGAAGGGAATTTCAAGATGTTGACTGAGCGACGGTGAATGAATGGTGATATATTTACAAGTCAGAATGATGACTGACCTGGATGGGAACTTGGTATTCCCATGTATCTGCTGCCAAGTTCTTCTAGAAGTGGTCATGGGTTTGGAAGGTACTGTCTGCAGATCTTTGGTGAATTTCTGCAGTGTGTCTTGGAGATAGAACACACTGCTGTTGAATTGAATTGAATTTATTGTCACATGTACCAAAGCACAATGAAAAGCTTTGTCTTGCGAGCAATACAGGCAGATTACAGAGTTAAGTAGCATAGGTAAGTAAATAATAGGTAAACAGAGGCAAAAACAAAAACACAGGTACAGGTGAATGTTAGAGTTTGTGAATCCATTCAGTATTCTAACAACAGTAGGGTAGAAACTGTTTCAAAACCAGCTGGTACATGTGTTCAGGCTTCTGTACCTTCTCCTCGATTGTAGAGGTTGTAGAAAAACATTGCCAGGGTGGGATGGATCTTTGAGAATGCTGGCCGCCTTTCCTTGACAGCGGGCCTGGTAGATAGATTCTATAGATGGGAGGTTGGCCTTTGTGATTGTCCAGGCTGAGTTCACCATTCTCTGTAACCGTCTCCGATCTTGAATGGTACAGTTGCCATACCAGGTAGTGATACATTCAGACAGAATGCTCTTGATGGCGCATGTATAAAAGTTGACAAGGGAATTCACCATCATGCCAAAATTCCTCAGCAGCCTTGTATTTAGCAATGCAGTCGTGGGTATACAGTAAGTACAGTAGAGTGCTGAGTACGCACCCCTGGGGACTCCAGTGTTGAATGTTAGTGAGGGTGAAATATTGCCCCCAATCTTCACTGATTGTGGCCTGTGGGTCAGGAAGCTGAGGACCCAGTTGCAGAGAGTGGGGCTTAGTCTGAGATCACTAAGTTTTGTAATCAATCTTGAGGGGATAGTAGTGTTGAAGGCTGAACTGTCGTCAATGAGTAGGATTCTCATATAGTTTTTCTTGGTGTTAGGATGTTCTAGGGAGGAGTGAAGGGCAAGTGATACGGCATCTGACGTGGATCTGTTGGTCCGATAGACAAATTGGAGTGGGTCAAGAGTAGTGGGGAGACTGAAGTTGATTAATGCCATGATCAGCCTTTCAAAGCACTTATGACCACCAAAGTTAGGGCCACTGGGCGGTAGTCATTGAGACATGTTGCATCTGCCTTCTTAGGCACAGGGATGCTGTTGGCCCTTTTGAAACAGACAGGGACAATGGCCTGCTGCAGGGAGAGGTTGAAGATGTCTGAGAAGACCTCTGCCAGTTGATCTGCATGTGCTCTGAGTGCACGGCCTGGTACTCCGTCTGGTCTCATCACTTTCCTTGGATTCAATTGAAGGAAAACTGATCTGACCTCTGATGTAGTTACTGTTGGGATAGGTTCATCAGGACTTGTAGAAGAAGTGTTGCCTCTCCTTCTACATCGCGCTGAAGGTGAGCGTAGAAGGTATTGAGATGATCTGGGAGGGATGTATCATCGTCTGCTATCTTGCTCTGTCTCTTTTTAGAACCTGTGATGTCATTCAGTCCTTGCCATAGATGCCGGGTGTCCATCTGGGTCAGGATTGGTCCTTGGCTGTCTTAATGGTTCTTTGAAAGTCATACTTGGATTCCTTATATTTGAGTGGGTCTCCTGATTTGAAGGCCTCACACCTGGTTTTTAGCAGGTTCAGTAAGTCCTGATTCATCCAAGGTTTCCTGTTGGTGAACACCTGGATTGATTTCCTTGGTATGCAGTCCCTACCCACTTGCTGATAAAGTCTGTGATGGTGGTGGCATATTCGCCCAATCAGCTGATTCCAGACAGCACCGGCATTGATTGCATGCTACTGAGCATATGTGGTGGAGGGAATGGATGCTTGTTGATATGGTGTCAAGTTTCTTGAGTGTTGTTTTAGCTGCACCCATCCAGGTAGGTGGGGAGTAGTCCATCACTGACATGTGACTTGTGGATGATGGACAGGCTTTGGGAAGTCAGGAGGTGAGTTGCTTGCCACAGTATTCCTAGCCTTTGACCTGCTCTTGCAGCCACTGTATTTATCTGGTGTGTCTGATTGATTTTCTAGCCAATGGTGACCCCAAGGATGCTGATAGCAGAGGATTCAAAGAACAAAGAACAAAGAGCAAAGAAAATGTACAGCCCAGGAACAGGCCCTTCAGCCCTCCAAGCCTGAACCAATCCAAATCTACTGTCTAAACCTGTTGCCCAATTTGTAAGCACCTGTATCCCTCTGCTCCCCACCTACTCATGCATCTGTCCAAATGCATATTAAATGAATCTACTGTGCCTGTCTCTACCACCTCTGCTGGCAACACATCCCAGCCACCTACCACCCTCTGTGTGATGTACTTGCTGTGTGTATCTCCCTTAAACTTTTCACCTCTCACCTTGAAAACGCGACCTCTCATTGTTGAATCCTTCACAATTGGTATCACCTTTAAATGTCAAGAGGCAGCAGTTAGGGGGATGGTCATTGCCTGGCATTTGTGTAATATAAATGTAACTTACCATTTGTCAGCCCAAGCTTGAATATTGTCATATTGTGTTGCATGTGAACATGGACTGCTTCAGTATTCGATGAATTGTGATTGGTATTGAACATTGTGCAATCATCAGTGAACATCCCGGCTTCTGTACTTCTGCTGGAAGGAAGTTTGTTGATGAAGCAGCTGAAGATGACTGGGCCTCGGACTTTACCCTGAGGAACTCCTGTAGACATGTCCTGGAGCTGAGATGACTGACACAACCATCTTCCTATGTGCCAGGTAAGATTCCAACAGCAGAGAGTTTGCCCCTGATAGCTATTGATTCTAGTTTTGCTCAGGCTCCTTGATGTCACACTCTGTTTAATGTTTCCTTGATGCCAAGGGCTGTCACGCTGACCACACCACCAGAACTTAACTCTGTTGTTCATGTTCGGACCAAAGACGTACTGAGTTCGGAGCTAGCGGAAACCAAGTTGGGCATCACTGAGCAGATTATTGCTGAGCTGCTTGGTAGCTCTGTTGATGACAACTTCCATCACTTTACTGACAATTCAGAGTAGATGTATGGAGTTGTAGTTGGCCTGGTTGAATTTGTCCTGCTTTTTGAGTACAGGCCAAACTGGGCAATTTTCCACAGTGTGAGGTAGATGTCAATTTTGAAACAGTTCAGGAAAAGCTTGGTTGGAGAGCAGCATATTTGGGAACACTAGTCTTCAAATTATTGATGGACTATTGTCAAAGACCATAGCCTTTACTGTATCCAATTCCTCCAGCTGTTTCTTGATATCATGTGGGATGAATCCAATTGAATCTACCTTTTTCTTGTATCTTCCCAACACCAACCCCAGCCCTCATCCTTTCATTAGTTTATAACCTGGTTTACCATCCAAATTATTGATTTGCCATAACACTGGATAAGTTCATTTCCCCTTTCCTCTGCAATAGAGCCAATACCCCACGAATTAAAACCACTATCTCCCATATTGCTCTTTCATCCAATCATTTAATCTTCTGATCTCTTTATCTCTACCAATTAACATGTGGTCCAAATAAAAACCTAAGAATTAATACATGTGAGGTTCTGCATTTTAATTTGAATCAAAACTTCTTCAACACATTGAGCAGAATCTCATTTCTAATTCTTTTTAAGGCATTAGTTTCGACATGGACCATACCAATTGAATGATTGCATCTCACCCTGCAGCTTACCCTAAGTTTTTCTCTAGCACTGAGGAGATGTCTTCAACTCTGGTACCCGGTAGATACACAATCCACAGAGCTATAAACCAAATAACCACATATGTCAATTCATCTATTGGGCCAGCTGATAAACTAAATGGGTCACAGAGGCTAATGATGGATTTACAGTTCTTAAATAAGAATACTCCTACCTGAACAGAAGACTGGTTCAGTCTTAACAGGTCCAGGTTGGAGGGGTTGGATAGGCTGGGACTTTTTTCCCTGTGGCTCTGGAGGCTGAGGGGTGAATTTATAGAGGTTTATAAAGTCATGTGGGGTATAGATATCGTGAATAGCCAAGTTCTTTTCCCCAGGATAGGGGAGTCCAAAACTAGAGGGCATAGATTTAAGGTGAGAGAGGAAAGATTTAGAATGTACCTGAGCAGAAACTTTTTTCTCGCAGAGGGTGGTGTATCTATAGAATGAGCTTCCAGAGGAAATGGTAGATGCAGGTACAATTACAGCATTTAAAATACATTTGGACAAGTACATGAACAGGAAAGGTTTAGAGGAATGTGGGCCAAATACAGGCAAATAGGACTAGTTAGCTTAGGAAACCTGGTTGGCATTGACAAGTTAGACCGAAGGGTCTGTTTCCATGCTGTGTGACTCTATGACTCTAAATCATCCTTCATTGGTTTCATTTTGTATTTACCAAGAGTTTCAGGTGAGACTAAATGGTTCCCAGCATATCAGGTATAAAACATTAGAATCATTCAGGACAGTTATTATAAACAATGTCAAAAAACCTACTCGGATGCAGTAAATTTGGAAGGTTGCATTTTAGGAAATTGGTTGAAAAGATGTAACACACAGAGAGAAGTAGTTGTGTTCTCAACTAAGAATAAGGACACTGAACAACGTGAAATCTAATCAAACACAACTAGGTTGTACAAAGCAAGCTGTTGGGAAGTACAATTACATGTACAACAGGCATGATTTATGTCTTGATGATGGCTAAGGATGACATAGAGCCATAGAGTCATAGAGATGCTTAGCGCAGAAACAGACTCTTCAGTCCAACTCGTTCATGCCAATCAGATATCCTAACCTAATCTCGTCGCATTTGCCAGCACTTGGCCCACATATCTAAACCCTTGCTATTCATGTATCCATCCAGATGCCTTTTAAGTATTTGAGTTTACCAGCCTCTACCACATCCTCTGGCAGCTCATTCCATACACACACCACCCTATGTGTGAAAGCATTCCCCCTTAAGTCCCTTTTAAATTTATCCCCTCTCACCCTAAACCCTTTAGTTCTGGACTCCCCCACCCTAGGGAAAAGACCTTGTCTATTTACCTTATCCATGCCTCTCATGATTTTATAAATCTCTATACGCTCACCCCTCAACCTCCGACGCTCCAGGGAAAACAGCCCCAGCCTGTTCAGCCTCTCCCTGTAGCTCAAATTCTCCAACCCTGGCAACATCCTTGTAAATCTTTTCTGAACCCTTTCAATTTCACACATCCTTTTAGTAAGAGGGAGACCAGAATTGCACACAATATTCCAGCAGTGGCCTAATCAATGTCCTGTACAGCTGCAACATGACCTTCTAACTCCTGTACTCAATACTCTGACCAATAAAGGAAAGCATACCAAATGCCTTCTTCACTATCCTATCTACCTGCAACTGTACATTCAAGGAGCTATGAACCTGCACTCCAAGGTCTCTTTGTTCAGCAACACTCCCCATGACCTGACCATTAAATGTATAAGTCCTGTTCTGATTTGTCTTTCCAAATCGCAGCACCTCGCATTTATCTAAATTAAACTCTATCTGCCACTCCTTAGCCCATTGGCTCATCTGATCAAGATCCTGTTGTAATCTGAGGGAACCTTCTTCGCTGTCCACTACATCTCCAATTTTGGTGTCATCTGCAAACTTACTAACTATACCTCTTATGCTCCCATCCAAATCATTTGTATAAATGACGAAAATCAGTGGGCGAAAATCCTTGTGGCACACCACTGGTCATAGGCCTCCAGTCTGAAAAGCAACCCACCACCACCACCCTCTGCTGATATTGTTTATTATGAATTACGTCATTTCAATTACTAGTATTAAGCCCTGCCATGTGTTCCAAAGACCAGAATGCAGAATACAAAATAATTCTTGAGCTGTCTTTTAAACCAACAATGTATTTAGTTGTTTCTAAGAAACATACAGCTTGATCTACAGTGTCAAAGCCAGGGGGCATTATCATTACCTGCCCTGAACTATAAGCTGAACACTATCAAATGGAAAATTTATTGATATATGTCTTAAGTTTGCTAAAATAACCCTGTTTCTTTTGTGTTCTGTTTGAAGGTATCAGAATAGTGATGGTATGTTTGCAACTCCTTGGATGTGAGCCAAGTATAGATGTTTACTGCATTGGCAAACTTTGAAAAATATCGTCTTTAATAATGAATTTTCTGTATACTGTTATATTTATTCCTGTACTTTGATGAGAAATAATCACCTTAGAGCAAAGAATGCTGCTGGTTTCTTTGTAACATCTTTGATCATTGAATCCCTACTATGTGGAAACAGATCATTTGGCTATCTGAAGAGCATCTCACCCAATAGACTCCCTACCCTATTCCCATAACTCTGTACATCCCATGGCTAAAGCACTTAACTCACACATCTTTGACTATAGGAGAAAACTGGAGCACTCAAAGAAAATCCATGCAGACACAGGGAGAATATGCAAACTCCACACAGTCACCCGAGCATGGAATCAAACCCAGTTCCCTGGTGCTGGGAGGTAGCAGTGTTCAGAAAAATATTACGGGCTTTAGTTTCAAACTGAAGATGCAGTAATCACCAAGCTGTGGATACCAAATATAAATGCCCCAAAAACCTAGTGTTAGTGTGCATAATGTAAACTTTTAAAGCAGTTCGCATACAAAGAAAATGGTGTCAGGAAATTGTCAATGCATGGGAGAAATACTTCACAGATTTGGACTGTATTTTTCAATTTAGCTGGTTATTCAGAGAAATATAGACAAGGGAAGAAAGGGTGATGAGAGTCATAGTCATAGAGTCATAGAGATGTATAGCATGGAAACAGACCCTTCAGTCCAACATATTCATGCCGACCAGATATCCCAATGTAACCTGTACAACTGTGTAGGAGCAAAGAGAACATGTCTTTGGTTATTTGTAGATTGAAGATATTCATTTCCATGAAGCCATTCTCATACAGCCTTAAAAGAGGCCTCTGAAGGCTGCAGTTAAAAATAAACCCCACAATCATAGACTGCATGCCATTAACTGTAAGTATTCACCAACATGTTATATGCAATGATGTCTTTCTTGGGTGTTGTGGGGCTGAGAGTACAAGTCTTCAGTATTTATACAGCACTTACAATCCTTACTGTGTCACTGTGTTGCCTTCATCAGAGTAAGATCACTTGTAGAATAGTACGTTAAACTATGACTTATGTGTGAGGTAACTGCTGTCTGCTTACATTCTGTTTCGCCTGTTCTGCACACAGGTTCATTGCAATGTGACTGATGGATCCAGCCACAGCAGAGGATATTGTCACTGTTACTATGAGGCAACAAAGGCACAGAGAAATGAAAAAGCCCCAGATGTGACAACAAGCTCAGCACAGCAGCAACCTCTAACAGCTGCTGAACACACTATACCTGAGGAGATCACAGCTGAAGGTCCCCTAAAGATATGGAGGAGATAATGGAAGTGCAGAATCTTTTCTCTGTGATGCCTTTTCCAGAAAGATGAGTGCAGTGCAGTATCACTGCTGACTGAGAATGTGTCTCAGGACACTGTCACAAAACTCTGCTCTGTCAGCTGCTGGACTGGGACCTGTGAAGTGGCCATCTTATCTTGGTGGCTCCATTTCACAATCCCCTGACTGAGATGCAGTGTGGATACAAAGTAACTTATTCTTTAACTAGGGCCACAGTGGAACAGATAATACAATCCCTTAAATATGAAGTTCTGATGTTCAGATCGGGCTTGGGGGTGGCGGGAGGCGAGAGAGCCTTGCAGACTCCAGTCAGAGTGTGCTTCATAATCCTAGCGTCTGTGCTCTGCACAACTGGAGCAGACAGAGAAGGATGTGATGGGCTTTGATGACCTGGGAGATTGGTAGCAGTCTTCTGAGGACGCGGAGGGCATTAAGCAAGAGGAAGATAATGTTGTGCATGATAAAGTGCAGCAAGGTCAAGTGCAACAAGCCAGGCAGAATTTGATTGGCACTCAGTTCCAGTGGATGTGAGCTGGGTACAGTGAGCACTCATTCTTGTAAATTTGTTAGTCCTTGAAAGGCAAAAAGTGCATTCATGTTCCTGTCTGGCTTGGTTCTTAAGTGGCAATAGATGTAAGAATGTGCACTTGTACATGCAAAGAAATGTCAAACTGTGTCACTAATGCATTCTCAGAAGCCTTGGCTTTTCATCGTTGTACTCCTATTTGCTTGGCAACAGGCAGCTCAAGGCTCACAGACTGGGGGCACAATTGGGATTTCAAGATGGTGCCAGCACCAGGAATCCTGGGATAGCATGACAGTGTGCTCTGTCATGACTCTGTGGTACATAGGTGTGAGGTGAATTTGGGAAGATAGTGTAAAAATGCTCAGCCTCACAGAGAGAAACCCTCCATGAAACTCACTAAACTTTATATGAGCTGATTTCTGTTCAGATTCAGCCCATAATCTTGGAAAATTTGCCTCGTGTCACACAATGCAGATTGTAAAACAACTCTAGAACTCCTTTTGTGGTTATCAGTATAGTTGGAATTGAAAGCTAGTCTCAACAATGGTAATTATGAAATTTTTATCAATTGTTGTGAAAGAACCATCAGGTTCACTCATGACTTTTAGGGAATGAAATCTGTCACTGTTTGGTCTATAAATGACTCCAATTCCATTTAATTTAATCTTAGCTGCTCTGTTAAATGATGTAGCAAAGCATTCATTTCAAGGGCAATCAATGATGGACAACGAATGTTGGTCATACCAATGGGGCCCACATCCCACTAAAAAAACAATTAAAAAAGGTTTGATATTCAAACTATTTGTTTGGTTGAGAGAATTGTCATTGGTTATCTCAGTATTAAATACTGATGGGATGTCAGAATATGAGTAGGGGGCACTGTAATAGTTATAAAGAAATGGAAGAATGTACTAATGACTACGTTCTCCACTTGCAAAGAAAATGTGAGAGGAAGGGAGATAGAAGTTGGGTATTTAAAGCAAATTCAGAATGTTGGGCAGAATGAGCAGAATAATGCTGCTGAGTTTTTAATTTAAATAATCATTCCTGGTTTTTATTGCAAATAAACTCTCCCACATACACCTCATGTTGGTTTTTGCCTGGATGAAGCTAACAAACTTTGCTTTCAGATGATTACATAGACATCCACGGTCTCTACCTTTATCTCACTCTCATATCCATCCATATATTCGACAGGATGTTTGATTTTCTAGTTTTTGATTTAGAGACTGTAAAATTTAGGTTCGCAATGTTAAAGACAACAATCTGATTTCAGCCCTTCAGATCACTATGAGAGTCTCTGGGGTGTACCATGCACAGTACACTATAATGGATTACAGCTGCACACAATCCCCTCTTGGTCTGATCAGCTAACCATTACAGCCAGTGAATCAACTACCCAGCCCCCACTGTGAGAGATGGAATGCTTCCTAGTCTGTAAGTTAAACCCTGAGGAAAAATAACAACATGAAAAGAGAAAAAAGAAAGAAACATCTTACTGACTCAGAAGAACAGAAGGTAAATATAATGAACAAGTATTTGTTCAAGACTGCAGTTAAAATATAATGAGACCAATAAAAGCACATAGAAAACAATATCCCATATGCTCAATGTGAGTTATTTCATGTATTTTACCTTGTGTTAAGTAGGTGGCTAAAGATAATAGAACTGGTAAAATTCAGAAATAAAATTTGTCAACGGCAATCCAAACCAAGTGCTCTTTCTAAACGATAAATTCATTCACCCAGATTTCTTGCTTCCTTTTGGCACATTGTTGTCCATCAGAACTATGCAGATATGAGGTTGGGGAAAGATCTTGCCATTAGATATGCCTGTTTTTTCGAACAAAGATGGTCTTGCAGTCAAGTAGCTACAGCAAGGAAGGCCAAGATTTCCCTTGTGGAGCCTAAACAGGCAGACCTACTTCTCCTAGTCCCACCTGGATCATAAAAACAAACTGAACATGAACTGTGAAGGCTGTGGCAGAGGTGACCAGTGTGATCACATCTGGACTCAGTGCCTCCTGTAGCATATCTGAAAACTGGAATACAAGTGCTCTCTGAAACCCAACCTCAGGGATTTCAAAGGGTTACATGCAGTGGATAGTCAATAATTAAGGAAGTACTGACTTGCACAGCAAGCAGGAAGGAGAGCATTTGAGGAATATAATGCAGTTACAATGTGCTTGTGCAAAGTCTGCACCATTGGAAGGGGTCACCAATGTAACTTACAACAGCAACTATGGAAAGGTAATGCTAGATTCTTAGTTGTGAATTTGCAGTGTTTATTTTAATTGTCAAAACTGATTCAGAACTTTGCTTGGTAAAAGTTTTTGAAACATTTTCTTTGCATCATTCCACATGCAAGGAAAACTTTGTAATTAGCAGAAAAAGAAATAAATATTTCAGTGACTGATTTAATTAGTATTGCTCTGGTCTCATTGCCTGGTCACTGGAACATCGCATAAGCTAAAACATAACTGCTGAGAAGCAATTGATTTTTCCCACTTTCTCACATCATTCAAGTATAAAACAGCTTGTTCACCAGGTAATTCCATTCATTATACATAATGCAGTTTTGTGTTGGGAGAAGGTCAGAAATCCATTTGTCTGGTGGCAAGTCCACAATATTGGGCTCCATTCACAACACCTTCAATAATGAACAAGCTCAGGACATCCAGGAGTGGGCAGTCAGGTAGTAGGTAATGTTCTTCAATGGTCATTAGTGACCAACTCAAACATGATAAAGTGCACCAACGTCCTCTTCGCCAGAGATGGCATGATGATCAACAGGACCATACCATACTCCTCTAGACTGTCAGCACTTACTAAAACAGATCAGTAATCTGTCTTATCTCCTCACCTCACAAATTACCCAGTGAATGAATATCACCATCTACGTTGCGGGCTGCTATTACAGAAGGACTCAAGATAAGTAGAACTGAGCCGTTTTGTTATCTCAACTCCTGTTCAAGCTGTATAATTACATATGTCCCTCCTACCATAGTTCCAGTTTGGATTATAGAATTCTGAATATTCACTCTGGTGCCAGTAGTCAGGACCTTGATCAGGAGTACTGAATGATCATGCACACAAAATGACAATTACTGTGACAAGGCTGCTAAACAGTCTCTTGTCACTTGGAAAGCACATGCACCAGTCTGACTTCAAGTTGGTAGAGAGATGGCACAGAGCCTAACCTCTCTGCAGCCTCTACTCCATCTCCACATCATGTCACAGATCTAAATGTGGCAGGTTTATGCGGATAGGTCACCAACTCCTCTGTCACACCTCCACCTGTCCATATCAGATATGGGAGCAATCTAGCAAATCACCCTGAGCTGGCAATGGAACTCTCTCTTACCTGTGGCTTGGTTGAAGACCACTTCATGCTCAGATGACACATCATATGGTGATTCAATTTCTAAGCTTGCCCCATGCAGTAGCTGTCTCTACTCTGGTAGTTTCCATGGTCACATCAACTGATAGGGCTCTTCATTAGGGCTGCAATGTTACTCCCTCTTCTCCATCTCCTGGAGTGCATGGCTTGGGCAGGGGCAGATGGCTGCAACCAAGGACTCAGACCCAGTGCATTGGTGTGAGGGAAAAGAAACTTTTCTAGGCTATTAGCAATGATTCTGACATAAGTCGATTGGCTCATTGAGTATTGGGTGTAAAGATAACTGTCAAAATACTCCAGAAATCTGTTACATATATATGTCATATATCTGCACTTGAGATTCAGGGTGCCTTTAAGAGTGCTCAGTGATTTGTAATATCTGACCCTGTGCTGGTACAGCAGCCAATGAACAGGGTGGGAAGTATGGGTTTCACAGAGCGTTCAAGGAAGGCAGAAGATAGGACTAATTGACCCTATTGTCCAGAATATAATGAACTAGTGTAGATATGTTAGATCCCAGGGTTGGATACATGTTTATGATTTGATTTGATTTATTGCAGTCACATGTACCTACGTACAGTGGAAAGCTTTGTTTTGTGAACAGTTCAGGCAGATCTAGCAAACAAGGATATACAGATCAGAGGGTGCACACATAACTTAGTGAGTTATGCAAGGCTACGGCTGCACAGGAGGAGCACAAAGCAAGATCAACATTAGCAGGATCAACATTATTTGAAGTTAGAGATATCCATTCATCAATCTAATAACAGCAGGGAAGAAGCTGTCCTTGAATCTGATGGTGCGTGAGTTCAAGCTTTTGTATCCTCTGCCTGATAGAAGAGGTTGGAAGAGAGCATTATCAGGGTAGCAGGGCAGTCTTGATGATGTTGGCAGTCTTTCCATGGCAGCGAGAAGTGTAAATTGAGTCCATGGATGGGAAGCTTGATTCCGCGATGGTCTGGGCTGTGCACACAACTTTCTGTAGTTTTGTACAGTCCAAGCAGAGCAGTTGTCATACCAAGCCATAATGCATCTGGGCAGTATGCTTTCCACGGTGAAAAATGTGAGATGTTTACTTTGTTACCTCTTTTAATGTGCAAAGATTTATTCAAAAGTACAATCCATGTCACAGTCACAATCAGGCATTGACAGCACTGCCCTCTCTCAGGCTCTGAGGCTGATGTTGCGCTTCCAAGTGGGAGTACAGTGGTGAAGTACAGTTGCCAAATACTGCTCCTGTGATCGGAAGAGTGTGCTTGCTTAGAATCTACGCACCCTCCTCTTGAAGACTTCATCAACTTTAACAAGGTTCTCCAAATCCTACTTTTTCCAATAACACATCGCAAGCCAATTAAATATACTTAGCAATCAACTTTCCTTTATCAGTCAGAGCACTGAGTATGGGAGTTGGAAGATCATGTTGCGACTGTACAGGACATGGGTTAGGCCACTTTTGGGAATATTGTGTGCAATTCTGCTGCGAAGTTTGAAAGGGTTCAGAATAGGTTTACAAGGATGTTGCCAGGGTTGGAGGATTTGTGCTATAGGGAGAGGCTGAAGAGGCTGGATCAATTTCCCCTGAAGTGTCAGAGGCTGAGAGGTAATCTTATAAAGGTTTATATGATCTTAGGAGCATGGATATGGGAAACAGACAAGGTATTTTCCTTGGGTTGGGGGAGTCCAGAACTAGAGGGCATAGGTTTAGGATGAGAGGGAAAAGATATAAAAGAGAACTAATGGGCAACTTTTTCACGCAGAGGGTGGTGCATGAATGGAATGAGTTGCCAGAAGAAGTGGTGGAGACTGGTAAAATTACAACATTTAAGAGGCATCTGGATGGGTATATGAATAGGAAGGGTTTAGAGGGATATGGACCAAGTGCTGGCAAATCGGGCTGGATTAATTTAGGATATAGGTCGGCATGGTCGAGTTGGTCTGAAAGGTCTGTTCCCCGCTATGCATCTCTATAACTCTTTGACCTGTGAGTTGGATGATATCTTAGAAAGACGTTGGTAAGGGTTATGTCCATTGTATCATAAAAGTATTATCAACTTAAGTGATACTATTAGCTAGAGTGTTAAGGTAAAGTTGAGGTGATGGCCTAGTGTTATTATTGCTGGACTGTTAAGCCTGAAGCTCCGATAATGTTCTGGGGACATGGGTTTGAATCCTGCTATGGCCAATGGCTGAATTTGGAGTCAATCAGAAAATAAACCTGTAATTAAGAGTCAAATCAATTGTCATCTGCTTCCTAATGCATTTTAGGGAAGAAATTGTAGGGTCTAACCTACATGTGACTACAGGTTCACAGCAATGCAGTTGACTGTTAACTGAGTAATTAGGGATGGCGGTAAATGCTGCCTTGCCAGCAATGCCCTCATTCCATGAATGAATCAACAAATAAAAATCGCTTTGGTGTAAAAACACTTACGTACTGATTGATGCAATAATCTGCTAGATAGCTAAACTTTGGCATGGTGGCTCAGTGGCCAGCACTGCTGCCTTACAGTGCCAGGGACCCTGGTTCGATTCCAGCCTCGGGCTACTGTCTGTGTGGAGTTTGCATGTTCTCTCTGTGTCTGTGTGGGTGTGCTCCAGTTTCCTCCCACAGTCTAAAGATGTACAGGTCAGGTGAATTGGCCATATTAAATTGCCCACAGTGTTAGGTGCATTAGTCAGAGGTAAATACAGGTAAGGATCTGGGTGGATTACTCTTCATAGGGTCAGTGTGTTTCCATACTGTAGGAAATCTAATCTTTGACTACAATGTGAAAAACTCAAGTTTCTGAATGGCTGGGTCATGTCCACAGTGACTGGATATAGCAATCACAAATCTGAAACTACCAGCAAGACAACTTTAAGGCCATTGTTTTAGAAATGATACAAAAAAAATACAATTTTTTGACTGTTCACACCTATATCATTCCAAGTTAAAGGAAGACAACAGGCTTCTCTTTGAAAGCAACTATTTGATCATGTTCAGCTCTTGAAAGGAATTCAAATAATTGAGCTTGAAAGTGTAAACATTAGCAAAAGACTGACAGCCAAACTAAAACAGGCTCTAATGTCAGCACATCATGACTTCTGAACCTTGTTCTGCATTGTAGTTCCTTCAACAGATGATGTCATTTGACAATGCTATCAAGCTGCACTTGTTAAGCAACAACTTGCTCATTGATGTCTGCTTTCATTTGCATTGGTGCTACTGCTGATCTCATTACAGGCTTTATCCAAGCTGAACTCTATTGAGGGTGAATTTCCATGGGATTCACTTTCTCCCCTGCCTTATTTTCAGCAAAAGTTCAGGTAGAAGAAAACTTGTGCAAAAAGCAGTTTTCTCCATTTTTCCAAGGTACTGCAGCAGACAGAAATTCCAGGTGATTATCTTCCAGTGAGATCTTTCCCAGATGCTCAGAGTGATAGCAGCTGATTATTTGTTGCAGTTATTGAATGTACCAAATGCACAATCTACCATATGCTTTGTTGCACTTCTTCTAGAAATCCCACTGCAATAAGCACTGACACCTACTTTCATTTAAATACTTGTTTTATAATTGGATTGATACTCTGTACTGAACAGTACTTTCCTTCTTAGGCAGTGTCTGGAACCTGAAGGAGGCTCTCACCACTCTGACGTTGTGGGTCCTGAGATGACTAAACGGTTCAACGCTGAATCCACACACCCTGTCACAGGTATATTTGAAGAGGTGGCAGTTGGGGTGCTCAGGTTTTCATCGGCTCCTTTTGCTGTTTGTGCAATGTTTTCATGTGGTCCTGCCAGAGATTATTGAGATGTTTGGAAACTTCATGGAAGCCCCTTTGCTCATCTTGAGCAGAAGATACCGACAGGTCACTGGGAAAATTGCAATTTTTTTGAGAGGCTTTAAAGATGTTTTTAAAGCATTTCCTCTGCCTTCCTGGCTACTGCTTGTCATGATGGAACTTGGGGGAAAGGGTGTTTTTGAAGACTTGTGTCAGGAATGTGGACAATGTGGGCTGCCCAATACAGCAGATTGACGATAATTAATGTCTTGATGCTAAGGTGTTGGCCTGATAGCGGAAGTTGATATTGGAGTGGTTATCCTGCAATTAGATTTGTAGGATTTTGCAGAGACATCTTTAGTCATATTTCTCTTGGGATTTGAGTTATCTGCTGTACCCAGGTCTGCAGTTTTACCTGTGCAGAAATCTTATCTGTACAGAAATCTATTATACGGGAGATAATTTAGTAACTGGCACGCGGAGGAAAATTACTAAGGCATGAATCTATTCTGTTTCACAATTCAGCACATCTGAAGCCAAGCATTTCCAAATGTCTAAAGTTAGACAAACCGTAGTATGATGGTTTGTTTGCTTACAGAGAAGTGCAAGTAATGTTGCTTAAAATTAAAATTTACTTACATTTACAACACATAAGTGGGTAGTCGAGTTCTTGGAGTTTTTATATTTATGAGAGTTATAGACAAATTAGTTTTCCTTCACTTTGGTTAATTATTGTCTGGGGAATTTATGTCTCTCTCTGCTTGCCAGCCAATGATTTTCTATCCATTCATTTTATTGAGCAGAAAAGGACAGACTGGCGATTGTAAAAGTGGAAGAAAAAGTCTACCTTTAAAGCCTATAATGTTGATGTAATTACTAGGAGCTTGGAGAAACATGAATTAAACAGGGCCAGTCAGTATCGACTTCTAAAGAGTACATCAGGCTTGATTGATTTGGGTAGAATTCAACAAAGAAATAACAAAAGTGGATAGATAAGAGAAACACAATGAGTCATAGAGCCATAGAGATGTATAGCACAGAAACAGACCCTTCAGTCCAACTCATCCATGCCACCCAGATATCCGAGATTAATCTGGTCCCATTTACCAGCATTTGGTCCATATCCCTGTAAACTGTTCCTATTCATGTAACAATTGGATATCTTTTAAATGTTCTGGTAAATGAATATAGCTTATATGGATTGTCTAAACTTACTAAACTTGCCCAACTCCATTTGACAAGAGGTGAAAGTGAGGACCAGAGGGTTGCTGGGAAGGTGAGTGAAACTGTTTAAAAAATTTTACCTCAGGCGTCAGAGCCTTCATTTGTCGAGAAGTGAGAGTGAGGACTGGAGGGCTGTTGGGAAGGTGAGTGAAACCATTTAAGATAAATTACCTCAGGCATCGGGCCCTCCATTTGTCGAAAGGTGGGAGCAAGAACCAGTGGGCTGCTGGGAAGGTGAGTGGAACTATTTTATTTGGGTAGTGGCTGAACCTGAGACACTGCACGTGTAGTGTCTCCCACTCACCCTCCTCCTCTAACCAAGAAAAAGGACTCTGTGGTGAGTTAATCAGGTAATGTTTTTCTATTTCCTTTTTTTATTGTTTTATCGGTGATTTGGTAAAACCTTTCCTTTTTCATTTACCTAAGCTAAGACTTAAGTTAAATTTAAGGTTAAAAATGGCAGGAGATCTCAGACCTGTGTTATGCTCCTCTTGCTCAATGTGATGGCTCAGGGACACAGCTGATGTTCCTGACTCCTTCACATGCAGGAAGTGTGTCCAGCTGCTGCTCTTGTTAGACTGCATGATGGCTCTGGAGTGGCGGATGGACTTACTTTGGAGCATTCGCAATGCTGACGGGGTCGCGGATAGCACGTTTAGTGAATTGGTCACACCACAAATTAGGATTTCTAAGGGAGAAAGGGAATGGGTGACCAAAAGGCTGGGAAAGAGCAGGAAGGCAGTGCAGGTATCCCCTGTGGTCATCTCCTTCCAAAACAGGTGTACCGTTTTGGATACTGTTGGGGGAGTTGGCTCACCAGGGGAAGGCAGCAGTAGCCAGGCACCGTGGCTGGCTCAGCTGTACAGAAGGGCAGGAAAAAGATTGGAAGGGCTGTATTCATAGGGAATTCAACTGGAAGGGGATTAGATAGGTGGTTCTGAGGATAAAAATGAGACTTCTGAACAGTTTATTGCCTCCCAGATACATGGGTTAGGGAAGTCTTGGATCGGCTGCAGAATATTCTCAAGGGAGAGAGTAAACAGCCAGTTGTCATGGTGCATATAGGCACAAATGATGTAGGTAAAAAAGTGGGATGAGGTCCTAGAAGCAGAATTTAGAGAGTTAGGAGCCAAGTTAAAAAGTAGGACCTCGGAGGTAGTAATCTCAGGATTGCTGCTACCAGTGTCACACGTTAGTCAGAGTAGGAATGATAGAATATTCAGGATGAATGTGTGGCTTGGGAGATGGTGCACGAAGGAGGGTTTCAGAATTTTGGCACCATTGGGACCGGATCTGGGGGAGGTGGGACTATTACAAGTTGGATAGTCTCTACCTGGGCTGGAATAGAACCAATGTTCTTAGGGGCGCTTTTGTTAACACTGTTGGGGAGGGTTTAAACTAATGTGCTTGGAGGTTGGGAGCCAAATGAGGTTAGAGGACAGTAAGGAAGCAGTAACTAAAGCCTGGAAGGAACTAGATAATGAAGTCAGCGTGACTAAGGGGAAGAGTAGGCAGGGAGCAGATGATGAATGCAAAGGGACTGCTGGTCTGAGGTGCATTTGTTTTAATGCAAGAAGTATAGTAGGTAAGGCGGATTAACTTAGGGTTTGGATTAGTATCTGGGAGCATGATGCTTTTGCTATTACTGAGACTTGGTTAAGGGAAGGCCATGATTGGCAACTAAATGTCCCAGGACTTCGATGCTTCAGACAGGATAGAGTGGCAGGTAAAAGGGGTGGAGGAGTTGCATTACTGGTCAGAGAGGCTATCACAGCTGTGTTGAAGGAGGGCACTATGGAAGATTTGAGCAGTGAGGCAAAATGGGCAGAGCTCAGAAATAGGAAGGGTGTGGTAATAATGTTGGGGCTGTGCTACAGGCCTCCAAACAGAAAGCGTGAGATAGAGGTACAAATATGTAAACAGATCATGGAAAGATATAGGAGCAACAGGGTGATGGTGTTGGGAGATTTTAATTTTTCCAACATTGACTGGGATTCACTTAGTGTCAGAAGTCTAGATGGAGCAGAATTTGTAAGGAGCATCCAGGAGGGTTTTCTTGAGCAGTATGTAAATTGTCCAAGTTGAGAAGGGGCCATATTGGACCTGGTGTTAGGAAATGAGCCTGCCCAGGTGGTTGATGTTTCAGTAGGGGATTACTTTGGGAATAGTGATCACAATTCTGTAGGTTTTAGAATACTCATAGATAAAGACAAGAGTGGTCCTAAAGGAAGAGTGCTAACTGGGGGAAGGCCAATTATATTGAAATTCAGCAGGAGCTGGCAAATGTAGATTGGGAGCAGCTGTTTAAAGGTAAATCCTCATTTGATATTTGAGAGGCTTTTAAAAAGAGGTTGATTAGAGTGCAGGAGAGGTATGTTCCTGTGAAAATGAGAGATCGAAATGGCAAGGTTAGGGAACCATGGATGGCAGGTGAAATTGTGAGACCAGCTAAGAGGAAAAAGGATACATACATAAGATCCAGGCTACTGAAGACAGGCAAAGCTTTGGAAGAATATCAGGAGTGTAGAACCAATCTGAAATGAGGAATTAAGAGGGCTAAAAGGGGTCATGAGATCTCTTTAGCACACAGGGTTAAGGAAAATTCCAAAGCCTTTTTTTCATATAAAGGAACAAGAGCGTAACTAGAGAAAGGGATGGCCCACTCAGGACAAAGGAGGAAAGTTATGCATGGAGTCAGAAAAAATGGGTGAGATTCTTAATGAGTATTTTGCATCAGTATTGACCGAGGAAAGGGACATGATGGATGTTAAGGTTAGGGTTAGATCTTTGAGTACTCTAGTTCAGTGGTGCTGGAAGAGCACAGCAATTCAGGCAGCATCCAACGAGCAGCGAAATCGACATCATCCTGATGAAGGACTTTTGCCCGAAACGTCGATTTCACTGCTCGTTGGATGCTGCCTGAACTGCTGTGCTCTTCCAGCACCACTGATCCAGAATCTGGTTTCCAGCATCTGCAGTCATTACCTTTGAGTACTCTAGGTCAAGTCGGCATAAGGAGGGAGGAAGTTTTGGGTGTTCTAAAAATCATTAAGGTAGGCAATTTCCCAGGTGCGGTTGGGATCTATCCTAGGTTACTGAGGGAAGTGAGACAGGAAATAACTGGGGCTTTAACAGATATCTTTACAGCATCCTTGAGGTCCCGGAGGACTGGAGAATTGCTAATGTTGTCCCCTTGTTTAATAAGGGTAGAAGGGATACTCAAGGTAATTATAGACTGATTGAACAGCCCAGAACTCCTCTTTAAACTAACCCATGACCAGCCCATGTAAAGTATGTTTGCAACAGAATTACAATGGCAGATGCCAGTCTATTCCAAAGTACATTATTGAGGTGTGCAATAATAGTGTCATGAGGCTGGTACATGTCAGATGCCAATGTCTGGAGAAGTAGGGCGTGTGTGCCCACTGACCATGGCACGTGCCCTGAAATGTTGGTGCCTGGTCAAAGATAAAGGTCGAAGGAGAAAGCAGTGTGCTGAACTGTTATACTGGGAATTCTTAGTGTCTCATTTCTAGCTAATGGCTGAGAGAATGGAAGCCTGCATACTAATGGCATAAGGTTAGTAATGAGGGTGGTAATCACTGATAACCCCAGCTGATAGGTCTCTTTCTGCTTATGAACTGGAATCTTGTCTTGAGATCCAGGACTTCATTGACAAATGCACTCTTTGCTCTAGATGTTGACTTGTTCAACATCTCACCAGATTTTCCTGAATTTCTTTTGATTCTTTGGCGATTTATTCACAGAAACATAGAAAATTGGAGTGGGAAAGGATTAGATTTGGTCCATTCAACAAGAACATGATTTATCCTCCAGCTGAATGCCAATGTCCTGTGCTCTCCCCAGACACATTGACACCTTTAGCTTTATAAACTTTTTTTCTTTCTTAAGCATATTCAGTAAACTGGCCTTTGCAGTCTTCTGTCACAGAGAATTCCCCAGAGTCACCACCCTTTGAATGAAGAAATTTATTATCATCTCAGTCCAAAATAGCTGACCCTTTATCATGTGACTGTAACTCTTTGTTCTGGCCCTTCTGACCCGAGGGAAAAAAAACGCTGCATCCATCTGCAGCGAGAGTTACAAGTCAGCCAGGAAAGACCTAAAGAGAGAGCTACGAAGAGCCAGGAGGGGACATGAGAAGCCACTGAAGGATAGATCAAGGAAAACCTTAAAGCTTTCAATAGCTTTATCAGGAATAAAAGAATGACTAGAGTAAGGTTCGGGCCAATCATGCATAGTAGTGGGAAGTTGTCTGTGGAGTCAGGGGAGATAGCAGAAGTGCTAAATGAATACCTTTCATCAGTATTCACACTAGAAAAAGACAATGTGGTTGAGGACAATACTGAGATACAGGCCATTTGACTAGATGTGATTGAGGTGCATGAGGAGGAGCTATTAGCAATTCTGGAATGTGTCAAAATAGAAAGACCCCTAGACTGGATGGGATTTATCCTAGGATTCTCTGGGAAGCCACGGAGGAGATTGCTGAGCCTTTTCTTTGATCTTTATCTCATCATTGTCTACAGGAATAGTACCAGAAGACTGGAGGATAGCAAATGTTGCTCCCTTGTTCAAGAAGGGAAGTAGATGCAACACTGGAAATTATAGGCCTGTGAGCCTTACTTTGGTTGTGGGTAAAGTGTTGGAAAGGGTTATAAGAGATAGGATTTATAATCATTAAGAGAGGAATAAGTTGATTAGGTATAGTCAACAAGGTTTTGTTAAGGGTAGGTCATGCCTCACAAACCTCATTGAGTTATCTCGGAATGTGACCAAACAGGTGGATAAAGTTAAAAATCACACAACACCAGGTTATAGTTCAACAGGTTTATTTGGAAGTATTAGCTTTCGGAGTGTTGCTCCTTCGTCAGCTGGTTGTGGAGTATAAGATCATGATACACAGAATTTATAGTAAAAGTTTACGATGTGATGTAACTGAAATTATACATTGAGAAAGATCTGGATTGTTTGTTAAGTCTCTCATCTTTTAGAATGACCATGTTGGTTTCAGTTCTTTCATATGTAAATCCCAGAATTTCTTTTTTAAAAGTTCCACTCTCAAGTGAACTTTAACAACAGGTGCCATGTTGGCCCAGATAATGCATTGAAGATGTGAGGTGCCCTGTGTGAGGCTGTCTGTGCCCCAACGTTCAGACTGATTCTAATCTAAAAAAGGGATTTACTGAAGCTTACATGGATTCATGCAGCTTTTGAGCAAAATAAAATGAAATTCTGCAAGTACAAATTCACCCCACAAACTTGTGTTTGTGTGTGTTTGTTTGTGTGTGTGTGTGTGTGTGTGAGTGTGTGTGTGAGTGTGTGCACGGTGAGGGGGGGGTGCATATGAGTGTCTGTGAGAGATTGTGTATATGTGTGTGTGAGTGTGACTGTGATGGGGAATAAGCCTGTGAGAGGGTGCACGTGTGCATGTGAGTGTGGGAGTGTGTGTGAGTGTATGAGACAGAGAGTTAATTCATGAGAGAGGGTCTGTGTGAGTGTAGGAGTGTGTGTGCATGCGTGTGTGTGTAGCGCAGTGGGGTCACTTGTAGTATGACATGAGTACCTGCCACCAACATGGTGGGAGATGTCCCCAAGCGTAATGGTGGTATCCATGTCGACACTCTGACTCGTCTTGCAGCATCTACTGTGCCAAGGCTGTACGGTGTTGTCCTGAAGACCGGGCAGTTTACTGCGAACAATGATCTGTTTAAGGTTTGTTGGTTCTTTAAAGGCAGGAAGTGGAGCCATGGGGCAACATTGTACAACCTTGTCACAGTAGACACTGCAACACATGTCAGAGTGCCGACATGGACATCATGTAAGTGGCAGGTACGCATGTGACTCAGCCAACATTGTTTGTCTCCTACGTTGCAGACAAGGATGCCCTGAGGCATGGTACATTGGTAAGATCGAATAGACGCTACAGCAATGGATGAACGGACACTGCACAACAATCAACTGATAAGAGTGTTCCCTTCCTGTTGGAGAACACTTGAGCGGTCTGGGACATTCGACCTCGGACCTTCGGGAAACCATCCTCCAAGGCGGACTTCGGGCCAGGCAACAACGCAAAGTAGCTGACCAGAGGCTGATAGCCAAGTTCGGTACCCATAGACTTGCCCTTAACCAGGGCCTTAGTTTCATGTCATATTACAGGTGACTCCACTACATGACACGTACACAGAGACACCCACACACACACCCACACACATATATAAGTTTGTGGGGTGAATTTGTACTTGCAGAATTACATTTTATTTTGTGTAAAACTGCATGAATCCATGTAAGATTCTGTAAATCCCCTTTTTAGATTAGAATCAGTCTGAACATTGGGGCACAGACAGCCTCACACAGGGCACCTCACACCTTCAACACATTATCTGGACCAACATGGCACCTGTTGTTAAAGTTCATTTGAGAATATAATTTTCAAAAATTCTGTGATTTACATTATGAAAGAACTGAAACTAATACGGTCATTCTAAAAGATGAGAGACTTAACAAACAATCCAGGTCTTTTTCAATGTATAATTTCAGTTACATCACACTATAAACGTTTGTGATAAATTCTGTGTCTTACTATCTTATACTCCACAACCAGCTGATGAAGGAGCAGTGCTCCAAAAGCGACTGTTTCCAAATAAACCTGTTGTTGTGTGACTTTTAACTTTGTGCACCCCAGTCCAACACTGACAACTCCAAATCAAAACAAGTGGATGAAGGTAAAGCGGTTGATGTGGTATATATAGATTTCAGTTAGGCTTTTGATAAGGTTCTCCATCCTCCCATCCTGGCACCTTCCCCTGCCACCGCAGGAACCGCAAAACCTGCACCCACACCTCCTCCCTCACCTCCATCCAAGACCCTAAAGAAGCCTTCCACATCCATCAAAGTTTCACCTGCACATCCACTAATATCATTTTTTGTATCCGTTGCTCCCGATGCGGTCTCCTCTACACTGGGGAGACTGGACGCCTCCTAGCAGAGCACTTTAGGGAATATCTCCGGGACACCCGCACCAATCAACCACACTGCCCTGTGGCCCAACATTTCAACTCCCCCTCCCACTCTGCTGAGGACATGGAGGTCCTGGGCCTACTTCACTGTTGCTCCCTCACCACCAGACGCCTGGAGGAAGAACGCCTCATCTTCTGCCTCAGAACATTTCAACCCCAGGACATCAATGTGGACTTCAACAGCTTCCTCATTTCCCCTTCCCCACCTCACCCTACTTCCAAACTTCCAGCTCAGCATGTCCCCATGACTTGTCCTACCTGCCTATCTTCTTTTCCACCTATCCACTCCCCCCTCCCCCTGCCCCTGACCTATCACCTTCATCCCCTCCCCCACTCATCTATTGTACTCTATGCTACTTTCTCCCCATCCCCAACCTCCTCTAGCTTATCTGTCCATGCTTCAGGCTCTCTGCCTTTATTCCTGATGAAGGGCTTTTGCTCGAAACGTCGATTTTACTGCTCCTCGGATGCTGCCTGAACTACTGAGCTCTTCCAGCACCACTAATCCAGAATCAGGTTCCCCATGTAGGCTATTGCACAAAATACACAAGCATTGGATTGAGGTTGTGTTAGTGGGTTGGATCAGAGATTGGCTAGCTGAAAGAAGACAGAAGGTGGTGGCTGATGGGAAATATTTATCCTGGAGTTCAGTTACAAGTGGTGTTCTGCAAGGATCTGTTTTGGGGCCACTGTATTTTGTCATTTATAAATTACCTAGATGAGGGCATAGAAGGATGGGTTAGTAAATTTGCAGATAACACTAAGGTCGGTAGAGTTGTAGATAGTGACAAATGTTGTAGGCTACAGAGAAACGTAAATAAGCTGGAGAGCTGGGCTGAGATTTGGCAAATGGAGTTTAATGCAGAAAAGTGTGAGGTGATTCACTTTGGAAGGAGTAACAGGAATGTAGAATACTGGGCTAATGGTATAATTCATGGTTGTACAGATGAGAAGAGAGATCTCGGTGTCCAGGTACATAGATCCTTAAAAATTGCCACCCAAATTGATAGGGTTGTTAAGAAGGCAAATGGTATGTTAGCTTTTATTGGTAGAGGGATTGAATTTCAGAACCATGAGATCATGCTGCAGCTGTACAAAACTCTGGTGTGGCCACATTTGGAGCATTGCGTACAGATCTTGTCACTGCATTATAGGAAGGATATGGAAGCTTTTCAAAGGGCTTAGAGGAGATTTACTAGGATGTTGCCTGTAAGGAGGGAAGGTCTTGTGAAGAAAGGCTGAGGGGCTTTAAGCTGTTTTCGTTAGAGAGAAGAGGGTTGAAAGGTGACTTAATTGAGACATATAAGGTAATCAGAGGGTTAGATAGGTTGGACAGTGACAGCCTTTTTCCTCAGATGGCAATGGCTAGCATGAGGGGACATAGCTTTATATTGAGGGGTGATAGATATAGGACAGGTGTCAGAGGTAGTTTCTTTACTCAGAGAGTAGTAGGGGTGTGGAATGCTCTGCCTGCAACAATAGTAGACTTGCCAGTTTTAAGGTTATTTAAATGATCATTGAATAGGCATATGGATGAGAATGGAATAGTGTAGGTTAGATGGGCTTCAGATTGGTTTCACACGTTGATGCAAAATTGAGGGCCGAAGGGCCTGTACTGTGCTGTACTGTTCTATGTTCTCTGTTCATTCTGTCCAGTCTGATCAGAATTTTGTGTTTCAATGAGATCATCTTTCATTCTTCTAAACTTCAGTGAATAAAGGCCATTCAACCCAATCTCTCCTCATACAACAAACCTGCCAGCCTAGGGATCAGATCAATGAACAAACACTGAGCTTCCTCTCTGGCAAATCTAACCTTTCTTCGGTAAGAAAACCAAAAGTGCACACATGACCCCAGGTCTGGTATCACCAAGGCCCTGGAAAACAATACAGCATAAGAGGAGGTTCTTCAGCCCACCAAGGAGGAGACAGTGAGGTCTGCAGATGCTGGAGATCAGAACTGAGAGTGTGTTGCTGGAAAAGCGCAGCAAGCAAAGGAATGCTTGATGAAGGGTTCCGGCCTGAAACCTCGATTTTCTTGCTCTTCGGATGCTGCCTGACCTGCTGTACTTTTCCAGCAACTCACTCTCAACTCTTCAGCCCACCAAGCCTGCACCAGTTCTTAGTCCTTATTGAGACCTGTGAGTTAACACCCGTAAGTGGTTTCTATCCCTCTATTCACCTCATGTTCAAGTATCTATCAAAATATTCCTTAAATGTTGCTAACGTGCCTGCTTCCACCACCTCAACTGGCAGCATGTTCCAGGCACCCACCACCTTCTGAGTGAAAATCTTGCCCTGCACTCCTCCCCTAAACTTTCCCCCTCTCACCTTGCACCTGTGCCCTCTTGTAGTTGATCTTTCCATCCTGTGAAAATACCTCTGACTATCCATCCCATCCATACCTCTCATTATTTTGCAAATTTTCTATCAAGTCACCCTGAGCTTCCACCTTTCCAATGAAAATAATCCGACTTTATCAACCTCTTCTCATAACTAAAACCCTCCAGACTAGGCAACTTCCTCGTAAACCTTTTCTGTACCTTCTCCAAAGCATCTGCATGCTTCTGGTAGTTTGGTGACCAGAATTACATGCAATATTCCAATGTGGCCTAACTTAAGTTGTATGCAGCTTTTGTATAGTAACATAACTGACCAACTTTTATATTCAATGCCCTGTCAATGAAGCCAAGTGCACTGAATGCGTTCTTAACCATCTTATCCACCTGTGTTGTCACTTTCAGTGATCAATGGACCTGTACACCCAGATCCCTCGCTACGTCAATGCTCTTAAGGGTTCTACCATTTACTGTATAATTCGCACCTGAATTTGACTTTCCAAACTGGATCACCCTGCATCTTTCCAGATTAAAGTCCATCCGCCATTTCTCTGCCCAAATCTGCAAACTATCTATATCCTTCTGTCTAATTACTTGTTCCTGTACTCAAACCGTCTTGCAATAAAGGGGGTCAACATACTGTTTACCTTCACAAATACTCTTTGTACCTCCATGTTTACTTTCACTGACTAATGTAGAAGGACACCCCCGGTCCCTTTTTTCCATCAACATTTCCCAATATATCATCATTTATAGGACACTTTGCTGTCCTGTTTTTCCTACCAAAGTGGACAACCTCATACTTACCCACATTATACTGCGTTTGTCATGCATTTGTTTACTCTGTCAACAATTCTAAATTGTTCTGAAGACTCTTTACAAACCCCTTACCGCTCACAATCTCAACTAGCTTTGTATCATCAGCAAACCTAGAACTATTACAGTTGATTCCCTGATTCAAATCATTGATATACAGTATAGTGAATAACTGAGGCCCAAATATTGATCCCTGCACCACCCTTCAGTCCAAAAAGACCCATTTATTTCTACTCTGTTTTCTGTCTACTGACAAATTTACAATCCAAGGCAAAGGGAATGTGAACAGAGAGTTAGAAAGAAAACAATAGTTAGCAATAGGCTCAATGGTTAGCATTGTCTGCCTCACATCACCAGGGATCAGGGTTTGATTCCGCCCTTGGACAACTCTCTATGTAGAGTTTGCACATTCTCCCTGTGTCTGTGTGGGTTTCCTCCAGGTGCTCTGGTTACCTCTCACGGTCCAGAGATGTGCAGTTAAGTGGATTGGCCATGCTAAATTGTTCCATTGTACAGTTAGGTGGGTTGGCCATGGTAAATGTGGAGTAAAAAGAATGGGGTAGATCTCGATGGGATGCTCTTTAGAGGGTTGGTGTGGACTGAATGGTCTTCTTCTACACTGTAGGGATTCTATGAAAGATTGAATGTATCTTGCACAAACAAATCTTTAGAGATATCTCAAAATGCTTTGCAACCAATAGATTACTTTGGGGTTGTAACTATTGTAGTCTGGGGATGAACATGAAAGACAAATTGCACATAGCAATTTTCCAAAATAAACATGCGATAAAAATTATCCTACTTTCATGATGGTAGCCGAGGAATTAATGATAGCAAAGATAGTAGAAGAACTTTATGCTTCTTTTACAAAAGTATTATGGGATCATTTCCAATTATAATAATAGACAAGACAGCCTTCATTCAAGAGGCTGCACTTTCTACAATACCACTAACTTGCAGCACTGTCTTCAGAGTAAAGATGGATTATGTGCTCAGGTTCTCGATATGAGTCTTTTAAAACAAAATTTGTTCACAGTTTGTTGACCTATATTTAACAGTAATGTAATGTAGTTCTAAGTCAGGATAGTATGTGGCTTGGAGGATAACTTGCAGGTGATGATGTTACAATATATCTGATGCCACAAGACCATAAGACATAGAAACAAGCTAGGCCATTTGGCAATTGAGTCTGCTCTGCCATTCAATCATGGTCGATATATTTCTCAACCCCATTGTTCTGCCTTCTCCCTGTAATCCTACATGTTTCTAGTTGGTAAAGGTTGTCCATATGAAAGTTGCTGTCTAAGCAGCCTCGGTGTGAGTTATTGCAATGTATCTTGTAGATGATCCACACTGCTGCCACTGAGCATCTCTGGTAGAATGCGTGAATGTTGAAAGTGTTGGATATGACAACAATCAAGTAGTCTGATGTGTCCTGGATGATGTTGAGCTTCTTAAATGTTGGAATCACACTCATTTCAGAAAGTGGAGAGTATTCCAACAAATTCCTGACTTTTGCCTTGCCTTGACTCTGGGGAAATAGGAGGTGAGTTACTCACGACAAAATTCCGAGCCTCTGACCTATACTTATAGCTACATGATCTATAGGGCTAGTCCAGTTCAGTTTCAGTGGTAACCCAAAATGTTGATAGTGGGAGATTCAGTGATGGTAATGCCTTGTAACTAATAGGATGCTGCCATCAGTGAAAAGCATGCTCTGGATTTCACAGAAATAAGTAAAGCGGCATATGATTTCACTGTTGCTGTGAGGTCAGATACGTGGGCTGCATGTCCAACAGACTGGTGAGTTATATCAAACACTATTTCCCTTCAGCTGTTTGCAACAAGCAAGGCACAGATTGTAGCCACCTAGCTGACACTTGCAAAGGTGCTCTACAGTATACAACATTACATGTGATTCTGTAATTAGACAACATTTTCTAGATAATTCCAGCTGTGTTAAAAATGATCCTGACAATTTTGGGGATGGTATACTTACATGTACTGGAAGGCTCATATACTATTATACAGGCTGTGTTCTTTGCAGATAGGAAGAGCATATACTAACACTGCACCTTTTTAAACTCAGCAACAAAATAAATGACAGCCATTCATTTGCTCACTTCTCAGAACAATGTCCCGACCAATCAGTGTCACCTTGCATAGCTTGACGTTTAAAAACAGCCTGGCAATGAACTTCAATCATCATGAATTGGTGCATTCACGATGACAAAATCTCTACCAATTAGTGGCCACTTGCTAGTCAATCAGTACTCTCCTCTGTTACAGTATAAATGTTGGTTTACGCCTTTAATTGGTGTTCTTGCAAATTGGCCTGATGAGTGCAAGACAAAGCATTTCAATAGCATGTATTCTTCCAACAATACTCAAATTTGGAGCCACCAAATTTATTCCAATTTACCTGGTAAATAATATGACTGTAATCTACTGGAGACGGTCTTGTACTGTTCCAGTTTAAAAGAACCTTGATGTTTAAATTACAGATAAGTGTAATTCCTATGTCAGTTGTATACAAATGATACATATTTTCTTTTTGTTGTTGCTAGTGATGCTCCGTTAACATCGAGTCCAATCACTTAAGGGTTCAATTCAAATACGCAATAGATTTAATGATCAAATACAACCAATTCTCATGATAAAATGTTGACAACACGCAGCAGTCCCCTGCAACTGCAGATTGCGGTGGTTCATGGACTCCCAGCCCAACTGCTTGTTCTGTGGCGCTGTGGAGCCCATGGACCATGTGTATATTGGGTGTGGGCGTTTGCACTCCCTCTTTGATTTTCTGTAAAACCTTCTCCTCTGCTTTTGGTTGCACTTCAGTCCCATGCTCCTGATCTTCGGGCACCCGGTACGGAGGAGGGAGGGCAGGTCTAATGACCTCCTTGTGGGTCTGCTCCTGGGCCTGGCCAAACTGGCCATAAACAGGTCCAAGCAGTGGGCCATGGAGGGGGTCGTGAGTGCTGACTGCCTGCCCCTCTTCCGCGGTTACGTTAGGGCCCGGGTATCCTTGGAGAAGGAGCACGTGGTGTCCACCAATACCCTGGAGTTGTTCAGGGAGAGGTGGGTGCCGCAGGGAGTGGAGTGCATCATTTCCCCCTCCAACTCTATTTTGATTTAGTTGCTGCCCTCCCCTTCACTGTTTGATCACACAGCATTGCCCTTTTTGATGTGAAGGGCACTGCTTGTCACAGGCCACTCGAGTGTTTTCTTTCTTCCTGGTGGTGGAAATTAAATAAAGATTTGTGCACTTTGTGTCTCTCACTGTGTCTCACACCTGCACACATACACTATGGGTGCTGGGGGAAAAAAAATAGAAATAAGCACTACCACAGTTAGGCGGTAGTGCGGGGGTTAATATAAAGAAAAAAAAAGAAAAAAGAAAAAAAAATTGACAAGATTGAAGTTTCTGCAGCAAAGAATACATGAGGATTAGCAATGCTTTAGATGTGCAATGGAATTTTGGAAACTCTTGATGAAGGAAGATCATTAGCTAGCAATCCAAATATCCAGAATCCAAATATCCAGAATCCATCAGCGCTCAAATTAAAACTGCAAACACCAGACAGAGTCATAGTCATTGAATCATCGAGTTATACAGCATGAAAACAGATTCTTTGGTCCAACCAGTCCATTCTACACATGTTTCTAAATTAAACTAGTCCCACCTCCCTGCAGTTAGACCATACCCCTCAAAACTTTCCTATTCATGTACTTATCCAAATATCTTTTAAATATTATAACTGCACCTGCATCCACAAATTTCTCTGGCAGTGCATTCCACTCATGAAACACTCTCTGTGCAAAAAAGTTGCCCCTTATGTTCTTTTTTAAATCTTTCTCCTCTCAGCTTAAAACTATGCCCCCTAATATTGAACTCCTCCACCCGAGGAAAAATATCTTTGTCATTCATACCTCATGATTTTATAAACCTCAATAAGGTCACCCCTCAACCTCCTCAGCTCCAGTGGAAAACGTGCCAGCCTTCCCAGTCTATTTTTATATCTCAAACCCTCCATTCCCAGCAACATCCTGATAATCTTTTCTGAACCCTCTCCAGGTAAATAGTATCCTTTTTATAACAGGGCAGCCAAATTTGTACACAGTATTCCAGAAGACACTGGTAAGAAGTGAGTTGAGAGTGTGGTGCTGGCAAAGCACAGCCGGTCAGGCAGCATCCAAGGAGTGGGAAAATCGATATTTCTGGCAAAAGCCCTTCATCAGGAGTGAGGCTGGGAGCCTTGGGGGTGGAGAGTTAAGTGGGAGGGGGTGGGCTGGGGTCAAGGTAGCCGAGAGTGTAATAGGTGGATGGAGGTGGGGATAAAGGTGATAGGTTGGAGGGGAGGGTGGAGAGGATAGGTGGGAAGGAACATGGACATGTGGGACTTTTGAAGGGCTTTTGCCTGAAACGTGGATTTTCCTACTCCTCAAATGCTGCCTGACCTTGCTGTGCTTTTCCAGCACCACACTTTCGACACTAAACTCCAGCACCTGCAGTACTCACTTTCGACTGGTAAGAAGTGCATATAAATGGGCACTCTTGATAGTATTTGCTAATATATTTTCCAGACCTGCCATGTTGTGACAGTAATTGCTGGGCTATTGTCTTCCAGACCCTTTTCAACACTTTAATCACATGATTATTCTCACTTTGTCTAGCCCATCACTCGTTACATTTATCACATTTCAAAGTTGACAGAAGCAGTTGAACCAGACTGTCTTGCAGCTCTAGCTGTTGCTCTTTATTACTCTCTTCTCTATTACCAGATGCCAACTATCATATCAGAATATCAGTCATCACCTTGCAACCCACCAAAATGTAGATGAAAATAAATCACATTCCTGCTATTGTCAGTACGGTGATGAAGGTTATTATTACCAATTGGCAGATGCAACTTTTCACTGATGGTGGAATTCAGGCCCAATTTTATTCTGCTTGGAGAAGAAAGACACCGGATTTGAATTTGAATGATTTATTGTCACCTGTATTTTACAGTAAATAGTACAGTAAGTACAGTGGAATGCTTCAAATGTCGACACAATCTGGCGCCATTTTAAATCATTTAAGAATAAAAAGAGTAAAAAGGTATAACTGAAAGATTGTCTGTCTTCATTCTGCTGCCTCCACGCTGAGTCCTAAGTTGGTTCATCAGCAACACCTACGCCACCATCCCTCCTCCACCAGCTCACTGCCATCTGTGCTGGTCTCACGATCTTAGGAATCGCCACTCTTTAGGTGTCATTTCTTCACCACCTCGCCAATTTGCTGAACCCACTCTCACCCCACAATTAGGAGTGGCCATCTCACTGGTAACCAGGATAGTGCTTGGACTTTTTAAACTAGGTAATGTGCCTTTAGCTCTATTTTAGACAACAAGTCCTGACAAACCTATCCCAAGTCAGAGGTTAGATCAGTTTTCCTTCATGTGAATCCAAGGAAAGCGATGGGATCAAACAGAGTACCAGGCCGTGCACTCAGAGCATGTGCAGGTCAACTGGCAGAGGTCTTCTCAGGCATCTTCAACCTCTCCCTGCAGCAGACCACTGTTCCTGCCTGTTTCAAGAGGGCCAACACCATCCCTGTGCCTAAGAAGACTCATGCAGCATGTCTCAATGACTACCGCCCAGTGGCCAGGAAGTGCTTTGAAAGGCTGGTCATGGCATTAATCAACTTCAACTGCCCTACTACACTCAACTCACTCCAGTTTCTTATCGGACTTACAAATCCACGTCAGATGCCATATCACTTGCCCTTCACTCCTCCCTAGAACATCTTGACACCAAGAACAGCTACATAAGAATCCTACTTATTGACTACAGTTCATTCTTTAACACTATTATCCCCTGAGACTGATTACCAAACTTAATGATCTCGGACTAAGCCCCACTCTCTGCAACTGGTTCCTCAGTTTCCTGACCCACAATCTGTGAAGGTCGGGGATAATTTTTCATCCTCACTAACACTCTACACTGGAGTCCCCCAGGGGTGCAAACTCAGCTCCTGCTGTACTCACTGTATACCCATGACTGTGTCGCCAAATACCAGACTAATGCCATTTACAAGTTCATTGATGACACCACCATAGATGGTTGAATCTCAGATGGCAACGAAACAGAATACAGACGCAAAGTGGAAGACCTGGAAATATGGTGCACTGAGAACAACCTAGCTCTCAATGCCGGCAAAACCAAGGAACTCATTATTGACTTTCGGTGGGATGTTACTCATCCCACATTAACGGCACAGAGGTGGAATGAGTGGAGAGTGTCAAGCTCCTGGGAGTGGTCATCCACAACAAGCTTTCTTGGACACTTCATGTGGATGCGCTAGTTACAAAGGCTCAAAAACGTCTCTTCTTCCTCAGGTAGCTGAGGAAGTTTGGGGTGATGTCGAATTCTCTTGCCACCGTTTATAGGTGCACCATCGAGAACATTCTGTCTGGATGTACCACTACCTGGTATGGCAACTGTACCATTCAGGATTGGAGACGGTTAAGAGAGTGGTGAACTTGGCCAGATAATCACAAAGGCCAACCTCCCATCTATAGAATCCATCTACCAGGCCTGCTGTCAAGGAATTCTCAAAGATCAATCCCACCTTGGTAATATTTATCTACAACCTCTACCAGCGGGGAAAAGGTACTGCAGCCTGAACATGTCCACCAGCCAGTTTCGAAACAGTTTCTTCCCTACAGTTACGAAAATACTGAATGGACTTACGAACTCTTAACATTCGCCTGTACCTGTGTCTTTGTTTTTGCCACTGTTTACCTATTATTTACTTATCTATGCTACCTAACTCTGTGATCTGCCTGTATTGCTTGCAAGACAAAGCTTTTCACTGCGCTTCAGTACACATGATAATAAATTCAATTCAATTCAATTCAGTTCAACAACACATGGAAATAATTGTGCCACTTTTCAAGAATATTGCACATCTAATGGGCAGTGAAAAACCATTCCCTCCTGACCAGATGAACATGTTCCCATGCACCTTCTGGCAGAAGTTTTGATAATCTGAGCAGGGGAATAGTGAGGGAGCCTTTCAACCTGCTCCCCTGCCTTGACAGTGCTATGTCCTGTTGGGGAATTAGTTGTTTTGGTGTAGTGTTTTGGATGCTCCACTCCATTACAGAGCTGTGGCTAGAATCTGAGGTCATTACTAAATACACTCAAGCTAAGGACAAAATCTGAGATGTTGCTTCTTCACCATGTGATCATGACATCATTACTGACATAGCTTCCTAGGTATATGCTCAATAGCTAACCCTTTACTTTACATCTCCCCCACATCTTTGTGAACAATATATACACATCCTTCTCCAACTTTCTCCTAAAATTTGTTTTTTCACAGGTACAGCTTTTATCATGGTTTCACCAATCTCCCCAATCCGGTATGTCTTGAAGGCTTTTAAGGATCTATATTCTCGAAATTTAAAGTGTACACTGAAAGTCATTCCTTTGTCCTTTGGTGGTTAGTTGTTTGATTATGTTTATCTGCTCTGTCTTTGGATAGTTAACCCCATCTTCCCAATGTTTCTATTTATTGACATGAATGCTTCAGCTTGGTTACTATGTCTTTCCTGAAAGTGTTTTTTTTGTTGTTCCAAGTCCACACCATCTTTTTGCTTTTAGTGCCATCTAAAAAGTTATAACCTCTGTGGCATTGTTTAATGGTGAGAGCTTGGCCTGCTCGATACTGATTAGCCTGTTACTCTATTCATTTATAGTCACCTGCAGCAATGCACACCATCAATGTGTGTGTAAGGGAAAGGAGTGATTCCATAACCTTAGATTCTGGAGTCTCACGGGGCTACAGCATTTCACAAAGGAATGGAGTGGTAACTTAACAGAGTCAAGTCAAAGATTCGGTTTTTACTCAAAAGGCCTTTGATTATACATACCCCTACCTCAGACTTAACATTGACCAGCCGGCATCTTACTAAACTTGTAATAGGAATAAAATTATTATTCAACAAAGTGTTTAAAGCACTCATTTGCTAATTATGACCCATTTTCCAAGATGGCCATGTCTAAAATGTCATTTGTTTTGAAAATCTTTTTGAGGAAGACTATAGTGGCTTCATAGGTGACCCTGTGCAAGCTCTTTTTCTCAATCCATTGGGAATACTAATTCACTAGATCATGAGGAAGAGGTTACCACTCAGCTTAAAGCATCACTACTAAGATATTTCTATGGTTTGATGAAAGTTAGGAGGCCAAGCATGGCTCCCTCCTCTCTTCTCTGTTTATTGGTGGTACAGTCAGAGCTCATGTCTTCCAAAGATTCCACGGTGTCTGACCACAATATTGAGCGCTATGCTCTGGCCAATACTTTGGTCTGTCTAAGTATTCCTGATCTTAAACAAAGGTCTCTTGAGACAAACAACCTCTTGTTATACATCAATAGGGCATCGATGATGCTAAGGATTTCTGGATTGCTCAAAATATTGTTTCAGAATGGGCTTGCTGAATGATAATCTGAGTAGGCGAACAGTGAGGGAGACTTTCAACCTGCTCCTCTATCTCTAGAGTACTATATCTGCTCTGAATAGAATCTGTCAAGGCAGTATAGGTAAATTTACATGCATTGCTTATCTTGTGTCTGTGTGTGTCTGATTTCTTGCAGCTTTTGTGCTGTTAGAGGCACACATGGGGTTCTACCTACATTGATGCAGTTCATGTCTCCGTGCTCTGAACAGTCAGTGGAACATTCTCAAGAGGGTATCTGCAATGGTTGTTTACTTCCCTGAACTTACTCAGTAATGGCATAATTTTGGATTAGTCTCAATCTAAATCATTGGATCTTTGGTAAAAATTTTGCAATTCCATTTGTATTTAGCGAGATTACTACTGACTTAAAAGCAAAAACAAAAGTTGCTGGAAAAGCTCAGCAGGCCTGGCCGAGTCTGTGAAGAGAAAGCAGAGTTAATGTTTTGGGTCTGATAATTTCATTCTAAGGATGGGTCACTGGACCTGAAATGTTAACTCTGCTCTTCACAGGTGCTGTCAAACCTGCTGAGTTTTTCCAGAAACTTCTGTTTTTGTTTCTGATTTACAGCATCCACAGTTCTTTCAGTTTTCACCATTGACATGTTTCAGTTTTGAACAGTCATCCTAAGACATAGCATTGCATACCTAAGAAGCTGAAAGTGTCTCATTTTTTAAAAGTATAGTTATATGTTTCTATCTGGTTAACATTAAGTAACTTGCTGCATAATAAACTGTTATCCTCTTACTATCTTTTTGAATCTGGAACAGCATTATTCCTTATGTAGTTGATGATTCATCGGTCATCATTGCGTTTGGTAATTCAGGGTAATAATGACATTAGCTTAATGCAGGTATTAGCATCTCATTACATTTTTCAAAGGATTGTTGTCAATGCTCATTTCAACATCATAAGAGGTTCTCTCAAATGTTTATTAATTTGCTGTAGGGTGCATTAGAAATTTATCTACTTGGATGAATATTCCTATGAGTCTCTGCAGTTCTATAACGTTACTAAGTGGACAGAAATCTTTTGTAGTTTTATTTTCTGTTGGTATACCATTATGTACATCGCTCAAACAACATATCCCAGAAATTTATTGTCTGTTTCAAGACTTTCCCATTAAAATTGTTGAGAAAAAGTATGTTTTTTTGAAGATTTTCATGTTGAACTTATCAAGGTATTTGCAAGAATTCCAATTTAAGGGGAAAAGCAACATTGCTACATTTTATACACTTTACACATTTTGTATTAACATTCAGGATAATGTCTATTTCTTGACATATAGGGTTTAGGATTATCCATGTGGACAGAAAGGCAATGAGCTCAATGACTTCAGATTCTAGGAAAAGATGAGCTTTTCCAGTTTGATTGGATATTGATAAACAAAATTATCCTTGAGTGAAAAAGTTACATTGCCAAACCTTGATAAACACTAAATGTTTATTACGCACTAAATAATAATTAATGACATTACATCTGTGATACAATATAGTCTCTTGTGAGACATGAAACTCAGCTTAAGAGTAAATCCATATTACTGTTTCTGAAACATCCTGGTAGCAAAGAGAAAAATCAACAAATACCAGTCTGACTATCTCTTCTCTTTACAAGGCTTTATCTCCTGATGGGCTGAGCATATTGCAAAATTTTAGTTAACCATACAACACTGTAATCAAGTTATTTAAGGAAATTCTAATTTGAGAAGATGAATAGTGATAAACTATTAGCTTTAGTGGAGAAATGCAAAAGAAAGGAAAATTACTTTCAAATCAATCACATGCTATGAAAATGCATTCTCTGATCCTATGTGAAACTGTTTTCGGATTAACTGTACTGATAAGTAATTTCTGAATACAGAACAACATCAGTTATCCAAACATCAATTATCCAAACAAGATCTCAAAGACCTTTAAAAACACTATCCATTATCCGAACAATCTGTTATCCGAATTCTCAGTTATCCAAACAAGACAGGCAGGGAGTATTTTGTTCGGATAATCAGGGTTGTTCTGTAGTGGTCGAATGGAAATGCCATTGAGACTATAGAATGTAGCTTTTTAATACTAATAATGATGAATTCATATTGGAAAAAGACACTGCTAAAACTTAAGTTTGGGGAATTGGAGTGAATTCAGTTAGGGAACTGTAATAAAAAAAAGGAAGTACTGGAGAAATTCAGCAAGTCTAGAAACATCTGTAGGAACATAAACAGAACCAATGTGTTGATTCCAATATGACTCCAGTATATTGTCAGGACTGTATAGTGTGAAATGATACAACATAACTGCATGCAGATGGAATCTAAACCACAACTTAACAACTCTTGGCTGTATCAGAAGGACTATTCTTCACTGATGAAGGAGAATAGATTTATCATGTATAAGTTGAAATTCATTTGTTGCTGTGTAAAGTAAACTGCTGTGTAGTTTTTCTGACAAAAGGAAGCTACGCAACTGAACTAACATTTGATTATATGGGGAAATTGAATGCTACATCGATAATTTATCCTAGAAACAAGTCTATTCATAGGTTTGGTATCTGAGTGAGCTCCTGAACTCCCCTCCTGTCTAGTAAATCACAGGCTTCTTCACCACATAGTGATTCTCAAATGTTGTCATGACTTCTGACAGGGGCAGAACCAGATATAGCATTGAAAGAGATTTGTTGTGCTCTCTTTTTTTGATTCTAGGTTCTAGGAGTTACCTGTGATTTGTAAGCCTAGCTCCAATTGGGACATATTCTATTAATTTTAATGTCAACATGTTGTGCAAGTAAAAAGGTAGTTGATATATTATAAGCTAAGGGATTGTAACCACACTAACAGGCATGTGCCTGAGCTGTTGGGCAGCTTGTGTCAGTCATTGTAAGTAGTTTGACACAAAGCTGTGGTTTAATGCGTTGATGTCTGAACATGTACACACAGCAAAGTTTTTATTTTCTGCACATTTCACTTTGGTTGTCTGCACTGCTGAGTTTAGGTAAACAGGAACATGTGTGTCAGAGCTGTAAGAAGTTTCAAAGGGACTTGGCATGGGTGAGGAATAACTGAAAAACAAATTTGTGGCATGGAATTTAGTACCATCTGTTTGATACACCTCAATGTGTGCCATCCTTTCCTGCATCTGTTCCCATGTCCTGATGGAGCTTATTTAAAGTATCTGGATAAGTGTCCTTATGATATCCAAAGAGTCCAACTTCCCACTCCATTGGCATCAGAGACACCCGTGTGATGTGAGCCCAGCAGCATTTGCTTCAAGATCACAAAGTTGGTTCTTGCTTTATATACTGCAGCTTACTCGTAATAGATCATGTCGTTGGTAATCTGCACAGGTTCTGAGATTACAGTAGGTCAGACAGCATCTGAAGAGCAGGAAAGTCAATATTTTGGGCCGAAACCCTTCATCAGGTCCTTAGGCATGAAACTCTGAGAGCTCCTCCTGGAAGCTGCCTTATACCCAAACTTTTAGATCATTTTGACTCATAGATTTTAAGAGAATAAATTAATGCTTCCATCAAAGATTGTATGTTTAATCAGATTTGGTTTATTTGAGCATGATTGTATATTTTAAACTGCAATACAATTGCCAGTATGATTCTCTGGTGGTCAATGCCAACATTGTCCTATTTCTAGTGGAACCACAATCTGGCAGCATAACTGGTTGATGTGCCAGACATTAATAGCTCAAAGTGGCCAACTTCCTTTCATTGCAGATTCTCATCAGTCGAATTCTCTCTACACTCTCTTTCCAACAATCTTCTGTACCAACTTCTCCTTGGCTGCAGCACAAATGTAAAATTTACTGTCTTTTGTATAGTTAAAGTCCCTCCTTGTAATTTTCAATTGTGGAGCTTTCAGTCAAATAAAATATTTTATTTGCTTGCAAGTTAATGTGATATTGAGTATTTCTTATGCTCCATCAAAAAGTCTAAATTTAATTTTGATTACTTTGATGAATTTTATGCCCGCGTATGTTATAAAAATATAGGGGAGGGTTAGGGGAGAAGTAAATCCTTTTATAGGTTTAAATTCAAAGTGAGTGGAGGGCAAAGACAAAAGTAAAAAGATAATGATACATTTTATTTTCTTTTAACTTGTAAGCTTTTGTTAAAGATGCTTTCCTCTTCAGTACTTTATGACATCCTTTATTTATTGTGTACTCTTGAGCAGCGCAATATTTCTAATTCTCTTAGAAAGATAGTTATTGAAAAAAATTGTCAGTGTCCAAATTACAGCAGCAATCACGTTAAGTAAACTACTGCTAGAAATTTAAGTAAATCAGCAAGAAAAGAAACACATCCAGCTGTGATTTGTGTTGAATTTAACACACTACACCAGTTTACAATCTGATGGGACCATAAGCCAGCCCATTGAGACTGCTCTGCCATTCAATGAGATCACAGCTGATTTAACAATCAAAAAACTCCAATTTCCTACCTTTTCTTCATAACCCTTGATTCTCTTACTGATTAAAAACCTATCTCAGCCTTGAATGTACTGAATGATGCAGCCTCGAAAGCTCTCTGTGGTAATGAATTTCACAGATTCACTACCTTGAGAGAAGAAATTCACTGCCATAACTGTTTAAAAAGAGTGATCCCTTAATTGGAGATCCCATTGTCCTAAACTCTGCCACAAGGAGAAACAACCATTCCACATTCTACATGTAACCTGCCAAGCCCACTCAGGGTCATATATATTCCACACCTAGTCTGCCAAGCCCCCTAAGGATTATATATATTTCAATAAGGTTGTCTCTCATTCTTAACTCCAATGAATACAGGCACAACTAACTGAATGTCTCCACAAAAGACAGTCCTTCTACACTCAGAATCAGCCTAATGAACCTCCTCTGGACTGCATCCAGTGCCAATATATCTTCCTTTGCACAACACTATTCACAGTATTCCAGCTGTGAAATAGTACTAGTACTTTTCATAGTTTTAACAAGACTTCCTATTTTTATATTCCATTCACTTTGAAATAAAGGCCAACATTCCATCTGCCTTCCCTATTACATGCTGAATCTGGATGCTCGCTTCTTGAGATTTATGTGCAAGGACTCCCAAATCCCTCTGTGCTGGACCCACATTGAGCCACAAATTCTTTTGACTCTGAGATGGCAACTTATAAGTGAGCATGCTTATAAACTATAGTGTTTTGCCAGGTGTATGCATAGACTTGAGCGATGTCTCCTTATTCAATGCTTCAGTCTCCTGAACAAGGAAACTAACCATGTTGAAAGGAATGACATATTATCCACCTTTGCAGATACTGTATTGAACAGAAACAAATTCCAGCGCCACACCTTTTGACTTTGTTTATCCAAAGTGTCTTGTATGTAATACTGCATGTCACAGTTGTGGTTTTATTTGCTGAGTAACATCTGCCTACTTATTACAGCAGAGACGTAGCAGTGGAATGGGTGCTGACAGGATTGAGAGATGGGTGGCCCAGTACAGTTTGGAAAACTTAAAAATTGGGTTCTCCTGGAACAATTTGCATGCAGGTAGAAGACAGAGGGTGGTGGTGGAGGGTTGTTTTTCAGACTGAAGACCTGCGACCTATGAAGTGCCACAAGGATTGGTACTGGGTCCACTACTTTTCATCATTTATGTAAATGATTTGGATGGGAGCATAAGAGGTATAGTTAGTAAGTTTGCAGATGACACCAAAATTGGATGTATAGTGGATAGCAAAGAAAGTTCCCTCAGATTACAGCAGGATCTTGATCAGATGAGCCAATGGGCTAAGGAGTGGCAGATAGAGTTTAATTTAGATAAATGCGAGGTGCTGCGATTTGGAAAGACAAATCAGAACAGGACTTATACATTTAATGGTCAGGTCCTGGGGAGTGTTGCTGAACAAAGAGACCTTGGAGTGCAGGTTCATAGCTCCTTGAAAATGGAGTCGCAGGTAGATAGGATAGTGAAGAAAGCATTTGGTGTGATTTCCTTTAATGGTCAGAGTACTGTGTACAGGAGTTAGAAGGTCATGTTGCGGCTGTACAGGACATTGGTTAGGCCACTTTTGAATATTGCATGCAATTCTGGCCTCCTTCCTATTGGAAAGATGTTGTGAAACTTGAAAGAGTTCAGAAAAGATTTACAAGGATGTTGCCAGGGTTGGAGGATCTGAGCTATAGGGAGAGGTTGAATAGGCTAGGGCTGTTTTCCTTGGAGTGTCAGAGGCTGAGGGGTGACCTTATAGAGGTTTATACAATTGTGAGGGACATGGACAGGATAAATAGAGTTAGTCTTTTCCTTGGGGTGGGGGAGTCCAGAACAAGAGGGCTTAGGTTTAAGGTGAGAGGGGAAAGATATAAAAGAGACCTAAGGGGCAACTTTTTCATGCAGAGGGTAGTACGTGTATGGAATAAGTTGCCAAAAGAAGTTGTGTAGGCTGGTACAATTGCAACTTTAAAAGACATTTGGATAGGTATAGGAATAGGAAGGGTTTTCAGGGATATGGGCCGGGTGTTGGCAGGTGGGACTAGATTGAGTTGGGATATCTGTTCGGCATGGACGGTTGGACTGAAGGGTCTGCTTCCATGCTGTACATCTCTATGACTCGATGTGATGACATCTATCGGTTACCTGACTGGACAAACTTGGCTTCTGGTCAGGTGAGTAGCGTCTGGGGTGAGTTTGAGGTTGGGTTGACATTTAGTCAGTTTGAGAGAGTGGCATATGGAGCTCTGTCACCTTTTCATTGCCAATGATGCTTATAGTGGGTAGGGCTCATGGATGGCCTTCCTGCCTCACTGCCAAATTGATGTCCTACATAGGCCATTCATACTAACCTAAGGGCCTTAAGGGGGAAAACTTTTGCTGTCACTAATCCAGTAATGGAAGGGGGACTCGCTGTGTGGGAAATCCAAAAAAAACCCTGTCAGTGTTATTTGTGAACTCCAAAAGCTGGATGCGTCCTGCAAAGACACTCAGTGCCTGATCCAGGAACCATGGCCCTTGCTGTTGACCTACTTCCATGCTACCCCGTGTGACCACTCCCCCACCTTAATATCACTCACCTGGGCTCTGAGACCCTTAGTTTTGGGTGGAAGTATTATTGGTAGCATCCACTCCCCCCCTAGTGGTCCTGATAAATAATGGGAAGCTGCAAGGTCCAAATTGGGTGGCAACTCTCAGAGGTTGGGATTTTTATGACCAGGATACTTTGGTACTTACAGCTTCAGCTCATTCTCCAGCCAGTAGGGGAGATTCTCATTATTTATATTAAATTTATGCCTGATACACAGATTCTGTTTGACCTGCTGAGTACTTCCAATATATTCTGTTTTTGTTATGGATTAATTCTTATTCATCGACAAATCGTTCAGGTTAGTTTATGAGGGCAGTGATTTGGTTTTCAGTGCAGTGTAAAGTCACATTTTTTTTCTTAAACGTCTCTAAAGATGATTACTCTTCTGAAATTTGTCCAGGATGCGGTGTTGCTTCCTATCTGCTATATATGGATATAAGCTGAAACAATTCACCATCTCATTGAATAAGAGACCAAAATCAATACTGCTTAGTGGGGTCATTTATTCTTTTCCTTGTGTTTCTGGAAGGTAAACCAAACACTCTTGGGAGAAAGTGGGAGGTACCTAAATTAAACAGGAGCAATCCTGATCTTCTTGGAATGAGAGTAACCGTACTGGCTTAGAAGGATGAGAGTTGGGGAAATACATGTTGGCAATTGGATAAAGCAAGTCAGCTCAACTCTTTCTGAAACTAATTATCACAGCCATTATTTCTGCCATCAGGTAGAAAATTATAGAACTGTTCTCTCCAAGAAAAGGAAAATTGAGAGCAACCTTTTAGAGCTGTTTACAATTATATAGAATTCAATAGAATAGATGTAAAACTTCTGCCAGTGTACAAAACAAAACCATCCATTTCCAGGGATGGCTGGAGAGTTCTCAATAGCTCTTGAAAATCTTGGGGAGATGATTTAAACCCTATGCTGGCTGTGCCTGTTCTGTTTGCGGCTAAATTGAGTCTGCTTCATAGCGTGAGGTAAGTTTGCTGCAACCATTCCTCTTTAAGTGCAGGGATGTAATGTGGAAGGGGAAACTCTTATTCGTCCAACTATAAGAGGCTCTTGAATTGAATAAGTAGCAGTTTCTTTCATGCTAACAACATTTTAAAATACTAAATTAATGTGATGGACATTGTTATAATGAGCATGCCTCTGAGCTCCTTAGCTGTTTTAAGAATATGATATCATCAAGGTGGGTGCTGTTTATAATACTCCCCCACACTAACCCATTCAGATACACCTTCCCCAAGCCTCTTCCCCTCCAATTGTTTGTATTATACATTAATGTGTAGCATGAGTAACTGTAAATTTGGGTTAAAGTAAAAATTTGGGGCAGTGGAGGTAAGCATTACTTTAATTAAGATACACTGCAAGAAATATATTCTCCAGAGTGAGAGATGAGACGGAGAAGAAGCAAGAGTGTGGATTAATAAGATTAACTGCACCAAGCCAAGTAATGATATGATATCACAAGCAAGGGGAAAGCAGCTGATTGCTGAATAGTTTTGAGCAATATATCTAACTTTTGAAGAGCAAATGTTATATTTAGTTTGAATTGATGTCTGTAGCCTGTTTTAACTTACTTTTTCTGAAAATAGTTTATTAAGTTTTCATAGTAAGTTCAAACTTTTTTTAAGTGTAACAAATAGCTATTAGAGTTATGGGATGGCAGGTTAGAAGCACTAAATGAAGTGTACATCCTATAGTATCTGTGACATCCTGGGTAAACCATCCATCAAAACAGACACATCTGCAAGAATTGTCACTGGCTGCACAAGCTTAGCTATAGGCTTTGAGACTTCAGTTATGACTGCAGCCACTGTTATACATCTGTGAGGCAGAGGGCTGTACTTGGAGGTGGTGTGATGATACCGTGGTTTTCTGAGGTGTATTTTGTCCTTTTTGTTTTGAAGAGAGGTTTTAAGGCAGAGGCAATAAGCAATCTACCAGAGGCATCAGAGTAAACAGCTGGTGAGGCCATGGCTACTTTTTTAAAGTTGGAACAATAGGGACAGTTTGAATAGGTGTTGTCAAGCTCCCACAAAACCAAAATGTTTAGTTTAAGTTTTCAGCAGTTGCTGTTGAGATCTTAAAGAAGTGTAAGCTATTTTTTTCCTTCTCTTGAAAGCCAAAGGTATTGGAATCGCATGTGAGACAATCTGTTTTCTGAATTTGCCTTATGCCAAGTTTTGTGTTTATGGGATGTTACTATATTGGAACAATTACTTAGTAACAGGTAAATAATCTATTACACTTTTAAGTTTTCTAATAGAGTTTAAGCTATTTCAATTCCTTCCTTTTTTTGTTGTATCTTAACTTTAGTGGATGGATAAAGTATGTTTTGCTTTAAATCCAATTGAATTGCATCTGGAACGCAACACCTTACATTTACCTTTAAAATAAGAAAATGTTAGGAAAGAGACTCTCTTCTGAATATTTTGAAGGTGTGTGGTCACATCTCAGATTAGAAGGAGACTGGCAGCGAGGGAATGGATGACTACCAGGCAGTACAAGAAAACCAGGTAGATAATGCAGGCATCTTCTATTGTGCTTGTTAGTGTACCATATTTGAAACGCTGAAAATGTGTTGCTGGTTAAAGCACAGCAGGTCAGGCAGCATCCAAGGAACAGGAAATTCGACGTTTCGGGCCAGAGCCCTTCATCAGGAATGAGGAGAGGGTGCCAGGCAGGCTAAGATAAAAGGTAGGGAGGAGGGACTTGGGGGAGGGGCGATGGAGATATGATAGGTGGAAGGAGGTCAAGGTGAGGATGATAGGCCGGAGTGGGGTGGGGGCGGAGAGGTCAGGAAGAGGATTGCAGGTTAGGAGGGCGGTGCTGAGTTCAAGGGAATCGACTGAGACAAGGTGGGGGGAGGAGAAATGAGGAAACTGGAGAAATCTGAGTTCACTTTTTACTCTACCATATTTGAAAGGCTGTTATGCACCTGATCACACTCTGTCAGTCTGAGCTTGCTCCAGACCTGGCAAATAAGGGAAAAGAGTTGCCCTACTTTTCAGACAAGGACCTGAAGGTCCCGATGGACTTGTTGGGGTGCAGAAGAGGACTGTCTCCTTTTCCCAGGACTAGTAGACAAAGTCACGACAGCAGAGTCTGCCAGTCTAGTCCAAGGCTACCACTCAGGGTCAATGTAGTCTTAACTTTCTAGAGAAATATCCAGAAATGCCACAAGAAGGTCAATGACCTTTTTCGCTCCACCCAGGCAAGTGTACCATCCTCTCTCTGCTGACTAACATTTGCACTATCTCTGCTATGAACTAAAATTCATTTTCTATCACTTTCATTATTACGAATAATGTCTTCCCTCTCTCACTTTCAGCTACCCCCTACCCTCCCACAGAACTAACCCCACATGGCCTCTATGCTGCCTATTCACTCACTCAGACCACCACAACACCTTACCCCCACATACACCAGCACTAACAGCTGTATCATCCATTCTTATCTCACGCAATCTCACCTTTTGTCTCATTCCAAGAGAAAAATGGCCAATAGCTGGGTATAAACAACAAGAGGAGCATTGGGACTTAACACTTAACTCCTTAGGAGAAAGTGAGGACTGCAGTCGCTGGAGATCAGAGCTGAAAATCAATTGGATTTAAACCAGTTGCTGGAAAAGCGCAGCAGGTCAGGCAGCATCCAAGGAGCAGGAGAGTCGACGTTTCGGGCATGAGCCCTTCTTCAGGAATGAGGAAAGTGTGTCCAGCAGGCTAAGATAAAAGGTAGGGAGGAGGGACTTGGGGGAGGGGGCGTTGGAAATGCGATAGGTGGAAGGAGGTCAAGGTGAGGGTGATAGGCCGGAGTGGGGGTGGGGGTGAGGGCAGAGAGGTCAGGAAGAAGATTGCAGGTTAGGAAGGTGGTACTGAGTTCGAGGGATTAGACTGAAACAAGGTGGGGGGAGGGGAAATGAGGAAACTGGAGAAATCTGAGTTCATCCCTTGTGGTTGGAGGCTTCTTAGGCAGAAGATGAGCCGCTCTTTCTCCAGCCGTCGTGTTGCTATGGTCTGGCGATGGAGGAGTCCAAGGACCTGCATGTCCTTGGTGGACTGGGAGGGGGAGTTAAAATGTTGAGCCACGGGATGGTTGGGTTGGTTGGTCCGGGTGTCCCAGAGGTGTTCTCTGAAACGTTCTGCAAGTAGGCGGCCTGTGAGAACACCTCTGGGACACCCAGACCAACCAACCCAACCACCCCGTGGCTCAACACTTCAATTCCCCCTCCCACTCCACCAAGGACATGCAGGTCCTTGGACTCCTCCATCCCCAGATCATAGCAACACGACGGCTGGAGAAAGAGCGGCTCATCTTCTGCCTAAGAAGCCTCCAACCACAAGGGATGAACTCAGATTTCTCCAGTTTCCTCATTTCCCCTCCCCCCCACCTTGTCTCAGTCTAATCCCTCGAACTCAGCACCACCTTCCTAACCTGCAATCTTCATCCTGACCTCTCAGCCCCCACCCCCACTCCGGCCTATCACCCTCACCTTGACCTCCTTCCACCTATCGCATTTACAACGCCCCTCCCCCAAATCCCTCCTCCCATCCATTTAACTCCTTACCCTGTATGAAGAAAGGACCTGAGACCGGACCCTGCAATCAAGTGAGAAGCATTATTTATTTCTGAAGGAGAGACATTTTGGTTGTTGGTACTTGGAGGACTGCCAGAAACCAGAACTGCTCAGCCCGAAGCAGGAGTGGACCCTATGGGGTTGGCTCTTTGTCACTTCATTGACATGTATGAGCTGGCACAGCAGCAGCCAGAAGGTTTGTCTGGGGCATTGGATAACCTGACACAAAGCTGCAGGACTGCAGCAATATCATTGAGACCCAGATGCCTCACATGGCAAGTGCCAGGCTGCCTCCACGGACAGGTCTAGCAGCCTCAGAGTTTGTATAAGATATGCACAACCCCACAACACATTGGTCTGTCCATTGGTGCTCAGCACCAAAACTAATGACATTGGGAACTAACGAACCTTGACCTTTATCTACACGTGGAGGTGACAGTGTTGGACTGGAGTGGAAAAAGTCAGGAATCACATGACAACAACTTATAGTTAACAAGTTCATTTGGAATCATAAACTTACAGAGTGTAACCCCCTCGCCAGGTGCAGTCACTTCACTTGTCGAAGGAGCTGCGTTCTGAAAGTTTGTGATTTCAAATAAACCTGTTGGACTATAACCTGGTGTTGTGTGATTTCTGACTTACTCCAGATGGCCATTCCTCACATGGAGACAGGGCGGTGGCAATCAGCAACCTGCCAGAGGAAGAACCATGAATAGGTCCCAGAATTCTTCTCTCGGGGGGTCTCCAGGGGTGGCTAGGTCTTTCATCTTCAACCTGCCTGCCACCCTCAGAACCATGGCAAGTCAAGACAAGGTGGGGCAACACATACCTCTGCGCAGGATGCACTCCACGTATCTGAATCCTGGAAACACAAACGGCCCCAGGATTGCCCAACTAACACTCCAAAGCCAACAATTTCAAATGTATGACAGAATCCCTCAACACTGGGACTACACTGAGATGTGGTTGGGGGAAAAGACAGGAAAAGACCTTTTGAAGACACAGAGGTAGTATGGTGATACATTATTGCGAGGATATTCTCATATTTGTTTCTACATGTTCCCTTTTCATCATTAACTGCATGAATGAATGCTTCTGGTTGTGGTGGTGGTCATTTTCAGCTCCACTGTGCACTTGGTATTTATAACACAATGGAAGGAAGCAGCAGTTACTCATCAAACGGTGACTCTCAGGTTCATACTTTTACACTTGGTGAAACCTCTGATATACACATGGCCCTTCTCAGTCACCCTCCCCAAAACTGATAGACTTTGAACTTCTCCAAGTCCCAACTCAACCTGTCTATTTAAATCTTCAACTTGCATTTTAGACCTCATGCCCCAGGCAGTGTGATTAAGTGAATATGCTAAAGAAAGCCGTGCACTGGCCATCCAGGGAAGCCAAAATTCTACTGAATGTCAATGACACTCTCTCCCGCATTACCACTTACTTTTCAATGTTCTTTTGTCTCCCACCTTATGTACTGAACTGACCTCCTGCACAGCTGTAATCGTCTCTATATGACAGCATGCTGCCTCAAATCCCCTCAGCTATGTTCCACAGATGTCCTCCAACACCACTGGCTGCTGATAATGTCCCCATTACTTTACTGGACCCCAGGACTGACTGTGGACCTATAGGGCTGACTGGACTTTAGAGTGTGAATCAGTCTTTCTGAATGTGACTGCTCCAAGCATTCAACTGACCATACTCAAGCCCCTGGTCTGGGATTGTAGGCTGCCCTCGAGTTTCTGTGCCAGTATCTCATGTTTTGTTTGAGTTGATTGAGAACTGCTCCCTGTAGACTTTGAGACGTGGCTTTTTGCTGAAATTAATGAAGTGTATTTGGCATGTGCATGGTGGTGTGGATGTGAGATTAATGTTGCACAATGACATGCACTGTTAGAAAATTGGGATAATCTGCTGAAAATCAAGTCTTGCTATTCCTGGTGTCATACTAAATATTACTTTTTTAAAAACAGTGCACAGTATCCCAATTCACAGAAGTTTCAGACCATTTTGATATAAAACAGAATCAAGATAGTGTACTAAACAAGAATCGTCATGTATTACAAGCGATTATATTTTAGCTACCGGTAGGCAGATATAAACCATTGGTAAATGACACGACTAATTAAAACTCTAATCTCCTTATAAACTCCTCCTTACAGATATGCACACACAAGCAAACAAAAGGAAAATAGATTATTGGTGAAAGCTGAGAAAAAGCTGTCCTCTTTGCTTCCCAGTTCCACTGTTGAGATGATCTTCAACTGAGATGGCACGGTGGCTCAGTAGTTAGCAGTGCAGCCTCATAATGCCAGGGGTCTTGGTTCAGTTCCAGCCTTGTTTGACTGTCTGTTTATTCTCCCTGTTTCTGCCAGATGTTCTGCTTTTGTCCCACAGTCCAAAGATGTGTACGTTAGTTGGATTGGTCATGCTAATTTACTGTGTAGGGCCCAGGGATATGTGAGCTATGTAGATTAGCCACAGTAAATGTGGGGTTATGGGACTTGGGTGGGATGCTCTTTGAAGAGTCGGTGCAGACTTGATGGCTCAAATGGCCTCCATCTACACTGTTGGGATTCTAACCAGGGCCTTATGCTCAGTTGTCTTTCTCTGAAATTTTCTACTGGTTTGTAAGATGTATAGAGTAACTGATTCATTTGGGGAAATGTTTCTGATTTATTAATTCAGAAGTTACAGTTCACCACCAAATATTGCAGGAAAGCTAACTAGTTGTCTTCAAGATTAAACTGCATTTTCTTCTGCAGAGAGCAGGTAGCGTCAGCTGGAACACAAACAGCACATCTTTCTATGTCTTTCTCTCTTTCTGCCTGTGTCTTTGTAAATTGTTTCCAGTTTCAACTCAGTCAATCAGCTGAGAAACTGTGACCTCTCCAATGAAAGGCATTGTTTGGACATTAAGGTACAGCATTGAAATACAGAACAATATTGTAGGTAGATCAGAGAATCATAGAATCCCTACAGTGTGGAAGCAGGCCAACCAGTCCATTGGATCCACATTGAACCTTTAAACATCATCTAACCTTGACCCACCCCCTTACCCTACCCAATAATGGTGTGGTGAGTCTGGTACGTATCAGATGCCCAGGTCTGTGGACATAGTTTACATGCAATTGCTGCTGTCAGAGTGTCCAATGTGGAAAGATAGAGGAACAGGCAGTGAAAAAGTCATCAGGTAACCACTTTAACTTTCATGTCAGGAATTCCTAATGTGTTGTTTCCATTTGGCAGGTAAATGAATGAGAACTGAATATTACTGAGGTGAGATTTAGTAATAATGGTATATTAATACATGCTAATACATCCAAACAAGCCTCTCACCACTCACTAATGAGTGTCTGTTTCACATTTCAACATTTAGTCGGAAACTGAATTTATTGCTCTTGACGTTGTGTAGCTCAGGGGATTGGACATCCCACCTGATTTTCCAAACATTCTTGCCAAGCCTATGTCAGTAAGGGGCTGAGAAGTTTGCACCCATTGAAACTGAAAGCTAAGTGTCTTGCTCTGAACAAGAAATCCCCATTGAAAGATATATCCCAGACAAAGAATGAGTTAATATCAAATGAGCTGAAACCAACCACTCACACTCTCTTCATGACAGGATGAAATACATGTGCAGAGACTGATAAAAGTGGGACTGATTAGAATTAACACAGTTTTAAAAATGAGTGATAATATTATTTGTTAACCATGATTTTTGGTTAACCAGGGTAACTTTTAACTAAAACTAGTTGTGCAGACAGATCTCCTTTTAAGTGGTGTCAATGTAGAATTGAGGAAATGTAATTGTACATAATGTACTTGCTGGGTTGCCTTCCAACCTCGAGCTTGACTGGAGTGGTTTACTTTGTAGCAGCCATTAAGATATTACATGAAGCAGGTACAACTGTTGCTACTGTAAATCAAATAAAATCATAGAATCATACTACACAGAAAGAAGCCATTAAAGGTCGGTTATATCTCATTATCTTGCTCTTAAATTATGTTTTTAGCATTGAATTTCTTCAGATAGTCAATTTAGTGTTCAACTAGCCTTCACAGAGGTATATTTGTGCAGTCATCTTAGAGGCTATATTTGTAAAATCAAGACTTCACTCTCCTGTTTTGAGCAAGCTTCTAGCAGTAGAAAGAAAATCCCATTAATTTCACTTGTGACAGAAAGTCAACATCCTTGAAGAATTACAGATCACCCTCAAAAGGAAAAGATGGATTTTTGCAGCAAATTGTTCATGATGACACTTCAAGGTTCTCAGCAGAACAACTTCTGTCACTGCTGAAAAGTTAAAATTCTGAGTGTAAACGAAATGAAACAAACAAAAAAATGTTGAAGGGGACATATGTTTTGTCCCTTCATTAAACACGTATCCCAATTTTAACCCGACTGCCTGACTGGCAGAGCTCATTTTCTACCACATTCAATGGTTCTTCCCTAAAACATGTTCCAATAATCATGGTATGATGTACTTAAGTATGGAGAGTTGATTCTTCAATAACATCTGTTCTCATGGGAAGCTTGAAAGATTTGGGTTTTGGGAATTGCAAAATTGGAATTGTGAAATTCATTCCAGTAAATCTCTAGGTATTTGGAAAATTGATGGCCTAACCAGTGTGGTGAAGTATGAGCTCCCTAACAGTTTTACATTTCACCTTTTGTATCTGCTGCATAGCCTGGAATTGCCCATCCTACGTTGCCTGGAGCCATGTGATTATGTGTCTGGAAAATGAATGGTAAATCAAATGAAAGGGATGTCAATGAGCGAGACAGAATCTGTTCTTGGTTGTTTTAGGGCCAGAAAATAACAGCAACCTCCCATTGCATGGCAGGAGCCAACCAATCCATGTTCTGAAGCTAGACCCCAGGCCTTCTCTTCATAACTTGCACATTTGGAGTTAGCTCACTGATTGCTGAGGGACAAATCTGGGCCAGTTGCTTTGTCAGCAGTGACACTGAGGTACGCCCTGGAGAATATAAGAACATAAGAAATAGGAGCAGGAGTAGGCCATCTGGCCCACTGAGCATGCTCCACCATTCGATAAAATCATGGCTGATTTTTTCATGGACTCAGCTCCACTTACCTGCCCTCTCACCCCATAACCCTTAATTCCTTTCCTGTTCAAAAAATCTATCTTTGTCTTACAAACATTTAATGAGCTGGTCTCAACTGTTTCAACTGGGCAGGGAATTCCACAGATTCACAACCCTTTGGGTGAAGACTTTCCTCCTCAACTCAGTCCTAAACTAGAGAAGCCTGGCAGAGCCTAGTCCAGGGCATGTGTTCCTAGTATTCCCGCTCCACACAAAGGAAAATTTAAAGAAATAACATGTCATTTAGCTGTTGGCCTCAGCAGCATCAGTGAGTATTAGAAACCAAAATGCTGAACTGAGCAAGGTTGTACTCATCTCTGACAATCCACAAACAACTATTAGGATTCTGATTAAAATAAAGGAAAGATTTGCATTTTGATAATGCTTTTTGAGAATACTGAATATCTCAGAAGCTTTACAGCAATAAAGTACTTTGTTTTTGTTGGGATGTGGGTGCTGCTGGCTGGTCAGCATTTATTGCTTATCCCTAGTTGCCCTTGAAAAGATGGAGGTGAGCTGCCATCTTGAATCACTGCAGTCCATGTGCTGTAGGGGTTGAGCCCAGTGTTGTTAGGGAGGGAATTCCAGGATTTTCACCCAGCGACAGTGAAAGAATGGTGATATATCAGTGTTGAATTTTGTGTAATCATTGGCAACCATCCCCACTTCTGACTTTATGATGAAAGGACTATCATTGATGAAGTAGCTGAAGATGGTTGGACCTAGCACACCACCCTGAGAAACTCCTGCAGAGATGTCCTGAAGCTGAGATGACTGACCTCCAACAACCACAAACATTTTTCTATGTCCAAGGTAAGACATTTAAAGTTGAATTGTACTGTAGGTAACACACTAAATCATAATAGCACAGTGAACTGCCATAAATAAAACTGAGACAAAGACCAATTAGTCTGCTTTTCATATTGCTGCTTGAGGAATAAACATTGACCAGGAATCCCTTGTTTTTCTTTAAATAGTGCCATGGGAACTATTCCATCTACAGCCAGGTAGACAAAGGACTCAGAGTAACATTGCATCTAAAATATTACAACTCAGTGCAATATTTCCCCACTCTCGAAGTTTGTACTCACACTGTGGAGTGGAATTTGAAACTGGAACTTTGTGATTTAGAGGCAAGAGTGAGTCTGACTCTCTAACATAGGTAAGGGGTTGAGGAAGCTGGTAAGGGCATCTGAGTAATGCCCAACTTGATTTGGGGTTGGATCTTTTCAAGCGCCTTGGACACAGGATATTACACCTTAGATATGATCTTGTTTGACCCTCTTTTCTAGATGGGAAATAGACTCTATGAGATTAAATTGGACCTCTACTGAGTCGAGAGGAAGTTAACACAGAGTAGTGCTGAAGCATTGAATCACTTTGTCCTGTGGACTTCAATAGTAAACCTTTGGGAGTGGAGAAAATGATCAATCTCAGCAAACCTTTCATTTAAAGACAGCTTTTAAAAGATAGTCAGCACCATTCTGATGGATGTAGCAGACAAGATAGCTCTTGGTCAGTGGAAAAAGTACTTTGTAATGGATGACCATGGCAGATATTGACTGTTTTCTTGCTGAACTTGCACCATCAAATTCTGAGACTTTATTTAAAGCGACTTGCACCACCTCAATAAACAAGATAAAGAATCTCCGAGCAGGGATACTGAATGCTGGCCCAGCAAGGATGGGCAGTAGCTCTTCAATGGTTTCTGGTCCCTGACGCCCCTGTAAGTCAAAAGCCATGGGCAGGTGTGCCACTAAACTGAAACATACAAATTTCCATCTGTGTCTAGATCAGATTTGGATATCTGGTCGGCACCAACAAGTTGGACTGAAGGGTCTGTTTCCGAGCTCTGTATCACCTTTAACAACCGCAAAATGTCTCTTTACAAAAAAATGAATTAAATCTATACTGGTGTAATTGTGGATGTTCCAGGATTAAACTTTTAGTCAAAACTTAGAAGGTCAAACTTTACATGAGTTTTGAGGGTCAGAAATCCACCCTCTCTGATTGTCTTTGTATTGCAGTGTTGTTATGCTGAACGGTTTAAGTCAACCCAGTCCCTAAAAGTATCACAAAATGTGTCATAAAAAAAATTCGTATTAGCTTTTTATTTACAGTTAGCTTTGAGCTGGGCTGTGTATGTGCCTTGATGCTGGTTTTTCATATGAGAGGGCAGCATTGGCAGAAATGCAATGTGCACCAATAAAGTGGCAGTCTCACACCACATGTTGGTGTGATTAGATGCATGAAACTGAAAAGTTGCCTCCAAAGAGATACTATTCTATGATTCAACTAATGCGTGGGTTTGTATCATTGTGAGTTTGACTTCGGTGCAAGCAGGTGGTAAGTAGAAAGAACTTAAATTTTATAGCTAAAAGTTAGGAGTCACTCGTACACAAAATCCACTGTTATTCGAATATTTACGGTAAGGTAGAAAATGCAGCATCTATCAGATGAACAAGTTTCTATAAACAGCAAATCAAAAAGCATTAGATGATTGATTAAAATATTTCATAATATATTAAAGTGGCAACCTGATGTAGTTTATCAATACAGGTGGCAATGGATTTACTACATGAAAAACATTTTATAATCAATTATAATTGGAAAGCACAGTCTACCACCTTTGAAACTTTTGATTTCGAATAACTAAAAACAATTTAAAAAATAAAATTACAGAACCAGTCTGAGTGAAATAAAGTAAAAGGAAATTATTGTTTTTAAAAGGATATATTTAGCACTCCTGACCCCAAAAAAGCTTAACTTTAAGATATGTTTTAAAGGTATGCAGATGAGCACCATTAGCAAACAACTTTCATAATGACTTATGTAAAGAGATGCCTACCTATGTGGGTGGGGTTAGTTATCAACATAATGTTTTTCAAACTCGAGCAAAAATTATGCATGAAATTCTTTGATCATCAAAGCAGGTTTGGTCAAATTGTACTGGATCTAATAGTAAAGATGAGTAAGTGAAATTGGACTGTGGCCACAAACAGAAAATCTATGATAATGCTTCCTCCAATTTCACAAACTGTCATTGAGATTCTCTTGTTTAACCCAAGGGTTAATGAGGTGTCTTTTAAAAAAAATACAAAATGGATGCCCTCAAAAGCTAAGCAGAGTCAGTCAAGGGAAGAGAGTGAACAGGTTAATAACAACAGCCCATTTTCTTGTTACAATTCAGGAAGAATTTAATAACCTTACCAAGATTACCAAGATAAGATTCTTCCAGAATTTAGGTTCTGCATCAACAATCCAACCATACCTTTGATAAACAGGCTGCTATTCCAATCATAAAATGACAATTCACTGTAAGTCAACACTCATGGTTGCCTTCACCATAACTTTTTTTCTATAATCTCATCCTTAATGGGAGATAAGTCTGCCATCCTTATCTAGTCTGGTCTACATGTGAATCCCAGACTCACAGCTATGCAATTGAGGCTTACCCACCCTCTGAAAAAAGAGTCATAGGGTGATACAGCATGCAAATAGACCCTTTGGTCTAACCATTCCAAGCTGACCATATTCACAAGTTAAACTAATCCCACCTGCCTGAGTTTGACCCATATCACACCAAACCTTTCTTATTTATGTACTTATCTGAATGTCTTTTAAATGTTGTAACTGTACCTGCATCCAACACTTCCTCTGGCATTTCATTCCACACACAAATCACTGTCTCTGTAAAAACATTGCCTCTCATGTCCTCTTTAAAACTTTCTCCTCTCACCTTAACAATGCCCCTAGTTTTGAACTCTCCAACCCTAGGGAAAAGACCCATGCTATTCACCATGCCTATGCTTCTCATGATTTTATAGACCTCTATAAGGTGACCCCTTAACCTCCTATGCTTAAGTCAAAAAAGTACCAGCCTATTTTTATAGTTCAAACCCTCCATCCCCAGCAACATCCTGGTAAATCTTTTCTGAGCCCTCTCCAATTTAATAATATCCTTCCTAAAGCAAAGCAACCAGAACCAAACACAGTACTCTAGAATAGGCCTCACTAATATCCTGTTCAACCTCAACATGATGTCCCAACTGCTATACACAAAGGTCTGAGCAATGAAGGCAAGCATGCCAAACTCCTGCTTAACCAAATTGTCTACCTGTGACACAAAGTTCGAAGAATTTCAAAGACACATATTTATTTTAATCTAAACCCCTCTGTCTCTTTGTTCTACAACACTACCCAGGGCCCTACCATTAATTGTATAAGTCCTGCCCTTGTTTGTTTTACCAAAATGCAATACCTCACATTTATCCAAATTAAACTCTGCTTCTCCTTAGCCCATTGATTCAATTGATCAAGATTTCTTTGTAACCTTAGATAACCTTCTTCACTGCCCACTTTTAGCAATCAGCAAACTTACTAACATTGTCTCCTATATTCTCATCCAAATAACTTATATAAATGACAAACAAAAGTGGACCCAATACCAATTCCTTTGCAACACTGCTGGTCACAGGCCTCCAGTCCAAATACAGCCATCCACTATTACCCTCTGACTCCTGCTTTGAAGCCAAATTTGTATCTGATTGGCAAACTCACCTTGATTCCCATGTGATCTAACTTTACTGATTAGTCTACCATGCGGAACCTTGCCAAAGACTTTACTAAAGTCCGTGTAAACAATGCTCAGCCCTCATAAACCATTTTGATTGCTTCCTCAAAAAACGTAAACATTGGTGGAGGGGAGGGCCGTGGCTGCAGGGGTGACCAGGGTCGGTGAGGTGCTGGGTGGCAGTGGCCTGTGCTTGATGCTGCTACATGAATTGGCAGACAGAGTGGTGGTAGATGCCCGGCTTGTGACTATTTAAACATCTGACACCCTAAAATGGCGGGCTCAGACCCGACATCATGCACCAGTTGGAGGATGCTCAGGTGTGCGGTGGAATCCCGCCTTTGCGTACCCCTTCTTGGACAGAATTTCACATAGGCCACAGGATCCCAGACCTTCCCCAGGGTGCCTATGTCCCACAACCTGAGCAACCTCCGAAATATATGTTTCTTTTAGGGAGGTGAAACGATGATTTCTGTACAGCCTGCTGTTGCACACCATCCACCTCTCCTCTTTTATCTAGTGCCCAGACACGCCTCGGCAAGCCTATTTCCCCCTGGTGGTGGGGATTACCAGTAGAGGATGATCTATGCCTGAATCCACCCTCTTTCCCTCGGGGATCTGGGGTGAAGGGTATTGCATGCAGCAGTCCTGTCTAACCACAAATAGTGGCAGTTCACAGACTCCCAGCCCATCCACTTATTCTGTGGCATTGTTGGATCTGTGGATCATGCGTACATTGGACATGGGTGTTTGCATTCCTTTTTCAATTACCTGAAGAACCTTTTGCGCTGATTTTGGTTACAGTTAAGCCCAACGTTGTTGGTGTGGAGGGATGCGGGCAGGTCGGAGGATTTCCTCCTGGGTCTGCTCCTGGGCCTGGCCAGGCTGGCACTAAACAGGTTCAGGCAGTGGGTCATGGAAGGCATCATTTCTGCCAATTGCCTGCCGCTTTTCCGTGGTTATGTTCGAACCCGGGTCTGACTGGAGAGGGAACATGCCTTTAGGGAGAAATTCTATTTTGATTTAATCCATTCACTCTCCTTTCACTTTATTTTTCATGAAAGCATTGCCCTTATCGGGCTTTGCTTGTTTCTGGTTCCCTAGCAACATGGGTGTTTTCCTGGTGATGGAAGTATTGAGTAAAGTCTTTTACATGTGGTGTCTTCACTTAGTCCCTGCACGTACATACACAGAACAGGTGCTGCGGGGGAGAAATAAACACTACTGCTGTGCAGCAGTAGTTAGGGATAAAGGGGGAATCAATAAACAAGAGGGAAAAATAAAATCTAACCCTTCCCCACTCAACTCTCTGCCAGACCTGATTCTTCCTTACCTGTGGTGAGGTCAATCCCTACAGCCCCATCCTGCACTGGAACCAAGCTCCCTTTCCTCATTTCAGGACCCAATCACCCCACCCTACCTACCCTGAGATTCAACAACCTCCACCTTAGCTCTGGAACGGACACCATTGTCACCATCCCCCAACCAAACCTGATATCTCCCATCCATCCTGAAATGCCCCAAACACTGCAGTACTCTCCTGGTCACCTTATGACCTTTCACCTTGGCAGCTGACTTACAATGCCCCAACATTCTACCATGTGGCACCCTACACCTGGCACTGTAGACTGAATACACTGAGCACCTGGCCCACCCGCTTTCCTACTTACCTGGCTCTCTACCCTTCCAATGCCCTATTTGCAAAGTCGTTAAAGCCTTAGAACTTGGTGCGTGCATTGTGACATTATCATTGGAATGTTATCGTAGGCACTACTGAAGCCGTGGTTTCAGAACTTAACAGGTTAATTTAAGCTAATTAAATCCACACCAACACTGATCATCTTAAACACAGGGCACATAGTTTCAAAACAGCAATTACACTTCTCCATCCCCTTGGTAGTTTTTGCCATCACTATAAGCTTTCTGCTTATTTTGTAAAGGAAATCATATAGTAAACCCAGCAATTAAAATGTTAAATTTTAGTAATATAGAAGCGAAAGTGAGCTTTATGAGAATTTGAAATTTTGCCAGGAGCAATTTACTACAAACTGGATTTTGTTTTGATAAAGGGAGTTATTATGATTATTCTGAATTCTGTCTGTCATACAATTTCACATTATGCAATGATAGTCTGTTTTCGGTGGGCTAGAAACAAAATTCGCAAAATTGGAATGAAATAAGCATAGCACAGACTGAGATGAGGGCAACCATTTTGGATGCATAGAAGATTGACATCCTTCTGGATCTCCTTATAACCTCCTCATCAAGAAAAATTGAAACAAAGACACTTTGTCCTCTGAATAAATTATTCTGGGTCATAACCACCTTTAATTAACAGATACCTTCTGATACACATTTCAGGAAACCTTTGTCCAAAATTCTCAGGACCAACCGTTTTTCAAATGAAGGATATTTTCAGTTTTCGGATGTATTCCATAACCCTATATCAATTGTCTCACAACCAATAGCAAAATATCCATTCAACTCTTGAACTCATTGGGGAGTGAATTCACCTTATCATTACCAAAAATCTGATAGCATCTGTGAACATTTTTTTCATTATCTCTTGAGTTTATCTTTTCTTGTCTCCATTTGTTGCTACATGTACCACTTAGGTCTGTTCAGATTTATCAAGATCTATTTGGGTCCTTTGGAGAAAACTTTGTTTTTAGGTCCATGTGGTCTCTGTGCTGGCTTGCTTGAGGGTGATATTTCATTCTGGATGAACCAAGGGCCTTCAAATTATTAACGTTGAAAGACCTCTTAGAGAATTCAAAGTGGTTTTTTTGAACACCAAGTCAAATATTTACAAAGGATCTATTTGGTTCAACAGAAGTTTATGGTGAAAAATACAGTCAGAAGTAGGGACTATACTCTTCAACAATCAGTTGTGTCTGAAAACTCTTCTCAACATCATCAACTGTACTGGCTAATGATGGGTTTAATGATTGGTGAACATGGAACATAAAACATTACAGCTGAGTAAAGGCCCCTCAGCCCTCGATGTTGCACCAACCTGTGGAACCAAAACACTATAGGAATTCAAAATCCTGAGAACTCTGAAGATCACAGAAGGTCTGTGCTTACAGATCTGATTAGCCAAACATAGACTAACTTTAGATTCACACCTGGAGGAGCAGATGAAACAGGAGTGAGAGTACTGAAGGTATAACTTTGTGTACATGTTATTACAGTTTTGTTCACATAAGCAGAAAATGGATTAGTTTTTATGGGAAACAATGAGAAGTTTGTCTTGTCACAGAATGGGAAATTTCTTGGTTTGATAGAACCGAATGCTAAATTTGATCTATTTCTTATCAACTATCTAAAACATTACCAAAACAGCAGATCTGGGAAGCCATCATAATTGTCCAAAGTATGATGAACTCTCCAATCTAAAGGCTGAAAGGGCAAGATAAAAGTCAGAGGCAAGGAATCCTGCAGCCTGCAACCAATCTCCTGATTCCTCAGAGACTATCCGCCACCTACAAAGTGCAAGTTAGCAGTGTGACAGAATATTTCCCACTCACCTCAATGAATGCCGTTCCCATAAAATTCAAGATAAGTGAAATCATCTGGGACAAAAACAAGAACAGAAATTGTTGGAAAAATCAGCATGTCTGCAGTATCTGTGGAGAGATAGCAGGATTAACATTTTGGATTCAGTGACCCTTCTGCAGAATTCATTGTTGCTAGAAACAGTTTGATATATATGCTGAAAATGGGGTAGGGAGTAGGGAGCCTGATGAAGGGCTTATGCTCGAAACGTCGAATTCTCTACTCCTGAGATGCTGCCTGGCCTGCTGTGCTTTGACCAGCAACACATTTTCAGCTGTGATCTCCAGCATCTGCAGACCTCATTTTTTACAAGGGAGTAGGGGAGAGGATTAAACATGAGATGGAGATGGAACCCAGAGACAGAAGTGCAGATAAAGGAATGGGGAAACATCAGCCTGGGAGAATCTCATTTCATCTGGTTTTCTCCCCCCACCCCACCCTACCCTAACTTGGAAATACATTGCTCTCCTTCAGTGTTACTGGGTCAAAATCCTCTCTAACAACATTGTAGGTGTATCAATACCAAACAGACTACAGTGGTTCAAGAAAACAGCTCACCACCATCTCAGCAAGGATGGGCAAAACAGCTAACCCAGCCTGAAATGCTCACATCCTTATAGTTAATAAAACAATTTTAAAATCAGCTTTGGATGATTTCAAAAATGCAAGCTTCTTCAATATGTTGATCTACACTATATCTTTCACATTTTGATCATTTGTTTCTGAAAGGTATGTGTCACTTCATGATGGTTTTCCCATTGAATGGTTTCTACATTTGCTCAAAATAGCAATGTATGCTGATGAACAGGCCAATGAGCTGCTAGATTACCTTGGCAATGACTGCAATGTTGACTTCATTGTGTTTGGAAGACATTCATATAATAATGCGGGTAACTTGGCAGGAAGATAAAATAGCATGTAGCAGAAACATTAAGCAACAAATACATATTCAATATATAAAGAAGAACAAAGAACAAAGAAAATTTACAGCCCAGGAACAGGCCCTTCAGGCCTCCAAGCCTGAGCCAATCCAAATCCACTGTCTAAACCTATCGCTCAATTCCTAAGCACCTGTATCCCTCTGCTCCCCCACTTACTCATGCATCTGTCCAGACGCACCTTAAATGAATCAACCATGCCTGCTTCTACTACCTTTGCTGGCAACACGTTCCAGGCACCTAACATGCTCTGTGTAAAGTACTTGCTGCGTATATCCCCCTTAAACTTTTTACCTCTCACCTTGAACACATGATCTCTCGTTATTGAATCCCTCACCCTGCGAGAAAATTTATTTCTATCGACCCTGTTTATACCCTTCATGATTTTGTCTACCTCAATCAGGTCCCCCCTCAATTTCCTTTTTTCTAATGAAAGCAATCCTAACCTACTCAACCTCTCTTCATAGCTAGCACCTTCCATACCAGGCAACATCCTAGTAAAAATTCTCTGCATCCTCTCCAAAGTGTCCACATCCTTTTGATAATGTGGCAGCCAATACTATGCACAGTATTCTAAATGCAGCTGAACCAAAATCTTGTACAATTTTAATATGACCTGCTAGGCCTTATACTCAATACCCGGTCCGATGAAGGCACGCATACCATACGCCTTCTTGACCACTCTATCCACCTGCGCAGTCACCTTCAGGGTACAATGGACCTGAACTCGCAGATCTCTCTGCTCATCAACTTTTCCCAAGGTTCTTCCGTTTACAATATATATTCCACCACTGGACATTTAATGAATCTTGTTGCTGGTATTGCAGTTAATTGCTGTTTGGATGCAATAGTATTTTTGCTGTTGTGCGACTGTTATGAAGTTGAAGGCGTGTACTGTACCTTTAAGAGAGAGTGAATGCTGCTTTGCATTGAGAACTTGCAGGCGTCTGGCATATGACTAGCTAGCAGTCTCAGAGTGTACTGGAAAATTGAAAATGTGTAACATTTGGCTGTGACCTAGACACCTGCGTTGTTTTGACAACAATTTGAGTCAAACCAATCAGTATAAATTATGCCCAAGATACTAAAGCCCAATCGATTTTGAATTTACTGTTTTTGCCAACCTCAAACCAATGAGATGATCCGATGTTTGGGGTAAAAAGAAGCAGACATTTCGACAGTTAGACAGAGAGATAAACTGCCATTCACAAAGTAGCTGCCAGCAAAATATTCTCCATCAAAGGTACCTTTTTCATATAAAACTTCTTTGCAGTAAAAGACAGAAGACAAGCCAGGGAAATCTTCAGTCAGAGGAAGACAGACACTGACGATGACAGCCTCTGTGTGATGTTGGATTTAAGTTGCTGTAATTTTAATACGGTTTTTATGGGAACAGTATATTGTTACAGAGTTGGAGGCAGATAATAAACAGTTAAGAGAAAGGGGGCTGAGCATTGTAAATAATTGTTGTTTAATGTTCACTTTTAGAGTTAAAGAATAAATTGATGTTTTTTCTTTAAATACTGGCATTTGGGAGACTCTGTCACTCATACTTTAACAGATTACGAGGCGATGTGAGCTTTTCTGAGTGGTTGGTTTAATTAACAGAAGGGTTCACCGCCGTGTCATAACAGTGACAAATGTACACATTCTTCCAGGTCTCAACAAACTGCTGGACGGTGTTCAATCATTTTTGGCTCCTCATTCAATCAAACCAAATCATCTGTGAGACTTAAATGGGAAGCACATGCAGAGGCTACCTCAGGCACACATGAGAGTTTTGGTTCGATACTTGATACGATTGTTCATCTTCATACTGACAGTGTAAAAAGTGAAATGAGGAGAGAAGCCAGCATTCTGCAGGAGAAAATGTGGAAGTCAAGTTTGTTATAACTATGGGCATATTTGTTAGATTAGCTTCACAAAGCCAGCAAGGCCTGTTAGGATGTATAAGTGGCCCTCAGTACATGTTCAAAACTTTATAGGAAAGAAGCCAAAGCATGTATTGATGAACTAGAATCAAAGCAAAAGGAAACCTGCCTGATTTAAACTACAACTGCATGGATAAAATAAATAAAATGAAAAAAAATCAATGAGGGTATAGGACCAAATGTTAAAAAAACATCTTCTCACCTTAAAAATGTATCTCCAAATTTGAAATCCCACAGCCTGAGGAAAAGGCAATAACCTTTAACTCTATTTGTACCCTTCATAATTTTATAAACATCTATAAAGTAGCCTCTCAACCTCCTACGCTCCAGTGAAAAAAGTCCCAGCCTATCCAGCCTTTCTTTATAACTCAAATCTTCTATACCTAACAACATCCTGGTAAATCTCTGCTGGACTCTCTCCATCTTGATAATAAACATCTTCTAACTGGGTGACTAGAGCTGGACCTGAAGAGGCCTCACCAATGTCCCTTACAACTTCAACATGATTTCCCAACTCCTTTAATCAAAGGATTGAGCAATGAAGCCAAGCGTGCTAAATATCTTTTTAACCACCCTGCCTGTGATGCAAACTTCAAAAAATTATGTACCTAAACACCTAGGTCTCTCAGTTCTACAACACTAACCAAGGCAGCAAAAGTGAGGACTGCAGATGCTAGAGATCAGAGTATAATCAGAGTGGTGCTCGAAAAGCACAGCAGATCAGGTCACATCAGAGGAGCAGGAAAATCGACGTTTCAGGCAAAAGCCCTTCATCAGGAATGAACCACTAACCAAGACCCTACCATTATTGGTATAAGTCCTACCTTTTAAAGAGTAAAGTTCAATTTAACTATAGCACATCTATAACCTCCTGATGCAACTTTGAAGCATTTATCCTTATCCTTTTTGTTTTCTTTCTGATCACCATTATATCTTCATCTGAATTTTCAATCCCTGTTGATCCATTGGCATTCATCATGTGGAATGGTTAAAATATATTGTAAAACACTACACACCCAATCCACTTCTACCCTTAACTACAAATGAATGTAGCACTGAGCACAGCCAGAATAGCTCAATTTGGCACAAAATGGGATCTGAGCAGGATTGGATAGCTTTGATTGGGATTAATGTTCTAATGTCAAAATTACCACAGCAATGGCAAAAGTTCTGTAGAATGACCTACCAAGTATCATGAAGGAGGAAGGAATGGTACAGACTTGCATCCTAGACACAAAGAGATTGCCATCCTAGGTTTAGCAGGGTGGCCAAGTAATCAGAGTCAACAACAAAAATTGCTGGAAAAATTGAGTTGGTTTGGCAGTATCCGTGGACAGAAATTAGAGTTAATGTTTTGGGTCCAGTGACCCTATTTCAGAACTGATGGCAGCTCAGAAAAAGTTAGTTCTTATGTAGAAGATGGGGTGGTGGGGGGGGGAGGGGGGAGTGGGGAGGGGGTAAGGAGAGAACAATAGGTGGAGATAGAGCCCAAAGAGAGAAAAAGAACAGTTGGATAGACAAAGGAATGGATAACCGTCAGCATAGAAGAATGAATAGCTGCTTATGAAGGAAAATGGAAGTACGTCCAAAGAGTTAACTCCGAAGCGGACCCTCAGGGATTCACCTGCATATCGTTTGGAGCCTGAATGATTGTTCATGGGCACAGCTGTCAAAATGGGATATATCCTCATTCCACCAGTTTTTGGGTGACAATCACCAGCTTTACAAACTGTATCACCTCACATTGATCACTGCATTTCATATGCATCCATTATGTGAAGTTGCCTGGAGTAGCATTGCAGGAGCTGATATGACCATGGGCATAAAAAAGCAATTTTCAATTTACTCATCATGTAATAGTCTATTTACCCCTAATGAGGCATGATGAACCATGATTTCCCAGCATTCCCATTGGACTCATATAATAGCTCTCATGGTATTTTCGGAAGCACATCACTCTTCTCCCATCTAATGCCAATAGCTCCAATTTCAGGTTAAATTATTGTTTTACAGCCACCTTGCTAATCTGTCCCTTTTCTTTCTCAAAAATGTATTTCCTGTTAAGGATCTCTGCCACTTTTGTCCCTAATAAGTTTGACTAAAACAAAGTAATATTGCTTTGAAGTCAAGCCAAAATAGAGTAGCTTGTCTTTATCTCAAAGCTGCATGGGACCTTTCTGTGTCAAAAGTGAATTTGTGTTTCACTGCATTTGGATAGTTACAGCAAAATAATGGTAAATAATTAAAGAGTGTCTGTGAGAATTCTATCCTTTTCTACTTATTATGTGGTCTCTCAACCCTGTGTGCAAAGAGTTCTCTTGCAGCCTATGCTCACCATAACGCTTTAAAGAGGTCAAGATGGGTGTATATCTCACTGCTGTCCACAGGAACCTTCTGTATATTCTGGCTGTTTTATTTGTTAGTAAAACCAACAAGCAGCTATCAAAAAGGAATGCATGATCTGTAAATAAAAATATGGCTTATGCAGAGAATGAGAGAGATACTGGAAAGAGACAACTATAAATGTACTGGACAGCAACAAAACTTGTTTAATCACATGACAGGTTGAGAATATATGAACAATATCTCAGCTTCTTGTACAGAATGAAATCTGAAAACTCAGAAAGAGCCTTTCACCCCATTGTGCCTCCAAGTGACCTTTGATAGAATTTACCAGTTAATTCCTCTCCCCTCCTTTTTATCCCTGTATATTTTTCTCCTTTGAATATATAGCCAATTGCCTTTTGCAAGTGATAACTGTATCTGTTACCACCGCTCCTTTAGGCAGCACATTTTGGATCACAACAACTTTTTCTGTAAAGTAAAAAGATTGCTCATCTTACTACTGAGTCTTTTGTCAATTGATGACAGCCATAAAGAATACGGCTTCTTAAAGATCACTTGGCATAGAATTGAAATAAATCAAGTAATATATGTTGATTGAACTTTGGTAATAATTGTCAACTTTTATGAGCGTGGCAAGACATAACAGAAATCTTCAATTGGTGATTAGATGCAGTTTTCTCAAAACAATGTTGAAAAAGATCAAAATAGAAAATTTCAAAGGTATGATGTAGCTATAGTTATGACATGTTAATATGGAGCTTCAAGTGTTTTTGTTTGGTGCAAATATACACATGCTGTGACTATAAAAGGCACAATCAGGCAGTTCTGTTTTAGTTGCTGAACAGATGGAATTTAAAAAAAACGCTCTGACTTGCATGCACCCACACAAACAACATAAATTACAGAGTGGGGTGGATCAATTAAGTATTTTAGAGTTCAGTAAATTTAGACAGTATAAAAATCTTGAGAATAGGTGATTTGCAATTTTTTTTCCAAGGCTGTATTTGGTAGCCTGCTGCATTTGGCATTGAGGTGGTTTAAAATTATAGATGGATAATTAATCTGCCCTTCTGCAAACAACAGCACTGTGTTGTATATCTTTAAACCTCTGAAGCGCTTAGTTAAGTGATCCAAGTAAGGTCCTGGGTAGTGTATTCCAATGATTAGATCCCCCTACAGTGTGGAAACAGGCCCAAAAAGTCCACAACGACCTTCTGAAGAGTAACCCACCCAGAACCTCTGACTAATGCACCTAACACTATGGGCAATTTAGCATGGCCAATTCACCTGGCCTGCAGGAGCAAACCCACACAGACAGGGGAAGAATGTGCAAACTCCACACAGATAGTCACCCAAGGTGGGAATCAAACCTGGGACCCTGGTGCTATAAGGCAGCAGTGCTAATCACTGAGCCACCACTCCACCCAATGATACCACAATTATTTAAAAGCTATGTCATTTTTTAGTTATGCTTTTCCAAGATTTAGGGATGACTGTAAGTTCTGATAACAATGAATTTGCAACCTGTTGTGAATACTGTTTGTGTAGCTGGGGGTTCAAGTAACGTCCAGACAAACTAGAAGCAAGGAGTTGTTTACAAGTGAAGATGAGCTGCAGAAGCAGTGGATAAAGGGAAACCAGTGGATGGATTGTACTTGGATTTTGAGAAGGCACTTAATAAGGTACCACATGGTAAAGGAGCATATGTAATTATGGGTGATTTTAACGTGCATAGAGATTGGACAAATCAAAGTAGTCATCATACCACATAGAAGCAATTCCTAGAGTATATATGGGAGGGTTTTCTGGGCCAATACCAACTGGAAAACAGGTCACCTTATTCTGGGTATAATGCAATGGGAAGGAGTAATTGGTAAGTGTGAGAAACCCCCTGGGGATGATATCATGGGAGTATTCATCACGATGGAGAATGAGGTCCTTGATTCTGAGACAAGGTCGTGAATCTTAGTAAAGGAAACTACTATGGTATGAGGTGTAGTTCAGCTATGATGACTTAAGAAATGTTATTGAAAGGAATGACAGTGGATAGGCAATGGCAAACATTCAAAGAATGAATGGGTGAGTTACAAAAATTGTTTATTCCTCCCTGGTGCAAGGGACTGAGGGATATGGGGAATGTAGGGCTGGGAATCAAGGTGTTGAGCTTGATGATCAGCCATGACCATATTGAATGGCAGAGCTGGTTCGGAGAGTCATCTGCTGACATCTGCTCCTATCTTCTATGTTAATATTTTTCCATGATTATTGTGGCAAATAAAAGCTCCCAGTCTAGGTGAGCTGTGAAGAGAGCAAAAGGATCTTACAAAGGGATATAGGGAGGGTAAGTGAGTCAACAAAAATCTGGCAAATGGAATACAATGTGGAAATTGGTTCATTTTGACAGAAAGAATTTTTAAAAATCCAAATGATAAAAGGCTGCAGAGCTCTGAGTTAGGAACAGATCTGGGTGCCCTCGGGGAGAAATCACAGAATGTTAGTCTGCAGGTACAGCAAATAATCCGGAAAGCTGATAGAATGTTATGGTTTATTGTGTGGGGAACTGAATGCAAGAGTACAAGGTTATTCTTCAGTTATACAGGACATTAGTGAGACTGCATCTAGAGTACTATGTATGGTATTAGTCACCATAATTACGAAAGGATGTTTATGTGTTGGAAGTAGCTCAGAAAAGGTTTACTAGATTAATACCTAGAAAGCGCAGAATGACTTATGAGGAAATGCTAGTCAGCCTAGGACTGTATGCTGAGTTTAGAAGAGTCAGAGGTGACTTATTGAAATGTATAAGATCCTGAGGGGGTTTGACTGGGTGAATATTGGAAGGATGTTTCAACTTGTGGGAGAATCTAGAACTAGGATCACAGTTTACCAATAAGGGGTCACCCATTTAAGACAGAAATGAGGAAACATTTTGTTTCTTTCAGAGGATTGTGAGTCTTTCTCAAAGGGCACTGGGTGCATAATCTTTCAATATTTTTAAGGCCAAGGTAGATAGTTTCTTCATTATCAAGGAGACAAAAGCTCATTGGGGATATGCAGGAATGTAGAGTTGAGATTAAACTTAGAATGGTCATGATCTTATTGAACAGTGGAGCAGGTTTGAAGATCCTGATGGCCTACTCTTACTGTTTCACATGTTCATAAGACCATAATGCAACATACAAAATTCCAACAGAACTTAACAGAAGAGGTGCAGAGATGCTTGTGGGGGAGTCTACAACCAAAGATCATGAACTCAGGGTAAGGAGTTACTCATTTTTCACAAAGTTGAGAAGGAATTTCTTATCTCTGAGAGAAGCGAATCTGTTTAATCCTTTACTGCAAAGGGCTTCGAGGCTGAATCGTTAAGTTTCTTCAAGACTAAAATGGTCAGATCTTTAATCAGTAAGGGAAAAAGGCAAGACAGTATGATTGACGAATATCAGATCAGCTATGATCTCATTGAATGGCAGAGCAGACTCGATGGGCTAAATGGACTACTTCTGCTTCGATGCCTTAAGGTCTTATGACACTGATTGCTTTTATGAGGCAGAGAATCATTGTCATTGATGATTGGTTTCTAATCCACAAATCAATGTGATTTGTTGTCAGGTAGCAAAACAGCTTACACTGTGAGCAAGGGAGTGAGACTGTCAGACTGGAAGAAAAACAGCAGATCGGTAGTAGCCAAAACCTCTCTCTCTTCCATTGTAATAAGTCACTTTAAGTATGCTTCTCCTGTGTTCCCTTCACCCATTTGGTTTTTTTCTCCATTTTTTATGTTGTCTGTTTGTGTAAGAGGGCATTTATAAAGGGTTTAGAGTTTAGTTTGTAGCATTTACTCTATTTAATTTAATTGTTTATCTGTAGCTTAAATCTGAATACCTTGAAATAAATAATGATTCTTGTTACGTATAGAAAGTTTGCCCATGCTTTCTATCATCCTGGGTCTGAAAAGCAGATAGATTGGGGATTTTGCATATTTCTTTTAAAAACTTTAACACTTGTGACAACCCCAGGATTAGCATGGCTGCTCGACAGTGAGTTGTGACAATTAGCTTATAGTTGGGAATACTGTCTCAGCCAGGGTCTCACTGTCCAAGTGATCATATCTAACAGTTAGCCTCAATCCAGTTGAATCTTGCCAGTTGATTTTTCTGAATGCTGCTAATGGGATTGCCCCATCAATTCTTATCATGTCTGTTGATTCTGCTTTTCAGTCAGGTTGTCTCCATTTCAATGCTCTGCAGATGCAGAAGGTACATTGAGTGAATCATTGACTCCAACTAAAGTCACTGTAATGTGACTTCAGTTTTTGTTTTAAAAAAAGATCTCAATTAGTCTTCCAGGCAGTAGATTATATTATAGAATAATCACTTTTTTTTATAAAGCACAGTTGATTAAAAAAAACAAATGATCGAATAACCTGTGCTTTTTAATGACTGAGAAATCCAGATTGATTAGGAGTTGGGGAGAACAAAGAATTTAGTGCAGTTTTGGAGCTTGATGGATTTTTCTTTATTAATTCAAGTGATGTGGGTGGTGTTGACTGGCCAACAGCTATTGCCTATCCCTAGATGTTGTTGCCGGTAAATCACTACAAGCTCCCTTTAATTTGACTATTTATGAAGAAATCTCACAGATTATCAAGTACTGACACAATAATTTAAATTTTATTGCATATAGAATCTAAAATAAGACCCCTCAAGTAACAAGTTAAGCCTCACTGGCTGCTACCCAATTAATGATGGAATCTGACCAGGATTTCACCAGTAGTGTCTGTCCCTAGAAGTGTCCCTAGCTTTGATCCTTGTGCAGTGTTGTTCTTCGAAGTTCTACTCCTGATCTGTTATGTGTTGGATTCTTATACAGTTTTCGCTCTTTCATGTTTGCAGTCTGACATTATTGATGATTCAATAGATTCTTTCATCCCCATCATTGATTACTCTTTTGGAGACCTCAGAACAGAGAACATAGAACATTACATGCCCTTCAGCCCTTGATCTTGTGCCGACATTTTATCCTACTCTAAAGATGAAACTAACCTACATACCCTTCATTTCACTATCATCCATTTGCCTATCCAAGAGTCACTTAAATGTCCCTAATGTATCTGACCCTACTACTACTGCTGGCAGTGCATTCCATGTACTCACCAGTCTCTGTGTATAGCTTATCAGAAGTAGCTCCCCTGCCCTCTTACGTTCTGGGTTAATCCTCTGTTTAAAACACAGCTTTTCCTGCAATTAAACCCTTTAATTCAGAACATTCCTTCTGCTTAATTACCCATTTGTCATGAAGCAGTACATTATCAAGCTATTGTTATCTTCTTTTTCCCAGGAAGCATCTTGTCCTTTCCAGGGATGGTTAATCTGCATATTGTTTTTATAGAGTCTTGTAGCCGTACAGAACAGAAAACAAACCCTTCGGTACAACTCATCTGACCAAGTCTCCCAAATTAAAATTAGTCCCACTTTCTTGCATTTGGCCCATATCCCTCTAAGCCGTCCAAATGTACCTGTACCTGTCCAAATGTCTTTTAAATGTTGTAACTGTACCGGCATCTACCACTTCCTTTGGCAGCTCATCCCACATTCAAGCCACCCTCTCTGTGAAAACGTTGCCCTTCAGGTCACTTTTAAAACTTTCTTTTCTCACCTTAAAAATATGCCCTCTCGTTTTGAACTCCTGATCGCTAGGGAAAAGCTATTCACCTTTCCTATGCCCCTCATAATTTTATAAACCTCTAAAAGGTCACCCCTCAACGTCCTATGCTCCAGTGAAAAAAGTTCCAGCCTTTCCAGTCTCTCCTTATAATTCAAACCCTCTAGTCCTGGCAACATGCTAATAAATCTTTTCAGAAACCTCTCTAATTTAGTCTACTGAGTGCTTTATCTAATTAGAAAATAGATTTAATGATGCTCAGGAATTGAGTTAAATTGGGTCCAAAAATTCTCTTAGCTCATTCAAGACAGATTAATTCATTTATAACTGTGTCTCCTTTCCCCTTTCATCTTAAGAACTAGCTAATTCCAGAAAGACTTATCACGGATTCTTTCAATCCATGAAGTTATTAAAATTGTGATGTTCATTGTAACGCAATGCCCTTGAGAAGGTGTTGGTGAGCTGTCTTCTTGACTCTACAATCCATTTGGTGTAGGTATACCCACAATGCTGTAAGGGAGTGAGCTCCAGAATTTTGACTCAGTGACACTGATGGAATGGCAATGTATTTCCAAAGTCAGAAGTCACAAGACACCAGGTTATAGTCCAACAGGTTTATTTGAAGTAAGAAGCTTTTGGAGCAATGCTCCCTCATCCGGTCCTGCTCTGCTGCAGAATGAAGGCACAGAGAAATCAAGCAGGAACAAAGGCCAGGATCAGTAACAACCTCCAGCACTGTTCAACAGGGCCCACACGCAGACATTGATGCAGAAAGTTCCTTTCAGGATGGAGAGAAAGTACAGGAAGCCCATAAACTAGCTCCTGAGATGTCATTCCCTCAGTGACACATTACCAATAGGTAGTGACACACATTACCAATAGGTGAAGCTAATCATCACAGAATTGTGTCATCTATTGGAACAGGGCTTGTGATTTGAAGGGGTAATTGTCATCCTGTCCTGGTGGCCATCAAGGTGACAGCAGCAACTCAGTTTTATGTAACTATCACTAAGGATCCTGTGGTGACCTGTGTATGGGACTTCTCAATTCTCTGCACATAAATGGGTCAATGCAATTTGAGGATGTGCACTGTTTTGTCTTATTTCTCCATGATGCGGACAGTACTGCAGCCTAGGCATTAGGCTTTAACAATGTGGCTGTCTTTCCCCAGGTGCAGGACACTATAGGCTGTACACAAACAGCTCTGAGAGTGTCATATCATAATGCAGTTGACTTCGTTGAGGGAAAGAGTTTCATTTTGTTAATGTCCAAGTTACCTGAGAAGTCTGTGCCAGGTACCTTGAAAGCTGTCAGACTGCCTTAATCCTTAACAATTCTAATGCTCCTGCTTTACTTCAAAGGATGATCCTTTATGAAGATTAATAGACAAAGAATTGTGGATGCTGGAAACCTGAAACAGAAACAGAAATTGCTGGAGAAGCTCAATAGGTCTGGCAGCATCTGCTGAGAGAAAGCAGAGTCAACATTTCAGGGCCAGTGACCCTTCTCCAGAATGGATGCCGGTTCTAAAGAAGGATAACAGGGCCTAAAACATTGATTCTGCTTTCTGTCTACAGGTATTATTGAAGCTCTCTAGCAATTTGTCTTTGTGCCAGACAAGGATGGTTACGAGGAGAAAAGGGCTACCCTCTGCAAATATGGCTGATGACTCCATTACACATCTCCCTGACTGAGTCTGAAGTTAAATAAAATAATGCCCAATCTTCCAACTGGACTAATGAAAATCAGATGATAGACCTTGTGAAGATGAGGTTCTTTGTTCTTTGAACTGGTCAGAGAAGGCCTACAGCAGAATCCAGGCAGTCTGCACTGTCTAATTCTTGGCATCACTGGAGCAGGAAATGATGGGATATAATATGTGCTGAAGAGCTGGAAGAGTGGCGTCCTTCTTCTCAGGAGGAAGATGAGGAATGACCTGAGGGAAGAATTTTGGAGCACCTGTATGTGGCTCCTTGTCTAGCTACATGCTAATTGGCACCACCTGTCTCCAGGGGTATCTGCAGTGAGGTTAATGTCCCTCATCTCCTAGACATTTTTCCATTGATGATGAGCACAATTGGCTATGGTGATGGAGTGCTGGTTTACATGAGTGCTGGCAATTCCACTCTAACCAGAGGCATGCACAGCAGATTGCTGGACTCTTCTGACCTCTGATTCAATTTACTGAATGTCTCCAGCAAATTGTCTGTTGCTTCTGAGTGTGTTTATTAATAAGTTTTTAATTGATCAACACCCATAAGGTCGTCCTCTGCCTTGAGGTGAGTGGGTGCCTGGTCTGTTTGATCATGGGTTGACCTCAGACTTAGGACTTTGTTCACACACCACTGCCTGCACCTTAAAACTATAGATTTTTGTTTTCTGCTCCAGTGCATCTCCTTCTAAATCTGAAATACATTCTGTCATTCTTTGAAGTATTCCTCAATGATGAATGTTGCCACGAGAATTTCTTTGCTCGGGTCAATTTGATCTTTAGATTGCTAGCAATGATCTTCCCAGCACTCTCAATGCTATGTGGCCACGTTGGTCAGTCTACAGGTTTCATTCAGATTACCATTGCTGCTCCCCATATTTTAGATATTAAAACAGAAATTGCTGGAAAAGCTCAGCTGGTCTGGCAGCATCTGTGGAGAGAAATCAGAGTTAACATTTCAGGTCTAGTGACCCCACAGATGCTGTCAGACCTTCTGAGCTTTTCCAGCAATTTCTGTTTTTGATTTCCAGCATCCACTTTCAAATTATATTTTATATATTTTTAGTCAACTGATGAAGACAAGTCATGACATACCTCTCAAGCAGGTGGGAATTGAACCCTATTCTTCTAGCTCAGAGGCCAGAGTAGTGCTACTGTACCACAGCACTCCCAATTATCCTTGAAGAAACTTCTAATCAATTTGCTGAGACATGCTGTGACATGTGTTTGGAGCAGGTAGGGCTTCTGGTCCAGGGGTAGAGACATTACTTCTCTACCACGAGCACCTAGGCCAACATATATAATCGGATTTGCAACAGTGGTGCCCATTATATTGTATGTACTGCCAATACCTCCTAGCTATATGTTTCTCCATGGCTTGTATGGTCCAGGGTAGATGAGGATAATAATTTTCTAACGTAACTAGAAGTGTCCCTTGTACTAAACAAGAATTAGTTTATTGCATCTTTGCAACTGTTTACACATTACAAGGATATGGTATACATTAATACATAGACTGTTAGAAGGTCCTGGTTTTAGGTTTGATTCCTCAAAGATCCTTTATTACTTTTCTGACCAGTTCTTTTGACATCATCAATATATGGGTACGCAATTGGCATTAACCCTTTCAGATCCATTAACAACATTAATATCATTTCACCTCTCTTAGAGGAGCAAAACAAATGTAATGTCATACCAAAGAGAAAGTACCAGAATTTATCACTGTAAAATGTTAAGAACTTTGAAGTTCATTCGAAGTGTGCCTTCAGCACAGGAAGGGTGATGGGTGATGGGGAGCTTATCCAATATGATCACTAGTTAAATAAAAGCAAACCACCCCAGATGCTGGAAATCTGAAACAAGCCCAGAAAATGGTGGAGAAACACAGCAGGTTTGGAAGCAGGTGTGGAGAAAGAAACGGAGTTATCATTTCAACTTTAATGTGATACTTTGAAGAGACTCTCTCCACAGATGCTGCCAGACCGGTTGTGTATGACCCGCAGTTGTATATTTTGAGTGATTCCTGAAGAGATGTTTGAAAAATGTAACCATTGCCAGGAATAAAGCAACCACTAGCACCAATGTACAATAGCCCTTCACTCCACTCTATAAGCGAGCTGGTAAACATGAAATGCTGCAGATTTGTTTTGGAGTCTGGGTATATAGTGTGTGCTCATTTATGTGTGGCACAGTGGTTAGCACTACTGCCTGACAGCACCAAGGACATGGGTTTGATTTCAGCCTTGGGAGACTGCCTCTGTGGAGTTTGCATGTTCTGCCCATGTCTGCATGAGATTTAGCTGGGTGCTCTGGTTTCCTCCCACAGTCCAAAGACATGCAGGTTATGTCAATTGGCCCTATGATGTCAGGGATGTGTATGCTAGGTGGATTAACCATGGTAAATAGGGGTACAGGAATAGGTTGGGATGCTCTTTGGAGGGTTGGTGCAGACTCAATTGGCTGAATGGTCTCTTTTCACACTGTAGCATTTCTATGATTCTAAGATCTTCTCCCAGCTCCAAATAGTGCTGAGCTGAGCAAAGATGAATCAGGAACAATCCTGAAGAGAGTTATGAAGGTAAGTCAAAGACAGTGAAGACTTGAAAGACATATTTGATGGATGTCAGTGGATATATATTATAACATTGAAATGATGTTAACAAATATGAAATATATACCTCATGTTCAACATTTTAATTGCTTGCTTTACAAAATGCTAAAGTAATATGGAAATTCTATTGTTGTAGTAGGTTATTAATTGACATAGTACCAGTTAGCTCAGTTGGCTGGATGGCTGGTTTGCATTGCAGAGTGATGCTGACACTATGGGTTCAATTCCCATACAGCTGAGGTTACCATGAATGATTCTCCTTCTCAACTTCTCCTCTTCCCTGAGGTGTGGTGACCCTCCAGTTAAACCACCACTAGGCATCTCTCTCATGAGCAAACAGCCCTATTTACTGGTACGACGATGGTGACTTTACGTGAATTCACAGAACGGTTTAATTCATGGCCTCGCTTGTAAGGGAAAGTATGAAAGGATATTGATGGAACTTCAATGAAGAGAAGATGCTTAAAGCTAAGATTTAAACAGTTTTACAATTGGATTTCTATTATGGGGAATGCTGTAAATAAAATATTGATCTATTTCGGAAATCTAGCTGTAGTCACATTGTGAGAGTACCAGAATTCAATAACTTTGAGCTCTGGAACAAATACAATCATCTATCCTAAACACACCAATGAGTTTTGACACATACATTTTCTCCCTGTATTGAACCGTTTAAAAATAATGTTTATTTTTACCTATTTCATTCAATAGTTCTGTTCATGTGTTTACTTCTTGTCCACTAACAAAATCTAAAGCAACTAGATAATATGATATGATTTAGTTCAGTTATTCTATTCACTCCAGCACTGCCTGAGGAATTATTTCTGTCTTCCAGACCAACAGTTCTGCAAAAAGAAATTCATCACTCCTCCCTTGGCTGCATACGTTTTACAAGCACTCCCCATCTGTCCCATGCAAGTGATTTTCAACCATAACAGAACTAAAACCTGCCTGAAATATAAAGATTCGTAATCCTTGAATAAGAGTTTCATCTGATGGCTACTTGGGTGGAATGTCAGGAGTCAAAATAGCTGGCTTAGTTTACAGACAATATCAGAAAAGAATGTGCTGCTGGCTGGCATAATTGAAAATGACTGTTTGTCACTGGAAATAATAATACCTGTTGGAGCAATGAATACAAAAATTAACATTGCAACTTTCATTTTTAAGAATGTTATAAATCTTTCTGTCAAGTTTGAAACTTGCACACGGCCAAAGATCATGACTAGAACTATTCTGGCTCATTGAATATAAAAAAACAAATTGGACTACAAAGAAAATATAAGTAAACAGTCTGGACAAAATGGTCTCCTTTCTATCGGAAGGATGTTGTGAAATTTGAAAGAGTTCAAAAAAGATTTACAAGGATGTTGCCAGGGTTAGAGGATTTGAACTATAGGGAGAGGTTGAATAGGCTAGGGAGCATCGGAGGCTGAGGGGTGACCTTATAGAGGCTTATAAAATCATGAGGGGCATGGATAGGTTAAACAGAGAAAGTGTTTTCCTGGGTGGGATGGGGAAGTCCAGAACTAGAGAGCATAGGTTTAGTGTGAGAGGGGGTTACATGTATGGAATGAGCTGCCAGAGGAAGTGGTGCAGGCTGGTACAATTGCAACATTTAAAGGGCATCTGGATGGGTATATGAATAGGAAGGGTTTGGAGGGATATGGGTTGGGTGCTAGCAGGTGGGCCTAGATTGGGTTGGGATATTTAGTCGGCATGGACAGGTTGGACCAAATGATCTGTTTCTGTGCTGTACATCTCTATGACTCTATGTGGCAAACGTATCATCATCAATTTTGGCTGTGACAGCTCCATACTGAAGCCAATCTTTTAATAGTTATTTAAGTCATGTATTTGTAAAGGTGGTGGTATGAATTTATCATCCTCACAAAAAAAGATAACACAGAAACAAGATAAATATGTATCACTCCTGCTGTTTTAGGGCCATCTGTTCAGACTGATATAGGAAATTACCATGAACCCTGTTAGAATTATTAAGAATATTTGCCCATTGTGCTGTGTTCACACCACTTCTCAGTAAGAATTATATATCTAATTTCAAGAGGCCACTGGGAGTTATTTTCTAGAATGCAAGATGATCCCATCTTGTTTTCTTTCATCACATTTTCAATTGTTGAAATTAATTCATAGGAGGACAAAGATATCATGGCTACAACTGGTGGTGTAAGAGATATGCTGGGACTTTGACAAGTTCTGAGGTGAGAATGTTTCACTGCCTTTTGGAACTAGATGGTTAACACTTTTGTCATCATCAACTCTTCTGAAGTTTCATATCATTTTTGGTTTTTCTGGAGTCTAAAACTAGATAATCCTGCTTCCCTGATCATAAATCAGGATAGAGTTAAGGGTTAATTGCAACTTTACTCCAAAGACAGCTTCTGAGCATGTGCAGAATGAGCTATTTTGTTGTGACATCAAATCAGGTGGAACTGGAGTCTGTGCCTGCAAGTCTACTGAAGCATGACCTTCCCTCACCATGAATTTTGTAAATAGTGATGTTAATAAACTTGTTGAAGTTCAACAATGAGAGCATGGACAACACCTTTCTTCAATTTCTAGGAAGTGTACAAAGGTCCCACTGCTTCTGTGTGGGGCAGTCTGGAAGATACTTCGCAGGTCTTCTTTTGTGATAAGTAACACAAATGTGCAGTTGACAAAAGGTTCTATGAAGGCTGTACACTTATTAGAGAGTGCCATGTAGATCAAGTTTTTTTGAAGGGAGCATTAGTATATGCTCCCTAATTTAAAATGACTCTGCAGTCTGTATTTACGACCTGACAATGGATTTGCTGCATTAATAACAGCTTTCAGATGGTAGTATTACATTTTCTCTCTGGTAAATGGAGCAAAAGGGTGGAATTTGTATTGTCGCCACATGACGGTACTGGAAACATGTGACCAGAAATAATAGGGGCTGGGTATGGCCGGATGGGTGGCTATGGGTTCTCATCTGATTGTGGCAAGCTAATGTAGAAAAGTAAAGTTGTCACTTTGGAGAACCTGTAATCCAGGAAGGGATAAATTATCTCTTAACCAAGGAAGGTGATGACTGTACGTTTTTTTCTTTTATTTCGATACTATGTCGAAAAGGTTACTGGTAAACCAAATAATTGGCACATTCCCTGTAAAGGTAATCAAAAAGCTTGTAAAGTGTGAGAAAATAAAACTATGAGGGCAAACTATAAATCAATATGAAAATGGACTGCAAAAGCTTCTTTATATAAATGAAAAGGAGAAAAAAAAGACAAGGGCCTTAGAGAATAAGCCTGGGGAAATAATAATGGAGAACCAAGTAAAAGCAGAAGAATTGAAGACAGAGAATAGGGTAAAGAGGCATTTTCAAAATGGCAACCTGTAACTAGTAGAGTACCACAGGGATCAGTGCTGGGACCACAATTATTTACAATATACATTAGTGACTTGGATAAAGGAAATGAATGCATTATTGCCAAGTTTCTGGATGGCACAAAAATAGTTCAGTAGCCAAATAGTGAGAATGACACAAAGAGTTTACAGAGGGATATAGTAAGTAGGCTAAAACTTAGCAGATGGAACATAGTATGAGAAACTGAAGTTACATTCTTTGGCAGGAAGAATAATGGAGGCTGGTACAATTGCAACATCGAAGAGGAATTTGGATGGGTATTATGAAGGCTTTGGAGGGATATGGGCCAGGTGCAGGCAGGTGGGACCAGATTGAGTTGGGATATCTGGGTCTCTATGACTCTTTGACTACAGAAAGCTACACTTGCATGCATCACAGAAGCTTCCATTACATTCAGCAGGTATTAGAGAAGAAAAATGGACTGCTGGCCTTTATTTCAAAAGGAATTGAAATATAAATCGGGACTTCTTGCTAAGACACTAGTCAGACCACACCTGGAATACTGTGAACAGTTTTGAGCCACTTATCTCAAGAAAATCATACCAATATTAGAGATAGTCCAGAGAATGGTCATGAGGTTGATTACGGGTGTCGAGGAATTGTTGTTATGAAGAGACGTTCAGTAGTTTTGGTCTGTCTTCTTGAAAATCTAGTTGTCCTTATTAAAACATATAGGATTCTTAGGCTGCTTGACACAATAGATGTAGAAAGATTGTTTCTACTTGTGGGAAAGTCTAGAATCAGTGAGCATAGTCTCAATAGAAGAATTCCCCTAATTGAGATTGAGATAAGGAGGAAGTTCTTCTGTCAGAGGGTAGTTAATCTTTATGGTAAAGTGGAGTACTTTATCATAGAGGACTGTTGAGGCGGGCTGTTAAGTATATTCAAGGCTGAGATAGATAGATTTTTCATAAGCAAGGGAATCAAAGGTAATGGGGAAGTGGAGGAAAATGGAGTTGAGGATGATCAGAACAGCTACAATCTCATTGAATGAGGAAGGAGCCTCAATGGGCTGAATGGCCTAAATCTGGGCCTATGTGGAAATGAGGGCTGCTAATGCTGGAGATCAGAGTCGAGAGTGTGGTGCTGAAAAAGCACAACGGGTCAGGCAGCATCCGAGGAGCAGGAGAATCGATGTTTCGGTCAAGACTCCTTCATCAGGACTCTTGTTCGAAATGTCAACACTCCTGCTCCTCAGATGCTGCCTGACCTGCTGTGCATTTCCAGCACCACACTGTCTACTTCTGCTCCTATATCTTGTGGTCTTGTGGAACCTTCATTAAAAGTGTTTACTTATTAAATTGAATCATTTTAAGAATAAATTTGTCCAAGAAGAGCGGAAAGAATTTTGATCAATTGCTTTTGTCTTCCATTACTCAGTCCTAAATCCAGGAGTATGATTATTAGCACAGTACTATTCCAGTAGCTGTGCAGCTAGAGTAAACATCGAGCACCCTGAGTATAATATTGAAATGGTACACAGCTGCTCTAAAGAGGTCAGCCAGGCAGTCTGGCAGAAGAAACCTATAGCCATCATATTCAGCTCCTACATTATGGAGACGGTTCATCTGTCTGATATTGATCATGGTTCACTCCAACAGTGGTAGGATACACTGTGGCTCTGAACCCGGGCTTTCTCTGTTCATAATAACCCTGAAAGTCCTTAAATATTGACTCTAGACCTTGTGGTATCTCAATGTAATAAGCCAATCATGGAAAAGAAAACCTCTTACTGACTATCATATACTGTTGTGCCTTATCTCACAAATCAGTACATGATCATGGAACATGTGTTGAAATCCACTATGGTAACTGGTGGATTTTAAGATCATTTAATAAATCTGAAATTGAATGCTTAATCTCAGTGATGGTTACCATAACAATCATTGATTGTTGTAAAAACCCATCTGGTTCACTCATGCCCATTGGAGAATAACGGATGTTCTTAATTGATCTGGCCTAAATGTGACAGATCGACATCACCTAATAGCTTTCTGAAATGGTACAGCAAGTCACTCAGATCAAGGCCAATTAAAGATCGACTAGCCATGTGAGTGACGCTCACATTCAACAAAATATGTATTTAAAATTATATATATATATAAACAGTAAAAGTTGTGCGGCAAGTTTGAAACAGGTCTGTTAGCAGAAAGGGTGACATCACTGCTTATTTTGGGGGTTGATGGTTGAAGCTGGAGAAACCTTCACATGCAATTGCATTACTTTTTAATGTAATGTTTTTCAAGAAAAAACCTTTCTCAAACGAGAAAAGATAATAAACACCATCTTAAATAATATTTCCTTCCATTTCTTTTGTGATAATTTCTTGAAATTTGATTGAAGGAAAAGTCGGCATTCACAGTGAAACACTTCTACCTTGCAATCTTGAAGTACAGAGGAAGTGAAAGGATGTTCCCCAATTCTCTGGTATTCATCCCTTTTCTCCTTTAAACCAATGTTCAATTTCTAATGTTTGCTACTTAACCAAAGTTGAAAGTAGCAGTTAGTAAATGACATCTATGATTTTTTTGAGGTCTAATAAGAGGGCTTTGAAAAATTAGAATTGGATCTCTGCCAGACATTTTCAAGATTTCAGACTTGTGTTTTGTGAAACTAACTGCAGTACCTTTTTACAGTTAGAAAAGTACATTTTAATTCATACTTAAATATATACTTCCACTCAATATTTAATTTTTCAGCACAGAATATGCAGCATTTTAGATTAAATGCCATCTGTTTCCAGACAATGTAGCTACTTAAACTGATACTTTAAAAATATTCTGAATGTTTGCAAATAACACACTGCTTCCACAATGACTTGATGGTGTTTTGAATGTATGACCTGCTTTCAGCTGGACAAGTGCACTGCTTTAAAAAACATGTGCCAATCCACTAATATTTTTGGGTTTGGATATGCTTCCGCAATCATGTAAATGGGTTGTAAATATGCTGCCATAGATTCAAGAATTACCTATACCCTGGGATCATCATGGATGGCAGGTTCATACATTACCTGCCATGTGCTGAAGGGTGTGGTGCTGGAAAACCACAGCTGATCAGGCAGCATTCGAGGAGCAGGAGAATTGATGTTTCAAGCATAAGCTGTTCATCAGGAATTCTCCTGCTCCTCAGATGCTGCCTGATCTTTTTCAGCACCACACTCTTTGACTCTGATTTCCAGCAGTCCTCACTTTCTCCCCTGGCATGGCCCAATAAGACATAGAGCAGAACCTCAATAGAATCTGAAAATCATCTTGGATAAGGTGGTGGAGGGGTCAGAGTTATTAACATCAATTGCAAATGTTTTCAGTTATGAACAATGCAGTCTACCGGTCTCTCATCATCGTCATACTGGGGAGGGGAAACAACCTCTCTGGGGAGGACATGCTGAATTCTTGTGTCATCAGTTCCGGATAAGAGTTATTCAACAGAAATCGTTAAGTGGAAGAAAATGAGGACTGCAGATGCTGGAGATCACAGTCGAGAATGTGGTGCAGGAAAAGCACAGCAGGTCAGGCAGAATTCGAGGAGCAGGAGAACCGACATTTCGTTCAAAAACACTTAATCAGGAATGAGGCTTATGCCTGAAACATCAATTCTCCTGTGCCTTGGAAGCTGCCTGACCTGCTGTGTTTTTCTAGCGCCACACTCTCAACAGAAAATATTAACTTTATTTCTCTTTCCACAAATGCTGCCAAACCAACCGAGTTTCTCTAGTACATTCAGTTTCTCTTTAGGATTCAAGAGTGTTTGTGTAACTGTACGCTGGCATCCAGTGGCATACCACAGGAATCAGTGCTGGGTCCCTTCTTGTTGGTGGTAAAAATATAGAAACAACATCAAAGGAAATGTTGGTTGGGGGGGTATAATGAGAAAGTTTATGAATGACATGAAGCTGGGTGGTTGGCATTGAGGCAGAAGCTCTAAAGTTACATGACAATATCAACAATTGGTCAGATAGATTTCAGTGGCAGATGCATTTTAAACCTAACAAGTATAAGGTGATGCATTTTGGAAGAATTAACAAAACAAGACAGTACTCAAGGAATAGAAGGACACTAGAATGTTCAGCGGAACACAGGGATGTTGAGTTGCCTGTCCACGGATCCTGAATGTAGCAAGACAGCTTAACAGGACTGTTAAGAAGGCAAAAGGGACAGCAGTTTTTTTTCAGTCGAGGCATGGGTTAGAAGAGCAAGGGTAGTTATAATGGAGCTGTACAGAACTTTGGTAAGCTTACAGCTAGATTACTGTAAGCAGTTCTGGTCACCACACTACCTGAAGCACATGATTGCACTGGAGAGAACACAGAGGAAATTCACCAGAATGTTGCCTGGGATGGGGCACTTTAGGTCTGAAGAGAGATTGGATAAGCTTGGGTTATTTTCCTTAGAGCAGTCAAGGCTGAGGGGTGTGGAATTTGGTTGAGGTATATAAGATTGTAAGGATCATGGACAAATTGGATAAAAAGCAGCTGTTCCCCATGGTTAAATGATCAATGTCAAGGGGACATAATTTAAAGATAAAGGCAGAAGGTTTAGAGGGGATTTGAGGAAAAATGTTTTCACCCAGAAGGTGGTGGGAATCTGGTATTTATTGTGTAGGGGCTGCCCATAATTGAATGACACAAAATGGCTGACATAGGACAAACAGAATTTAAAAACCTGCTCCAACATTTAGACACAAAATGGCAGACAAGTAATTAAAACAGATTTAAACACCTGGTCCAGCATTTAAGTGAAACATAATGGTACCTTTGTAGAGGAGTTTCTCCAAGGTGAACTGGAGGCCCTGGACAAACAGCAATCAGAAACACTTTGATAAAAGGATATTCAAGGGCAGACAGTTTGAACATTTGTAAGAAATGTTGACGAAGAAGAAGAAGATAAAAACTTTAACAATTACAAGCACAGATAAACTAATGGGATTATAGTTTTTAAAAATTTGAAGGATCAAACAAATTCATTAACCTATGATTAGTGATTGATTCCAGCCTCATTAATGAAAGGATGTTGTCCCATTAGGTGAACAACATCAGTTAGAACAAGGGTGCGAATCTCAGTCCAGGAGACAGTCAGCCTCATTCATCGTGCAGCCGTGTAAACAAAGCTAAAGTTGTTTTGTAGTCATCAGTTGTTTCACAATATTAAGAAATAAGTTCTAGTTAAAGAATCTTCAGACAATCACAGAGATAGATTTCAACATAATTATAGATATCCATATGTAACCAAAATATAATAGAAGCGTAAGGGGAAATCATTCAAACATAGATGTGAAAGTTAATTAATCGCGGGAAACTTTACTCATTAACTAAAGAGTGCTAATAGTAGAAATAGCTGTAAAGTTTGACATATAACTGACTTTATAATAGAAATTACTATCGTGAATTTTATAGCACTTAATTAGAACCAACTGTCTTTTTATAATTGGAACAGCAGGAAAATATGAGGAGTAACAGAATTTGATAAAGATAACACATGGAATAGAATGAATAACAGAATTCAAGCAATGTATGGCCAATAACTTTGGAATGTGAATTTAAAGGGTGCATTCAAATATTCCAAGGCCTGACATTCTAATTTCTGTTAAACACCGTGAGATTATGGAAATCTAGGGCTATTAGATATGAGATACACGCTACTAGACTAGACGGGATTGAGGTTCACAAGGAAGTGATGTTACCATTTCTGGAAAGTGTGAAAATAGATAAGTTCCCTGAGCCAGATTGGATTTATCCTAGGATTCTCTGGGAAGCCAGGAAGGTAATTGCAGAGTTTTTAGCTTTGATCTTTATGGTGTCGTTGTCTATAGGAATAGTGCCAGAAGACTAGAGGAGAGCAAATGTTGTCCCCTTGTTCAAGAAGGGGAATAGAGACAACCATGGTAATTGTAGATCAGTGAAACATACTTGATGTTGTGGGCAAAGCTTTGGAAAAGATTGTAAGAGATAGGATTTATAATCAACTAGAAAGGAATAATTTGAATAGGGAAAGTCAACACAGTTTTGTGAAGGGTAGATCATGCCTCATAAACCTTATTGAACTTTTTGAGAAGGCAACCAAACAGGTGGATGAAGGGTAAAGCGGTTGATGTGGTGTATAAGATTTCAGTAAAGCATCCGTTAGGTTCCCCATGGTAGGCTATTGCAGAAAATATGAAGGTATGGCATTGAGAGGGATTTAAGGTTTGGTCAGAAAGTGGCTAACTGAAAAAAGCCAGAGGGTGGTGGTTGGTGGCAAATGTTCATCCTGGAGTTCAGTTATTAGTGTTGTATTACAAGGATCTGTTTTGGGGCCACTGCCGTTTGTCATTTTTATAAATGACCTGGATAAGGACGTTGAAGGATGGGTTAGTAAATTTGCCGATGACCCTAAAGTTGGTAAAGTTGTGGATAGTGACGAAGGATGTTGCAGGTTACAAAGGGATATTGGTAAGCTGCAGAGCTGGGCTGAGAGGTAGGAAATGGAATTTAATGTGAAAAGCGAGAGGTGATTCACTTTGGAAGGAGTAACAGGAATACAGACTACTGGGCTAATAGTAAGATTCTTGGGAGTATGGATGACCAGAAAGATCTTGGTGTCCATTGGAAATAAATCTCTGAAAGTTGCCACTAGGTTGATAGGGTTGTAAAGAAGGCGTGCAGTGTGTTAGCTTTTGCTGATAGAAGGATTGAGTTTCGGAGACATGAGATCATGTTGCAACTGCACAAAACTCTGGTGCGGCTGCACTTGAAGTATTGCTGGTCGCCGCACTATAGGAAGGATGTGGAAGCATTGGAAAGGGTGCAGAGGAGAGTTACCAGAATGTTTCCTGGTATGGAAGAAGGTTTTATGAGGAAAGACTGAGGGGCTTGAGGCTGTTTTTGTTAGAGAAAAGAAGGTTAAGAGGTGACTTAATAGAGGTATACAAGATAATCAGAGGATTAAATAGGATGGACAGTGAAAACCTTTTTCCTTGGTTGGTGATGGCTAGCATGAGGGGACATAGCTTTAAATTGAGGGGCGATAGATATAGGACAGATGTCAGAAGTAGGTTCTTTACGCAGAGAGTAGTAAGGGCGTGGAATGTCCTGTCTGCAACAATAGTGGACTTGCCAACTACAAGGGCATTTAAATGATCATTGGATAAACATATGGATGATAATGGAATAGTGTAGGTTAGATGAGCTTCAGAATGGTTTCACAGGTTGGCGCAACATCAAGGGCTGAAAGCCTGTTATTGCGCTGCAATGTTCTATGTTCTAGGGCTGTCCATAGGAATGCCCATCATTGATTAGTATTTCACAGGATTGGATGTATAGAATAAAGGAAGGACACAGTGACCACATTGTATGTGATTATTGTAACGCAAAATGTATAAAAATGTAAAAATCACTATGCCATTAATCTCTTTTCCAATGTGAGTCAAAGTTTAAGGGAACAACTGCATTCTCATGTCGGGTCAGATTCGGTGAGAAATCTTTGGCCCTCTCCCTGCATGAACTGGTGATTGCTTGAATAAGAATAAAGACTGCCATGTGCCTGAATCCTGCCTTCTGAGTTTTTGTCCCCCGTCGGGGGGTTTCGCTACAACACACTGCCTGGCAGGGTGGTTTAAGTGGGAACCTTACAACCATTAAAAAGGACTTGGATGAGAACTTGAAATATCATAATGTTCAAGGCTATGGCCCAAGTGCTGGAAAGTGGGATCGGTGCTGATTCAGACTTGGTGAAGAATGATGGGCCAAAGGGCTCTACTCTATTGCATGATTCTATAATTAAGGGGATATTGGAGTTAATTGCCTTGGCACCTGAAACACTGCAGCAACAGGAAAATCTCTGCTATTATTTCACTCGAACTCTATTGTTATCTCCATTCTCTTGTCTGCTCAACATCTCAGGACACAACTGTAGAGGACAAGGGGAAAAGAATGTTTTTTTTCTAGTGTTCACACTATGCCTATTGTGGTAGTTATGGACATATTGGCTAATGCAGTTGCAATCTAACATTTGCATTATGTTATCCCTTTTCAGCGCCAATTTCCTGGATGGTTCAGATTTCTGACCAGGCAGTTGATGACCATTGCCTTAACTTCCATGGTTGCTCAGGGAACATCATCACAGGGTTATTCCTGGATTGTACCAATATAATAAATTAATCAGTCCCAGGTTATTGTCTAATTGTTGCACATGGTCCTTGTATTATGGGCTAATAGCTGGATACTGTTTAAAAACATTTCTTGAAGCTCAGGGAGTCAAAGTAGTGAGCCATGTATGGGAGTTGTCATAAAGACTGTTTGCAAATGCCTTGGTGTTTGTGAGCGTTTAGATGATAGAACATAGAACAGTACATGCCCTTCAGCCCACAATGTTGTGCCGAATATTTATTTTAATCTAAGATCAATCTACACAATACCTCAATTTACTGCCATCCATGTGCTTGTCCAGCAGTTGCTTAAATACCCTTAATATCTCTGACTCTGCTACCACCGCTGGTAGTGCATTCATCCTTGTACTGTGGAAGGAAACCGGAGCACCCGGAGGAAACCCATGCAGACACGGGGAGAATGCACAAACTCCACACAGGCAGTCGCCCGAGGCTGGGATTGAACCTGGGACCCTGGTGCTGTGAGCCACCGTACCACGCCATAAAATGTGCAGCTCAGGGAGATGTTGAAGCTGTCTGTGAGCACTCTGGCAGGGATGTTATCTAGTCCAGCAGCCTTACATGAGTTGACTCTGCATAGGGTTTTCTGCACGTTGTTTGTGGTAAGACACAGCACCTGGTCATTTGGGGGGTGGGGGTGGTGGTGGTGGTGGTGGTGGTGGACATCCTTGCTGCCATATCATTTTGTGCCTCAAACTATGCATAAAAGTTGCAGAAAAACCTCGTGGCTTTTAAACTCAATCCTCCTTTTAATGAAAGCCAAAACAACACAAGCCTTCTTAACAACCCTATCAACTTGGGGTGACAACTTTAAGGGATCTATGTACATGGACACCAAAATCCCACTGTTCCTCCACACTGCCAAGAATACTGTCTTTAATCCTGTTTTCAGCATTCAAATTTGACCTTCCAAGATGAATCACTTCACATTTATCCAGGTTGAACTCCATCTACCACTTCTCAGCCCAGCCCTGCATCCTCTCAATGTCTTATTGCAACCTGCAATAGCCCTTGACATTATTTAAAACACCACTGACTTTTGTGTCATTGGCAAACTTACTCATTGGCCATCCTTCCACTTCTTCATTCAAGTCATTTACAAAAAATACAAAGAGCTGTCCAACAACAGATCCCTGCGGGACACCACTGGTCACCAATCTCCAGGCAGAATATTTTTTATTCACTACTACTTGCTGTCTTCTTTCGGCCAGCCAATTCTGTACCAGACAGCCAAATTTCCCTGTGTTCCATACTTCTTAACTTTCTGAAAGACCCTACCATGGGGAACTGTATCAAACAGCTGACTGAAATCCATATAGACCACATGCACCGCTCGACATATGTCAACTTGTCTCGTCACATCTTCAAAGAACTCAATAAGACTTGTGAGGCATGACCTGCCCTCACAAAGCCATGCTGACTATCTTTAATAAACTATGTTTTTCCAAACAGTCATAAATTCTATGTCTCAGAATCCTTTCCAGTATCTTGCTAAGCTTGATCTTACCTAGTCTCTCATGAAAGTCCACATTCCCTTCTGGGACAGTCCTTTTTAGGTCAGCCTCTAAAGTCTTGAGTAAGTCTTTGTCATAATTTTTGAGTCCATCTCCTGCTTTGGCTTTTGGGAGCATCAGCTCGGAGAATCTGTTGAAGGTCGTGTTTCACTCATTCCTGATGTGAGATCTTAACAATTTCCCATTTTGCCACAAGAAAGAGGTGGCCAGACTGTCTGTCTGAAGTTATCCCCGTGTCCATGTGGGTTTCCTCTGGTGCTTCATTCCCTCCCATAATCCAAAAATGTCTAGGTTTGGTAGATTAGCCACCGAAAATGTAGGGTTACAGGAATAGGATGAGGGTCTGGGTCTGGGTGGGATGTACTTCAGAGGGTCAGTATGGGATGAATGGCCTGCTTCCATACTGTACGGATTCTATGTTTCTTTCTTGGCGGTAGCCTGTCCTGTTCCCTGGTTCACGTAAGCACACACTGATATTTTCTCATAAAATAGGAGCGATGGAGCAGAAGGGGGAAGTTCTGTCATCAGTATGGTTGCTCAGGTTTTTGGGACAGCAGCCATGAGTGCCCACTGTTGCCTGTTTTGTGTCTGAAGCTGACTTTAATTCAACATGAGCTGTAATGTGCTTCAGGGCAAGTGACACATTGTTACTAAATTGATTCCCTCACAGCCTATTTTACATTTTCTAATTCCTTTATTTCTCTGGCATTTTCTGTCTGTCAATCAGTATTCTGTTCCAGTGTTTAGTTTAAGTATTTTGTTGTATAACCTGCTCCATCATGTGTCTCCTGCTCCCAGTTTACCTGATTGTGCTGATCAGCAAAGCTGTTTTGCCAACCATCACTTTCCTTTTGCAAATTGTTGCACCATTCCTTTTACTGCTTGTACTTTATATTGCGCTGTAAGGCACCGTAGGCTAATTTATCTCAAACATTCTTTAACCTAATCTTGCCTTTTTGAAACTCTTTGAAAACTTCAAAAGCCAGAATGCATTTGTAAACTCCAGTACACTCCTGTTTTCTCAATCAGAGTCTCAATCAGTCTTTTTCTAGAAAACGCCAATGCAATTGTAATACTTACCTTGACTTAAAAGCTTCACCATGCTTGTTTCAGTACGGTGTAAGACAGCTGCTTCTCAAATTTCAAGCAAATGGTAACCTTGACCACTGTGACTTCTATCCCTAAGACCCATTTGTACATTTTAAGGTCTGGCAGTCACAGATCACCCAAAATTGGCTGAAAAGAATGTATACGTGTATGTAAGGTAGTACAATATTTTAAAGAAGGAACAGTTTATGACATACAAACAAAATAGATCTGAAAATTACAAGACGTGTGATAGATGAAAGCAGTTCATTAATTGTACAAGACAAACAGATGGATGCAATGAATTAGTGTCAATGTCTGTGGCTTGTGTGGCAGTCTTGTATTCTTGAACAAAGTGTTAGGAAACAATTTCTGTAGTCTTCCTTTTTCCATCCTCACTCGTTTTGCTGTCATGTATCTGTAGTTGTTATCATATGACTTGTATTTATCCACATTCCTATTTGTGCTAGCAATTCACGTACTTTGCTGCCAATGGCTCATGCATTCAGATGAAGATCCTTTTCTTAACCCTATTTTGACCGTATTTGTTGGTGCACTGTTAGGTTTGCACACTTTGTCTCTGTCACTATATAACACGTTTCACTGTATTTTTGTAACAAGACGCACATGACAATAAATAAATCAAATCAAATCACATCATTCTCTGGCTATCATTTTTGCCCACATTGCTACTCTGAACTATTGCCTTATCCTTACTCTCCAAATAAATGAACCTACTCCCACTATTTAACTTAAAGCCCTTGTTATTTGATTTGATTTGATTTATTATTGTGACATGTACTAAGATACAGTGAAAAGTATTGGTTTGCATGCTATTCAGCCAAATCAGAGCTTCCATAAGTACATCAGGATAATAGAACAGAATGCAGAATATAGTGTTACAGCAACAGAAAAGATGCAGAGAAGACTGAACTCTAATATATAAGAGGTCCATTGATAAGTCTAGATACTGGTCCCAGTGCACTTTACTTGAAGGCCAAGCAAATTACACTGCTTACTTTCTCTCCAGTATCAGTGCCAATACTCCATTAATCAAAACCAAAAGATTGGTTGCAGAAACATTAACTGTAACTGCAGCATGGTCAGGATAGTTTAAAAGCTGAATATAAATACTGTTGATCTTTAATTTAGGTGGGATTGAAATATTTGCCAGAGATGGTGCAATGAGACAATGGAAGATATTCCCACATTTTCCCATTTGCACATCTGCTCTGAGACTGAAATGCCTTATGTTGCTCCATTCTTATGAAAAGAAAACAACATATAAGTGAGGGTTTGAATGGCTTTTGTATGCATGTGATCATTACTACATCAGGATAATCTCATATGCGAGAGAGGCTGGATATGGAGCTTAGGATGAGTTAATGCTTGTCGTTTCTATTTTACAAATTTCATAACCAAATTTCTAGAAGCCTTCAAACTAGTTCATGGTGTGATAATATTGATCTGATGTAAAATATCTAATTATACTCAGACTATAATTAGCGATTTGCTAAAATGGGTGACAATTAGTTCAGCATAATTCATAATTTAAATAAACCCAAAGCAAATTCAGAGTTGTGTTAATAGGGTGCATTTTATAATTATTACAACTACAATTATAACTTGACAATTATTTTGGGCTGCATTGCTAACACATTGAACCTGCAGCTAGAGACAATAGTAATTAGGAATTGCTCAATCATTTTGAATGTTTATGGACAAAGTTATAATAGTAAGATAATGAATGTAATTATGTAGGCTTCCAACGTGATTCAACTCTGATGTGCAAACATATGCTATTTTATGAATATGATCATATTTAATTAGGGGTATCAGCACTAACAGACCACATTTAGTAATGTTTCCTTATCTGCACTCGCTCAACTTCTAAATAAAACACTTCTACTGAGCATTGAATATTTGCAAGAGGTTCTTTTAAAAGACGGCACCCCCTAATTATGTTGGTGACTAACCACAAGGGCACTTACCATTTTAACTCCATCATGTGTGAAAGAGAGTAAAGCTGGGGACTGTCAGAGGCCACCTGTGTTTTTAAAACCCAACACTCAGTAGAAACTCAGGAGCATCTTCCTGGCTTTTCTTTTCATCTGTAGCTTTGTTTTCATTCCCTCCAGAAAGGGCAGGAAAACGTTATATTAGATTACATTCCCCACAGTATGAAAACAAGCCCTTCGGCCCAACAAGACCACATAGACCCTTCAATGACTAACCCACCCAAACCCACTCCCCATTTCTACTCCTGACTAATGCACCTAACACTATGAGCAATTTAGCATGGCCCATTCACCTAACCTGCACATCTTTGGACTGTGGGAGGAAACCGGAGCACCCGGAGGAAACCCACGCAGACACGGGGAGAATGTGCAAACTCCACACAGACAGTCACCCAAGGCTAGAATTAATACATTGTATTAATTATTCTGTTCATTTTTTTTTAAAAAAAAGCAACCACCACACTGTACAATTAGGAAGAGAAGTCTCCATCTGAATGATAAATGCAATGTCTTCACGTCTTTTGACCAGCCCCATTAATTTCAATGAGATTTAACATGTTAGTTTAGCTTGGAGGTTAATGTCCTCTTGTACATTGTTACTTGTTACTTTAGGTGACACAGCTAAAAAAAAGATACAAAGTATAGACAGTTCACTGGTGTCATAGAGTCATACAGCAGAGAAAAAGATCCTTTAGTCCAAACAATCCATGCCAGCCATAATCACAAACTAAACTAATCCCACCTGCCATATCCCTCTAAACATTTCTTACTTATGTAATTATTGAAATATCTTTTAAACATTGCAACTGTACCCGTACCCACCACTTCCTCGGGACGTTTATTCTATACATCAAACACTCTCTGTACAAAAAATTGTGAAAAAATCTTTCTCCTCTTACCTTAAAATATACCCTCAGTCTTGAAATCCCCTACCCTAGGGAAAAGACACCTGCTATTCATCTTGTCTATACCCTCATTATTTTATAAACCTCTATAAAGTCACCACTGAACCTCCTACACTCCAGTGAAAAGGTTCCAGCTATCCAGTCTGTCTTTAGAATTCAAACTCTCCATTCCCAGCAACATCCCTGATAAATCTCTTCTGAACCCTCTCCAGCTTAATAATACCTTTCCTATAACAAAGCAACCAGAACTGGACACTGTATTCCAGAAGAGGCCTCACTGACGTCCTATATATCCTCAACATCACATCCCAATTCCCACATTCAAAGGTCTGAGCAAAGAAGGTAAACATGCTAAAAGTGTTCTTCACCCCCCTTATATGATGCAAACTTCGAAGAATTATGTACCAGAAACCCTAGGTCTCTCAACAACACTGCCCAAGGCCCTACTTTTAATTGTATAAGTATTGTCTTTGCTTGTTTTACCAAAATATAATACCCCACATTTATCCAAATTAACCTCCATTTGCCACTCTTCAACCCATTGATCTAATTGATCAAGATCTCTGTAATCTTTGATAACTTTCTTTAGTGTCCACGATACTACCATCCACAGACTTACTAACCATGCTTTCTATATTCTCATTGAAATCATTCATATAAATGACAAACAAAAGCGGACCCAGCCCCGACTCCTGTGGAATGCTGCTGGTCACAGGTCTCCTGTCCAAAACATAACCCTCCACCATCACTCTCTGTCTCCTGTTGTTAAACCAATTTTGTATCCAATTAGCAAGCTCAGCCGAATCTGGTTGTGAGTTTATTGCATCATTGAGAACTGTACATGCTTTGACATTTTGGTTTATTAATATCATAGTGTGAATACACAGAACTGTTTCCTCACCAAAAGGAAATAAATTGTGTTTTCTTTTAATAATAACATGTCACTTTCTTTCCAAATGCTTTCCTTCTTTTCATTGTTCATGGAGTGTGTCATTACTGACTAGGCCAAGAATGGTAGTCCTTGGAATGACTGCAAAGTTACGCCTGACTGACTATAATCCACCCTTGCTTTCCCTTTCCCTTTCACACATGACCTGCAGACACTATGTTTGCTGTGTAAGCATATGCAATTCCGTCGATGTTAATTTGGCATCTTGTTGTTCAGTTACATATGTCCGCCATTCATCTTAATAATGCTTCACCGTTTTCCACAATCACACACTTTTGCCTGGGTTTCTGCATTAAAGCTTTGTTTTCAGCCATAAATTGCCAGTCTTATCTTCTGTGCTAAAGGCCCAGTAAGGGACAAAAGCTGCTGCATAACCTCGCTTACTTTTTAGCCTGGTGTGGGGGTGAAGCTGATACAGTGCTATTCTCCCGCTGAAGGGAGCAATAGCCATGGGAATGCCCTGCTTTAGTTTATAAACAGGCACTTGCTGCTATTGTAGAGGTTACAGTAAAAAAATGCAGACAAAGACAATTACAAAAGCTTTGCTGGAAGTTTCTAAGGCTATATACTCACTTGCCCTAAAGGCAGAAGAGCAAAGTTAAACAGGGTCATGCTTGTTTAAGAGGTAAAAACAATGACTGCAGATACTGGAAACCAGGTTCTGGATCAGTGGTGCTGGAAGAGCACAGCAGTTCAGGCAGCATCCAACGAGCAGCGAATGAGCCTGAACTGCTGTGCTCTTCCAGCACCACTGATCCAGAACATGCTTGTTTAATGCAGACATGTTCTGAATCATCCAGTTTCTCAATTGAGCTGAAGTTAACAAGGAAGGAGAAGTTAATTCAGGTGAAACAAACTCACACAATACTGGAGAAACCCAACAACTCTGGCAACATCTATGGAAAGAAAACATAGTTAATATTTTGAGTCTGATATGATTCTTTATCAGGAGAGTCTCTCTGTGTGTGTGTCTCTCTCTCCCATGGATATTGATACACCTGCTCAATGTTTTTCAGCATTCTCTGGTTGTTTCAAATTTCTAGCATCCACAGTATTTTGCCTTAATTCAAGTGGAGTTGCCTTGTAAGTGAGATGCAAATGCACACAGGTGGCCATCTGAATATCTGATTATGAGAAAGTGAGCTCATCTTTTAAAAATGGAGGGATCAATTGCTAAAGCTAACTGACAGCAAGAATCTGATTCTTGGACTTTTGCCTCATTAAGTCAACATAGTCGTCAACTCATGGAGTGGAAAATCGAGCACCCAAACTCTGATCAAGGACATGACATTGGTAGGTTCATGCAGAATCATACAGCATGTCTTTGCATGTCTTCAATCATATTTATATATTTTGTCATGCAAAGGATCCTACACACAACATGCACACTGCAGGACTGGATGGTCAAATATTTGGTAAACTATAATCCTGATATTTTGTTTCAATACCAAAGATTCCTCTTTAGATATATAAGAGCCCTGTTTGCATTGAATGCTTTCTGCTGTACGTGGAATCCCCATTGAAGGTTATATTTAAGATGAATGACCAGGTCTGTTTGCGTATCCATCTGTCTGAGAATTTGCTTTTCAAACTCAAAGCTCTCTGTCGTTGGATCCTTTTTGATGGTAATGTATATGACATAAGACTTTTTGACATTGAATGCCTTCTCTCATTGATCTTGCCATTGTCATAATTCCAAAAAAAATCATCTTACAGGGAATTAATATGATCATGAATTTTCTCTGATCCACAATCTATAAAGTCATCTGTTAATAGTTGCGTGCTATTTTTAACATTTTGGGTACTTCATTCATGTGTATCAAGCAAAGTAAACTTCTCAATACAGTTTCCTGTGACACTTGAGACAGGCCATCTTTAGGAAAGGTTGTTTTCACATCATACAAAAAAAACCTGCCTTCTGTTGGGAAGGAAGTTATAAATCCAATTTAATAAGGTTTTCATGAGCAACTTTGTCAAAGGCTTTGACCTTTACTTGGCCAATGGTTACAATATAGCCTTTCATTTGGCAAAAAAAATCTTTGACATTTCTGTACAGGTACATCCATGCCACTACAGAGAAAACATTACCATTAACCAGGCATCATCAGCACATTACCAACTCGTTACTCCACTTTAAACTTGGTAGAAATCTTCTAGCTGTGAACAAAAGCTATACTCATTTCTTGGATGGGACAGAATTCCCAACAATCTTTGACTCCAGCTCCATGCAATGAGTAAACTCTGAATTCTTCAATCCAGCAATCCACACATTGATCTGTCTGATTAAGCACAGTCTAAGAGCGTGTCAAAGTACAATAAGTTCTCAACAAATTACATTATCGCAATGTAATGACCAAATGTTTCACTACATTTCTGATATCTGCTTTCACATTTGTAGCTTTCAGCCTTCTCTAGTGACTTACAATTGAAATGCTCCCCTAACTTAGTCATAATTGGGTAAAAACAATGACTGAAGATACTGGAAACCAGATTCTTGATCAGTGGTGCTGGAAGAGCACAGCAGTTCAGGCAGCATCCAAGGAGCAGTGAAATTGATGTTTCGGACAAAAGTCCTTCATCAGGAACAAAGGCAGTGAGTCTGAAGCGTGGAAAGATAAGCTAGAGGAGGATGGGGGTGGGGAGAAAGTAGCATAGAGTACAATGGGTGAGTGGGGAGGGGATGAAGGTGATAGGTCAGGGAGGAGAGGGTGGAGTGGATAGGTGGAAAAGGCGAAGCAAATGTGGCTGTGGTACCGAGTTTGTTTCACGATATGGTTGAAGAGCTTCAGGGCAGAGGAAATGACCTGGGAGTTGCAGTGGGAGAGGGACTCCCTGAGATTCTTGTAGAGAGAGGAGGAAGACTTCTTCAAGGCAGGCATCCTTGCAAGATGATGAAGGGGATTCCTGATGAAGGGCTTTTGCCCGAAATGTCAATTTTCCTGCGCCTCAGATGCTGCCTGACTTGCTGTGCTTTTCCAGCACCACTCTAATCTAGACATTGTTTTGAATGAGCCATCTTTGGTCTTGTTGGATGTTGGAAGATTTGTTGGTTTGTCTTACGTTTTTGAACTAATATCTATTAACAAATTGCTTTCTTGAGCTCAAGAATTGGTTTATTCTAAGTTTTGATCTCTTCATGTCCACATTCAAGTTCCAAAATGTTACTAGCTCTGAAAAACATGGCCACTCTTACATTGTACAAAGTAGGTATGTTTTAACAGCTTTATGAGTAGAGCTTTGTTGACCCATTTAAGTTCAGCAGTGACATAATAGGCACTTCACAGCAGATGTCCTTAACAGTAAATCAGTTGAAGAGAACACACTCTCCAAAACCAGTGGCTGATAGTGTCTTGTGATAAATCAAAGAAAGAAGTAAAGCTTGGATCCCATTGTTATAGAATTTGTTCTATCCCACAGCCTTGGAAAGTTCTCACCAGTAAAGAGTTTTTTTTTTGCTTCCATTTGCTTAACTCAGTTTACTGGCGCTTTAGGGACTGTGGGCTAAGGCAAATGTCTCATCATCAGCTTTAATATAGACCTGACTGCACCCACTCTGCTTTTGCAAACATACACAGTTTTACACAATAACACGTATGAAAACGTATACGTGTTTAATCAGACTTTCTGAACCATTGAGTTGATCCTGGACATGCTGACTTTCACACATCTCATCCTCAGCACCAGCTTTGTTACACATTGAAAGGCACTAAAAAGAAGAAAATACTGGAGAAACTCAGCAGGTCTGCTGGTTCATCTTTCTTAGTTAGAGACAAATATACCCAGACCTGCTGAGTTTCTCCAGTGTTTTCTTCTTTTTAGTGTTTGTTTTATATATTTCCAGCATCTGCAATATTTTTGCTTTTATAAGACTTATAGCTCATTTACATAGAATCTATTGCATCAAAGTGTATTGCACATGCTTAGGCATCTTACCTCATTAACGCTAAAACACATGGCAAGGCTCTACTGCAAATCCTTATCAAATGCACCAATTAAATTAAGTACAATTCTTGTGCATAGGATGTTGAATGCAGGTGGTAGTTCTTTCATTTGAGACCCACCATTAAACAATGCACTTGCCTTACTTCAATCTCTGAAATAAACTGATTACTAAATAAAATGTATTGGATTTCTGACCTTCACTAACACAGTTTTCATTATACAGCATAGAAGCATCAGTGATCCTGCAGCAAATACATTTACTTCAAGTTGCTTCTGCATCATTGATCAGGACTGACAAAGACTTGAAATACCTTTGCAATGTATTTACTCTGTTTCTTGGTTGCTAGTAATCTCACTTTTCATCTCTGCCTGTAGCCGTGACAGCAAACCTCGTTGCTCAACTTAAATAAGAACATTGTAACTTAGCAAAGATATATGGATGTTGGCACTACATGAAGTAACTGTCCAACTGACCTTGTATTTCTTATTGATTGGAAATAAAACTTTCAAAAAGAATCTAGGAGAATAAAGAGGTTTGTGTCGAAGTTTCCGAAGGAAGGGGCATTGTTGAGTTGGGTGAAAGGTGGTGCACTGGGTGAGACAGTGTGTGTACAGGAAGCATCTAGTCATGACCATTGGTGAGATTTGATAAAGGATCTGGTCTTCTCCTTTTGGCAATATCTTGCATTCACATTTTAAGGCATATATTTAAAATATTGATTCCTTCCCTTTCTCCACAAACACTGGCTTAATGGCTGAGTGCTTGCAGTTTTTTCTGCTTTTTATTCAACATCATTCCCAACCTCGCTCTGCAGATTTATCTTGCTCATGGTGTCATTACACTACCATCTGTGTTATTGAAAATTGGAGAGGTTTTCACTACCAATTTTTAAATCACATTTTCATGGAGTATAATTCTTGCATGTTTGGATTGACAAGTTAAAAATTTCAGCAAATTCATGACTCAGCAAAAGCAGTCAATGAAATTTACTTCTCTGTGAAAATGATTTTGAACTCCTTTGTTGTGTTTGTCATTGAAATGTCACAATTATCTGTCTGATAATTGAGCTGATCTGCTCCAATAATCCTGGAGAAATGAAAAATGCTGTCCAATAGTGATATTGTCCACTACCACATAACTAATGAATCAAATATTACTCCAGTCTTTCTAGCAAACATAAATTTGCACAGAAGTGTTAGTAACAATAGATTATGTAAAATATTGTAGAAGAGTAAACTTTGGAAATGATTGCATCTTATAGAAAAGCATACACATATGCTGTGGGATATTGACACATCTTTGTTCTACTTAAATAAGACTGATATTGGTTTTTATGCTGGTATTTTGGAGGTTACAAATGAAAAATAGAACACTCTTGCGTATATGAAACCAAGGACTCCAGAGTCTCCAAAACAGGCTGGATTGAATTATCTCGATGCAAGACATCCCAGTAATTGTGCCTTCCAGTTACTCCCAATGCAGTCTCCTCTATACTAGGGAGACAGGGTGTCTACTTGCAGAGAACTTCAGAGAACATCTTCAGGACACCTGCACCAATCAACCCACTGCCCCATGGCCCAACATTTCAACTCCCTCTCCCACTCTGCCAAGGACATGCAGGTCCTGGGCCTCCTCCACTGCCGCTCCCTCACCACCCGACGCCTGGAGGAAGAACGCCTCATCTTCCACCTTGGAACACTTCACCCCCAGGGCATCAATGTGGACTTCACCAGTTTCCTCATTTCCCCTCCCCCCCACCTTACCCCGGTTCCAACCTTCCAGCTCAGCACCATCCTCATGACCTGTCCTACCTGCCAATCTTTCTTCCCACCGATCCGCTCCACCCTCCTCTCTGACCTATCACCTTCATCCCCACCTCCATTCACTATTGTACTCTTGACTACCTTCTCCCCAGCCCCACCCCCCTCCCATTTATCTGTCCACCCTGGAGGCTCCCAGCCTCAATCCTGATGAAGGGCTCCTGTCCAAAATGTCGATTTTCCTGCTCCTCGGATGCTGTCTGACCTGCTGTGCTTTTCCAGTACAAATGTAATCTTGACCCTTCCAGTGAGAAGGCGACCCAGTTGCACAGAAAAATGAGACTCAGCTTTACTGGGGTCCCATCTGCCAACACCAGCAGAAATTTGCTGATTCTTCACTTGCATTCAGAGTTCCCCAGAAGCATACAGCTCCAATTGAATTTCGAGTAAGAAGACAAACTTGGGATTATTTTTACACATTCGATCTGTTCTTCTGTCTTGTGAAGAGCGGTATGCTTCACTTTCTAAGCGAAGTACTAATTATTGTTTTAACTATTCATGGGATGTGGATGTCAGTGGCTGGGCCAGTTTTCATTGTCCATTCCTTGAGGAGGTGGGGAACTGACTTTTTGAACTGGGGTAATCCATTTTGTGCAGGCACACCAACAATGCTGTTAAGGAGGTTTATGACCCAGTAACAGTCAAGGTATGGTGATATATTATATCCGTATGGGAGTGGTTGTAGCTTTGGAAAGTGGTGTCCAAGAAAGGTAATGATTCTGAAAGAGTTAATGTTTGAGAATGCATTAAGCTCACCCAACCTGATGATGTCATAAGGACTTGAGTGAAGAAAGAAAGAAATGAATTTCTGCAGTGCATCTGCAATAATACTCAGAAATGCATGCACCAGTCATACTGGTACTGCAATGTCAGTTATACAACACTTTATAGTATCTCACAGTTATTAGAAGATCAGGTGAACTAGTATGCTTTGTTTGCAAGTTTACTGTTTTTTTCCTTCTACTGTAGTAGCAATATGGGAAAGCCATGATATCTGCACAGTTCCACTGGAGACAAAGTCCTGTTTTCACACAAAGAATACTGTTGCTCATGAGGGCCATCATCATGCAAAACGGGATAATCTTTGAACACATCTGGCAACTCAAAATTCAACCTCAATGAGATGCTGTAACCATCAGCAGAATTATATTCCAACACAATCTGGAAATTCCTAGCCTGTCATATCCCCATTTTATAATTACCATCAAGCAAGGAGATCAACTTGAGTTCAATGAAGAGCACAGGAGAGCATGTCAGGAGCAGCACAAGGCATCCATAAAAAATAGGTGTCAACCCAGTGAACTGCAACACAGGGCCATGCCCATGTCAAACAGTATAAGCATCAAGGGATATCCAGAGTGAAGTGATCCCACAACTAACAAATCAGGTCCAAATTCTATGTAAAAGCTTTCTTAATTTTAAAGTGGTAGAAGAATCTACAGTGATCACCACAGAGTTTTGTGGTGAAGAAAACAACCAACAGATTACCTCAGGAAAGTCATAACGAAGGATTAAGGCACACACAGCTAAAGTTTGCTACATTAAAGTTTTGTCTCTGTGAACAATTGCAACTGAGGAGAATTAAAAATAATCTCCAGAAGAAATTATCCTTATTATCCAGAATCATAAACAGTTAGGTAAGGGTAGCATTCGATGTGCTATGATGCCAACCATTATTGGCCTGTGGTTGTGGTATTTTGCAGCCATCATTCCCTTTCATTCACTGGGTCTAAAGGCCTACTTGGTTTCCAGTGGCAAAGGAAAACCACAAGTAAGTCAAAGGGGCTTGTCTTAAAATATAAAGTTCATTGCATGTCACAAATCAAGGATAAATTATATTAGTGACTGAAACATAAGCTTAATGACTCTAAGGAGACAGAGGATAACAAATATGTCTTCTTTGAGGTCATAAGATCTTTTTTCTTTTTTTTCTTCATCTGATTATGACACCATCAGAATGGGTGAGCTTAATGCATTCTCAAATATTAACTCTTTCAGAATCATTACCTTATACAACATCTCCCCAAAGCTTTCCTTTCCCATATTTAACATTTGTGTATTCATGTATGTAATTCTATTCATGACTACCCCATCTCCAACAAATCACTGACTTCAAAAATTCAAGCAATCTGGAAGTTTTCTGCTTTTTCCAGAACATGTTCTGGAAGATTGCTAGATGTTTGGCTGGAAGACTAACACTTTCAGGACCACGTCCTTATAAACAGATTTCATTTCCTAAAAGATGTTAGGGAACCAGACAAGTATGATGGACAATTGGTAATTGTTTAGTGGTCACAATAACTAAGATTGACCTTCAATTCCAAAGCTGAAAATGTGTTCTGGTTAAAGCGCAGCAGGTCAGGCAGCATCCAAAGAACAGGAAATTCGACGTTTCGGGCATAAGCCCTTCATCAGGAATGCCAGTTCCAAAGCCATGGTGAAATTTGAACGTTTCACCCTAGAACCTAGCAATTTTACTGCCACACCAATATTTTCCCCAAACAACAACAGTGTTTCCATAGTGTGTAATGAACAGAAATCAGGAGTTTAAATCCATTGACACTGGAGGTACAGTGATAGTGTGTGGACTGAAGATGGTGGTGTTCCCATGCATCTGCTGCCATTGTCTTTCTAAGACAATGTCATTGTCACAGGATATGGAGGTGCTGTCATCAAGACTCTGGTGAGCTGTCACAGTACATCTGCTGGACAATATATACAGCTGTCACTGCAAAACAATACTGGAGGAGGAGTATGTTTATGGTAGTGTTTTGGGTGTCAATTAAGAAGGCTGCCTTGCTCTTTGCGACATCAAGTTCTCAAGTATTGTTGGAGCTGCACTCACTTACACAATGGAGAGTGTTCCATCATGCCTTTCCGGTCATGGCTGCAGATATAGGAAAGGATTTGGTGAATGAGGCCAAGCCGCTTGTTGCCAATGTCTCTGCCCCTCACGCTATTTTAACCAGTGTTTAAATCAGTTATGGGAAAAAGTGAGGACTGCAGTTGCTGGAGATCAGAGTTGAGAGTGTGTTGCTAGGAAAGCACAGCAAGTCAAGCAGCATCTGAGGAGCAGAAGAATCGACATTTCAGGCATAATCCCTTCATTAAGAATGTGGCTTGTGGGTCGGGGTTGAGCGATAAATGGGAGGGGGGGTGGTTTTGGGGGGAAGGTAGCTAAGAAAGCGATAGGTGGATGAATGTGAGGGAGAATGTAATAGGTCAGAGGGGGGAGTGATGGACAGGTCAGAAGGGTGGTGCCAAGTTGGAGGCTTGGGACTGGGATAATGTGGGGGGAGGGGAAATGAGGAAGCTGTTGAAATCCATATTAATCCCGTGTAGTTGAAGGTCCCAAGGTGGAATATGAGGCGTTCTTCCTCCAGGCGTCGAGGGGTAATGGTTTGGCAGTGGAGGAGGCCCAGGGCCTGCATGTCCTTGATGGAGTGGAAGACGGAGTTGAAAGGTTCAGCCATGGGCCCGTGGGGTTGGTGGGTGTACATGTCTCAGAGATATTCTCTGAAACAATCCGCAAGGAGGCGTCCTGTCTCCCAGATGTAAAGAGACTACACCGGGTGCAACACATGCAGTAAATGACATTAGTAGAAGTACAGGTAAATTTCTGTTGGATGTGGAAGGATCCCTTGGGTCCTTGGTCAGAGGTGAGGGGAGTAGTGTGGGCACATGTTTTGCACTTTTTGCGGTGGCAGGGAAAGGTGCCAGGAGTGGGGAGTGGGGTGGTGGGGTGGAATGGACCTGACGAGGGAGTCACGGAGGGAGTGGTCTCTCCGGAACGCTGATAGGGGTGGGGAGGGAATATATCTTTGGCGTTGGGGTCTGTTCCGAGGTAGCGGAAATGGCAGAGGATGATGCAATATATGCGGAGGTTGATGGGGTGGAAGGTAAGGACCAGGGTTTCTGTCCTGGTTGCACTTGGAGAGGTGGAATTCAAGGGCGGTGGTACGTGAAGTAGAGGAGATGCGCTGGAAGGCATTGTCAACCACGTGGTAAGGGAAGTTGCGATCTTGGAAGGAGGACATCTAGGAGTTTCTAAGGTGGAATTGGTCATCCTGGGAACAGATGCAGAGGAGGCGGAGGAATTGGGAATTGGGGATGGTATTTTTACAGGAGGTAGGGTGGGAGGAGGTGTAGTCTTGGTAGCTGTGGCAGTCAGTGGCCTTCTAATAGATGTCTGTGATTAGTAGTTCAAAGGAGATGGTGATGGAGAGGTCCAGGAAGGGAAGGGAGGTGTCTGAGATGATCCAGGTGAATTTGAGGTTGGGGTGAAAGGTGTTGGTAAAGTTGATGAACTATTCAACCTCCTCGTGGGAGCATGATTTAGCACCGATACAGTCATCAATGTAATGGAGGAGCAGGTGGGGGGGTGGTGCTGGTGTAACTGTGGAAGATGGACTGTTCCACATACTTAACAAAAACGCAGGCATAGCTGGGGCCCCTTTGAGTGTCCATGTATACCCCTTTGGTTTGGAGGAAGTGGGAGGATTGGTAAGAGAAGTTGTTTAGGGTGAGGATCAGTTTAACCAGGCAGATGAGGGTGGCGGTGGAAGGTTACTGGTTGGGACAGCATGAGAGAAAGAAACAGAGGGCTTAGAGACCTTTGTTGTGGTGGATCGATGTGTACAGGGACTGGATGTCCATAGTGAAGATGAGGCACTGGGGGTTACTTCCCCCCCAACCCCAACCCCCTTCCCTTTTATCTCTCAGTCCCCAGCCCACAAGCCTCATTCCTGATGAAGGGCTTATGTCTGAAACATCGATTCTCCTGCTCCTAGGATGCTGCCTGACCTGCTGTGATTTCCCAGTGACACACTCTCAGTTATGGTTCAGTTCAGTGATAATTCCTCAGTGCTGATGGTGGGAAATGTCATTGAATATCAAAGGAAAGTGGTGTGACTTTCTCTTGAAGTAAACCATTGTCTGGCATTTCAGAGGCACAAATGTTACTTCCACTTATCAGTTTCTACCCGAATATTGTCCATTGTGTTGCATGCAAAAACAGACTGCCACATTACCTGAAGACATGCTAAAGAACGCTGTGTAATCATTGATGAACATCCCCACTCTGACCTTATGAAGCAGGACAAGTTATTGATAAAGTAACTAAAGATGATTGGACCTCTGGCACTGTCCTTAGAAGCTCTATAGTGGTCATGACACTGAGATGATTGTCTGTATATTGTTTGAAAATAAACACGGCTTGCACTTTCAGCAGAGATGGGTAGTGTAAATATTATCAAACTGAAGATCTTTAAAAACATGTATTTAAAATAAGCAGCACTTCCGACACCATTATGGTGAAATGTCTGGAAGGCTCGATGGCAGTATCTATAGCTTGGTGTCTTGAATTATCCGTCAATTAGACCCGAACAAAAATCATTAATTTGTGCAATTTGCTTTTCTGGCATGGGAACCTGGCACAGTTCTGATTGCACTGAAAACCGAACCTGTTGGAATTACTCAGCAGCTCTCATTGGCATCTGTGGAGAGAGAAAGTTATATCAAATTCAGGTTTGTGATCTTTCTTCAGAACAAGTATATTATTAATGCATTTGTGTCCATTGTAGTCATTCTGACTGCCATTCGCTACAAATACATATGGCATAGCCAGTCAACATGTTAACATTAAAACCAAAATTAGATTCAACATCAACCAGAGAGGGCATAACAGTCAAGAGGACAAACATTAAAAGAAAAACTGCAAATATGGAAAACCTAAAATAAAAAGAGAAACTATATGGGAGAAATGTAAAATAATGCACGTGGTGGAAATCTGAAATGAAAACAGACAATACGTGAAATCCTTGGGAGGTGAAGCAGTTAGCTGCAGAGGGAGAAAAAGAGTTAACGCTTCAGGTTAATGTCTTTTCAACAGAACTGCTGACACCATGGGCTGGGAATTTCAATCCTGTCGTTAAAATACAGCTGCGTGCATGTTAACAGCTGTCATTTCTGCCATGGACTGGTTGCACAATTACATGCTCTCATCACTGTACAAGATGTTGTGCGAGTGGCTCAGGGCATCAAGCGTGGCAATAGAGCAGCAGCCTCTCACCCCTGGTGGGACTTTGCAGTGCCGATGGCTGTGGCATCATATTTAAAGGTCAGCTGGATAATACTTCCCTCGCTGTAAGCCAAGGGCTTTCATTCAGCCCGTAATTGTCACTTCAACACATTTAACGTGCCATTAAAAAGCCAAAGCTCACCTCGTGCTATAGAGACATTTCTTTACACATGTTGCTGTATGGAATAAAGAAAGAAAGGAGGTCCATTTCCTGGGGATGACACCAGCCATTAAACCTGTCCAGCCTGGAGGGAGGGAACTGCATTAGTCAGTCTCACTGACTGCCACAAACACACCCAGTTACATTGCTGAAGAAAATAAATGGTTTCCCCTGCTCCACAAGGGTAAGTAGCATCATCTGTCGGCTCATACTCAGCTTGGCCACTCAGTCCAACTGTGCCACTGCACAGATATCTCACAAAGCCTCATAGCCTACAAATTCCTGCACCACATTTGTATGCACTGAAGGCCTCATACCCATCACTTGCTTTCACAGGGCAAACCCTTCCTGTCCACTGTACACTTGACTCACTAACTGGGGATAGCTCACTACCAGATGCAATTCTGGACACACATAAACTGCTCCTGTTCCCATTGCAATCACACTCAATATGCCTCTTCATCTCATTGCAGTACAAGGAAGCTCACAACCATGCAGAGAAGGCCATGCTTGACAGAGGGGTGTCAAACATTAAAATCCTCAGCCCTAACAAGGAGTGAGGATTAGAACTGACTGGAGAATACTGGATAAATGTCAGTTGCAACACGGTGTCAGGAATAGTCCAGTAAGCAGCCTTGTGGTCTGCTGTTCTTGCAGGTACAAATAGGCAAACACATCAGGCCACCAAAGCTTCACCAACTAATTATTTCTTTTATCCTTTACAGGTACTAGTGCTGCCCAATACCTGAACTCATCAGTACCAGTTCCATCTCTCAAGATAAAGCCTAATCACCCTTCCGGTTGGAGCGGAATGATGGCTCAGTGGTTAGCACTGCTGCCTCACAGTACCAGGGACCCGGGTTCAATTCCTGCCTTGGGCGACTGTATGTGTGGAATTTGCACATTCTCCCTGTGCCTGTGTGGGTTTCCTCTGGGTGCTCCGGTTTCCTCCCACAGTCCAAAGATGTGCAGGTTAGGTGATTTGACCATGCTAAATTGCCAGTGTTAGGTGCATTAGTCAGGGGTAAATGTAGAGAATGGGTCTGGGTGGGTTGCTCTTTGGAGGGTTGGTGTGGACTTGTTGGGCTGAAGGGCCTGTTTCCAACTGTAGGTAATCTAATCTTCCAGAATGTGACAGCAGGGTATTCATGTGCATCCACCACCCACACAGAGGTAACCATCTCAGTGCGAACTCTTATCTAGATTAGACACAGGGACATAATGTGTTGTGTACAGCACTGAGACATGTATGCAGTTGGTGAAGAAAGATATGCCTGGGGTCTTTGGTACTCAAAAGACATACTCAACCTCCATGGAGAGGCAGGGGGACACCTACAGATGTGCTCGAGGCTCTCTATTGGCTGAAGTGAAAGATGGAATCTGTTAAAGTTTGCACTACTGTGATGGCTCTTGGCTGCTCCTATTGAAAGGGTGACAGTAGCCATGGAGATCAAGGTTAGAAACAAAGCAGAATGTTGCACTGCTGGTAGACATGCACTCAGACTGATGTTCTAGCATTTTGGTCTTGGATTTTCAGAACAAGAGGTAGAGGAACTTCAACTTCACTCCAGGTGCCCTTTCTTCTCAGGTAGACAGAGTGGTGCCAGTGGACATGCATTAGGAGGAGGTGTGACAAGCTTATATTCAGCAGCTTCTTCTCAGGGCTCTCCTGATGTGCTCTGCCCCCACCTGCCCGTGACCCAGTTACCTGCAGAAGCTAAGGCTCAGATTATATATCTGTACCTGGGCAGAAGACTCTCTGGAGGCTCAGAGATCGCCAGGAGGACACCTACCAGCTGTAAATATCAGGCTGCAACTCGACTTGATGCAATAGAGAGGGAAAATAAGCTTTCTAAGGCTCATCAGTGGCATGGGTGCTTAATCAGTGTATCCAATTTACACTTTTTTAAGTATGTACTGTATTTGTTGTTTTAACCCTCTGTTATAGTCTTATTAAGCCCTAGGGAGACATCACCAGTGGGTCTTTGCAAATTGACTATCTAGAGATTGGCCCACCTATCAGGGATTCATATACCTATCAGGTGGAGGTAGAAGTCATGGTGCTTCAGAGTAGTCTCAGGGGTGCTAATGTAAACAATAAGAGTCAGCTTAGAAAGTGGGGCCTGGACCCCACAAAGGCACCTTATAAGAATAATTAGGTAGAATTAGGTCATGGAGCTACAGGCTCCAGTATGGGATAGGTCTGCCCCCAACTGGGATTTCCAAAACTATGCTAGAAAATTTGCCAATGTGACATTGACAGTGGACATATTGCACGTCAACATCTCATAGTTTTAGAGTTAAACCAAGGAAACATGGATATATAGTGCTCCTGGAAATGTCTCAGGATCTGGGACAACTTGGCAATATTCACCAAGTAGTGGAATTTCCGGTGTGACACATATGTCTATGAGAAGAAAAGAACCATTTCAGTGCCATCAGCTAGGACTGAGTAGTCATAATGGTGCTCAATGTATCACAGCTGCTTTAGAGCTAGTGTTGGTCCAGGGCTAGGTTTACACTTTCCCTTTAGCTTTTGAAGAGTGAGGAGATTGAAATCACGGCTAAAATGAAAAGTCACCACTTTATTAGAAAGATGAGGCAAACAAAAACTGATTTAAATTGGGGAATGTTGGATGGAGCAGAGGCCCAAGAGCCAGCTGCATAATTGGAAGTGGAAAGATGCAGAAAACATCTCTAGTCAGCTCAATCATCCTATCATGTTAAAATTGTCTTGGCCCTTTCAAGCTCAGCAGAACATTGCCCTGTCTTTTTCATCTCTTTAACAATTATCTTGGCACAGAGGATTTACTTTCTCATCTTCCTCCTGAGATATTTCCCCTCACTTCTAAGTCCCCTCTCCACTCAACACATGTCTCCATCGGCAACTGAGTTTGTGGAGTGTGCAACATGCCATTATGATGTGGGGCTTCCAAGTCTGAGGTATACTGCATTGCATTATCTGACTGGTCCAAGTTGCAAAACTTCCTTTTCAGGAAGCCCATGGCCTGCCATTGTTATAGCATGGGCATCGTATCGCTCCTTGGCATCAGTCTGAAGATTTCTCAGTCATGATATCAACCAGATGTTGACCAGCAACCATCCTTGTGTGTGTCAAAGGCTTTTGAAAGAGGCTAGCACCTGTGAGTGGGCCAGGTTTATGAGACATGTTAGTTCCTTGGATATCTAGCACAGTCCTGCATTATCAGGGTGTTGGAGTCACAAATTATTTGAATGTTAAGAGATAAAGGCTGCTGATTCACAATATGGTACTCTGATTTATATTCAAGTGCAATAAATTGGATGTTGAACCAGTGAAAGACCAGCAATGGCCAAAACCCTTAATGTTCTGGCTACCTGAATCCCCACATGAAAAGGTGGGATCTTGTGAAGAGAGCATCTGTGACTTTCTGGATAACGTTCTGAACTGACAATTGTGAAAAAAGCCATGGAGGTCTCCAGTAATGATTAAGGGCAGCCATCACCTTGGAAGTGACCAGGATGTGTTTGCCATTCAGTCCACATGACCACAGGTCCTCATTCAGTAGCTGGCATCAGTACGAGAAAATGGGCCAGGCCATCATCTATACTGGCTGAAGCTCATCTGGGATTATTTGCATCAAAACCTGCCAATTCAGTTTTGTGCAGAAAACTTGGGCATGGTAGTTTTTTCTTGATTCTTCTACATCTATGGTTGCTGGTGGCTGGGGCTGCATGGCACTCATCCACAGATTCTATCAACAAACACATCAACCTGGACCCAATATACTGGCCACTGCAGCGGACAACTGGAACTGACAACTGGAAGCGGCAGAGACAAACCACTATAAATAATGGAGGAAACATCACAGAAGCGCTTCACAGGAGGCTCCCAAGCACTGAGGATGTCACTTAGACAGGGGACGAAACATCTGCAACACAAATTCCCAGCTCAGCGAACAGAACCACAACAATGAGCACCCAAGCTTCTCACAAACTTTGGATGCTGTTGTCTTAGGAATCTTCAATGAATGGAGCATCACAAGAAGAATGGCAAGGTTCATTTATGCCATCCCTTCACTTACAGGAGGTGTATGGGAACAAGAAGTAAAATCATGCAGACTTATCAATGGAACATTTTTCTTCTGGCATCCTTCCTTTTGAAGCTCCAGGCTACATCCACACAGAGGTTAGTCTTACACTTGGCCAAATTCTGAACCAGCAAACTCTCCATGTGAATTTACATTGTTGTGCAGCTTGAGAGGACACTTCCTTGCCACCAATATCACAGGCATTTGGAATCAGATACTACAGCTCCCAGGATTATCTTCTAGACTGACATTATCCACTTCCATAAACAATAGTCATCCTAACCTCATGTCAACTTTTGATGTGGCATCAGCATGGCATAGCTGCCAGAAAGATCTTGGTGTCCATTTCCACACAGCCAAATCCACACCACCCACAACCCAGCCATGTTAGACATCTCACCTCATCCTACATATGGGGCTATGGCGGCTGAAACGTAATTGTTACAGTCCTATAGTTTGGGTCTACTATGATCAGTATAGAACATTGAGTTTTGAATTTATGTTCTTTACTGCATCAATTATTGCTGATCTAAGTAATCACAAGTGTGCTAATCAAGCCACAATGTACTTCATGAAATCATGTTGGATAGTATGAGCAAAACAGAACTTTCTTTATCCCCTGTTTAGACACATAATGACAAACATCTGAGGGAATTAAAACCCAGATATAAAGACATTACCACTGTTCTATAAGATTCTTTTGAATAGCAACATTTTCAAACTCAAGTTCACATAATTCAACTTCAAGTATTATTTTGAGTGGAGATGATGCAGTCCAGCCTCTGTAGTACCCTCTGTAGGCTTTCAGCATCCGTGCAGACATTCACAGTTACTGGGAATGGACCTAACCAGGGATTGTATGAGTTACATTGACATGATGTTTGTGGGATTGAAGGCAGTACTGAACAATAAGTAATTATTGGACTCCTGATTACTAACTCTTCAACTGGCCACAAATCCCAGTAATGAACTCTGTTTCCTTCCAGGAAGAATGCAATTTAGCCCTCCTAAATGGGTGCTACTTTATCAAAATCGAAAGCAATGGTGCTGTTGATTTCTGAACAATATGGTGAGCTTCAGAATTTGTGCTCACTGCAGTGAATTGCAGGCATTGTGAATTGCACATCATTCTGTACTTTCCTTAGATTTTCACAATCCCTGTTTACCTAATGACGTTTCATTCTTTCCAACCATTTTGACTGAGCCCTTGCTCTACCACGTGACCCCTAACAATCGAGATGCCAATACTGTTGACTTGCACCCTCCTCAGACCAAGAACAGAGTTGTAACGAGTTCCCTTGACCTCCCCCCACCACCAGTGAGACCATACACTCCCCGACTTCATCTAACCAGACCCCACACTTCCATACGATAGTAACTAATCTTTCAGCCATCCAATACAATGAGGCAAATCCCATATTGCTTAAAGCCTCTATGTTGATATGGATAGATCATAATGACATCAGTTTAACCTTGGTTCACCCTCCTGATTAACCATGGTCTATCCCTGGACTGAATTTGAAATATGTTCACAACTGAACAAACAGTAATGCCTGAACTGATTTTGCTCAACTTCCAGGATTGACTGTGGGTCAACTCCACAGAATAAACATGGTCCATCACCTGGACTAATACTGGTGGTAGCTCCAATAACTGGGCCCCACTTCTACCCATCAATGATGCTGTTCATCCACGCGTACCATGTTTCTAGTGTATGCAGAAGGCAAATGCACCATCTTTAATATTGACTCAGTATATTTTCCTTTAGCAACCTTTCACATTGACACTTCTCAGTGCCCTACCATCACAAGCTGTTGTTTATGTTTTGTGCTGAACTCCCACTCTGAGATACAAGCTGGTCCACTGACAATATCCAGGTCGGTCCTATGATTCTTTTGATTTCACTGTGGGCAGCATGGTAGCTCAATGGTTCGCACTGCTGTCTTGCAGCGCCAGGGACCGAGGTTAGATGCCGCCCTTGGGCCACTGTGTGGAATTTGCACATTCTCCCTGTGTCTGTATGGGTTTCTTCCAGGTGCTCCGGTTTCCTCCCACATTCCAAAGATATGCAGGTTAGGTGAATTGCCTATGCTAAATTGCCCATAGTATTCAGGGATATGTAGGTTTGGTGAATTAGTCAGGGGTAAATGTAGAGTAATAGAGTACGGGAGTGGGTTTGGGTGGGATATTCTTCTGAGGGTCAGTGTGGACCTGATGGACTGAAGGACCTGTTTCCATACTAGAGGGATTCTCTGATTCTTTGGACATGCTTACTGCAGTTAGAGTGGACAACTAAAGTGAAGACAGTGAACACTTGCAGCATTTTGTTCAAGGCACAAGAGGCAGGCTGGAAGCCAAAGATCAAGTCACTACGTACGTGTCTGCCAAATGTGGTCGTGTACCTGAAACATCTAGCATTCTGATTGGTTAAAGTTAATCGGGAAAGTGAAGGCAATTACCGGAAGCTGTTCAATTCATGACAAACAAAAAGCTCTCAGAATTTGATAGCAAATGGATCACCTCGCCTTCGAAGAAGGGAGGACTTCATTCGTATAATTTATCTTCACAATAAAATTGAATTCTTTGGACTCTTATCCAATTAATTAATCACACTAGTTATTATTCCAGCTTCCTATTCTGGGAGTAGAAGTCTGTCCATTGAAAGAAAGAGTAGGTTGTCATTTTGGTGGACATTTAATTAGAACTGAAATAGTTGCCAGATGTCTATCACACTCAGGAGTTTATAAAACAAAATGGTGTGAGATCTACATATGTAGAATTTCTATTTGAAAACTACTGAATGCACTTGATCTCCCTCTGAGGACATGTGCTGAACTTACTTACATGTTAAGTGCCGGTAGATTTAGAGATTGTTTGCAAGAATACTGCTGGAGTTTAAAAAGCTAAAGCCACTGTAAACAGATTAGATTTCCCTGTCTGGAATGGAGGCCAATGAACTTTGAATTGAATATAACGAAAAGCCATTCTTACAAGATCATCTGTTTTATGTTTGTGTAAGCTGATCAGTTAGTTGAGAACAGGTCTTAATGGTGCAGCTCCTAGGGTTCTTAAATGGGCCTTGCTATGTAAAGTAATTGATTATCTTCAATTAAAGTGTACCTATGTAATAGAGAATTGAGGGTAGAAGTTAATATCAATGTGCTGGCAAAATGTGGAATTTAAAATAGGTTTGAGCTGAGTTGATCCATTTGAACCTCCAGTTATTAATCACATAAAGAAAATGTTGTGTGATAAGATCACAGGAATAAGGGATTCTATTCATCTTGTCAACTGAATGATAGGACATATATTTGATTGTTTGTGAGGAATTTTAGCTTGTTAATGGAATATGGGCTAGGTATATGCTTGCTCATTAGTTTCTCCTTCCATGTAATCACTTTCATGCTTTGGTATACAGGTGCACTAAACAGATACACCTGTCATATGAACTTAGAAGCTTGGGGTTCCAAAGGTGAGACTTTGAACAGCTCCTTTCAATCCAATTACTGAAAGCATGCATGCAAGATAAATTTAGTCCAAATTAGTAAACTTATTCAGCAGTATGCCTGTTCTTCTTGGTCTACTGCTGATAAACAGGAGTTTGTTCTTATTGTATTGTATCGTATCTTTCACTTGCCAAAAATTAAAAGGATAAGATTGTGGTGTCTATCCTCTGCAAGTTTTATACAAAATAAGTGTTCAAAGCATTAGAGTTCAGACTAGCCTCCCCCAAAATTTATTCTGAAGATAGCTTAGATTTTCATTTATTTTAAAGGTAAGTGTAAGGTGCTGGGTGCAAGATATGACTTGACTGTTTCACTAAGTTTTAATAAGAACACACTTTATTCTTACAATGCAATTAAAATGCAACAAAATGAAGAATCACTTTATGCTAGTGACATACTTAAATGTATTATTTAATCACTAATTACTAACTGTTCCAATATAAGCAACATTCCTCCCCTGCCAACTCTATTTTGATTTAACCTCTACCCTTCCCTTCACTTATTTGTTGATATAGGCTTTGCCCTTAAGGAACGGGGTGCTGTTTGTCACTGGCCACTCTGATGTTTATTTCTTCCAAGTGGTGGAATACAAATAAAGTTTTCTGCACACATTATTTCTTGACTGTATCCTATACCTATACACACAGGACATGGGTGCTGGGGAGAATAAAGCACCACTGCTGTTAGACGGTAGTGTGGAGAAAAATATAACCAGGAGATTCGCATCTCTTCAGTTGAGGACTGACTCCGAGCTGGCTGGGCCACAGTCAATGTGCTACTGCTGCTGTTGGTTTCAGCTTTTTTTGAGAGAACCTGATTCCTAAACTGATTGGTTTACAGAACCATTTTGTTAACTGGGATTTCTTTTTTATTGAGGACTGATAAATAAAAAAAAAGAAAGCAAATTATATATATATAAGCAACATTCCTTCCCCCGCCAACTCTATTTTGACTTAACCCCTACCCTTCCCTTCACGTTTTCATTCTTGCAGGCTCTACCTTAAGGAACGGGGCACTGATGTTTATTTCTTCCTGGTGGTGGAATATAGATAAAGTTTTTCTGCACACATTATTTCTTCACTGTATCCTACACCTATACACACACTACTTAGGTGCTGGGGAGAAATAAGCACCACTGCTGTTTGGTAGTGGTGTGGGGGAAAAAATGGAGAAAAAAATGAAAAAAATATATAAACAGGAGATTTAGAATCTCCTCAGTTCAGGGGACTGACTCCAAGCTAACTAGCCACAGCCAGTGAACTGCTGTTGGTTTTGTTTTTGGTAACCGATTTCTGAACTGGATGATCTACACAGGCGAAAGTGAGGACTGCAGATGTTGGAGATCAGAATCAAGATTAGAGTGGTGCTGGAAAAGGACAGCAGGTCAGGCAGCATCTGAGGAGCAGGAAAATCGATGTTTCAGGCAAAAGACCTTCATTAGGAATCACAGTCTACGCAGTTAGTTTGTCACTGGCTACTCTGGTGCCTTTTTCTTCCTGGTGGTGGAAGTTTTCTTCAAAGTATATAAGCAGCATTCCATATCAATGCTTTTGGGAACCATGGGAGTTGAGGGCTTTATTTCCCCTTCCAATTCTATTTTAATTTAGTCCCTACCTTCCCCTTCCCTTTTTCCACATAAGTATTGCTTGCTGTGGGCTTTGCATGTCACCGGTTCATTGGTTACATTGGTGTCTTTTCTGATGGCAGAATGTTAATAAAGTTGTTTTCACTATCTTGCACCCATCTATACACAAACATTGATGCTGAGGAATATAAGCACTACTGCTATATGGCAGTAGTGTAGGGGAAACAAAAAAAAACAAGAGATTAAAATCTCTCCAAAGGAAAAAAAAATATATAAGCAGCATTCCATAAACAAATCCTTTGGCAAAATGCAACACAGCAAAACTACTACTATTCTCACATGCTGTCTCTCCCTAGTTCAACAAAAAGAAACACTAAAATAAACAATCTGTCCCTTTGGATTTCTAAGAGGAAAACTCTCGAAGTCATCAATCTAGCAACAGAGAGAACTCTAGCTGTCCACTCCAGCAGCTAACTAACAAATAAAACTCAGTAAAAGCAAAACCAAAGTCCTCAGGGTCAGTTAAAGCCTGACCCCGAGCATTCATGATATTTTTTACTTGAAAAAAAAATGCCCAGAGAGAAACTTGCCTGCTGGGAGGAGACACCCTGGCACTATCGTGACAGAACCTCTCTGCAAGAGAAACAGGAAAGATCACATCTCTCAAAGGCATAGTATTACCACAAATGAATAATTTTCATTGCTGCTGGATGTCTGTAAGCATTTTGCAGCCAACAAAGGACTTGGAAGCATACTCATTGTAATGTAGAAACTGCTGCAGCTAACTCTGTGCACAGCAGACTTCCACAAGCAATCTGTTTCTTGCAATGTTTATTGATGGATAAATATTGACTAGGGCATTGGAGTAACTTCCCTACTCTTTTTCAACAAAATACAGCCACAGGAGCTTTTTTTTCTAGCACCCAATTGAGCAGATGAGGCACAGGCTAGTATCTCAACTGAAAGCACAGTTAAAGATGAGGTCTCACCACAGGTAGAAGGGTACAGACAGGGAGGGAATGGGTGACAGCCAGGATATCTAAGAAAACCAGGCAGGATTTGTAGGATTCCCCAAGTTTATCTTGCTTACTAAACTGTATTCAATTCTAGATACAGTGAGATCAGTGGTCACTCAGGAGAATGTAATCAGAGTCCAGTCGGTGGCACTGTAAGTGACATAGTTATTGGGGTGGGATGGGAGGACAAGAACAGAAAAAAAAGACTAATAGGGAATACCATAGTCAGGGGATCAGCCAAACATATGTGTGGCTATGAATGTGACTCCAGGGCTGTGTGTTGCATCCCTGCTGCCTGGGGAAAGGGCATTGTACTGCAGCTGCAGGACATTCTTCTGGGGAATGGTAATCAGCCATAGGTCTTGTCCACCTCAGTATCAAAGAGTTGCATAGGAATGGGAATGAAGTCCTGAAGGCAGGACTCAGGGAGCCAGCCTAGATACATTGAAAGGCAAGGTTTCTAAAACAGATATTTCAGGATTAGTCCCAGGGTTAATGTAAATAGAAAGATTGGCAATTGTGGCTGTAAAGCAGATAGGGGAGGGAGGGGGCCATCAGATTTCAAGGGTATTGGGTTTAATTCTTGAGAAGTTGGGATCCATACAAACTGGAGAGACTACAACTGTAAAGGACAGGGAGAAGTATCTTCACTGGGAGATTTACTCATATTGTTGAGGAGAGTTGAAACTAGATTGACAGGAGCTTGTGAACCTAAGGGCATATTCAAAGGAGGGGACGGGAGGCAAAGGTTTAGCAAGTAACTCTGAAAGACTGAGGAAGCAGTTTTTTTTTATATACTGTATATCAAAATGCAAATGGTATAGCAAATAAAGCCAATGCGCTGAGGGCACAGGTAGACTTATGGCAGTGTGAGATCGTTGTTATGATGGAAAAATAGCTTAAAGAGAAGCAACATGCAGCTTGATAGACTTTAGGCAGGAGACAGAGAAGCATACAATAGGCGGGGGTGTAGCATTACTGCTTAAAGGCTCAACTGCAGCTGTAAGGAGCAATGATATACTAAATTACGTATCAAATGAGACCATGTGGGTTGAGCTCAGAAACAGAAAAGGGGCAGTCGCCCTGTGAGGTATTCACTATAGAGGTTTAAATGCAGGGAAATAGAGGATTATATATGTTTGCACATTTCTGAATGTGAAAACAATTGGGCAATAATAGCTGGGGTCTTTAACTACCCAAATATCAACTGGTATGTAAAAGTGTGAAAGTCACAAAGGGCCCAACATTATATAGAACCGGTTTAGTAAGCGTCGTGGAGAAAATGTAGAGAATCACCAGGAGACGCACAGAGTTCTTCAAGAAGTTAAGTCTTTTATTTGCAAACAAAAAACCATGACACTGAGAAATCAGATTCTCAAATACCCATGAACCTCAGGGTCCGTGGATTTTTATATTTGTTTTTATCATGTTTCTGTTAGCTTACCAGCATGTCCAACTATATTAATCAAAGTACCTCACTCTGGCTACACAATAAACCAGTGGTGTTAGTTCCCATTATCTCTTTAGTTGTACATTCTAATTAATATTATTCTAATGTCATGGTTAGATATTTATTGCTAACTCTTTGCAACAATGGTCTTTCATTCCAGACCCTACTTAATATTTTCCGAATGTCATGATTAGATATTTGTTATCACCTCTGTTACAATGATCTTCCATTCCAGACTAACCTGTCATGATCGATATTTAACTATTCTATCTATTACAATAATCTCCTGTCTCAAGCTGACTCTACTAACTATTAATTAGATATTTTAATGTCACATCCCAAATATTTATAGTCCCAATCCTGTCATTATAACACTTAACAGGAAAACTACCTCTACTAACTGTTATCTCATCTTGCCATAGTGCACCTTTCAGCCTTAACCTTACTCTGCTAATTGGTGTAAGAATGTTCCACTATGGTTATCCCATCTTGCCTTCCACAAAACACAGATTGCCAGTGGTCTTCATGCTTTAACCCTTCCCATGCTTTCATGTTCTTTATTTTCCATACAAATTTACAATAATCCCAAGAATAGTTCTTGTGATGCAGTAGAAAAGCACTGACCTCTGGGCTGGGAGGTTGAGGTTCAAGTCCCATTGGTTCCACAGGTGCATAACATGTCAGAACAGGTTGATTAGAAATATTTATAATAAATCAACGAACGAGGGTTCAATTTTGGATTTAATCACAGGAAAATAAGCTGTGTAGGTAGATGAAGTAACAGTGGGGGATAGTGGGTGAGTTTGGAGATAGGAATCATGAACCAGTTGGACTTAGGATGGAAAAGTAAAAAGATAGAATGAAAGTTAAAGTTTTAATTTGAGAGAGAGCAAAATTTTCAAAGTTGAAAGATAATTTGGAAAAACATGGGCTGGATGCACCTACCTAAAGGAAAGACAGTGGCAGATCAAGGCATTCAAAAGGGAAATTCTATGGGTACAGTGTTGACATCGTCTCTCAAAAAAGCTTTATACTGCCATATCTAGAGCCCCCTAGTTATCAAGAAGCATTCATTAGGCCATAGAAAAGTTACAGCATGGAGAGGGGCCATTCTGCTGGTTGAACATGCTACTTCCTTACACAATGTAAGACAAAGTAGAGAAAAAAAATGATGGAAATCTGAAAAAAGAACATTAGGAAGCTTAGACATGTTTGGAAAATAGAAGGGTGACGTGAAAAAGGAAATTAGAAAAAAAGAAATAAAAATGGACAAATAAAATTTGGAGATTATAAAGATGTTTTATCAGTATATTAAGAACAGGAGGCTGACTAAAAATCATCCAAGATGTACGTGGCAACTTATATGTGAATACTGAAAATAAAGGCGGGAGTTTAAAATAATACTTTGACTCTGTTTCACAAAAGGAGAAGGATGGTCAGGAATGAATTTCTGGAGCACTTCCTATTTTTTATTTCAGGTATCCAGCATCTGAAGTACTTTGCTATTATTACTGGAGGCACTGACCTTCATGAAGATGGATAAATCACCAGGGCCAGATGAATTATTTCCTAGGTTGCAAAAGGAAGTCAGGGAGGAAATAGCAGATACTCTGAGGATCCTGTTCCATTCCTTCCCTAATACAACAAGGTACAGGATAATTAGAGGTCTACGAATGTTGGACCATTACTCAGAAAAGATAAAGAATAGACCAAATCATTATAGGCCAGACAGTCTGACCTGAGTTTTAAGCAAATTTCTAGAATTAATACTTTGAGAGATAGAATTAACTGCTTCTGAGCAGGACATGGATTAATCAGCAGTTGTCAGCATGGTTTTGTCAGGAAGTGCTATGACTTACTAACCTAATTTAATTTTTTGAGGAAGTAACAAAGAGGATTGAGAATCGTGCAGTGAATGCTGCCTCAGTGGATTTTAGAGAAGCATCTTACAAAGTCCCACATGACAGACTGGTCAGAAAAACTAAACCGCATTCCACAGGGGAATGTGGTAAAATTAATCCAAAATTGACTGAATGACAGGAAGGAGGTTAAAGTTCAATGAATAATAAGTGGTTTTCATTGGTGTTCCACAGGGCTCTGTGTTGGGTCCCTTGCTATTTATTGAATATATTAACCATTTATTTAACAATCAAGGAAGTGGAGAGGTTTCTAAAAGCAATGTCAGAGATTAGGCCCAAGACGTAATGCCATGGCTATCCAGATGGGAAGGAAGAGACCAGAACTGCAAGTACACACAGTCTTTTTGCTAGACATCATATACTAATTGGTATTCAATCCCTGACTGTGTGGGAACTTCAAATAAATAGCGTTAAAAAATAAGATAATTCCTTCTTTATCTACTGCATAGTTCGAATGTGGAACCAGCAAACCATTGAATGGTGGAGGTGAGTAGCATTCAAAGGACAACAAGGTAAGATCGTGAGGAAGAAAGGAATAGAAAGATATGCTGATGGGAGTTGATGAAGTAAGTGGCAGAAGGTTCATGTGGACCATAGAGTGGTCTGGACCAGTTAGGTCAAATGGTCTGGGCTTCTGCTATATGGTCGAAGTAATATTCTTGAAGTATTCATTTGGACAACAGAGTGGAGCAAAATAAAGAATTCTGAAGTCTACATACAGAATATTAAATTAGAAACAATCCCACAAAGCAATTACTTGAAAGCCAATAGAAATTAAATCTAATTCTTAACATCATATGTACATATAAGCTAGGAGTGGGAGTAGGCCACTCAGCTCTGTAAACCTGCTCCTCCATTTAATAACATCATGACTGATTTGTGTGTTCACCATAATCCAACCTACCCTAATAACCTTTCATCCCTTTTTTTGACCAAGAGCTGCTTGGGATGAACTGTAATAAAATCCACTCTCCCCACACCTTCTTTGCAAAGGCACATTTCCACAAGAAATGTGTGACAGTCTCCACCTCCACCCCCACCACAACCACTTCGAGGGCAGTGTGCAGTGGCATTCAGAGGTCAGGCATGCATGCAGTATCTGACGGGTCACCACCCTTCTAACCACCAGACAAATGACGGTTTGGTGTTTGTTGGAATATTCTGGCGATGAGGCATTCTGCCAAATGACTTTGATGGGCTGCTAAGGGAATCACTTGACAGGATCTACTCTCTTTTTCCCACAGGGTCTCAAGGACCTTACATGCTTTGATTTGATTTGACTTATTATTGTCACAAGTACCTAAGTACAGTGAAAAATTTTGTTTTGCAGGCAGTAGAGCAGATCATAACATACAAAGACACAAAAATTGAACAGAGCCAGGAATACAAAGTTACAACTTCAAAGAAAGTGTACAAAAAACAAGATCAACATTAGATTTGAAATTTGAGAGGTCCATTCAGCAGACTAATAACAATGGGGAAACAGCTGTTCTTAAACCTGTTGGTGCATATGTGTAAGCTTTTGTAACTTCTGCCTGATGGAAGAAGTTGGAAGAGATTATGACCAGGGTGGACGGGATCTTTAATGATGTTGGCAGCCTTTCTGTGGTAACGTAGATAAAGTCAGTGGATGGAATGCTGACCATTGCCTGATGGACACGTGATCAACATTTTTCTCCTTTATACATTTTTCCATGAGAGACAGATTGAATGGAACAGTCCAACTACTTGGAGCATTCCATGGCAACGAGGCCTGTCCCATCCTTTGTAACACCAGACACTGGTAGAAGCTCACTTGATGTTTGTGTACCAAGGGTCTATACACAGCTTGATGCAGTCACATATAAATGTGTTCATCAGGATGAGGATGGTGTTGGGTTCATCCTTCTTCCCCCCCACCTTATTCAGAGCTTTGTACATGATGTCCGTGTGAACATGGTTCATCTTAGACTTCCAGATGAAGAGGATGGTGGCTCAGGGATTAGGCCACATCTGCACCACATAAAACAACACTGAGAGTACCTCACACCTAATGACTATGTTTTTAGCTGCAGTGGAGAGGGAGCACTGCCCCCCACTGACCAGTTTCTCCCTCATCTTGGCAATATGCTCCTCCCCACCCTCCAAACCATACTCCCAGCTCTAGAGGGTGTTGATGGTGAAGGGGATAAAAGATTGACCAGCTCTGGGCTTAGAACATAGAATGGTACAGCACAGAAACAGGCCCTTCAGCCCATCATGTCATGCCGAACATAATGCCAAATTGAACTAATCCCTTCTGCCTGCCCTTGGTCTATATCCCTCCACTCCTTGCATATTCATAAAAGTGCCTTAAATGATCCCATCTTATCAGTTCCCAAAGGACATAGCCTCGCTCTTGCCTTGATTTACCTTGGCTCCATAGGTCAATTTGAACTGGTTGCAGATGCTCATAAGTCTGCACACTGACAGCAGATTTGAGCAGAAAACAGTGATGTCATATATCTACAGGAAAGCTTTAACCTACAGGCCTCTGTTGCTTGGAATAGTCACCCCCATCCCCCAGCTCACATTCTTCCTGATGGACTCAGCAAAAGCCTCTAGACAACATATATACAAGGTAGCAGAGAATGGGCGGCCCTGGCTGACTCCATATCTAATTGAGAAGCTTTCTGATTCCCACCCATTGGTTGAGGGTGTTTGTGAAGAACAGTTAGGTCCAATTGTTGATTCCCTCCCTAAAGCCCATTTTGGAGAACACATCCAACCATAAGGTGTGTGATATCTTCTAAGGATCTTCTCCTGGTCCAGGTTGACGAGGCAGATGTTCATCCCCCTGTCCTGTATATAGGTGATTATATCCCTGAGGAACACAAGGGACACAGCATAGCACATATTTGGTCAGGTTGAATCACAGATCCCACAGCAGGCATGACAGTTGACAATAACCTTAGACAGGATTTTATAACCTGGTCGTGTAAAAAATGAGGTCTGCAGATGCTGGAGATCACAGCTGCAAATGTGTTGCTGGTCAAAGCACAGCAGGTTAGGCAGCATCTCAGGAATAGAGAATTCGACGTTTCGAGCATAAGCCCTTCATCAGGAATAAGAGAGAGAGAGCCAAGCCGGCTGAGATAAAAGGTAGGGAGGAGGGACTAGGGGGAGGGGCGATGGAGGTGGGATAGGTGGAAGGAGGTCAAGGTGAGGGTGATAGGCCGGAGTGGGGTGGGGGCGGAGAGGTCAGGAAGAGGATTGCAGATTAGGAGGGCGGTGCTGAGTTGAGGGAACCGACTGAGACAAGGTGGGGGGAGGGGAAATGAGGAAGCTGGAGAAATCTGAATTCATACCTTGTGGTTGGAGGGTTCCCAGGCGGAAGATGAGGCGCTCCTCCTCCAGCCGTCGTGTAGTTGTGTTCTGCCGGTGGAGGAGTCCAAGGACCTGCATGTCCTCGGTGGAGTGGGAGGGGGAGTTAAAGTGTTGAGCCACGGGGTGATTGGGTTGGTTGGTTCGGGCGGCCCAGAGGTGTTCTCTGAAGCGTTCCGCAAGTAAGCGGCCTGTCTCACCAATATAGAGGAGGCCACATCGGGTGCAGCGGATGCAATAGATGATGTGTGTGGAGGTACAGGTGAACTTGTGGCGGATATGGAAGGATCCCTTGGGGCCTTGGAGGGAAGTGAGTGTGGAGGTGTGGCGTCAATTTCTAATTTCTGTCCTCTCCTCCTTCACTCTTCCCCCACAGGTTCAGAGCACCTTCTGGACATTGTATTTGCTTGGTAGCCATCTGAGCAATTTGGATGTCATGGTTTGAACTGACTGCAAAGTGAGGGTGACTAATAATTCTCCCCCACCCCCCACCCACCCACCCACCCCAAGGGGATTGCACTGTTTATTTCACTATGGTGTCAGTTTGAAGACTAACTGCAGATTCAGACTTATGCTACAATTGTAACTTAGATGAGCAATGATTTTGCTTCACGGTATCATTATATATAGCTTAAAAGCAGAAGCGTGATCAATTTGATAATTGTGATTTGTTCAAGGCTCTGCCACAAAGACAGCAATATATTTGAAGTTATGCAGATTTCCTCAAACACTACAATTCCAGTAATCAGTGAATCATGACTGATGGAGTTTTCTAAACATGAAGGTTGACCTGAAAATTTATGATAGTTTAATTCTGAGAATTAATGTTCATTGTAATTAGAAAATGTATCTGTCTTAATAGAATAGGACAGTGTAACTAAATTTCCCAGAGATGCAATAATTTTCAGCTTGCCTGGCATTCTGAATTAGTAAATAAAATTAATGGCTTTTTAATTCGATTTTCAAAAGAATTGTGTCTAAATAATTTCATGATATGGTTGGTTGCTACATAGATTATTATGTTGTGTCATTAAAGCACTTGGACAAATTAGAAACAAACTTCAATGCAGAACACGAGCAGAGACTCTACAAAAACAGGTCTATGTGAACCCTTCATCTCTACTTCTTCTTCCTATTTATTTTCCAGAGGACCCAATCCTCCACAGATGACAGAAATTTGACTGTGAACAGGCAATTTTAATTAAACAAAAGGTTGGGGGACACTGCTTCCTGATATATTTCCCATTGGAACATCACAGTTGACTTGACTTTTTCGAATTTCCACAATGTTTTCAATATAACTATTCCCTGGTGCATTCTCCATGGCAACCCCCTGATCCGAGTTTGTATGGCAACCTTTCAGCACTCTGTTTCTCATGCAGTATAAATTATTGTTCCATTTGAAATCTGGTATTCTTGAGAGTGCCCTGATGAGTGTCAGCTAAAAAAAACTTTTCAACAGCATTTATTTTTAGAATGGTGCTGGAAAAGCACAGCAGGTCAGGCGGCATCCGAGGGACAGGAAAATCGACGTTTTGGGCAAAAGCCCCTCATCATGCCTGAAATGTTGATTTTCCTTCTCCTCGGATGCTGCCTGACCTGCTGTGCTTTTCCAGCACCACTCTAATCTTGACTCTGACCTCCAGCATCTGCAGTCCTCACTTTCGCCTAGCATCTCTTTTTAACCAGTTTTCCCTATTTTCACACTTTTATTATTTTTGCAAGATGATCTTTAGTTATGTTACTAATATCAATTGGAAGCAGTTTGAGATGCTGTCCAGTAGCAAGGGATCAAACACCAACTTTCTGGGTGCCCAGTGATTAAGTTCACCATTAACAAAATAATAGAAAAGTTATTGGCAGAAAGAGACTATTCAACCCATCATGTCTGCACTGCCTGAATAAACAAACCATTCAGAATTTCAGGTACACATCTAAATGAATCAATGGTTACTGCCACCAAACTGAGCAATGATTCCAGCCACACACTTCCTCTCTGGATGAAAACATTTTTCTTCATGTTCTTTCTAATCCTCTATCATACATCTGAACTCTGTGCTCCCTGGAAATTGACCTCTTCACTAGGTGAAACAATGCCCACTCTCACCACAATTTTGTACACTTCAATTAAGTCATTCCTCAGACTCCTCTATTCTAAGGAAAACAGCACTAACCTATTCAATCTTGCCTCCATTGTAATTTTCAAGATGTAGTCATATTCTTGTCAATCTTCTCTGTATTACCTCAAGGCTAAATGTGTCCTTTTGTAAAGTGCATGAAACCACAGCTGGGGCCTAGCCAGTGTTTTTACATGGGTCCAGCATTATGCCTGTGTTTTTGCATTCAGTACCTCGTCTAGTGAAGAGACAATCCACTTTGCACCTGATGGCTCATGTACCTTAGCAAATGTTTTGTCAGGTGCTGCACTAGAATTTAAAATTAATTCCAACAACATGTGTTAGAAAAACAAAGGCAGCATGCCCAAATTTACTGATGTGCCTGATGCTCCATCAGGATATGAAAGCTCAAAAATTTACACTGGAAATAAATAATTCAGTTCACAAGATTGAGATAAAACTATAAATTAGAAAATCACTAAACAAAAGACAAATTTGTCAGGCAGTTTAGCTTGAAGGCCAAATGCATGCTCAATTTACTGATTCTTATCAAATTGATTGATATCCTAACTTACTTAGCTGTATCGTTGCTAACTCAAGTCAAACAATGCTCATCTACCAACCATTTGAAAGTCAGTTGCCTTTTAGCCATAATGTGCTATTATTTGCTTTCTAGACATGTTTTTGGTGCTGTCCACATTAATAGACTAAACACTTTTGATCATTATAAACTTTGAACCTGGTAAGTTAGAAGAATCATCAGTTGAGTGGATAAGCCTCAAGGCTGCATAATTAACCAAATCAATTCTCTATAGACCTGCTTTTGGAATACTGTCATTTGTCCAGTTCCATAGGGAAAGCTAATTGCAGCATATGCAGTAGTTTGCTTCAAGATTCTGACAGGATGCCAATTTTGAAAGAGAGCTAATTAATCAATTGCAGGACCTATTAGAGTTCTCACTTGTTGTTAACCTCAAACCCACAAGTCTGCCTATTTTTTTCTTGCCGGAATCATATTTGATTTTTTTTATTGCTGCTAGTGACTATGTTCCAGTTGAAAGTGTGATAAAATGGGTTAGTTAATCCATTTATTCATTGTATTTTGATTTAGTGAGCACATTAGATGATAACCACTCTTCATTTACAGCCATTTTAAAAATAAGGATGGTAAATTGTTAGAACTAATCATGGAATATAAAGACCTCATTAATTGTAGAAATAGTAAATGCATCTTTATAAACTGCATGTATATTATTGAAAGCAATATTAAACATTGTGTAGGTAATTAGTGAAAAAAATCTGGAAAATTGACAACATTGCCCTTTATTGCAATCTTTAACTATCTAAAGTTAAAAATCACACAACACAAGGTTATAGTCCAACAGGTTTAATTGGAAGCACACTAGCTTTCGGAGCGACGTCCTTCATCAGGTAATAGTGGAGGGCTCGAACGTAACACAGAATTTATAGCAAAAATTTACAGGGTGATGTAACTGAAATTATACATTGAAAAATTGATTGTCTGTTAAGCCTTTCATCTGTTAGAATACAGTGATAGTTTCACTTCTTTCATGTGTAAATCACAAAACTTTTTTTTCAAGTTGCATTCTCGCGTTAGCTGTTAACAATGGTGATAGCTAGACAATATGTTGAAGGTGTTGACCCCTGTGTTCTCTGTCTATACTATGATGTTTAGATTGATGCTAATCTAAAAAGTGAGATTTTAACCATCTAGGATGAAATAATTTAAAGGTTTCTTTATTGGCTTACTACTTTATATTAAAATAACAGTAGGTTAATGAATCGTAGAATTTTACAGGACAGAAGGAGACCACTCATCCATTGTGGCTGTATCACTCCTGAAAGAGGATATCTAGCTAATGCCATTCTCCAGTCCTGTCTCATCGCCTCCTAAATCCGTCACTTCCAAATATCCTGCTCTCTTTGAAACATCCTGTGAATGCACCTCCACTACCCTCTCAGGCAGTGCGTTCCAAATAAAAATAATTCAAAGGAAAGAAGTTTGTTCTCATCTCACTACTAGTTGTTTTGCTGACAATCTTGAAATTGTGACCCCTAGTTATTGACATACCAACTAGTGGAAACCTAACACTCTTGTTTACCCTGTCAAAATTGTTCATAAGGACAATAAGGCCACCTCTTAATTCTCTCTGCTTCAAGGAGAATAAATCCATTTTCTCCAATCTTGCCTTGTATCTAAAATCCCTCATTCCTGGTAACATTCCAGAAAATCTTTGCTTTCACATTCTTCCTTAAATAAGATGCCCAGGACTGAATGCAATACTCCAAATACTCCAATATTAACCAACAATTTGAAGAGCTAAAGCATTTCTCCTTACTTTTATACTGTATTTATCCTAAAAAGATCCTACAAGCCTTCTTAACAACTTTCTGAAACTTTCTGCTCCAATTACCCTTGCCACCTTCAGAGACTCATGCATGTGACCCCAAGGTCCATTTGCTCTTGTACTCCCCTTAAAAAGTCAGACCATTGAGCCTATATTGTCCCTCCATGTTTCTTTTACCAAAATGCCTTACCTCACATTTCTCTGCATTGAAATTCATCTGCCAGGTGTCTGCCCATTTTGGGCAACTTGTCAATGTTCATGTGAAGCTGCTCAGTGTCAGCCTCACAATTCACAATTACTGCAGCTTAGTATTATTATTACTTTGGGAGATAATGTACAGATGGTGTGTTACAATTTGAAAAATGAAGGAATGCCTGTTGTTAAATGCTTTATGATAGGATTTGTGCAGAAAGTAGTGCTGATGGTCTTTTTTCTGCTTGAAATTCTTTTGGGCAAGAGTATAGTTTGTATGCATTAGTGCTGCATACACTTGTTGGTATGGTATATATGGCAGCAAATATCTTAATGCAACCACAAATCAGACATTGATATAATCCTATTTGTTATTTTTTGGCTATATCCTTTTATTGTTATGGACCAATACAACAACCAATAGTTTTAAGTAAATATACTAAGGAAGGTTTAAATAGAGCTAAGGATTCTTCAAGAAGGCCCAAGGACATTGGGTCATATGTCATCATATCCTTGTTATTTTACTGAATTCTATGTCTTGACGAAGTTTTGTTTTAATTCAAGACATTGCTTCCTTCTGCTCCTTTATTTTATTATACTCGAACCGATTGTAAAAGTTACCTTTGCCTCATTTGATGGCATCCAAGTTGCTGTTGAATTCATAAACTTTTGAGAGTGATAACTTTGAGATATTTTGCTGTTAGCTCCTTGCTGCCAGGATAAGATGGTGATTCAAGAATGGGAGTCCACCATCATCATCTCAAAAGCAACTAGGCATTGGAAATAATTACACCAGCAATATCCTATGCAGAGAATTTTCCTTTTAAGATGTCAATTAAGTTGACAATGAGACTTACATTAGACAGGTTAAGACCCAAAAATCTAATAGTTGCACACATAAAATCAATATTCCAATGTTAACATGAACAGCTACTAAAATTTGTAAGTATTTAAAAAGAATTGTCCTTGGAAAGAGTGGACATGATTTTTCACTCCCACCTGGCCTATAAAAGAATCTTTCCTGATTCTGGGTTAAAGTTTGCTATGACATTCTCAGATCTTTTCAGGCAGGTTGGTTTTCCTGACCTTCATGGTTAACAACTTGTTTGTATTCATTAGTATGTCATGGATACTCATGATACTCTCAGTCTATGGGATTTCTTCGCTACAAAAATATCGAGAAAAGTGGGATTGGTGTACATTGACCTATAAAGCCTGCACTGACCAAAAGGCTTTTTAAGTGCTGAATGACTCTATGATCTTAAAAAGTTGCTCCTTTGCTGGGCCCCTTGCTGAGGTATTTGTATCAGCGATAGCCACAGGTGAGATGGGGAAAGACTAGAGGTTGTCTAATGCAGTGCCACTATTTAAGATGGTAAAGAAACACCAGAGAACTATAGACCGGTGAGCTTGAGAGATGTAGAGCACAGAAACAGTGGTGGGCAAGTTGTTGGAAGGAATCCTGATGGACAGGATTCACATGTATTTGGAAAGGCAAAGACTTATTAGGGATAGTCAACATGGTGTTACACATGGGAAATTATGTCTCATGAACTTGATTGAGTTTTTTGAAGAAGTAACAAAGTGGATTGATGAGGGTAGAGAAGTGGACATGATCTATAAGGACTTCAATAAGGCGTTTGACAAGGCTCCTCATGGTAGACTAGTTAGCAAGGTTAGATCACACGGAATAGAGGGAGAACGAACCATTTGGATATGAACTTGTTTGAAAGTAGAAGACAGAAGGTGGGCTTTTCAGACTGGAGGCCTGTGACCAGCAGTGTGCCACAAGGATTGGTGTTGGGTCCACTACTTTTCATTATTTCTATAAATGATTTTATTGTGAACATGGGAGTTAATGTTAGCAAGTTTGCAGATGTCACCAAAATTGGAGGTGCAGTGGATAGCGAAGAACGTTACCTCAGAGTGCAACAGGATCTTGATCTGATGGGTCAATGGGCCAAGGAGTGGCAGATAGAGTTTAATTTAGATACATGGGAGGTGGTGCATTTTGGAGAGGCAAATCAGGGCAGGATGTACACACTTAATGATAAGGTCTTGGGGAGTGTTGCTGAACAAAGAGACCTTGGAGTGCAGGTTCATAGTTCCTTAGAAGTGGAATCACATGTAGATAGGATAGTGAAGAAGGCCTTTAGTATGCTTGACTTTATTGGTCAATGCATTGAGTATAGGAGTTGGGAGGTCATGTTGTAACTGTACAGGACATTGATTAGGCCACTTTTGGAATACTGTGTGCAGTTATGGTCTCCCTTCTTTCGGAAGGATGTTGTGAAACTTGAAAGGGTTGGGAAAGAAATTACTCGGATGTTGTCAAGGTTGGAGGGTTTGAGCTATAGGGAAAGGCTGAATAGACTGGGGATATTTTCCCTGGAGTGCCGTAGGAGGAGGAGTAATCTTATAAAGGTTTGAAAAATCATGAGGAGCATGGATAGGGTAAATAGATTAGATTACTTACAATGTGGAAACAGGTCCTTCGGCCCAACAAGTCCACACCAACGCACAACCCACCCAGACCCACTCCCCCACATTTACCCCGGCCCCTAACACTATGGGCAATTTAGCATGGCCAATTCACCTAACCTGCACATTTTTGTACTGTGGGAGGAAACCCACACAGACACAGGGAGAATGTGCAAACCCCACATAGTCAGTCACCTGAGACGGGAATAGAACGCGGGTCTCTGGCGCTGTGAGGCAGCAGTGCTAACCACTGAACCACCATGCTGCCCACAAATAGACAAGGTATTTTCCCTGGGATGGGAGGGGAAAATGAGAGGACATACATTTAAGGTGAAGAGGAATGATTTAAAAGGGACCTAAGGGACAATCTTTTCATGCAGATGGTGGTGTGCGCATGGAATGAGGAATTGTAGTAAAATTACAACATTTAAAAGGCATCTGGATGGGTATGTGAATAGAAAGGGTTTCAAGGGATATGAGCCACATGTTGGCAAATGGGACTAGAGTAATTTAGGATATCTGGTCGGCATGGATGAGATGGACTGAAGGGTCTGTTTCTGTGCTCTACATCACTATGACTCTATTTCTCTAAATGCTTTGTATTAGAGGTGAAGCCCATCTCTATTAATCAGCTCAATTTTACATGGCCTGTTTGTCATTTAATGTTGAGAGTGGGGAGGGTGGAGATGGTGGGGATGGGGATGAAGGGAGTCTGATTGGTCAGCAAACCTGCCCAAATTGATGCCAACAAAGCTGACCAGGACAGCCAGAACTGAACTGAAAAAAAAACATCCTTTGTAATTGTGTCCTTGTTCAGTACAAGCTTTCAAAAAAAAGTACCAGATGTACACATTCTTCTGAATGTGATGGAAGTCAATGACCTGCTGGTGGATGAGTTGCTGATTGTTGTAGCTCCTTTAATGTTTTAAGTGTGAATCCTGACAGATTATGTGGGTGGCAGTATTACTGTAGTGCCAGTAATATTCCATTAGTAGCTGCAGTGAAGTGACAGATATTCATTACACGAGGTATCTGACAGAAATGTCAGGAACCCAACCTTCTATGTGACAGTCATCAGCAGTGATGACTTTATAAAGATAACTCTCTCTCCTAGGAACATGAAGCATTGAGTAGACAGTGGTAAATACCATGACAGGGCATAGCACTACATTCATCCTTTTGTGGCACTGGAACTAGGTTCTCTTAAGCTGCTCAGAGATGCTGTATTCTGCAATCACCTCTGTCAAGGTTGACTTTTGTCAGTCAAGATGGTCTCTTATTCCCACTCATCAGGAAAAGAACTTCCTTTCGCTCCTGGACAACTTTCAGGAGAATCTCCAGGGAGGCATCGCTAAAATATTGGTGCTGCTTTTTGCCTGGTATTTTTAAGTGTAAGGTGTGTAAGAGAGCTGAGAAGAATGCAATAATGCAGGAAAATCAGAGCTGCCTCTTGCTTTTGTGCTTGCTTTCATAGTTAAATCATGCTTTATGTTCTGGTGGGAGTGGGAGAGGGAGAAATCCAGACCCATGAACCCAATCTTTCAACTATGTCCTGCACTTCTGCAAGGTAGTCCATGGGAAGGCTGGATATGGAGTCCAGTAGGCAATCCGGGAAGAACCTGAGAAATAGTCCGTTTGTGATGTGGCTGGACAGAAAACCTGCCTTGGGGGCTCAGCATTGGTGATCAAAGTTTACAAATAAAGATTAAAACATAAAACCTCCATCTTGTTCATTTCTGCCTATTTATCCCCACAATCCCCTTGACCCATCCATACACCAATTGTCCATTGTCCCCCACACCCCTATGTGACACTATGTCCCCAATCATCCCTGTGGTCAAATGCTAACTCAAACCCTCTCCACCCTTTGCCTTCTCTCTCCAAGTCAACCAACCTGGTATCCATCATGGGCAAACTTCAGCAGGCATGCTGATGGTGTCTACTGGTGATGCTATTATTGAAAAAATACGCAATCATTGAATAAAAAGAGTCGTACATTGAAACTCCTTCAACTAATCCTTTAAGGAAACAAACACCTGGCTGTTCAATGCTTAATCCTTTATATCAACTAAGGTTTCCATTTAACAAACAGTTAGTACTATCCAACAAAATGTTCATTGTATAGGCAGCTTGTTACAAAAATCATGTTTGAGTAATCAGTCATGCAGCACAAATCCTATTATGGCTTTAATTGAACAAACAGTGAAATATCTAGTGTCTTTTTAAACTTGATTTTTTAATGGACAGTTGCATTTATATAGTTGGTAATCCCAAAGAGTTTATACACGTTTTACGCACAGTCATGTCTTTTCACAACCCCAATTGATATCTCCCCTCCCCTTTTGGGAGTCACCTTACATCCACCCCAGAAATATCCTGGGACCAACAGGATATCTTACTTCTCCTAAAAGGGGTGAAATGTAAAATATTCCTTCAGCCCTTCTTCCTCATTGGCCCTCTCATCCACATTCACCTTGTTGTATCCATATCAAACTAGTTTGCTTTGTTTACTTTATATATCAATGATCTGGATGAAGGGACTGGGGGCATTCTGGCGAAGTTCGCCAAAGATACGAAGTTAGACGGACAGGCAGATCGTACTGAGGAGGTGAGGAGGCTACAGAAAGATTTAGGCAGTTTAGGAGAGTGGTTCATAAAATGGCTGATGAAATTCAATGTGAGCAAATGCGAGGTCTTGCACTTTGAAAAAAAGAATACAGGCATGGGCTAATTACTAAACGGTGAAAAAATTCATAAAGCCAAAGTACAAAAGAATCTGGGAGTGCTAGTCCAGGATTCTCTAAAGGTTGACTTGCAGGTTGAGTCCGTGATTAAGAAATCGAATGTAATGTTTGTATTTATCTCAAGAGGGTTGGAATATAAAAGCAGTGATGTGCTTCTGAGACTTTATAAAACTCTAGTTAGGCCCATTTAGAATACTGTACTGTGTCCAATTTTGGGCCCCACATCTCAGGAAGGATATATTGGCACTGGAGCATGTCCAGCAGAGATTCACATTGATGATCCCCGGAATGGTAGGCCTAACATACAATGAACAGCTGAGGATCCTGGGATTGTATTTGTTAGAGGTTAGAAAGTTGAGAGGAGATCTAATAGAACCTTACAAGATAATGCATGGCTTAGAAAGGGTGGCCACTGGGAAGTTAATTCTGTTAGATGGGCAGACTAGGATCTGTGGGCACAGCCTTAGAATTAGAGAGGGTCAATAGAACAGAACTAAGGAGTTACTCTTCAGCCAGAGAGTGGTGGGCCTGTGGAATTCATTGCCACGGAGAGCAGTGGAGGTGGTACGTTAAATGTCTTCAAGACAAAGATTGATAAGTTCTTGATCTCTCAAGGAATTAAGGGCTACGGGGAGAGTGTGGGTAAGTGTAGTTGAAATGCCCATCAGCTATGATTCAATGGCAGCGTGGACTCGATGGGCTGAATGGCCTTGCTTCCACTCCTGTGTCTTATGGTCTTATGGTTAACATAATGTCCTCTACTCATTGTCCCCTCTTACAACAATGCTAAGTTAGCACTGACATCCATTCACCACTTTTTACCTCTTGGCCATCTGGAAACCTCATTGAACATCTGGATGTACTCATACACATAGAAGAAAAAGTATCATTCTATTACTTAAAATTCTATTTTGAAGATTACACTGTTTTGAGAAAAACACTTATTAGAAAAACACAAGTTGGCTTTTTAACATTTCTAGACAGTTCTTGACATGTTAGACAGTTGTAATGTGTTATTGCACATTTTACACAGTCTTCACCACAGTTAACAACCCAGTTGGCACCTAATGAGTATCTGAAGGATCCCTAATGCACTCACAAATCCCTGCCCCAAAAGTAACTGACCCTTCCATGAAAGTATTCTGAGACCACATCTTTAATGCTATCTCAGCTTTCCAGAAGGGATAAACTGGTTATTCAAAAGAAAAGCACTGAAAACAAACCTGTTTGGGAGTGATTACCTTGGCTAATCTTGACATTCTAGGTTCCCAATATCAGGGAATTTAAAATCTGATTTCAGCGCAGGAAGCTAGTCAGTTAAATGGTCAGGAACATGCACAAATTATGGACCACCTCCATTTTCAGCCCTGAAAAGAGAAATACCAGGATTCTTATGTCTCTTGGAATACCTGCTGCAAAAAAAAAGAAAATTCTGCTGAGCAAAATCACTGCAAGACCTTATCATGTGTGTTAATTATGTTCTTGTGAAATCAGACAAAAACACCATTATTCTCAAAGTAAACATATTTAATGAGAAGCTGAAACATCTCAGACCTCAATGCAATTCTGCAAATTAGTGGAAGTATTTACTAAGTCTCCTTAGACAGTATTCTCCATCCCCATGACCATATCATCTAAAAGTACAAGGATGGCAGGTACATGGGAACAACACCACCTGCAAGTCCCCCTCCAAAACACTCACTATCCTGACTTGGAAATTTATCACTGTTACTTCAATGTGCTGGGTTAAAATCCTGGACGTACCTCCTTAAGGGCATTGTGGGTCTACCTCTGCAGCACATGGATTGCAGCAGTTCAAGGTAGCAGCTTACAACCAACTATTCAAGGGTGACTAGGGACAGTCAGTAAATGCTAGCCTTGCCAGTGATTTTGATGTCCCATGCGTGAATGAAAAAAAACATGAGAAATAAACTGGCTACCAGGAAGGCTGCATCTTCCATGTTTTTAGATTAGATTCCCTACAGTGTGGAAATAGGCCCTTTGGCCCAACCAGTTCACACCAACTCTCTGAAAAGTAACCCACCCAAACCCATTTCCCTCTGACTTTTGTACCTACCACTATGGACAATTTAGCATGACCAATTCACCTGACCTACACATCTTTGGACTATAGGAGGAAACCCATGCAGGCACAGGGAGAACGTGCAAACTCCACACAGACAGTCACCTGAGGCTGGGATTGAACCTGTGTCCCTGGTGCTGTGAGGCAGCAGTGCTAACCACGGAGCTACCATGCCACCTCAGCAAATGTTGAGCAAATTATCCAACCCACACGACACCAAAATATTCCTTTTGATTTACACATTGATGCTCATGACTAGAAGTTGAATACATTCTCAAAATTGATCTTTTATATTTTGAGCTGAAAAATGTATTGCTGGAAAAGCACAGCAGGTCAGGCAGCATCCAAGGAGCAAGAGGATCGACGTTTCGGGCATAAGCCCTTCTTATGCTGCCTGACCTACTGCACTTTTCCAGCAACACATTTTTTCAGCTCTGATCTCCAGCATCTGCAGTCCTCACTTTCTCCTTTTATATTTTGACCAGAGCCAATTTGAACTGTGCAGAAGATAAGCAACTGTAAGATCTATTTAAAAAATCATTATCCAGGAATAGCCTGACAGTATTAAAGAGTACCTGAAAACATTTGTTCATTTTGTCCATCCAGACATAAACTTGTGATCTATCATGACAAGTCTATTTCAAGGGCAAACAAGTCTGAATTCCAAAGGCATTTTGTCAAGATAGCAAATCCATATTCCACGAGTTGCACACAGGGTTTGAACACACAATGGTAAGCATATGCCTGTGTACAGGTCAGGGATGAATCAGGATATTCAACAAATTGTAAATATAGACTTGAAGTGTGCCAAAATGTATCTGTTCCAGCAATGAAGGAAACCTCTACGACAACACCATTTGGATTCGAGTGAAACCAAAATTATTCATAGTGCATCAAAAATGACAACGATATGATAGATTATGTTGTATAATTTTTCATCCCACTATATAAGCTGAAATGATCCAGCAGAGCGTATGGCATGTATTTTCAAATCAAGTATAATAATGCGTCATGCAACAAAACAAGATTTTCAAGTTGCTGCATTTTGTGCAAAACCAATGGGGAAGGGAGAATCATCCCCAACACAGCATATGCTTGGAAAGCAAATGAGAACAACTTTGCCTAGCAATTTCTAGTCATGGGACATTCTTCCAAGACAGAGGAGAATGAAAGAGATAAAAGAAAGTGGATACCACAATTACTTAAAAAATCAGAGATTGCTACAGAAACTGCGCAGGTCTGGCCGCATCTTTGGGAAGAAAGCTGGGTTAAGGTTTCATCAGAAGAGTAATTAAACATGAAGCATTAACTCTGCTGAGCCTCTCCAGCGACTTCTGTTGTTGTTTTAGATCTCCAGCATCCACAATGCTTTGCCTTATTTGATGACAAGTACTCATGGGGCGGAGTGTGCAAGTTAGTAATACAAATAGTAACTTGGGCATGCCAGCAAATATTTCTCGCATACGCAGCCAGACCAGATCATAAGAAGTGATCATAGTGCACCCTTGAAAAGGAACACAGCAAATCAGTCATGCATGAAGAGAATGGGGAAGAACATTCTGACAACGATGTACGTGTGATGTGGAATGACAGCAACCAGAGCGCAACAGCCAAGTTGTCAAACAAATGCAACAGAGAGCAACGTCCACCTCTCCAGACAGCTATGTGATCACCAGATCAGGATGAGTTACTAAACCTTAAAAGATTTTCAGTTGGCGTTTTTGATAAGGGATAGCATTACATTTGTGCTGAGGGAGGATATTCCTGGAAATACATCCAGGGAAGTTACTTGGGTGGAACTGAAAAATAAGAAAGGGATGATAACCTTATTAGGATTGTATTATAGTCCCCCTAATAGTCAGAGGGAAATTGTGAAACAAATTTGTAAGGATATCTCAGCTATCTATAAGAATAATAGGATGGTTATGGTAGGGGATTTTAAGTTTCCAAACAAAAACTGGGACTGCTATAGTGTTAAGGGTTGAGATGGAGAGGAATTTGTTAAGTGTGTAAAAGGAAATTTTCTGATTCAGTATGTGGATGTACCTATGAGAGAAGGTGCAAAACTTGACCTACTCTTGGGAAATAAGGCAGGGCAGATGACTGAGGTGTCAGTGGGGGACCACTTTGGGGCAAGCGAAAAAAATTTTATTAGATTTAAAATAGTGATGGAAAAGGATAGACCAGACCTAAAAGTTGAAGTTCTAAATTGGAGAAAGGTCAATTTTGACTGTATTAGGCAAAACTTTGAAAAGCGGATTGGGGCAAATATTCGCAGGTAAAGGGACAGCTGAAAAATGGGAAACCTTCAGAAATAAGATAACAAGAATTCAAAGTTATTCCTGTTAGGGTGAAAGGAAAGGCTGGTAGGTATAGGGGATGCTGGATGACTAAAGAAATTGAAGGTTTTTTTAAGAAAAAGAAGGAAGCATACGTAAGGTATAGACAGGATAGATCGAGTGAATCCTTAGAAGAGTATAAAGGCAGTAGGAGTATACTTAAGAGGGAGATCAAGAGGGCAAAAAGGGGACATGAGGTAGCTTTGGCAAATAGAGTTAAGGAGAATCCAAAGGAGTTTTACAAATATGTTAAGGACAAAAGGGTAACGAGGGAGAGAATAGGGCCCCTCATAATCAGCAAGGCGGCCTTTGTGTGGAGCCACAGAAAATGGGGGAGATACTAAATTAATATTTTGCATCAGTATTTACTGTGGAAAAGGATATGGACGATATAGACTGTGGGGAAATAGATGGTGACATCTTGCAAAATGTCCAGATTACAGAGGAGGAAGTGCTGGATGTCTTGAAAAGGTTAAAGGTGGATAAATCCCCAGGAACTGATCAGGTGTACCCGAGAACTCTGTGGGAAGCCAGAGAAGTGATCCTCTGGCTTCACAGAGGATAGTCTGATAGTCACAGGTGAGGTGCTGGAAGACTGGAGGTTGGCAAATGTGGTGCCACTCTTTAAGAAGGTCAGTAAAGACAAGCCAGGGAACGATAGACCGGTGAGCCTGACCTCGGTGGTGGGCAAGTTGTTGGAGGGAATCCTGAGGGTCAGGATGTACATGTATTTGGAAAGGCAAGGACTGATTCGGGATAGTCAACATGGCTTTGTGCGTAGGAAATCATATCTCACAAACTTGATTGATTTTTTTGATGAAGTAACAAAAAAGATCGATATGAACTTCAATAAGGCGTTCGACAAGGTTCCCCATGGGAGACTGATTAGCAAGGTTAGATCTCATGGAATACAGGGAGAACTAGCCATTTGGATACAGAACTGGCTCAAAGGTGGAAGACAGAGGGTGGTGGTGGAGAGTAGTTTTTCAGACTGGAGGCCAGTGACCAATGAAGTGCCACAAGGATCGGTGCTGGGCCCTCTACTTTTTGTCATTTACCTAAATGATTTGGATGCGAGCATAAGAGGTACAGTTAGTAAGTTTGCAGATGACACCAAAATTGGAGGTGTAGTAGACAGCGAAGAGGGTTACCTCAGATTGCAAGAGGATCTGGACCAGATGGGCCAATGGGCAGAGAATTGGCAGATGGAGTTTAATTCAGATAAATGCGAGGTGCTGCATTTTGGGAAAGCAAATCTTAGCAGGACTTATACACTTAATGATAAGGTCCTAGGGAGTGTTGCTGAACAAAGAGACCTTGGTGTGCAGGTTCATAACTCCTTGAAAGTGGAGTCACAGGTAGGTAGGATAGTGAAGAAGGCGTTTGGTATGCTTTCTTTTATTGGTCAGAGTATTGAGTACAGCAGCTGGGAGGTCATGTTGCGGCTGTACAGGACATTGGTTAGGCCACTGTTGGAATATTGTGTGCAATTCTGGTCTCCTTCCTATTGGAAAGATGTTGTGAAACTTGAAAGGGTTCAGAAAAGATTTACAAGGATGTTGCCAGGGTTGGAGGATCTGAGCTACAAGGAGAAGTTGAACAGGCTGGGGCTGTTTCCCTGGAGCATCGGAGGTTTACAAAATCATGAGGGGCATGGATAGAATAAATAGACAAAGTCTTTTCCCTGGGGTCGGGGAGTCCAGAACTAGAGGGCATAAGTTTAGGGTGAGTGAGGAAAGATATAAAAGGGACCTAAGGGGCAACCTTTTCACGCAGAGGGTGTTTTGTAAATGGAATGAGTTGCCAGAGGAAGTGGTGGAGGCTGGTACGATTGCAACATTTAAGAGACATTTGGATGGGAATATGAATAGGAAGGGTTTGGAGGGATATAGGCCGGGTGCTGGCAGGCAGGACTAGGTTGTGATATCTGGTCGGCATGGATGGGTTAGGCCGAAGGATCTGTTTCCGTGCTGTACATCTCTATGACTCTATGTCACATGTAATGATACAATGATGACAGTATGAGCATGTCTCTGATAGGTTTTTTGCCATCCTGTCTATCTTAAAAGTATGCTGGTATATTAACTATCAGGTATAATACAAAATAATAGGTTTAAAACTGAGTGACCTTTTTTTTAAAAGGCTTTGTTGATAAAATTTTGGGTGTGCTGAAATAATTTGAGGCTTGAACTTCCACTTCTCAAGGGACAGGAAGCCCTGCCCTTGAGAGCTGCTGTCCTCTAACTGATGGACAATTCTAGCATTTGCAGAAGGCAGTATGTCTTGTGACAAGGCCCATAGAGATCATTTTCTTTCCTGAGAAGGATCACTGGACCTCAAGCGTTAACTCTGCTTTCTCTCCACAGATGCTGTCAGACCTGCTACAGATCTCCAACTCTTTCTGCTTTTGCTTCAGATTTCCAGCATCCAGATACTTTTAATTTTGTTCCATGGAGATCATTAATGGCATCAAGATTCTGTTAACCCCTTCCCCTTCAGGATGGGATGTATGAAAAGGGGCGGGGGGGGAATGTCTTTAAGGCCAAGTGTGGGATCAATGATAAGCAAACATCTTGGGACTCAGGGGAGTTTCCTTTGATGTGTATAGAATACAGTTTGAATGATATGTCCTCTCTTTCCTGTTTTTTAAAAAAGTTGTAAAAAATAACATTTTTCATATATCCATTTCCCAGAGCTTTGTGGCAGTGAAGGCAATTTGTGGGCTTAGGTGGCAAACAATTGAATGACTAATGGCCCCCGGCAGGTCAAAGACGGGTTGGATGAAGGGGAACCTTACCCAATCCCTGTATTGTCAAGAATAGGTGAGAAGGTGGTAGACTGGTTGCCCAAAATATTTTACAAAACTTTCTGCCAAAATTACGTGAAGCGGGAGATCACAATACACAGCCCACTGTCTCCTCCACTTATTTACATCCCTCAGTGATATTCAATTTGAGCTGTCAGTAATTTTTTAACTTCTTGTTTTCTCAGCCTGGATTAATGCATTATTTTAAGTATCCACCTGGCCTAGCACAGATTTTGAGCTCTACCCGCAGAGCCTCTGATACCTGTTCATTCAGTTCTGAATGCAGGCTGCTCCAATAGTCTACTGCCTCACAATGAAGCTTTTCGCTGCTTTGAAATGACTAACTCTCTGTCTCAAAGGATTTGCTCACTCTCCTGTCAAATGCTGACCAAGTCTGAAACCCCTTTACCATTCTTTGGAATATTCTTGCTTGTTGAAGATTGTCAAAAGGTTTTGTTCTGCAAGATTGTTAGATTCTCAGATCTTCCCCGCTGCCAACTATACTGTTTGTGACGGTGACTCCAAGTAGCTCTCACACTGCTGCCCATCAGCTATTGTACAAACAGTCAAATGCAAATCTACATGGCTGACTACATTTTTGTATGTGCATGACAGATCATTACACTGCATGGGCTGTTGCTCATGATGAAAAATATTGCCTGCATTCTCTTCAGGTGTAGGAAATGACAGGTCTTGTTCAGTCTAGTGTGCTGGAGCAAATCCACTTCCAGGTTCCGTCGATAAATTACAATTATGACGTGTTCACAATTAGCTCCAAGCTAGATTTTTTTTTAATCAACCCATTCAGAGATGTTATTAGACACATCTGCAGCAGAATTGATGAACCCAGACCTCTTGGCTTAGAGGTAGGTACGCTATCACCATGCCACAAGACAGGCTATACTGATGATTAATCAGGTAAACGTGTGGCTCCAAGATTGGTGTGGGAGAAATGAGTTTGAATTCATGAGATATTGGCACTGGTATTGGGGAAGAAGGGATCTGTTCCAATGGGATGGTCTTTATCTAAACTGTACTGCGACCAGAGCCCTTGCGAATGGCATAACTAAGGTTGTAGATAGAGCTTTTAACTAAATAGGGATGGGTTGCCTTATTAGTAAGAAATGAAATTAAATCAATAGCAAGAAACAAATTAGGGTCAGATGGTGTAGAATCTGTGTGGGTACAATTGAGGAACTGCAAAGGCAAAACAATTCCATACTGGAGTTATGTACAGCCCTCTAAATTGTAGTGTGGAGCTGGGGTGCAAGGTATACCAGGAGATAGAAAAGATGTGTAGGAAAGGGAAAGTTACATTGATCATGGGGAATTTCAATATGCAGGAGGACTAGGAAAATTAGATTGGCAGTGGATTGCAAGAAAAGGAATTTGTGGAACGTCTGCAAGATGGCTTTTTGGAGCAGCTTGTGGTGGAGCACTCGAGGGAACAGGCAACACTGGATTTAGTGTTGTGCAGTGAGGTGGACGTGATAAGGGAGATTAAGATGAATGAATCCTTAGGAGGTGGTGATCATAATATGATTGAATTTACTCTTCAATTTGTGAGGGAGAAGATAGAATCAGAGTTAACAGTAATACAGCTGAATAAAGGCAACGACAGAGGCATGAGGGAGGAGCTGGACAGAATTGACTGGGAGAGGAGTCTAGCAGGAAAAAACAGTGGAACAGCAATGGCAGGAGTTTTTGGGAGTAATGCAAGAGACACAGCAGAGATTCATCCCGAGGAGAAAGAAGCATAGTACAGGGAGGATGAGGCGACCATGGCTGACTCGAGAAATCAGGGATAGCATGAAACCAAAAGAGAAAGCAGATAATATGGTGAAGAACAGTGGGAAACCAGAGGATTGGGAAGCTTACAAAGGCCAACAGAGGGCAACAAAGGAAGAAACAAGGAGGGAGAAGATGAAATATGAGGGTAAGCATCTGGTGATATAAAGGAAGACTGTAAGAGTTTCTTTAGATACATAAAGGGCAAATGAGAGGCAAAAGTGGACATTGGACTACTGGAAAATGAGGCTGGAGAGATAGTAGTGGGGAACAAGGAAATGGCTGAGGAAATGAATAGTTACTTGAATCATGCTTGGCAAATCTGTTAGAATTCTTTGAGGAAGTAACGAGCAGGTTAGACCAAGGAGACCCAATAGATGTCATCGACCTGGATTTCAAGAGTGATTTTGACAAGGTGCCACACAGGAGGCTACTGAGTCAGATAAGGGCTCAAGGTGTTTGAGGCCAGGTGCTAGCATGGATAGAAGCTTGGCTGTCTGGCAGAAAGCAGAGAGTGGGGATGAAAGAGTCCTTCTCAGGATGGCAGTCGGTGACAAGTGGTGTTCCACAAGGCTCAGTGTTGGGACCACAACTTTCCACTTGATACATTAACATTCTAGTTGAAGGAACTGAAGGCCTTCTGACTAAGTTTGCAGATGATACGAGGATAGGTAGAGGGACTGGTAGCATTGAGGAGGCGGGCAGGCATGGACTATTTTCTAAATGGGGAGAAAATTCAAAAGCCTGAAGTGCAAAGGGACTTGGGAGTTCTAGTCCAGGATTCTCTCAAGGTAAACTTGCAGGTTGAGTCAGTAGTTAGGAAGACAAATGCAATGATGGCGTTATTTTGAAAGGACTTGATTATAAAAGCAAGGATGTACTTCTAAGGCTCTGGTCAGACCCACATTTGGAGTATTCTGCGCAGTTTTGGGTCCCATTTTTCAGGAAGGATGTTACTTGCCCTGGAGCGTGTTCAGAAGAGGTTCACGAGAATGGACCCAGAATTGAAAAGCTTAACAAATGAGGAATGTTTGAGGACTTTTGGTTTATACTCAATGAAGTTTAGAAGGATGAGGAGAGATCTAATTGAAACTTACAGATTACAGCATTTTCTAAATCAACAGATTTAAATGCACATTTTGTTCACAAAACATTTCTTATTTTAATTGTCACCTTTTTATAGTTCACAGCACATGTACCTTTTATTTCTGAGATTTGGCATTCACATCACAACATTGATCTCCTGGGCTGCTGTGTAACTGCAGGCAGGGAATGCTACAGGGAATTCCCCTTTAGGGAATACTTCTCACCAATAAATACACCACATTAACATATGTGAAGATTCTTAATTTAATCTTAAAGTCCCCATCATTTTTAATAAACATTGCATATGGCAAATTTTAAGATTTTAAATCAGGTCTTGGGTATCAGTTTTTTTTTAAGCTGAGTATAATATTTTTATGTGATGACTGAGTGCAAGCAGAAAAATCAAAATTCTTAGGCTGTTGATGCAGTGCATTTAGATTTCTGTTGTTATGATCCCCCGGAGACAGATTATTTAAAAATATATCAAATCTTCAGAAAGAATAACTCAACAAGAACTCACCTTTTGAGAATTGCCAGAACAAACAGGCTGAAAGCACTATTGATTGAGCACCATGTTTGTAAGCAATAGAACCTTTTATTCTTAATACAACTGCAAAAACAGACACAGGAACACTTCACAGAAGGAGAAATCATTTGATTTCCCAGACCCAATTCCTTTCTTTCCCAATCCTGCTAATATTTAACCACTAAATTCTTCCTCTATGATAAGTCAGGAAAATCATCCTATCTTTTTTCCAAATTCTCATGAACTTGTCCTTTTCAAGCTGAGTTCAAAGCAGGAAACAAAAGGTGATGATTGAAGGATGCTATTGTGACTGGAATCCTATGCCAATTAGTATACTACTGCATTTGTTGATATGTCCCTTGCTGTTTTTTGTGTGCATTAATGATCCAGATGTGAATGTAGGAAATGTGATCAGTATGTTCATTGATAAAGCAAAAATTGGTAGTATTGTAAATAGCAAGGAGGAAAATCTTAGACTATGGGATGATGTAGATAGGCTGCCCAAATGGGCTGAACAGTGGCAAAGGGAATTTAATGCCGATAAGTGTGAGGTGATATATTCTGGGAGGACTAACAAGGCAAGGGAGGACAAGTTGAATGGTAAACCCGAGGAAATACAAGGATCACAGGGACTGCAGTGTGCATTGAGCTTTGAAGGCAACATATAGATAAGATTTTTAAGAAGACATATGGGATAGTTTTCTTTATTAGTCAAGGCACCAATGCAAGAGCAAAGTTATAATGGAGATGCATATAACACTAGTTAGGCCACAGCTGGAGTACTACGCAGTTCTAGTCGCCATCCCTCAGGAAGGATATGATTGCATAAGAGAGGGTGCCACAGAAATTCACCAGGATGTTGCCTGGGCTGCAGTGATTCAGATGTGAAGAGCCTAGATAAGCTGGGATTGAAAGAGAATCTAATTGAGGCATACAAAGTTCTGAGGAGTATAAAGAGGGTATAAACCTTTGCCCTTACTACAGAGGTCAGTGATCAGGGGAAATGATGGACTGAAGAACCTCTATAAAAACATTGACTATAATTTTCTGTGACTTAAATTCTGACGTGTTCATGCACTGTAAATTATAAAGACTCTCAGATTACAGCTGCTGTTGTCTCCCCAATCTTGACAGATTGTCTGTGTTTGTGAGTTTTCAGGGATGCCTTAGAAAATCTTTCCCTCTTAAAGTCCATCTCCATAGTAACACTAATCCTAACTGCTTCCTCCAGGTGCAAAAGCTGAACAGCTATTCTTTCGATTCCATGTCCTACAGTCGGTAGTATATGGGAAGATTAAAGTACAAGGGTTACAACCTGACATTATCAACACCTTCCTGGGAGTTCAGAATCTAGCAGTCTATTGTCTGCAAACACAGAAGCTGGTGCTATTGTTTCCATGTGAACAGCTTCCATCTTCCCTCCTACAAAACCACCCTGACATTCCATTAACCTTTCAGCCAAGTCACCCAAGCCTGTGATGAGAAGAATAAAAAAAAAATGAGCAGGCGTAGCTCATTTGGCCCTCCAACCTGCCCAGTTATGCAATTAGATCATGGCTGACCTGGCCCAGGTCTCAACTCCTCTTTTGTATCAACTCATCATAGCCCTCAACTCCTGAACATTTCAAAAGCTTTCTCATCAAACAGCTTCAATGATCTAGCCTCCAGATCTCTCTGGGGTAGAGAATTTCGGGCAATCCCTACCACATGGAAGAAGAAATCTATTTACATCTTAGTTTTGAACATGCAATCCCTTCTTGTTTAACAATGTCCCCTAGTTTGAGATTCCTCACTAGTGAAAAGATCTCAATATCTACCCTGTCAAATTTCCATCAGAAACTTGTATGTTTCAATAAGATCAGTAGTGAACACTAGTGAACCTAACCTGTTTAGCTACTCTTAATAGATCAAATTCTTCATCCCAATAATGAGGATTGTAAATCTCTTCTGAATTATCTCAAACATTAATATATTATTTTTAAAATATGCTCACCAAAACTGTAGGTAGTACTCTTGACACAACCTCACTAAGACCTTGTACAATGGAAACAAGACTTCCTTATTTTTAAGTTCCAATATTCTGGCAATAAAGGCGATAATTCTATTTGTCTTTATAATTAGCCTGCATCTGCAGGTTAGCTTTTTGTGTTTCATACACAAGAGCACCCAGATCTCTCTACACTGAATTTTCTTTGGATTCTCTCTTTATTTAAATAATAGTCTCCTTCCACAATGTGTTAACTCACATTTACCTTCCTTAAAATCCACCAAGATTTTGTCCTGTGTGTATCCCCTTGCAGACTCCTTATGTCATCATCACAACATGCTCTCTGATGGATTTTTGTAGTGTCAGCAAATTCAGAGACATGATACTCTTTCCTCTTCTCCAAGTCATTAATATGTAGAGGAGATAGTGAGGACTGTGATACTTGAGATCAGAGTCGAGAGTGTGGTGCTGGAAAAGCACAGCAGGTCAGGCAGCATCCGAGGAGCAGCAGAATCAATGTTTTGGACATAAGCCCTTCATCAGGAAGGGCTTATGCCCAACATTTCCATTTTCCTGCTCCTCAGATGCTGTCTGACCTGCTGTGCTTTTCGAGCACCACACTCATTAATATGGATAGTAAACAGTTGAGGCCATAGAATAGAACAGAATAGAATCCCTACAGTGTGTGTCCTGTGGGATTCCAATAGTTTAGTCTTTCTGACTTGAGAAAAAAAATGATTAATCCAGATTCTCTCTGTATACTGTTTTAAGCAATCCTCAATCCATGCTAATGCAACAGGGCTGTGAGCTCCTATTGAATAGAATTAAACCATCTTATCAAATGCCTTTTGGAAATCTAAGTACAGTATATTTATGGGTTCAGTTTGTCAACTCCGCTTGTTGACGATGAGTTCCCTTTCACAAATTATGTTGACATTGTTTGACTGGATTACTCTTTCCTGAATATACTGCTATTTCTTTGTTAATAATGGACTTTATCATTTTCCAAAGATTAGGTGAGTTGGCAGATAGTTTCCTACTTTCTGTCTCCCTCCCTTTATGAAAAGGGACATAACATTAACAGTTTTTCAATTTGCTGGAAACTTCCCAGAATCTAGTGAATTCTGAAACATTACAACCAATGCCCCCAGTGTTGGCAGGACAGACAAGGACCAGAGGGCACAGCCTGAGAGTAAAGGGAAGACCTTTCAGAATGGAAACAAGGAGAAACTTCTTTAGCCACAGATTGGTGAATCTGTGGAATTCATTGTAACAGAAGGCTGCGGAGACCAGGTCATTGAGTATATTTAAAATAGAGATCGATAAGTTCTTGATTGCCAAGAGGATCAAAGGTTACTGGGAGAAAGCGGGAAAATGGGCTTGAAAAACCTACCAGTAAAAAGTGAGGTCTGCAGATGCAGGAGATCAGAGCTGAAAATGTGTTGCTGGTTAAAGTGCAGCAGGTCAGGCAGCATCCAAGGAACAGGAAATTCGACGTTTCGGGCAAAAGCCCTTCATCAGGAATCAGGAAAAACCTACCAGCCATGATTGAAAGTGGAGTAGACTTGATGTGCCAAATGGCCTAATTTCTGCTCTTATATCTTATGGTCTTATTATTCCAGCCACTCCCCTTAAAACCCTTGGATGCAGACTATCATTTTCTAGCAATTTGTCCGCCTTTAGTCCTATTAACTTGTCAAATACTTTGTTCCTCTTGATACAGACTATTTTACAAAGATTTTCCTTCTATTATTACTTTGCTTTTCTGCCAAGTCTTTCTGCCTGAGAGAGCTCCTTTTCACACGAATTCTCTGGCTTCCTCTTATAGTTTCTACCTGCTTTCTCTTGTATCGGCATCTAAGCCTTCACTCTCCAGCTGCTTTACTTGAAGCTCTCCTTTCTGAGTTTAGCTCTTCTTTGTATCTGAGCACATTTCTTAATTCTTCTTAATTTCTTTCCTATTGGTGCTGTTTCCAGTTCAAGCTTCATCAGGTCACATGGTCTAGTTTTACTATTTATTGAAGAGATCCCTTTACAATTGAATGCAAGCTCTTAAAAAAATTGTTAAGCAGTTTTCACATGAATTACTGATGCTGTAGACATTAGGAAACTACAAATTTTCTTTCCTGTAATTGCTATATTAATGATTATTACATATTCCATCACATTCCTGACCTGAAGCAAAGACTTTGGTGAGTTAGAAAGAGTCAATTGCTATTGCATACCCAATGCCTCGTCAGTCTTTGCAGTTATAGAATTTATCCGATAGGTTAATGGTAACTCCCAAGATGTAATGATGTGAGATTAAATGTCAAGGGGAGATGGTCAGACTGCCTTGTTGACAATTGTCATTGCCTGACACTTTATTAGATGTGGGTATTGCTAGACACTTATGAAACTTGCTCTTGGGCTTGCTGTATCATTAAACTTGTCTGTTTCAGATCTTATGACAGACAGAGGGTCTTTGCTGAAGTTATTACTGATGATACCCAAGACACCACCTTCAGGACTTTCAATAGAACTTCCTGTAATTGTGATCAGATGTAAAATTTCTAATGCATTAATTCTGCAATTCTCATTAAATTTGAAAAGGAAAGCTGTTCAATGTAAGCATTCAAATCGAAGAAAATTTTCATCAGGTGCATCACTAATATATCTAAACATTGCAATTATATGAGACTTATTTTACAACTGCAGCAGGAACCTCTAAATAGTAATTAATTTGCAACTCTCATAGTGCAGTTATACATATTGTATAATGTAGCTTATAATCTTAAATAAAGTATGATTTAGCTCAATGTGAAAGCAAGATGCTTATTATTTCATATTCTTTATTTGAGAGTGCTACACTGACAGATGCTCAGCCAATCATATTCCCCAGGGTCAGCTTCAGTGTGGATAAAATGCAGATCCTCACAAACCATGAACCTTAATCTCTATTTCAGGAACTATTCCTTTACAACAATACCAACTTGAAATAAATAAATGACTTGTATTCATTTTATGTCTTCCAAGACCTCAGAATCCCTTGAGATGCTTTGCAGCCAAAGAATTACTACTGAAGTGTTGTCACTGTTATACACTTAGACAGAATAAACACCCCCAAACAGTGGCATGACAGTCTTCTTTTTAGGCAGACTCTCTGGATCAAGGATAACTTGCTTCCATGCATAACATTGCATGCAATGGATTCTGAGATAGCTGTTTAATCCAGTGCATGATCTGCAAATTCTGTCATGTGCAGGGTCAGATGCTCAAGAATGGAATGAATGCATTGGAGTTATATATGCATTGTTAGTTGCATCAACTAATCTGCACATCCTGACTGATATATCCTACTTTTAGAACTGATTGATTGATTCCTAAGTCAACACTGAGGCACTAGAGAATGTACAATTAGACTGCTCTCCTCATCACTGACTTTGGAAAATCTTAGAAAAGCACCACAGCTGATTCTTCTCCAGTGCTTTGATGTATCTGCTGTAGTTCATTCAAGTCTGCAAAGTGTATAGGTTTGTCGGGATCCCTCCTGTCAGGTAGACCATGGCCCTTATCTCAATTTTCAGATACTGGTCCTCAAACACTCTTTTCCTCAGACACCTCGGCTGACACATGGTGGGGGGTGGAGGGGGGGTGATAATAACGTCGGCCTTTGTTGCAAGGAAGCTCCCATGATGTGGAAAATGGCTCATGTGTGCCAGGACCCTATCATTGATCTTTATCAATTGGGTTAGGTGTTTTGCTGTGAAAGCTGGTAGAGAAATTTCATTTTCCTGATGTTCACTGAAGGTTCCGTTTCTATCGTGCTTCAGAGAATAAGTCAACAATGGCTTGGAACTCAGTTTCTGAGTGAGTTCATACTGGCATTATCTGCATACAGATACTCTATGACAGAGTTGGTGTGATTTCCATTTTTGTTTAAAAGGGTATAGGTCGAACAGTTTCCCAATGGTTCTGTAGTTTATCTTCAGCCTGTCAGTCATTTTCCGGAGGGGAGGAGCAGTATGGCAGCATAGAAAATGGAGAACAGAGTTAATGTGATGGAACACATCTATTTGACAGTTGGGAAGGTATTTCCCGGGATTCTGTATCCCACACCTCAGCTGAAGAAGCCCTCTGTGTTGAACACCACTTGGAGGAATGATTGATGTTGTTAAAATACTCTGGGTTGGGGATTTCAATGTAGATCACCAAGTGAAATATTGGTAGGGGTGAATACTATACAATCCTGGTGAAGACAAAGTTCTGTCATCACATTGATGATACCCTCCATTGTGTTGTGTGGTACTAATGTCATGTCATAGAGTCATAGAGCCATAGAGCTGTACAGTACAGAAACAGACCCTTCAGTCCAACTAGTCCATGCTGACCAGATATCCCAACCCAATCTAGTCCCACTTGCCAGTATTTGGTCCATAAGCCTCTAAACCCATCTTATTAATATGACCATCCAGAAGCCTTTTAAGTATTGTAATTGTACTGGTCTCCTCCACTTCCTCTGGCAGCTCATTCCATACATGTACCACCCTCTGCACAGACTGAACAGATCTAGTAATTCAAGCCTAGGCATCCATGAGGCACTGTTTTCACCTGCACCAGTGGGATTGTATTAAACCACAATCTGTAACCCCATGGTATGGTATATTCCCCTCTCTTTACCATAAGCATAAAGCTGGGAGGTGAACCATGGTACAATGAAAAGTCCAGCTGGCAGGTCAAGTGCAACACCAGATATGTCTAAAATTTGGTGCCAACCTGGTGAAGCTACAGCACTGGACTACTTACATTCCACATAGCAGAAGCAGCATAAAATGGAATAGGTTAAACAATCCTACAACCAATAGATCCAATTATTTAAGCTTTTGCAATTCTGCCACATTCGGTTGTGAACGTTGGGGGATGATAATAGATGGAGGTAGCTCCAAATATATCCCATACTCAATGATGGGGCTGTCCAGCCCATTAGTGCAAAGACAGGATGAATTCACGTGCTTCAGCCTTGAGTCAAAATTGTAAAACGCATAATCCATCTCCACCTGTTCTGAGATTCCAGAAACCATAATGTCAGTCTTCAACCAGTTAATATCTAGAAACAGCTGAAGACAACGAATATTGTAAAGGCCATTGGAGCAAACAACATTCTGCTGATAATACGGTGTTTCAGAATGAGCCATGCCCTTAAGGTGTTTCAGTGCTATGACAACATTGGCATCTACTTGACAAAGTGGAAAATTGCCTGCTATGTCTTCTGTACAAAATTGGGGCAGGTCCAGCCTTGTAAATTACTGTTGTTTGTTTACTGTTGAATGCTAGCAAGATAGGATAATCAACAATGTCATCAGAAAGACTAATCCACTCATTAATGCTCAGTTTGAGTTCTGCAGGGTCATTCTAACTTCATTACAACCTTAGTCCAAACACAGAGGAAGGAGCTGAGCTACAAAGATCAGACAGTATTTGTTTGAGCATGACTTCAAGGACAACTGGAGTCAATGGGAATTGGGAGAAGACTCATTGCTAGAATTATTGCCCTGAGGAAATGGCAGTAACTTGATGGAGCAGGAAAGTGCAGTAGATCCACTCTAACATGGTCCCGTTCACCTTACTGTCGCTTGTCATTAACGAGCCCAGATTGCTGCTGTCCATATTTCAAGGTGGCACAATTCAAAGCAGGATCCTCAAGGCTTAGAGCCTCTCTGGTTCATGGTACTAGGTTATGTGTATTCTTCACCAGTAAAAGTCAGAAACTTTCTATCAACAATGCTGTGGCCACTGAAGGAGTAATGCAAGGAGCATTGAACAGGTTGGAGTACCAAGGGCAAAAGCATATGGAAAACAGGCACAGGCAGAATGCACAAAGCTAAATTCTACACTGTTGCATATGCTAGGGAATAATTCATTTTGCAATTTATTTTGTGAGACCTTTCATTTTAGTGTTTTGATAAAGTTAATCATGAACAGAATGAAGATAAGAGTTGGGACTGTTATTGAATTGGGAATCAATGACATTCATTGATAATCTGGTTGGATGTATTTATTACATATAGTCTAGCCCAGAATGGGGATGTTTTGTTTGTCCCTCCTTTCCTCCTCATTCTTATTAATGTCACTTTAAAGCTGCTGATAAGGGCTGGGGCCCTCATGACAAACTTGTTGAAGTTGAAGGATTAGACACACTTTCTATCTGAGAATCTGGTCAGATATGGCGTCCAGTTAAGAGCTTGTTCCTCCTTCCTTCTCTCCTCTAGAAGTTTGTCCTGCTCTTAGTCACCTCTTATTTTCTCTTTCATATTGCTGTCAAAGAAAAATATAATCTACAACATTTGCATTTGGAGAAGAGTGGTTTATGCAGAATCCTGGAAGTAAAACACAATATGCATATTATTTGATAATCTGTTATGGTCTTGTACTCTGAGGGATTAACATTGATCTTCAAAAGGTTCGAAGGCAGATTTGTTTAAACAAAAGAAATGCCTCTGACAATACATCTTAATCGTGTTTGGCAACTGGATACATCAGAGTGTGGCAACTATGTTTGAGTGTTATCCTTTTAACATCTGCCTTTATTTGTGATTTCTCTTTGTGTTCTTCTTGCAGACGTGGTGATCTGAAACTTTGCCTACAATCCCACTCTGCACCTCAGTGCAAATTAATTGCCTGCAAAAACATTGTGAGGCTGGTTTTTACTGTAGCCATTTGGGGTCATGAAACTGTCCGGAACAGCAAAATAAATTATGTTTCAGAGGATTGTTCACTAACATGGAATAAAAATACAATTGGGAAAACGAGACAGTGCAACATTACTGCCTTCATATTTACTTCTGGGAGGAGTCTTCGTGAAGAAATATGATAAGTTAGAACAGTTTTTGAAAATTATCTCTTTCATTCCAAAATACAAATACAATACACATATTTCTGCAAATTTTAGAAAATCTTTTGATCAATACCAGCCAAAAGAGCTTCTTAAACTCAACCCAAAAGTCTTCAATGGATATATTTACATTAAAAGGATTGTCAGAGAAAGTGTACAACCATTAGGGGACAATTACAAGATGATGTAGATGATGAAGAAAACGATTAAGGTAATAGATTAGCAGTTAAGAATGCAGAAAGCACAGACTTAACAATTTAACAAAATAACCAATAATAATACATTAGAAAATGTGTGATTAGAACTTAAAATTCACATTTGGAAACATATTCAGTAGTATCTATTCAAAGAATGTTAGATAAATATCTGAAGGAGAAGAATACAGGAATTTGGAAAGAAATGCAAGTGTAAATGATGTGAATTACTCCTCGAGAGAGACAGTGCAGCCTTGATGGACTGAATAGCTTCCCATTACACAATACTTTGATTTTATTTGGCTCTACTGCATTCTTAGTGTTGCTTAATTTAGCCTAATGGACCTGAGTACAGTGACTGTTAAATCATATCATTCCATTGTCTTCTCCATAAACTTTAATGACAGAATATTTTAATAAATTTCAGCAAATGTTTGGATTACATTTCAAAGATCTTTCAAGCTGCAAAATGTTGATCCTGGCTCACTTCACTAGTGAAATGCAATGTAGTATTAATGACTTTTGTTGACTGTTTCCCATTTGTACAGTGCATCTGGGAAATGTTCATTTTGTTCTTTGAGGGAACAGTTGTCTATTATAGTTAGACTAATTATAAAATTCTGTTAACTTTATAAAGGAAGATACCAAGTGATTTGGATTACCTTTTTTTTTACCTTTTTGGTATTGTTTTTTCCTCATAATTAACCTTTCAACAGACTTCATAGAAATGATAATTAAATTGCATTTACACTTCCTTTACTACAATGTTTCTTGAAGACCAGGTAATAAAGGTTGTAATTTGAAAAGAAATTTTGAGAAAAGAAATTGAAAAATGACTTGAAAAGAAATGCACAGTAATTTCATCCCATGTACAGTATTAGCTTTCTGATTTTCTGTGTTTAAAATATACAGTTAATGATAATGAATAAAGACAATTGGAAGTTTCACACAATCACAGACCAGAAAGACATGGGAGCAGAAGTAGATCATTCAGCCCTTCCAATCTGCTCCACTGTTCAATGTGACTATGACTGATCTGATAATCCTCAACTTCAATCTCCTGCCTTTTCCCTATAACCCTTGATTCCGTTACTGATTTAAAATATGACTACCTCAGCACTGAATATACTAATATGATTCAGCTTCGTCAGCCCTTTGGGGTAAAGAGTTCCTCAGATTCACTAATCTTAGAAAAGAAATTCCTTCTCTTCCACATTGTTGTCCTGTAGTGCTGTGATATCCACTTGCTTTGTAAGCCTACATTTTTCTCTCTCTCGAACCCTCATCCTCCATTCTTCAATAGTGGAAAGCCCTTCCTACAGCCTTACTTATTTGACTCACCAAAACATTGTTTCCAGTGCAGTTCAAGAGAAGCCTGATCTACTGGAACAGTGTTTGTGCCCCTCATCCCACCTACACCGATCTTTGAGCCACACATTTATTTACTATACACTCCTTTATTTACCACTTGCCAGTTTGACTCTGGTTCAGGTGATATTCCCTAGACTGTTACCTTGGAGTTTGTGTTTTCTAATTTAACTCTCAATTATTTGAAGTATTTCAGAGAAACCAACTTTTTAACCCTACCAATGGGAACAAGGACTATTGTATCCCACCTCTCCCTCTCTAAGTGCTTCTCCCAACTGGTCACTTAGCACATTCACTCTCCATTCACTCTTACAAAATGCGTGATTAGACAAGATAAACGTAGAAAATGAGAGGAGGATCTAACAAACCAGAGGTACTCGTTGATCTCCTGCTATTTGTTGCATCATTAAAATATTGTCAAATGTTTTATTCCTTCCACATAGTGTGTACAATATCCTTTGCAATATTCTTTACAAAATTTAAGAGATATCAAATGTATTCTTATTAGTGAAAGGGGAAGATGAGCAGACTGCTGCCAAATGCCCATGAGAAAAACATTGTCTAAGACATGCAATGGTGCTCGAAAGGTATGTAGCAGGGTTGATCAGGCTAGAAGCCTGTTGTACCGGCCTGTTCTTGTTTTGACAGGACTGCAGACAATTGCTATTGGAACATCATTACAATGGGACATACATACAGTTGTATGCCCATTCTAGGGCACTGATGCTTCCTAATAATAGTTTAGTCATCTTAAAAGGCCTGATGCAGGTTAGGTGCAGAAAACACAAATGGCTTGGAGTTGAGAGCAGGGCTGTAAATAGAACTCCTTGAATCAATGCTAATGGCTGGAGTTTTGTTGAGACAAACGGACTTATTAGCCATTTAAAATGGTGATGGTATCCAATTTCATATTCAGCCTTCTTTCTGTGCTCTGGCAATTTTTGCTAGAGTGAGATAAAGGTGTTGGTAGTGAATCCACACCTACACTACTGACGCACCTAGTTACATTGAAGGGCTGAGCATCTGTAACCTTCCCAACTATGTTATGGTGATGGGCCAGCTTTTCTATAACTAATTGTTATCCAGTCCTGAGGAGTCACAAATCATAGTCAATCCTTTTGAAAGATAAGTTCTGAAGGGCTTAAGCATTCCCCCTACATTTCCTCCATGCCCTTTCAATCACCTTGTTGGCTTCCTTCCCCATTCACACAGGATTCATAATTCACATAACCAATAAGATCTATAGCAACAATCGAGAACATAAAAATGCCAGTGGAAAGAAATCGATTTACAAGTCTTATTTTTGAAAACTGCCATTCCAAAAAACACAATAAAAGTGTCAAACATGCAAGGCAACTATAGTTTCAGTAAGAGAGATTTTAACCTCTTCCCAACTCTCATTCTTGTTCAAACAAGCATAGAGACATTAACAAGAGATCACAGCACAATTTATTATTATTGCATACAATCATCAAATCAAACCAAGCCAACAATCCACCTTAATTCTCCAAATAGAATTTCTGCTGAACAAATGTGTATCCTAATCTTATAACTCAGCCAAATACTTCATAGAATCCCCACGTTGTGGATCCAGGCAATATGGCCCAACAATTCCACACTGTCCCTCCAAACAGTAACCCACCGAGACCCATTCCCCTACATTTACCTCTAGCCAATACAAATAACTTGCACATCCCTGAATACTGTGGGCAATTTAGCATGGTTAATTCACCTAGCCTGCACCTTTTTGGATTGTGGGAGGAAGCCAGAACTCCTGGAGGAAACCAGGCAGACACAGGGAGAATGTGCAAACTCTACACAGATAGTTGCCCAAGGCTGGGATCAAACCTGTGTCCCTGGTACTGGGAGGCAGCAGTGCTAACCACTGAGCTATCGTTCCACCCACAAATACTTGAAATGAGGTGAAAAACTGTGTGTGTCAAATAGACAACCAGATAGCTGGCTTCTCCACTTGCCATTCTTATGACCATAAGACCATAAGACCATAAGACATAAGGCCATTTGGCCCATCGAGTCCACTCTGCCATTCAATCATGGCTGATGGGCATTTCAACTCCACTTACCCACATTCTCCCCGTAGCCCTTAATTCCTAATGACATCAAGAACCTATCAATCTCTGCAATCTCTGCATGATCTTTCTCATCTATTGCTCCCTACACTGTGCAGGTAGAAAGAACAAAGTTTTCCTCATAAAACCATTATGTGTGCAAAGTAATTCTCAAAGATAGTTGGGATCACAGTTACTTGAAACACAAAAATAGCAATCCATCTTCCTCTTTTATGAATAACTTACATTAAGCTTAGGTAGAAAATATTGTCTTATTCTCAGCTGAGACTCACAAATGCATTTTCATTCAGTTCAACTCAAAAACACTCCTCAGTTAATTGCATTGCCGTGTCTTTTATGCTGATCGATTCAGTTCCCACAAATCATATGGTATATTGCTCGAAAAAATATGTTTTGTCGTTTGGTCAAAGATTTTTATCTTGTATATATCAGAACAATTTTTACGAATACAAGTTCAAGGGGAAAACAAACGTGCGTACTGCCGAACAGGAGAAGTGATGAAAAGCTTTGGTGCAATATGTCTTAATTTAGCAATCCCTAAATTCTATATTACCAAATGACTAAATCACATTGTTTAAAGCATTGGTAAAGTAACAATTTGTGCACTACAGAATCAACAAGTGGCATGTTATAAATGAAGAAAGACTTAATTAAACGAAATCTGATTAAATCATTGAGTTTAAAAACATATTAATATGCAGATTTGTATCCTTAAATTCAATGGTCTCTAATTTCCTGGGGAATTGCAGTATTGTAATTATATATCCAGCGCACTACGTACATTTTACAATTCAAAAATTCTAGGAATTGATAGTGAGAAGTCCACACACAGATGCTGCCAGACCTGATAAATTTCTCTTGCAATTTCTGTTTTTGTTCCAAATCTCATTCATAGCTCTTTATTTTGTTTTCACGGGCCATGACATGTCTGAACAGGTTGTTTAAAATATCTGCATTACGGAAATCCTTATGAAATGCTATTTAGCATGCAGCAACACAAGAGTCCTTTGGGAAATTCCCTTCTTTTAAACCAAAATTCCAATTCCATGAAGTATAGAAGTGCAACTTAAGTGCTATTTCCCACTCTGATACAACAAATAAAAACAGGGATAAAAATGATGCTGGAAATATTGACTTCCATATTCAAGTTATTGCGTGCACTCCACTGAAGATCTTCCTTTTCTTGGGCATGTGTTTTTTTTAATTCATAGAATGAAAGCATCACTGGCCAGGCCAGCATTTATTGCTCATTCCTAATTGATAAAAGTCAGCTACATTGCTGTGGGTCTGGATCACATGGATGCCAGACCAGGTAAGGATGGCAATTTCCTTCCCTAAAGGACATTAGTAGGCTAGATGGTCATCATTTGACACTTACTTCCAGATTTTACTGAGTTCACATTATACCATCTACCATGGCAGGATTCAAACCTATCCCCAGGACATTACCTGGGTCTCTGGATTAATAGTCTATCGATAATACCACTAGGCCATTGCTTCCCCTAAAGATCTAAGAAGCGTCATCCTTTCTTCAATCATTCACTAATTTTGATGACACATGAGAAAGATAAGGCACATGTTTATGCCTATTTCCGTAGCTTGCTAGTTTTTCTTGGAAAGGTTTATCGCCACTCAAGGCTCTTTCCTGGGGGGATCCCAGCTGCAGTAAATGAGGCTGTGTAAGAGGCTCTCCCGCTCTTACCACCAGGCATTTCAGAAAAATCTACTGGTTGATAATCAGCCTGTTTAAATTTGTTATAAATACGTCTTTGACAGTCATCAACACTTGAAGTGGGATTTGAACCTGGTGCCTCTGTCTCAGTGTCACTGCAGCATAAGTCATCTTGGAGACACATTTTACTGCCTCTGTTAAATCTTGAAATTCACAATAAGAACTCACCTTGTAAGTATTCCCTTTGAAACCTTCTTAGATGCTATTTATCAGTAATGATAACTGCACCTTAAGAGCAGACAGGGACTCCAGCTCAATCCAACCCAGCCTCCTCAACCCACACAGGATGTCAGCATCCCCACAGCCTGAAGGAAGTAGCACATGATGCAATTCTCTTCGCTTGTTCAGGCATGGTGGCTCAGTGGTTAGCACTGCTGACTCACAGCGCCAGAGACCTGGGTTTGATTCCAGCCTTGGGCAACTGTCTGTCTGGAGTTTGCACATTCTCCCAGTATATGCATGGGTTTGCTCCAGTTTTCTCCCTCAATCCAAAGATGTGCAGGTTAGGTGAATTGGCCATGCTAAATTACCCATAGTGTTCAGGGGTATGTAGGTTAGGTGCATTAATCAGGGGTAAATGTAGGGGAATGGGTTTAGGTGGGATACTTTTCAGAGGGTCAGTGTAGACTTGTTGGGCTGAAGGGCCTGTATCCATACTATACTTCTTTTTGCAGCAGAGAGCGGCGGGAGCAGGGCAGAAGTGAAGTCGGAGTGCAGAGCTGATTGGGAAGGTAAATGATTGTTATTTGAGTGGAGAAGGAACCCGAGACACTACACGTGTAGTGTCTCCCACCCTCCCTCCTCCTCTAACCTAAAAAAAAGGGACTCAGTCGGCTGAACAGGTAAGCTACTTAGTGTTCTTGTTTTGGAGACTAAGTGTAGAGTTATGGCAGTGCAGGCAGTGGAACGTTCCTCCTGCAGGATGTTTGAGGTAGGGATGACCACCGATGCTCCTGCCGACTTCATCTGCAGGAAGTGCGGCCAGCTCAAGCTCTTCACAGACCGCATTAGGGAACTGGAGCTGGAGTTGGATGAACTAAGGATTATTCGAGAGGCTGAGAGGGTGAAAGATAGAAGCTACAGGGACATAGTTATGCCAGAGAACAGAGGTAGCTGGGTAACAGTTAGAGGTGGGGAGGGAGGGAAGCAGGCAGTGCAGGGATCCCCTGTGGTCGTTCTCCTCAACAATAAGTGTTCCGCTTTGGATATTGTTGGGGGGAACGGTCTAGCAGGGGTAAGCTGCAGTGACCGGGTCTCTGGCATGAGGTCCAGCTCTGAGGCCCAGAAGGGAAAGGGGGAGAGGAGGAGAGCACTAGTTATAAGAGACTCTATAGTTAGAGGGACAGACAGTCTATGGACATGGGCGAGACTCTCGGATGGTTTGTTGCCTCCCGGGTGCCAGGGTCCGAGACGTCTCAGACCGTGTCGTCAGAATCCTTAAGGGGGAGGGTGTGCAGCCAGAAGTCGTGGTGCACTTTGGCACCAATGACATAGGTAGGAAGAGGGGTGGGGAGGTCATTCAGGAGCTCAGGTAGTTAGGCTGGAAGCTAAAAGCTAGGACGGACAGAGTCATCATCTCTGGGTTGTTGCCGGTGCCACGTGACAGTGAGGCAAGAAATAGGGAGAAGTTGAACACATGGCTGCAAGGAAGAGAGGGCTTCAGGTATTTGGACAATTGGACTGCATTCTGGGGAAGGTGGGACCTGTACAAGCAGGACGGGTTGCACCTGAACCAGAAGGGCACCAATACCTGGGAGGTAGGTTTGCTAGCACTTTTCGCGGGGGGGGGTTTAAACTAATTTGGCAGGGGGATGGGATCCGGACTTGTAGTCCAGCAAGTAGGTTAGCTGTTTTTCAGGATGTCCAAGAATGTAGGGAGGCTGTGGAAAAGGTAGCGCTGACAGGGAATACTTGCAGACACAGAGATGGGTTCAACTGTATATACTTCAACATGAGGAATATCAGAAATAAGGTGGGTGAACTTAAGGCGTGGATCGGTACTTGGGACTACAATGTTATGGCCATCACAGAAACGTAGATAGAAGAGGGACAGGAATGGTTGTTGGAGGTTTCTGGTTACAGATGTTTCAGTAAGATTAGGGAGAGTGGTAAAAAAGGAGGGGGGGTGGCGTTGCTAATTAGAAATGGTATAACGGCTGTAGAAAGGCAGTTCGAGGGGGATCTGCCTTTGGAGGTAGTATGGGCTGAAGTCAGAAATAGGAAAGGAGCAGTCACCTTGTTGGGTGTTTACTATAGGCACCCAATAGCAGCAGAGATGTGGAGAAACAGATTGGGAAACAGATTTTGGAAAGGTGCAGAAGCTACAGGGTAGTAGTCATGGGCGATTTCAACTTCCCAAATATTGATTGGAAGCTCTTTAGATCAAGTAGATTGGATGGGGCGGTGTTTGTGCAGTGTGTCCAGGAAGCTTTTCTAACTCAGTATGTAGATTGTCCGACCAGAGGGGAGGCCATATTGAATGTGGTACTTGGTAATGAACTGGGACAAGAGATGGGCTTGTTAGTGGGTGAGCATTTTGGTGATGGTGACCCCAATTCTGTGACTTTCATCTTGATTATGGAGAGAGATAGGTGCGTGCAATAGTGCAGATTTTACAATTGGGGGAAGGGTAAATACGATGCTGTAAGACAAGATCTGAGGAGCATAAATTGGGAGCATAGGCTGTCAGGGATGGATGTCATTGAAATGTGGAACTTTTTCAAAGAACAGATACAACGTGTCCTTGATATGTATGTACCTGTCAGGCAGGAAAGAGAGGGTCATGTGAGGGAACCTTGGTTGACGAGGGAGGTTGAATGTCTTGTAAGGAGGAAGAAGGAGGCTTACATAAGGTTGAGGAAACAAGGTTCAGACAGAGCATTGGAGGGACACAGGATAACCAGGAGGGAGCTGAAGAAAGGGATTAGGAGAGCTAAGAGAGGGCATGAAAAATCTTTGGCGGGTAGAATCAAGGATAACCCCAAGCCCTTTTATGCGTATGTGAGAATGAGAATGACAAGAACGAGGGTAGGTCCGATCAAGGACAGTAGTGGGAGACTGTGTATTGAGTCGGAAGAGATAGGAGAGGTCTTGAATGAATACTTTTCTTCAGTATTTACTAATGAGAGAGACCGTATTCTTGAAGAGGAGAGTATGAAACAGACTGGTAAGCTAGAGGAGATACTTGTTAGGAAGGAAGATGTGTTGGACATTTTGAAAAACTTGAGGATAGATAAGTCCCCTGGGCCTGACAGGATATATCCTAGGATTGTGTGGGAAGCAAGAGAGGAAATTGCAGAGCCGTTGGCAATGATCTTTTCATCTTCACTGTCTATGGGGGTGGTACGAGGGGACTGGAGGCGAATGTTGTGCCCCTTATCAAAAAAGGAAATAGGGATAGCCCAGGGAATTACAGGCCAGTTAGCCTTACTTCAGTGGTAGACAAAGTAATGGAAACGGTACTGAGGGATAGGATTTATGAGTATCTGGAAAGACACTGCTTGATTAGGGATAGCCAGCACGGATTTGTAAGGGGTAGGTCTTGCCTTACAAGTCTTATTGAATTCATTGAGGAGGTGACCAAGCATGAGAATGAGGGTAGAGCAGTGGATGTAGTGTACATGGATTTTAGTAAGGCATTTGATAAGGTTCCCCATGGTAGGCTTATGCGGAAAGTCAGGAGGCATGGGATAGTGGGAAGTTTGGCCAGTTGGATAGAGAACTGGCTAACCGGTTGAAGTCAGAGAATGGTGGTAGATGGTAAATATTCAGCCTGGAGTCCAGTTACAAGTGGAGTTCCGCAGGGGTCTGTTCTGGGTCCTCTGCTGCTTGTAATGTTTATTAATGACTTGGAAGAGGGAGTCGAAGGGTGGATCAGTAAATTTGCAGATGATACGAAGACTGGTGGAGTTGTGGATAGTGAGGAAGGCTGTTGTTGGCTGCAAAGGGACTTAGATTTGATGCAGAGCTGGGCTGAGGAGTGGCAGATGGAGTTCAACCCTTTCAAGTGTGAGGTTGTCCATTCTGGAAGGACAAATAAGAATGCAGAATAAATGGTTAATGGTAGGGTTCTTAGTAAGGTGGAGGAGCAGAGGGATCTTGGGGTCTATGTTCATAGCTCTTTGAAAGTTGCCACTCAGATGGATAGAGCTTGTAAGAAGGCCTATGGTGTATTAGTGTTCATTAGCAGAGGGATTGAATTCAAGAGTCAGGAGGTGATGTTGCAGCTGTACAGGACCTTGGTAAGGCCACATTTGGAGTACTGTGTGCAGTTCTGGTCGCCTCATTTTAGGAAAGATGTGGAAGCTTTGGAGAGGGTGCAGAGGAGATTTACCAGAATGTTCCCTGGAATGGAGAATAGGTCATACGAGGATAAGTTGAGAGTGCTAGGCCTTTTCTCATTGGAACGGCAAAGGATGAGGGGTGACTTGATAGAGGTTTATAAGATGATCAGGGGAATAGATAGAGTAGACAGTCAGAGACTTTTTCCCAGGGTACAACAGAGTGTTACAAGGGGACATAAATTTAAGGTGAAGGGTGGAAGGTATAGGGGGGTTTTCAGGGGTAGGTTCTTTACCCAGAGAGTGGTGGGGTCATGGAATGCACTGCCTGTGGGAGTGGCAGAGTCAGAATTATTGGTGACCTTTAAGCGGCAATTGGATAGGTATATGGATAGATGCTTAATCTAGGACAAATGTTTGGCACAACATCGTGGGCCGAAGAGCCTGTTCTGTGTTGTTCTATGTTCTATGTTCTACAGGGACTCTATGATTCTGGATGGTGGCAAAGTGATAATGTTACTGAACTAGCAATCCTGAGCTCTCAGCCAGTATTCTGGGGCATTGGATACAACTGGAGGTGCTAATACATTTTAAATTCAATTAATTTATTTAAAAACTGGAATTGAAAGCTAGTCTCGGCAATGGTGACATGAAACTACCACTGTTGCAAAAATTCAATTGATTCACTAATGTCTTTTAGGGATGCCCCTTACCTGATTTGATAGAAATGTAGTTCACTTCACTGTCCTCAGGGATGACCTACCATGTCACTCATTTGCAATAACCCACTATAGAAAAGTTGAAAAGGAATAAAACCAGACAGCACCATTGGCAATCAAAACAGATTGTAACACTTCAGGAAGGTTGCTCACTATCACCTTCCCAAAGTCAGTTAGGGATGGGCAACAATGGCTAGGCCAATTCATGACTTCCACATTTATTAAATAATTTCCAAAACATCTGAACCACTACTGTGACATGATATCAGCTTTATATTTACTTATTTGGCACAAGTTAATTGGTGAGCCCTTGACATTATCACAGGGCAATGCACTAAGCAGTATAAGCAGAAATATCAGTGAGGAGGGTCAGACGAAGCAGTCCCAGCTTCCCAACAGCAGAGAAATGACATCCTCTTTACAAGAGTAAAAAAAGTCAATAAAAGCCCTAAAGTCAACACACAAGAAATGTGAATTATTTGCACGTATTCACTACTTTGGTTCTTGCTTGTGTCATTGATAACTTCAAACATCTGAAATAAATGTGTTTAAACAGAGGTCAGACTCAAACTCAGTGGAATTTATATGCAGTATGACACAAAGAAACAACAAAACATCATCGCCAGACCTGGAGGTCTGAACTGTTATGATGGAATCCCTCATCCCTCAGTCTGTTCTGTGAGTGACTCAGGTTATTATAAAATCAGAAGCTGCTCAAAAAACTCAGCATGTTCAGAGTCTCTGTCAGAGAAAGCAGAATCAATGTTTTAAGTCAGTGACCTTCTTCCCAGTATTATAGTAACTTTGTCCTATTTCACAATTGATGTTCTCTGCTCAAAAGTGTTCTAACACCATTTTTACAATCCTCTGCTCAGATAAAATGGAGCTGTGACTGTTATCTCAAGAAGCTGTGACTTCCTCACAAAACATCAGTTTTGCATCCCAGTGAGCAATTAGTTTCTGTAAGCACAGATCCACTGAAGGATATTGGTGTCTAAACAATAGATAATTAGCTCATCCAAATACAGATATAATCCAATGAAACAAGGATGATGCAATTAGTGAATGAAACACTTTGTGTTCAGAATTTATTGAAGGTCAGAAGTCTCACCTGTTCCTGAGGGGTGTAATAACATCTCTTAACAAGCTGATTAGAATATATCTAAAAAGTTACTAAAATATTTACTGACCATTATTATCATTATTATTGTTTGGTGTATATATAATTTCATATCAAGAGCTACCTGGCTCTTGTGACATAGTGGTAGTGTTACTACCTCTGAGTGAGGAGGCTCAAATTCAAGTCCAACCTGCTCCAGAGATGTATAATAACACATTTGAATAAGTAAATCAGCAATGCTGGTGTTGGACTGGGGTGTACAAAGTTAAAAATCACACAACACCAGGTTATAGTTCAACAGATTTAATTGGAACCACCAGCTTTCGGAGCACCGCTCCCTCATCAGGTGGTTGTGACAATATATTAAGAAAATATCTATAAAGTTTTTGCAATGTTTCAAAGACCACTAGCAAAGTTGCACCTGCTAATACTGTAATACATGGACATGTTGCAGCAATCCACCATTTGCATTTACCATATCATGATGGATACTTATTTGAGGACACTAATTACTGCAATTTTAAAAAAAAAATTATGTCCAGAAGTGCATTCTTGCACAACTGTGCAGCTTTTTCTATCAACCTGAGTTATTGTTTGATTCCTGAAGTAAAGAAAACTTTTTTGAGGCAGGTGATCCTTTATTTAACCTCTGTTAAAGCAGCAATAATTTACATTTATGTTTCAGTCTTTCTGCAATAGCATGTACCTACAATGTTTCATAGAAGAAATTATCTATGAGACATTTACAGCAAGGTGCCATGATTTACAGGATCAGCCATGATCTCTAAAACAGAATAACAAGCTCAACCAGTGAACCTGTTGTATCTTCCTGTGTTCCAGTCCTGGAACGCTTGAAGAGTGGGAGGATTGTCATCACAGATGAATTTGAAAACAAGGATGAGAACTGAGGTACAGAAGTTAAATAATCCAGACACTGAAAATCTTAGGTCTGAACAGAAAATGCTCAAAGTACTCACATCGCAGGGCTGGAAACATCTGTGGAGAAACAAACAGTGTTAATGTTTCATCAATGACCTTTCAGGAACACAACTTTTGATGAATAATCAATGAATTGAAATGTAATCCTGTTTATCCACAGAAGTTGCTTGACTTTTCCAACATTTTCTGTTCTTATTTGAAGATTGAATTTTGCAGGACTGGGTCTAACATAAGCCTATGAGCATTGAGATAGTTTTATGAAGGAAAATCTTGGTTAAGAGAATAAAAACAATATAGGAGCTCAGGCAATTCTGAGACAAGCTCCAGAGTGCAGTTTTTGCCCCATAGCAGTAGATTAAAGTTTGAGCTTTCTCTGCAGGGAAGTTTGCTCTCTTCCTAGCGGAGGACAGTTCTGTGTATACATGTGAACGAATCTTGATTCCCAGCGACTGCATTCTGAATCTTTTAAGCCTGCAGATAGCAACATCTACATTGCCAAAGCTTTAGTAATAAACATCTATTTCAGCTTATACTTTCCTGGAGGTTTCTGAGCCCCTGAGCACTCAATAAGATGAAGATGAGTTTTCAATGAATTTCTGCAATGGCAGAATTAATTCAATAAATGTATCCATTTGTGATTTTCTGTCAAGTACGTGCTCAGACCTAGTTATTCAATATCATCAGTTTTACGACTTACTGGTGATGAAACAGATGAAGGCTGAGGGATAGAGTTGAACTTACACCACTGGCAAAAAATGACGAGTTGTGCACCCTTTAGATAATTTGCCTGATTTTTGTGCTTCCTGAAACAGCTGATCTGAAACCATCAGTTTCAAGCTGACCCATGGAATCATTACATTTGCTTCATGTGCAGTAAGAATACACTAGCATGTTGCAGAATGGGAATACAGTAGTAGACTAATAGGAATCAAGATTATCAGCAAGAGCTGAATTTTAATAGTTCATATTGTTCAAAGCTTTTATCACTAAGTTTGAGTGATCAAGTAACTATTGAATTGATAGTCTTAAATACACATTATGTGGCTTCTAATATTATTGAGTTTCACAGTAATGAGTTTTGACTGGATTTATGTACCTTGGAATCCTACTTAGCAAATATGTTAAATTCATTAAGAATGTGTGAACTGCCTTTGGGTGTGTGTCCCTTTTGTTAATTTAGCTTTTCATTTGGATGGTGCTTTTGATCACTTTATGCAGTGCCTAATCTATAAGTTGCAGTGCACTGATAAACATGAATAACAGTGTGATTTTTAATTATGAGTGGAACCACTTGGGAAATTAGATTTCTATGTTGATGTGTCAGTCTTTTTACTGATTAAGTGGATAATTACTTTACCAGTTGAAAACTCCTCTGTGATTTTGGAAGTTTTTGCTGAAGTTATTCAAAGAAATTGTGGTGGCTACACATTTTCTTATTCCAGGAATAACTTCAATTTTGGGGAAATGGAAGGTGCTTTTAATTAGCCTAGTTTCTTTAATTTTCCTTTCTAGAAGGTATATTAATATTAAAAATCACACAACACCAGGTTATAGTCCAACAGGTTTAATTGGAAGCACACTAGCTAGTGTGCTTCCAATTAAACCTGTTGGACTATAACCTGGTGATGTGTGATTTTTAACTTTGTACACCCCAGTCCAACACCGGCATCTCCAAATCATGTATATTAATATGATGGTCTTAGGTTGTTAGGACCAATCCTGGAGTCCAAAGTTTTAAAAAAACTGAACAAAATCTGAGCAACACTAATTAAGCCACTTTCATCGTCTAACAGTAGATGTTCTGAGAAAATGTTTGTGTATCTTTTTCTTGAACCACTGTACTCCTTCTGGTGCTGGTGCTCCCTTAATAATATTTGATCGGAAGTCCAGGATTTTGACCCAATGATGATTGAAAAGAATCAGTCTAAATTCAGGAATGCGTGACTCAAAAGGAATCTTGAAGGTGATAGCATTCGGGTGGCATTGCTACTTTTTGTTCTTCATGGTGGCAGAGTTTTAAATATATAGAAGTATGACAAAGTAACTATGATGAGTTTCTGCAGTGCATTCTGTAGTCATGTAGCCTAATGTCCAGGACACTAAGGTAACATTTGCTCTATGGATAGTTTTGAATGGTATAGCAGATATATTTATTCTCAGAAGCGTGAGTATTTCCTCACACTCTTTACATGGGTATCCAGATGGTGAAGTAGCTTTACAGGACCAAGAAGATAGCTTCTTATTTCTTTTATACTGCTTTTATAGTCACTGGTTCATATATCTAAATAAGCTTCTGATCAATATTTTGAACTCCAAGTCAGGAAACCTAACGTTAGCAACAATATTGAAAATCAAATAAAATGGCTGGGACTTCTTTCATTCAAGAGAATCAATACCTGCTACCTATGTGGTATGAATGCTCTTTATTAGTTGTCAATGCAAGCCTGGATGTATCCACTCAACCAAAATACTGTAGATGCTGAAAATGTGAAACAAACAGAAACCTAGCAGTCTGGCAGCATCTGTGGTGACAGAAACAGTTAATGGTTTGAGTCTAGCATAATATTTCTTCAGAAGTGAAGAACTGGGTTCAAAATGTTAAGTATGTTCCTCTTTTCTCAGATGGTACCTGACCTGTTGAGTTTCTCCAGAATATTCTGTATTTATTTCTGGATGTTATCCAGGTTTTTCTGTAGCTGTGATATATAGTTTGAGAAACTCTGAATGGAGCTGGATATTTTATGATGCAGGAAAGGACATTCATATAAATTTTGGAATGTGATGAAATCAAGAATGTTTCACTGAGGAACTTTAGCTACCAGCTTATGGACTTCCATGAATTATGCTTTGACAACCACCACCTAATGGATTTTTAAAGAAAATTTGGTAACCTGAATATTTTCTTCTTGGAGCTCTCACCTTTTGTTTTGCGGTTCTTGGTGTTCTTGGTGTACATTACTATAACATTTTAAATATTCTCATGCAAATACAAAACAAAAAGTGATAATGCTGTCTCATCAGATGCTTTCCAGTTCCCTGCGAACCATCATTTGAGCATTTAAATGTTTTCCCAACAAGTTATTAGTTCCATCAATACGATAGGCTCTGTCTAACTTCCTTATTTCCTGACCCCCAAAACAAATTAAGACACCATTCACAAAAGGTAGTGTATACCTATCTTGAAAATGACTAACTTTTATTTTACAATAAGTTATCCCATGAAGTTTACCACTGATTACCATTGAATAAAATTGTCAAATAAAGCTATTTTACTGTACTCAAATAAATTCTATAGGATGGGATAATAGGAAGAACCTTTAATATGGACAGAACTAAGGATGAAATAATGTTAAAAATTGGTTTGGAGGGCAATAATTGTGTTTTAAGACTTGCAATCATCATATATTTCTGCAATTTTCACAATATCTGATGCTTATGTGTAAGCTATGCACTGATTATGGTCTTTGGACAAGTATGATGTTATGAATGTTATGCCACTATTTCAAGGAACTACGTTTGACAATAATCAACTAATGTTGACACCACATTGACGCACTCCCCATTAAAACAATCATTCAGCTCGAGAGAGTTCATTAATTATACAACTTATTTTTGAATGCACAAACAACTTTATTGTTCGGTCCAACTTGTCCATGCCGACCAGATATCCCAACCCAATCTAGTCCCACTTGCCAGCACCCAGCCCATATCCCTCCAAACCCTTCCTATTCATATACCATCCAGATGCCATTTAAATGTTGCAATTGTACCAGCCTCCACCACTTCCTCTGGCAGCTCATTCCATACACGTACCAACCGCTGTTTGAAAAGGTTAACCCTTAGTTCTCTTTTATATCTTTCCCCTCTCGCCCTAAACCTATATCCCCTAGTTCTGGACTCTCCCATCCTGGGAAAAAGACTTCGTCTATTTTTCCTTTCCATCCTCCTCATGATTTTGTAAACCTCTATAAGGTCACACCTCAGCCTCCAAAGCTCCAGCAAAAACAGCCCCAGCCTGCTTAGCCTCTCCCGATAGCTCAGATTCTCCAACCCTGAAAACATCCTTGTAAATCTTTTCCGAACCCTTTCAAGTTTCACAACTTTCAAGAGGAAGGAAACCAGAATTGAACGCAATATTCCAAAAGTGGCCTAACCAATGAACAGCTGCAACATGACCTCCTAGTTCCTGTAGTCAATACTCTGACCAAGAAAGGAAAGCATACCAATCACCTTCTTCACTATCCTATTTACCTGCAACTCTACTTTCAAGGAACTATGAACCTGCACTCCAAGGTCTCTTTGTTCAGCAACACTCCCTAAGACCTTACCATTAAGTGTATAAGTCCTGCTAAGGCTTGTTTCCCAAAATGCAGCACCTCACATTTATCTAAATTAAACTCCGTCTGCCACTTCTCAGCCCATTGGCCCATCTGATCAAGATTCCATTGTAATCTGAGATAACCTTCTTTGCTGTTCACTACACCTCCAATTTTGGTGTCATCTGCAAACTTACTAACTATACCTCTTATGCTTGCATCAAATCATTTATATAAATGATGAAAGGCAGTGGACTCAGCACTGATCCTTACGGGACTCCACTGGTCACAGGCCTCCAGTCTGAAAAACAATCCTCCACCACCACTCTGTCTTCTACCTTTGAGCCAGTTCTGTATCCAAATGGCTAATTCTCCCTATATTCCATGAGATCTTTAACATACAATTATCCAGACAGTTGGGCTACATTCTGTATTGTAACCTGTATGTTTTGTAGATGCTCCACATGTGTTTCCTCCACTCTGTATCATTTAACAATGCCAGCATATTCTTGCATTGTGCATTTACTTAATCTATTCGATGCAGTCCCATGCATCTCTTACAATAGAATCACAGAATAGCACAGTGTAAAAGAGACTTTTTGGTTCATTGAGATTGATTTTTTGAAGACCAAAGCAGTTAGCATCACTCACCTACTCTTATCGCATGATCTTTTGATTTTTTTATTCATCAAACATTTTCCAATCCCTTTTTGAAGGTGACTGTCGAATCTTCAACTATCCAGCTATCAGTCAGTGCATTTCAAATCTTAGCTCGTCATTAGATAAAAGCATTTTTTCTCACGCGGTTTCTGTTTCTTTCCCCCAGTCATCTTAAATGTGACCCCTTCTGGTTTTTGATTCTTTAGCCACAGGAACCACTTTTATTTATTTACTCCATCTAAACCTTTCATGATTTTCAACACCACTCCCAATCTCCTGTTAGATTTCTCTGTTCTTTGGAAAACAACCAGTCTGCTCACTTCCCTAAAAATCTTCATCCTTCAAACAATACAAGTAATTCTGCACTTGTCCAAAGTCTTCTTATTTAACTTGGTGGCTCAAAGCCACAGTTTCAATCTGAATGCACTCACAGCATTGATCCGATGTGCTCAGTCTCTGTCCTTTCCCTATGGTCCACAGCTCGGCTTGTTCAGTTTTGGTGTTATGTCTGTAAGGAACCCAAAGTCAAACATCCGCAAACTTTCTGACAACTCACTGCAAACTTCATTCCATGATTTAAGAAAAATGAAGATATCAGCGATCAGATCTAAATATCTTTGCAGGACCTTCCCTCCACTTAAGCATCTCTAATCAGCGTGGTCCACCATAAGCAGCATGAAGGTATAAAGTCATAGAGACATACAGCATGGAAGTACACCCTTCAACCCAACCAGGCCTTGCTAACATAATCCCCAAGCTAAACTAGTCCCACCTGTTTCTTCCTGGCCTATATCCCTCCAAACCTTTCCTATTCATAAACTTGTTCAAATGTATTTTAAAGTTGTAATTGCATCTACATCCACTTCTTTCTCAGGAAGCTCATCAAGTAAGGATTTAGAAGTGAAACAGAAGAGCTCTTGCTCAAATTGAGTTTATAATCTTCACAATAAGTTTTATTACATGCAAAAGTCCATAATTTTACTTGCTAATGCTTGCTGGTGGATATACAGTGATAATTGATAAAATATGGGAAATCATGATTATTTCTGCAAAATGCAGCAAAGCCCATGTTTACACCAAAGGTAGCTGGTACACCATCAGTTGTGATGGAAACCAGTTCCTTGATTGGAATGTTTTTTTATCAAGCTTGCACCTTTTGAATTCATTGTAGTTCTTTAAGGAGGGAAAGGGTGAAAAGATCCCCTTTGGTTTTTATGTCCTTAAAGCTACTCACACAAAAACAATCAGCCAGCTGTGTTGGTCATGCTTCTAGATTCATCAAACTGCAGTGAGAATCATCCATAATCCTTCAGGTCTTTGCTGCAGTTGCTGGATCATGTATTTGGACAAGGATTCCACTTGTTTTCATATTGTGAAGCACCAAGTGCCATTCTTTAGTGTGCCATTATTATTTCTTCTTTGCTCTTTATATAAAGAGTCACTAGCCACAGTCATTGCTTCTTTAATTATTACACCATCTGTGAAAGATTTCTTGTGTTTTGCCAGAAGAATGCAACAGCAAAATTATGTTTCATTGCAAACCTTAGGTTTTACTGCTGTTTTTTAAAAAAAATCACTTGCTTTCAAAAAGGGCCTTAGCTCAAGCTCAATTTTTGTTCGCACTTGGGACGTGAGAGTCTCTGGCAGGATCAGCATTTATTGTCTGCTCCTATTTGCCTTTGGGAAGGTGATGGTGAACTTGCTTCTTGAAGCACATGCTGTAGGTAGATTCAAAATGCTACAAGGCAGTGAGTTCCATGATTTTGAACCAACAACATTGAAGGAACAATGGGAAATTTCTATGTCAGGATAGTGAGTGTCTTGGAGAGAAACTTGCATGTAATGGTGTTCCCATGTATCTGCTACTTTTCCCTTGTGGTAGAAATGGTTGTGGATTTGGAAAGTCTAAAGGAGCTTCAATGAATTACTTGAGTGAATCTTGGAGATAGTATACACTGCTGCTACTAAGTGTCCAGAGAAAAAGAATGGATGTTTGTGGATATGATGCCAGTCAAGTTGGCTACTTTGTCCTGAATGGTGTCAAGCTTCTTGAGTTTTGTTGGAGGCTTACTGATCCAGGCATATGCGGAGTATTCCTGCATGTTCCTGACTTGAGTTGTAGTTCCTGTCAGGTTTTGGAAGTCAGAAGGCGAGTTAGTCACTGCAGGATTTTCAGCCTCTGACCTGTTCTTGTAGACACTGAATTTGAATGGCTGGTCCATTTCAGTTTCTGGCCCATGGTAATCCTCAGGATGTTGAAAATGGGGGTTTAGTGTTCATAACTCTATTGAAAATCAAGAGTTGATGGTTAGATTGTCCCTTATTGAAGATGGTCATTGCCCAGAATTTGTGTGCTGTGAATCGTATTTGCCACTTGCTGGCCCAATTCTAGATATTGTCTCTGGTTGGCTGCATTTCGACATGGAGTGTGTCAGTATCTGATTAATTGTGAATGATGCTGAACATTATGTGATCATTGATAAACATCCTCACTATGATGGAACGCATATTGGTAATGAAGCAGTTGAAGACAATGGTTTGGCCTAAAACAATGCCCTGAGGAACTCCTTGCAGAGATGGCTTGATACAAAAGTATTTTTCCTTGATTCTCATTGACTCCAGTTTTAGTTGTCGCTTTGTTCAAAACATGCCATTCAAGGGTAAACTCCTTGAAATTAGTGTGCCTTATTGTGGTATTGTCCAAATTCCCTTATTTACTTACCAATATGCTTTGTTGACATAGAAGGCAAACATTTTTATCTTTTATGATTGTAAACAGAAATTTATTTTCTTATTCTGCAGAGACGTTGTACATTTTTGGTTTCTATTTAGATGGTCAAGGTCATCACTGATTGTTATTGTTGCCCCTTAATGTGTATTACATCACTCTGCCACTGGTCACGTTGCAGTCAGCCACTGGGTTCAAGTGCTTTTGAGTGTGGAAGTACAGGAGTTGAATGCCAACATTGTAATTTAGTAGGAGGTCTCTCCAGCCCAGGATGAGGATTAATGGGCTCATAAGGTCAAAAAGAAAATTATCCGGAATACATATTTTGTACATTTCAGTGCTAACATAATTTATCTGAAAAGAACAGTCACAAATCTCAAAGAGTCTTCCTGTGTGGAATTGTTAAACAACTTCCATCTTTTTCAATAGGAAATCAAAAGATGAAAATTGAAACATTACTGTTATTGCTATTGTCATAAGATTGTTAATTTTCTGCAACTACATTATTAACTTGAGGATACGGAGTCTGTTTCATTTGGTCATCAGCCTCATGGGACATAGATGGCTCAGACCTTCGGCCCTAAAATTGAACTGTGCCAAAAATATACTTGATAAAATGTATAAAGCTGCATTACACAGCAATTCAAATTTGACATTACATAAAGCATGAAACAAATCAGATTTTTTCAATGCAGAATGTTGCACTCTGAAGTGCTACAATAAATGAACTATTACTGTTTCTATTTAAATATTCACTTCACGTCAAATATACAAACAAAGAATTTTACATGATTTCCATCCTTTCATAATACTATGGTGGGAGGGCTTTGGATTCTAGCACTGAGGGCTAATGATGGCATAGTTGTAACATCACTAGTCTAGTAACTCAAAAGCCCAGACTAACATCTGGTGACATGATTAAAAGTTTGTCCCAATAATAGAAATCATGAAACAACAATTGCTCATTGCAGCAAACTGGTTGGTTCACCACTGTCCTTCAGGGAAGGTAATCTGCTGTCCTTACCTAGTTTCAAGTCCTGTTGTCATTCTCTCAGAATCACTTTCTCTTACCACGCTCCTCCACCCTCAATATACTTGATTTATGTCACCCCAACATTGACCCAGAATTTGGTTCCAAATGTATGATAGCAAGTTTAATGGCACTCACAATTATTAGTACATAAATCATTTCAGTATTATTTAACAATATAAGTACTTCTTCTAATGTGAGATTTATGTTTCCATCAATATCTAGACCAGAACTTTAAAGTGTGGTGTAAAACATTGTTAGAAAAACATTAAAACATAAAAAAACTTATAAATCTTAACTTTTCTATCTTTTTCTCCAATCCAATCCTTTTTCTGTCCATCAATTTACAATATTGCACAAGATGTCCTTCTCTATCTCCTACTGCATCCTTAAGTCTGAGACGAAAGGGAGATTAATGACTGGTTTCCCTTTATCTGAGATCGCATTTCCAAACAAGTTACAACTTTTTTTTTAAAAAGCTTAAATTGTAAGGTTTGGGGGGAATAGTATGAAAAGAGGGCATGCCGTGTGATGCTCTGCTCCTGTTTAAATTTGCTGACCCCATAAGACAGCACTGGGTTCATTAAATGCGCAGATGTTCTGTTCCATCGGTCTGGTATTAAATTGCTAGCCTTTACATTTCAGGAACTAACTATTTAAACATTTCTGAAATTGTGCTATGGTGAATACTTCACTCGAGCCTCTTCAGCTGTCTTCTGGTGGATGAGAATTCCCCAATGCTCTTGTTAAAATAAAAGAATGAAAACCACAATAAAAAAAACAGAATTTAAAATGTCCTTGTTATAGCTCCTAACTGCAGCACTTGTGATTCACAGCAGGCCTGAGTTTATTATTTTCTTTTGAAGACAGCTCTTAAACATTCAAAGCTAATGTCATATTATGAAACATAATCAAGGATTTAAAGAAAAATGTGCTCTCATGAACTCTGATGATAGATATCTTTGGAGCATTAAATCTGTGGGAGTTTTTGGTGGAACAAAAAGGGTTCAACAATAGTTTGGGGAATACCAAGTGGCATTATAACCTTTGATGAAGGCATGTATCAATGCTGAATTGGACTCAGCTTTAACTATAATAAACCAGCTATTGGTCTTGCTAGTCTCCCAGGATCTGCCCCTGTAGTCTTTGTGCCTCATCAAATAATGCCAGCAATATGAAGTGCAATAAAACTAAGTCAGACAGCACCCATTGTCAGATTGTGGTCCCTCCAGATAGCTGTAATTACCTGAATGTGTTCACTTTGAACACTGACCTTAAACAGTCAGATCAGGTTTAAAGCTAATTATTATAACAATACTTCAGACTGCCAAAATGCTCTAACAATGATAATACAAGCTTACTAAAACATAAAAACAACTTGGGATGTTTTATACAGAAACTCAATCGAGTATTTCTCAATTATTAAAGAGTTTATCTTATTCAGTACTGCAAATTAATAAATTCTGTAGCTAGCTTGGGAAATCCATATTATCATTCAATTATTCATGTATATATTTACATCTCTTATGTAGATAATGAAAATTGAATAGAAAAAGTGAGTAAAATATGTTTAATGTGATGTTGAGTTAACAGATTTCTAATTGAATTCATTTCTGGGTGATAAAGGATTGAATGAATGTGTCTTCTTTGAAAGGTGTTCAATTTCATGCTCAGTGAAATGCTCAAGTTACCATTGCAATTCACAAGCTACTATTCCTCTCCTCTATAAGTCAAAGAGATAGTTCCTCCTTCTTTACTTTGGTCTCTTGAAATCTTTGAAAGCTAAGTTAAATCTATGATATTCTATCTGAATGTATAGGACAAAGTTAATAATAACCCATAACAAAAGGGCACTGATATTAACAAGCTCAGCCAGTTTTAATTCCGTCCCTTTCACTATGAATTTATAAAATTATGGAAAGTTATATCACAAATGAAGAGTACTAGCTCTTTCAAAGAGCTATCTAATTCGTCCCATTCCCCTGTTCCTTTCTTTTAACCCAGTCAATTCTGGTCTTTCAAGTATTTATTTAACTAATTTGCCATGTCAAATAAAGGCACGAGCTTGTTACAAATTTAAAAATCCTTTTTTTTAATCCCAAAATGCTCATATTTGAGCTGTCAAAATGGCTGACATTTTAATACAGAAACTTAAGTCCAAACTGTTGTCACCTCTATACTGAAAATTGACTGTCAATATTCAAGTTTCATTGTTTGACTTTAATAACTGACATTTTCATGATTTAAAATGGATTTAAAGTAGCTGTTACAATCACCTGACAAGCACAGACTGCATTATTTGTGCTTTCACGGGATATGGGTATCGCTGGCTGGGTCAGCATTTGTCTATCCCCGGTTGCTTTACATGTGAATGACTCTTTTGGCCATTTCAAAGTATAGTTGAGAGTCAACCAAGTTGCTGATGGCATGGAGTCACATGTAAGCCAGCTCAGGTAAAGACAGCAGATTTTCTTTCCCAATAGACATTAGTCAATATGATCGGTCTTTACAATACTTTATAATTGCATTATGATCACCATTGCTTACAGCAGGTTTCAGTTCTGGATTTATTTATCAAAGTTAAATTTTGCTACTCAGCATGGTGATATCTGAGTCAAGAATGTGGTGCTGGAAAAACACAGCAGGTCAGGCAGCAACTGAGCAGCAGGAAAATTGATATTTCAGGCAAAAGCCCTTCATCAGGAATGAAGTTCGGAGCCTTGGGGGTGAAGAGATAAATGGGAGGAGGTGGGCCTGGGGGTAAGGTAGATGAGAGTGCAAAAAGTGGACGGAGGTAGGAGTAAAGGTGACAGGTCTTTCACCTATGATGAGATCTGAATCCAGGTCCCCAGTGTGTTGGCTTGGGTCAATAGATTACTAGTTTAGTGATCTTATCACTAAGCCACTATCTTCCCAAAATAACCATATTGTGGATACAAAAGGGACTGGATTGGAATTACCACTCCACTTGAGAGTCACTGAAGCTTGGTGAAACATCAAGACATTTGCATCTCTTGTTTTACTCACACTTGCAGGATAAGTTCACATGTTGAAAGATTATTGGGAAGATGCTTCCATTGGCAGGAGAGACTAGGACCCCAGGGCACACCCTTAGAGTAAAGAGAAGACCTTTTAGAACAGAGATAAGGAGAAACTTCTTCAGCCAGAGAGTGATGAGTCTATGGAATTCTTTGCCACAGAAGGCTGTGGAGGCCAGGTCATTGAGTATTTTTAAGGCCAAGGTATTGAGTATCAAGGGGATCTTGAGTATCAAGGAGATCAAGGGTTCTGGGAAGAAAGTGGGAGAATAGGATTGAGAAACTAATCAGCCATGATTGAATGGTAGAGCAGTTTCGATGAGCTGAATGGCCTAATTTCTGCTTCTATGTCTTACGGACTTATGAAAAAAAGAGAGCTTCATTACGTTTTTGTATCTGGTCATCAGGCTACCAGGCTTCTATCAACTTCCAAACTGAATTGAAATGAATAAGGTCCTCCCTTTTGAATCGATGTACCTAAAAAACATTCAGAAGTCACGCCTTCTATTGTTCAAAGCTTACTGCAAAACACACTAAGCTCCTACGGGTGTATCTGACATTTTTGAGGCTAAGCCTATGTTTCATCATGTTTTCTGGAGAGTATTTCGACAAGGCATTTCATGAAAATTTTTGTCATATCTTATAAAACTCGTGTCATTAAGGAGCAGTGCTCCCACACACAACAGCGCAGCAGCTGCTGGGCAGACAGCAGACATTGGTTGCCATGTTGATGTGAGACTGCCACTTCCAGTAGCTGCTGCCATGTGGGGACCTCAGTTGTGCATGCAGGAGGAACAAGCATTACTGGGAACATTGCTAGAGAGTTGTTGCCAGTTGCATTTGCAGCTTCAAAGTCTGAAAAACCTTTTATTAACCAGTATGTATGGGAATAGAAGTATGTTTTTTTTAGATTAGACTGATTAGATTAGACTTACAGTGTGGAAACAGGCCCTTCGGCCCAACAAGTCCACACCGACCCGCCGAAGCGAAACCCACCCATACCCCTACATTACCCCTTACCTAACACTACGGGCAATTTAGCATGGCCAATTCACCTGACCCGCACATCTTTGGACTGTGGGAGGAAACCGGAGCACCCGGAGGAAACCCACGCAGACACGGGGAGAACGTGCAAACTCCACACAGTCAGTCGCCTGAGTCGGGAATTGAACCCGGGTCTTCAGGCGCTGTGAGGCAGCAGTGCTAACCACTGTGCCACCGTGCCGCCCACTAATGTTGGATGATCAAATTTTCCATTGATTAGGCCACCTACATAATCAATGTAAAAAACACCCTAAGAAATAGAAACATAATGCAGGGGGTATACACATCACTGTTATACTTTATTCATAACATAAGTCACTTAAATAATATGCAACTTTGCCTTAAATAAAACATATTGCCAGAGAAGCTTCTCACTCGCACCTTTAGCTGACTCCTTGGAGATTGCAGTACACTGTGGTTTTTGAGGAGAAGTCAATCCGAAATTGAATTAACTGTTCCATGTGGCCATGAGATTGAACAAGTATATTTACATTGAGGTATTTTTTTAAAAGAAAACTATATAATTGGACAGAATAATCACAGTGTGAAGGCAGGCCATTCAGCCCATTGATCTACATCAACGTGCCAAAGAGCATCCCACCCAGACCACCCCTATCCCATAACCCTGCATTTCAGATGGTAATCCACCTAACTTGCACATCTATAGACTGTGAGAGGAAACCGGAGCACCAAGAGGAAACCCACGTAGACAGGGGAAGAGTGTGCAAGCTCCACACAGAGTTGCCCAAGGGTGGAATCAAACCCAGGTCTTGGAGCTGTAAGGCAGCAGTGCCAACCCTACTGAGCCACCGTGCCACCTCTTGGGGGCTTATAACTTTTGCCAGCTCATAAAGTGCTGTTTAAAACAAAGTTTGCTGTAGATCAAAACTACACCAGTTGCTCACCACCAGCAGAATGTACAATTTCAACATTGGTGAAATATTACATGTTGTTAAGAAAACCAAGGAGGTCACATAGTAATTACAAGCTAAGATGCTAAGTGACAAGAGAAGTCAAGTGATCTGGGAGTTCAAATACACAAGTTGTAATGCAGATCAATGAGGCAAAAACAAAAACAAAGAAGCACTATGGCGTACTTCTAGAGGGATAGAATTGAAAAATAAAGAGGCGATGTTAAACTTGTGTCCAATCTTGTTTAGACCATACTTAGAGCTATGTTTTCTCACAGATGCAGAAGCTGTCCATTGTTATAAAAATAGTGGCCGAGGTTTGGATCTGCAAGCCCTGCCTCTGAGCACAGCACCTGCTATTTCAGGGGAGGAGTGGGTGATGAGTTTTTGTTTGTACACAGAGGTAAATACACATGTTCAAATGCCGCTGCCTGAGGTTGATCTGACTTCCACATGTGTAATTGTAAAACATGGCTTATGCATTTTACGAGAAAGTGAGGACTGCAAATGTTGGAGACCAGAGTCGAAAAATTTGGTGCTGGAGATGCACAGCCGGTCAGGCAGCATCCGAGGAGCAGGAGACTCGATGTTTCAAGCATAAACCTTTCATCAAAATTGGAGCGCGGGGGTTGGGGGGTGGGGAATGGGAGGTGGTGAGGGGAAGGGAGCTGAGAAATAAATAGGAGGCTAACGGTGGAGTTGGGGGGAAAGTAGCTGAGAAGACAGAACACAGGGAGTTGATGGAGACTCATGGCTTTCCTCAATCTTATTCACAACTCAAAGCTGTTCAGCTAGCTGAGAACCAATCACATAGTTGTTGGTAAGCAGAAGACCTTTATCATCGATAACCAATTATTAGTCCACAGACCAATCAGCTACTTTTTGCCAGCTAAATCTCCACTTGAACACATGCTTGGCTCCAACTCATTTGCAAGACATTTCAACTACTGCTTAAACAAGCAGCTGTGAAAATGACACTCACAACGACTATCAGAGCAGGCAATGAAGTGATATGATAGATGTTGAGGAACTAGGGGAATGGGAGCAATCTTTTGAGGAACTGGATAAGGATGTTGTAAAAGAGGAAGCTCTCCTTGTGTATGACAGAGCTCAGCTGTGCTGGATGCTACACGCCAGATCTGACTGACACCTGGTTCTAGTAAATGAGAGCTAGATACATCATGGACAATAAAACAGTTGTTGGTCATAAGACCAGCACTTGATTGGCATCATGGGAGTGAACTGCATTGGTTGTGTTTGTGCTTGATTTGCTGGCTATAATTAATAGCTCAAGTCTGATTTCTTGCTTGCCTGTGATGCTCACCTCCTGGCAATGACAAGATGTGGGTTTCTAGTTGACAGAGCATTGGTGACTGAGAGATGTAGCTAAGGATAGGTGGTTACACAGTAACTAGGATTAGAGAAACGGGGTGTTTGGGTGAGGGAGTGACAGCCATGCCAACTGTCATGAGCAGTATGTCTTTGTGCCTGGGCCATTATACTGCCAATGCTTGTCCAAGTGTACAGTAGCTTTCAGTTAAATGTGGAATGCAGTGGGATCCTCCCTGCTTCTGGAAACATTGGTACTTTCTACTCTTCTGGTTTGCTGCCCAAATAGGCACACCCCATGAGGCTAATTCTCCTATATGTCCTGGATGACCACTCAATTGCTACTGTACAATGATCAAGAAATTAATCAATTCAATACTCCTTGTCTGCTTGAAAGCCAAACTTGCTCTCACTTCCCACAAATCTTACTTGTGCAGAAATCCTTTGAAGAGTTTGTTTTGATCGTCATTTACAAGTAGCTCAAGGGAGTTAAGGAAGGTGAAGCTTGAGTCTTGTTAGTTGAGTGCTTGTATCACACATAATAGCAAGAGCATTGAAAATAAATGAATATGATTTCAATCTTCACCAAAGGACAAAGTGACCCTAAGAATTATAGGACAGTTGACTTAACATCAATAATACAAAAGATACAAGAATGTGCTGCAATGTGAACATTTCATGATCATTTATCAACACTGAAGGCAATAAACAAAATCTAAACTAGATTCTTGAAGGGAAAGTCATGTCCAATGAATTAATTGAAATTTGTGGGAAACTAATAGTGTTGTGGGATGAAGGAAACAGAAAGTATACCTTGACTTTGGAAAAGTATTTGACAAGGTCCCTTACAGGAGACTTATAACTAAAGAGTTGTCTTATTGAAAGACATAGCAAGTCAAGAAAAGGTAAATAACATTGGTATGACTGAAAAGGTGTTAGAATCAAAAGCTAAAAATATAAAGTAAATACAGAAAAGTAATTATTCAAGCTTAGGTGTTACAACTAATATTTTTCCTTTGGTAGACTGGAGCCCATAATAGTTTTGATGGAAATAAAAACAGAAAATGCTGAATAACATATTAACAACATGCTGAAAGTGCAGTTGCTGGGACCAAATGTGGATGCTAAATTCATGTGAGCAGACAGTGTGATCGTGGAGGGGACTTTAGTGTCAGAGGTGAATGAACAAACTGCTGAGCGTGTTAAGGGAAGGAGTGGAGGAGTGTGGTACTGGAAAAGTACAGCCAGTCAGACAGCATCTGAGGAGCAGGAGAGTCGATGTTTCAGCAGCAGCCCTTCCTGATGAAGGGCTTATGCCCAAAACATTGACTCTCCTGCTCCTCAGATGCTGCTTGAAAGGCTGCGCTTTTCCAGCATCACACTCTTCCACTCTGATCTCCAGCATCTGCAGTCCTCACTTTCTCCAAAAGAAAGGATTAGACAGCTTCAAGATGAGGAGCTTGCGAGTTTCTTCAATGTGTCAAGTCCAGGCAGACAGTCCCTGAAAAATGAAGAATAAAACCATCTAGCAATGGGGTTGCTACCGCAGGGCCAGAGGCAACCACCGCCACAAGGACCCCTACTGCTTGTGACTTGGATCCCTAAGAGGGAAAGCCAACACTCCTACCTGAGGAAGATGTGAGAGGCCACCGTGATGTACCTGGAGATCTCCCTGAAAAGCAGGGCCCATTTTGATGCTGATGAATAGGGGTTGGTGGAGGGGTAGGGAGTGGGGTAGGGTGGGAGAGTCAGTCTTTGGCAATGCGGTAGGAGGACTTGGGCCTCTAGATTATTTATAAAAACTGAAAGAACTGAGAATGCTGAAAATCAGAAACAAAAACAAAAATTGCTGGAAATGCACAGCAGGTCTGGCCAGCATCTGTGAAGCGAAATAAATGTTCACAGATGCTGCCACACACACGGAGCTTTTCCAGCAATTTCTGTTTTTGCACGTGATGATTTTAACGTGTAGCCCATATCTATTCAGTATACAGCCAAATTATTGGCATTCCTGCCTCTTGAATTGTCCTGAAGTTGTTGCATAACAATATGCTTTTCTCCTAATGCATTTCATCAGCATTTTAACAGCCCACCAGCCCACATTCAGAGGGGCTGTAGAATCCCTGATTCAGCCGTTCAGGCAGTAACTGGGAAGACAAAAAGAACTTCTAGATTTGGGTTAATGGCCTCCGACACTCCAGGGAAACAGCCCTGGCCTGTTTAGCCTCTCCCTATATCTCAAACCCTCCAACCCTGGTAACATCCATGAAATTTTTTTCTGAGCCCTTTCAAGTTTCACAATATCCTTCCCATTAGCAGAGAGACTATAACTGAATTCAATATTCCAAAGGTGGCCTAACCAATGTCCTGTATAGCTGCAACATGACCTCCCAACTCCTATACTCAATGCACTGACCAGTAAAGACAAACTTACCAAATGCCTTCTTCAGTATCCTATCTACCTGGGATTCTACTTTTGAAGAACTATGAACCTGCACTCCCAGATTTTTTTTGTTCAGCAACACTCCCCAGGACCTTACCATTAAATGTATAAGTCCTGTCCTGATTTGCCTTTCTATAACACAGCACCTCACATTTATTCAAATTAAACTCTATCTGCCACTCCTTTGCCCGTTGGCCCATCTGATCAAGATCCCATTGTATTCTGAAGTAACCTTTTTCGCTGTCTACTACACCTCCAATTTTGATGTCATCAGCAAACTTACCAACTATACCTCCTCTGTTCACATCCAAATCCTTAATATAAATGAGAGAAAACAATGGACCCAACACCAATCCTTGTGACGCACCGCTGATCACAGGCCTCCAGTCTGAAAAACAATCCCCCACCACCACCCTCTGTCTTTTACCTTTGAGCCAGTTCTGTACCAAATGGCTAGTTCACCCTGTATTCAATGTGATCTAACTTTGCTAACCAGTCTCCCATGATGAACCTTGTTGAAGGCCTTATTATAGCCCATATAGATAATGACCACTGCTCAGCCTTCTTCAATCCTCTTTGTAACTTCTTAGTGACACATGATTTCCCTTATACAAAGCCATGCTGACTATCCTTAACCAGCCAGTCCTTGCATATCTAAATACACAAAAGCTGTTAGGGCATAGATATTCTCAGGATAAATGGGAAGCCTTCAGAAATGAGATAACAAGAGTCCAGAGAAAGTCTATTCCTGTTAGGGTAGAAGGAAAGGCTGGTAGGTATAAGGAATGCTGGATGACAAAAGAAATTGAGGGTTTGGTTCAGAAAATGAAGGAATCATATGTTGGGTATAGACAGGCTAGATCGAGTGAATCCTGAGAAGAGTATAAAGGCAATAGGTGTATACTTAAGAGAGAAATCAGGAGACAGAAAGGGGACATGAGATAGCTTTGGCAAATAGAGTTAAGGAGAATCAGAAGTATTTTTACAAGTACATTAAGGACAAAAGGATAACGAGGGAGAGAATAGGGCCGTCAAAGATCAGCCTTGTTTTGGAGCCGCAGGAGATAGGGCAGATAGTAAACAAGTATTTTGTATCAGTATTTAGTGTGCAATAGGACATGGAATATATAGAATGTAGGGAAATAGATGGTGACATGTTGAAAAATGCCCATACTACATAGGAAGAAGTGCTGGATGTCTTGAAACGCATAAAAGTGGATAAAAGAGGTTTGATGAGGGTAGAGCAGTAGATGTTATATATGTGGACTTCAGTAAGGGAATTGACAAGGTTGCCATGGGAGACTGGTGAGCAACATTAGATTTCATGAATACTGGGAGAACTCACCATTTGGATACAGAATTGGCTCAAAGGTAGAAGACAGAGGGTGGTGGTGGAGGGTTGTTTTTCAGACTGGAGGCCTGTGACCAGTGGAGTGCCACAAGGATCGATGCTGGGTCCTCGACTTTTCTTTATTTATATAAATGATTTGGATGAGAGCATAAGAGGCAGAGTTAGTAAGTTTGCTGATGACACCAAAATTGGAGATCTAATGGACAGCGAAGAAGGTTACCTCAGATTACAATGAGACCTTGATCAGATGGGCCAATGGGCTGAGAAGTGGCAGATGGAGTTTAATTTAGATAAATGCGAGGTGCTGCATTTTGGGAAAGCAAATTTTAGTGGGAATTATACACTTAATGGCAAGGCCCTAGGGAGTGTTGCTGAACAAAGAGACCTTAGAGTGCAGGTTAATAGCTCCTTGAAAGTGGAGTCACAGGTAGATAGGATAGTGAAGAAGGCATTTGGTATGCTTTCCTCTATTGGTCAGAGTTTTGCCGACAGGAGTTGTGAGGTCATGCTGCGGCTGTACAAGACATTGGTTTGGCCACTGTTGGAATATTGTGTACAATTCTGGTCTCCTTCCTATCAGAAAGATGTTGTGAAACTTGAAAGGGTTCAGAAAAGATTTACAGAAATGTTGCCAGGGTTGGAGGATTTGAGCAATAGGGATAGATCGAATAGGCTAGGGCTATTTTCCCTAGAGCATTGGAGGCTGAGGGGTGACCTTATAGAGATTTAGAAAATCATGAGGGGCATGGATGGGATAAATAGACAAAGTATTTTCCTGAAGTGGGGAAGTCCAGAACGAGAAGACATAGTTTTAGGGTGAGAGGTGAAAGATATCAAAAAAACACCTAAGAGGCAACTTTTTCATTCAGAGGGTGGTACGTGTATGGAGTGACCTGCCAGACAAAGTGGTGGAGGCTAGTACAATTGCAAGATTTAAAAGGCATTTGGATGGGTATATGTATAAGAAGGGTTTGGAGAGATATGGGCTGGGTGACAGCAGGTGGGACTAGATTGGGTTGGGATATCTGGTAGACATGAACCGTGCTGTACATCTCTATGACTCTATACACAGTCATAGAGATGTACAGCATGGAAACAGACCCTTGGGTCCAACCTGTCCATGCTGACCTGATATCCCAACCCAATCTACTCCCACCTGCCAGCACCCGGGCCATATCCCGGGTTTAGACATTAAAAACAGAAGAAGCAGTAAAACAAATTCATCTAGAAGTTCTGAGACAAGAATGAAATTTGAACCAAGTATCCCGGTACATCATAGACAGGGAGTTTGGAAATTAATTTGTTTTATATACAGTAAGTTATTTTACATTTTATGGAAGATTATATATGCAGCACAAAACCTGATAGATTAATCAAATATTTGACAGGGGATAGGAAGGATTTTGGGAAGCTGCTGAAGAAGATTTTTAATTAGTAGAGGTGACATTCAAACTCTTTGCAAACTCTCAGTAATTCAGAACACACTACAGTAGAATCTTTCATTTGTCAGGCTATTTTGGAAAAATAAAACTTGGATTCTTGCCATTACAGAAACCCTCTTCATCGTGTTAAAAATGCTGGAAGTGTCCTATCCACAAACATTGCACTTCTATTTTTGCATGACGGTGGGTGGAGAGTTGGAAATGGGGCAGGCCTTGTAAATATGTATTTTATAGAAATAACGTGCTATATAAAACATCAAGCAACTTCACAGGCATGGGGTTTTGGTAGGCTTGGAGTCTGACATCCAAAGTGTGCAGATTGGTATGGAAGAGGAAGTCTGATGTTGTGGATTGATTTGGACAGACACAATACCCTTTTGCTGAGGTAGGACACCACTTTAGCTTTGGTTCTGGACAACCTTTGGCGAAAGTTAAGTGCCTTTTAGTGAATTTCAGGTGCCTTTTGGGAGAGGTAACATACTCTTTGGAATTGTCAAAAGTAGGCATAAATGTGTGTGTCACAAACGTATATAAATGTGTGTGTCACAAATGTATATAGACTCACCAACTGTCAAGTTCATTGGAACTGTCAGCACACCTGTCAAATCAAAGCTATGAAGAAAGTAACTGTCAAAGTGACTCGTCAAGAGTTGCTGTTTTAGAACTATCAAAATGTTAAAAGGATTTCTTAAAACCACTCATCAAAGGGGAGTGTGAAGCTATAAAAGTAGTTAAAAGTCCTGCTGTTTTAAATTTTGAAAACAAAATATCTGCAATACTATAAAATGCTATTTTGCTTTGTCACTTTACACAAACCTCTGGACTTTCATTGCTGGATTCCTGATGCTTGACTTATTTCACTATTCACTTATCCATTATCAAAGAAGATGGCCTGCAATTTCTTAGTTTGGTTGACAACTACAACTGGTTATATACTCTTTTATGTGGGATGCTGAATTCCAAATGCTAGTTGTTATAAGCTATTGTGCACTTGAATTATTTTTATTGTTATAAGGTTTCTTTTTAGTTTGAAGTTGTGTAAATAAAATTAATGGGTTTTAAATTATTTTATATTGTGAAGTCTGCATCAAACACTTTAGATCTCAGGGCAATGTTTGATGGGTAGAGTGCAGAGATTGGCATAAATTGGTATTATTATTCCTAAATTCTATCATTGGCCATGAAGGTGTGCAGGGGACATGATGGGTATAGATTGACAGAGATGATGCAAGGGATTGTGAAGAGTGAAAGGGGAACCTGAAGGATGTACTTTAATAGCTTATTAATTGAACTTTATCACAGCACTGGTGCACTGAGATAGTCCTTTTTCCACTCTGCTACCTGATACCTTCTGTTCCCATTTCAGGTTGACTCAGCCTATCTCAAGGGGGCATTAAAATCTGACCTTCAGTGCCACATTTTCCTGGGTCAGGAAACAAGCTTGGAAGCTGCACATTCCTGACCAAGAATTAAAAATCCTGACATGAAAAACTCAAAAACTGTCCTTGGCAATTTGGTATTGCTGTTGATGTGCCAATTCAATCTCAAGCTATGGCTTTCTGAAAGTCTGAAAAAAATTACTCTGGCTGTTTTCTCACACTGTATTACTGAATATGTGAACTAAACTGTGATTCTTTTTTTTAACTATCTTGGCCAATAATTTCAAAGAATACAGTTTTAATCCCTTAAAACCTGCAGTGCACTTTAATTCAGCTGAGGTGAGCACTGCAAAACTAGATAATTAATCAAAACTTTCTGTTAAATCACTTGTTAATTGAGTGAGGAAATCTGACCAACAGCATTCTGCAAGGGAAAAAAAGGTGTACTTCTGTAGCACTTTTCACAATCTCAGGTGCTCAAAAATATTCTACAAACAATTAGGTACTTCTGAAGTACAGTTCTAAAGCAAAACCTGAGGGAGTCTGGAAGACCGACCATCTCAGAAATGCGACAAATATCTGGCACAGTGGCACATGTGACAGTAGTCTAAAGCAACAAACATTGTGCAAGAGCCACAGCCATAGACAGGCTAACTTATTGACTACTTCTAGATTTGGTTAACATTATGGCCGGGTAAAATATGGTAACCATTTTGCAAACAGAATGGAGGTTCATGTAGCGAGCTTTTGGAAAAGTGTTCAGATTATTGCGTTTGTTGAGAGATAAAACTTAGCCTCTTCAGAATACACCTTTCTGCTCAGAATGGTAGCTGTTAGCTCAGTTGGCTGGACTGCTGGCTTTTGATGTAGAATAATGCCAACAGAATGGATTCAGTAAAAGCAAATTACTGCAGATGCTGGAATCTGAAACCAAAAGAGAAAATGCTGGAAAATCTCAGCAGGTCTGGCAGCATCTGTAAGGAGAGAAAAGAGCTGATGTTTCAAGTCTAACTGACCCTTTGTCAAAGCTTTGACAAAGGGTCACTTAGACTCGAAACATCAGCTCTTTTCTCTCCTTACAGATGCTGCCAGACCTGCTGAGATTTTCCAGCATTTTCTCTTTTGGTTTCAGAATGGATTCAGTTCCTGTGCTGGCTGAAGCTACCACGAAAGTCCTGCTTCTCAACCTCACCCATTGCCTAAGGCATGATGACCCTCAGGTTAAATGATTACCAGTCACCTATCTCTAATGAGAGAGTAGCCCTGTCGTGCTCAGGGACTGTAACAACTCATTTTATTTTATCGATGAAATAGGATGTGCAGAAGCATCAACATAGACCAGCTGAGCTGAATAATCCGCTTCTGCGCAGTCAATCTTATTTAGAAGTCGTTTTGTCATGCATGTAGGGCTCTCACAGTGTAAAATCTGGAAAAGGTAGGTTCATTAAAACACCACCAGCTTGTCAGGGAAAGCCTGTAGTAGTTGACACCTTTTTTTAAATAAATACATTAGACCAGATTTTTAATGAACTAAAATTAGCAACTGTCATTTATTTGCACAGTTTTCCCAGCATACTTATGGGTCCAAGTAATGTAGGTTGACACTTTATACAATGGAGAAGAAATGATCGCCTAGGGAAGGTGTAATTTCTATTTTGATACTCAATAAAACTCTTGTTGCAGCTAATTTTCTTCCTGAGCCGATAGACGAGAGAACAAAATATGCTAATTAATATAAAAGCAGACTCAGGGAACATAAATATTGGAAAAACTCAGCAGGTCAAGCAGCATCTGCAGGGAGGAAATCAAAGTTAATATTTTACTTTGAGTTTTCATCAAAACTGGAAAATGTTAGAGTTGTAATAGCCTTTAAGCAAGTGTACAGACATGAAAGAGAGGAGGAGGAGAAAAACATAAGGATTATTGGAGTGGGAGGCAGAAATTGAAAGTAATGGAATGTGTAAATAAACAAAAGGTGGGTTCAGATGAAGTGTAAATGGCAAGTAAAATCGTCATGAATAGCTGCTGTTCTAAAACTGGAGTTAAATCAAAACAAGAACAATTACGAAGATGTGAGGAGGAAGTTGGCTGTGGTTTATTGGAAAAATAGACTGGAAAGCTTGACAGTGGATAGTCAGTGATTAGCATTTAAAGAATTAGCAGTTAGTTTACAATAACACACTCCTTTAAGACAGGAATACCCAATAGGAAAAGCAAGACAGCCATGGCTAACAAGGGAAGTTAAAGACAGTATTAGACCAAATATGGAGACTTGCAAAGTTGTCAAAGAAAAGCTGTAAGCCTGAGGATTGAGAAAATTTTAGAATTCAGCTAATATGGACCATGGCATTGATGAAGAAAGAGAGAATTGAATATACATGCTAATTAATAGGCAATGTAAAAAAAAAGGAATGGACAAGTTTCTACAGTTATGTCAAAAGGAGAGATTAACAAAGACAAATGTAGACCCAATACAGACAGACACAAGAGAATTTATAACAGGAAATAGAGTTTTAAGAAAAAACTTCCTGTCTGCCCTCACAGAGTTTAAGAAACCTCCCTGAAATATTTATAATCCGTGGTTCTCGTGAAAGTATGGAACTGAAAGAAATTAGTATTGGTAGAAAAGAAATGTATTGGAGAAATTAATGGGATTTAAAGCTAACAAATCCTTGTGACTTGATGGCTATAACCTTAAGGTATTGAAAGAATTAGGGTTAGAAGAATAATAGATGCATTTGTGATCATCTTGTAAATTCTATTGATTTTGCAACAGTACCTGCAGACTGAAAGGTTTCAAAGTATTCACATTGTTTAAGGAAGGAAGGAGAAAACCTATCAGCCTGACATCACTAATAAGGAAAATGCAGGAATCTATATCGAGGATGTAATTACAGCATATTTGCTCTGTTACATCTGATTGGATAGGGTCAAATGGATTTATGAAAGGGAAATCATATTCAACAAATCTGAAAGACTCTTGATGATGTTAATAGCAGATGTGATAATGAGGAGCCAGAGGATGTGGAGTATTTATACTTACAGAAGACTTTTGATTAAATCCTCACAGGAAGTTTGTAAACAAAATTAAATGACAGGGTATTGGAGGGAATACACTCACATTGATTGAGGGTTAGTAAACAGATAGAAAGCAAAGAGAAATAATAAATGGGTCATTCTCATTTGGCAGCCGTGACCAGTGGGTTGCCACAGGCACAGCTGTCATTGGTACTGCTGCTTCACAGTGCCAAGCACCTGGGTTTGATTCCAACCTCGGGTGACTATGTCTGTGTGGGTTTCCTCCCACAGGCCAAAGATGTGCAGGTTAGGTGGATTGGCTATGCTAAATTGTCCCATAGGGTCCAGGGGTGTGTACATTAGGTGGATTGGCTATGCTAGTTTGCCCATAGTGTCCAGGGATATGCAGGTTAGGTGGATTGGCCATGTTAAACTGCCCACAGTGTCCAGGGATGTGCGGGTTAGGTGGATTGGCCATGTTAAACTGCCCACAGTGTCCCAGGATGTGCAGGATAGGTGGATTAGCCATGGGAAATGCAGGGCTACAGGGATTGTGTAGGGGAGTGGGTCTTGGTGGGATGCTCTTTGCAGGGTCAGTGTGGACGCGATGGGCTGAATGCCTGCTTCCACACCGTAAGGATTTTATTCTATGATTCTCTTCACAAGTATCCACATATTAGTCATGGCTGTTCACAATCTATATACGTTATGTGGGGATGTGGGGTCCAATTGTAATTATTTCATGTTTGCAGATGATATCAAACTTGATGGGAATGGGAATTGTGAGAAGGATGTAAAGAGGATTCAAGGGGATTTAAACAGGCTGACTGAGTGGGTACAAGCCTGGCAGATGGAATATTATGTGTATTTCTGCAAGGCTATTAGCTCTGGTCGGAAGAATGCAGAATATTTCCTAAATAATATTACTGACAGCTCGGATTCAGGTGCAGCAAGCAATTTGGAAGGGAAATAGGAGGTTAGTCTTTATCGCAACTGAGTACAGGAGTAAAGAATCTTTCTTAAATTGGGAAGAACACTGATGAGCTGATATCTGGAGTATTGTGTTCAGTTCTGGTCTCCTTACCTGAGGAAGAATATGCTTGTTATGTAGGGAATGAAGTGGAAGTTCAACAGACTAATTCCTGCGATGGCAGGACTATCATATGAGGAGAGATTGAGGAGACTGGGCATGTCTGCTCTGGAGTTTAGAAGAATGAGAGGTGATCTTACAGAAACCTGCAATGTTTTTAAAGGGATATAAACAGAATAGACTTAAAAGGGATGTTTCCCCTGACTGTGAGGTCTAGAACCAAGAGACACAGTCTCAAAATAAAAGATAAACCATGTAGGACTGAGATGAGGAGGAATTTCATCATTCAGGGAATGGTGAAGCTTTGGAATTCTCTATACTTGATTTTCAAATTTTGATTTATTGTTGTCACGTACTGAGATACAGAGAAACATATTGTTTTGTGCGCTCTACAGGCAGACTATACTATACAAAGAGAATCAGGGTAGCAGAACAGAGTGCAGAATACAGTGTTATAGCTGCACAGAAGATGCAGAGAGACAGAGAGAAAGAGATCAGCATGAACATTTGACAGGTCTGTTCAAAAATCTGATCACAAAAATCAGATGCTGTTCTTGAATCTATTACTATATATATTCAAACTTTTATATCTTCTATCTGATGGAAAAAGGTGGAAGAGAGTATAACTGTGGTGGGAGGGGTCTGTAATTATGTTGACTGCTTTCCCAGGACAGTGGGAAGTATCGATGAAGCCAAGTGATGAAAGACTGGTTTGTGTAATGTACTGGGCTGTGTTCACAACTCTCTGTAGTTTTTTGTGGTCTTGGGAAGAGCTGTTGCCATATCATGCTGTGATGTATCCAGGTAAGATGTTTTCTATGGTGCATCTATAAAAATTAGTAAGAGTGTTTGTGGACATGCAGACTTTCCTTAGCCTCCTGAGGAAGTAGAGACGTTGTTGTGCTTTCTTGTTCACTGTGTTGATGTGAATGGACCAGGACAGATTGTTGGTGATCATCACTCTCAGATTTTGACACTCACAACCATCTCCACCTCAGCACCTTCCATACAGACAGGGATGTGCCTTCAACTTCGCTTCATGAAGTCAATGGGCAGCTCTTTCTTTTTGCTGACGTTGACGGAGGGATTGTTGTCTTTATATAATGCTACCAAGCACTCAACCTCCTTCCTGTACTCTGTCTCGCCATTGTTTGAAGTCCAACTTACAACGGTGGCATCGTCAGCAAACTTGCAAATGGAGTTGGGGTGAAATTTGGCCATACAGTTATGAGTGTATAAGGAGTACATAGAGGGCTGAGTATACAGGCTTGCCTGGCACCAGTTTTGAGGACAATCTTGGAGGACGTGTGTTGCCTATTCTTACTGATTGTGGTCTATGGGCCAGGAAGTCAAGGATCTATTTGCAGTGGGGGGAGCAGAGACCTAGATCTCAGAGTTTGGAGATAAGTTTGTTTGGAATTATGGCATTGAAAGTGGAGCCAATAAGTAGGAGCCTTGTAATTCAGATGCTCAAGAGATGGGTGTAGGGCCAGGGAGATGGCGTCTGTTGTGGACCCATTGTGCCGGGAGGTGAATTGCAAGGAATCAAATCAATCTGAAAGGCTGGAGTTGATGTGAGCTATAACTAACCTCCTAAAGCACTTCATAATTATGGAGGTCAGAGCCACTAGGTGGTATTAATTGAGGCATGCAGAATGATTTTTCTTTTGTACCAAGATGATGGTGGTCTTCTTGAAACAGGTGGGGACTTCAGTTCGTAGTAAGGAGAGACTAAAGATGTCAGTGAATACTCCCACCAGCTGGTCAGCAAAAGATCAGAATGCATGGCTGGGGACTCCATCAGGGCCAGTCACTGTCTGTGAGTTCACTCTCGAGAAGGCTGATCTAATGTCTGTGGCAGTGACTGAGTGTACGGGTGCATCCGAGGCTGTTGGGGTAGGTGACATCATGTTCAAAGCAAGTGTAGATTCATTGAGCTCACCGGGTAGGGATATACTATTATCCATGATTGTGTTCAACTTCGCTTCATAGCCTGTTATATCACAGATAGCAGGTGTCCATGTAGTTACTCTGGATCTCAAGCTTAGTTTGCTATTGTCTCTTTGCTCTGATGACCTTACAAAGGTCATATCTGGAGTTCCTGTGGAGGTTAGGATTGCTTGACTTTGAACACTTCAGACCTGAACTTCAGGAGGGAGTGGATCTTTCGGTTCATCCATGTTTTCCAGTTGGGAAAAATTTGGATTACCTCTTTGGCATGCAGTCTTCTGTGCACTTACTAATGAAGTCTGTAATGGTAGTGACATGCTCGTTTAGGTTGGCACTGAGTTCTTGAATATGGCCCAGTTCACTGACTCTAAGCAGTCCTATAGAAGCCCTTCCATTGCCTCGGACCAATATGTACTGGTTCCTCACGCTTCAGTTCCTGCTTGTAAACTGAGAGGAGGAACACAATGATCTGATTTTCCAAAATGCAGATGGGGGATAGAGCGGTAGGCATCTTTGAAGGTTGTGTAGCAATGGTTAAGGATGTTCGGACCTCAGGTGGGACAGGAGATGTGTTGATGGTATTTCGGTGGCACAGGCTTGAGGGAGGCCTGGTTGAAGTCGCCAGCTAAGATGATCAAGACTTCAGGGTATTCCACCTCAAACCTGTTTGTAGTGTTGTCTATTTCGTCAAGTGCACTCTTCCTTGCCGCCTGGGTGGGATGTCGACCGCTGTCAGTCGAGGTGAACTGACAGGGCAGGTAGCAGTGATGGCATTTCACTCATAAAGATTCAGATGCATGGGAAGCAATAACTTGCCAGGGTCTGAGCTCCAGGAGATATTGATTTGGAGGCAGACCAGTGATCCATTTGGTGAATTGAGAAACCTTAAGATGATAACGCACAGGGCTGTACTAGCTCAGTCATTAAGTAAGGTTAAGATAGTTTGATAGGTTTACAGTTATTAATGACATCAAGGGACTTGGGGTTAATGTGTGAATATGGCATTGAGGAATATGATCAGTCATGAGCTAGAATACTAGAGCATGCTTGAAAGGCAGAATGGCCTACTCCTGCTCCTATGTTTCTGTCAGAAGCAGAATTACCAAGCTGTGGAGCAAACAAGGGAGCTGGGGAGCTAATAACATAATATTAAGAATAAAAAGTTGCAAAGATTCAACAAATCAGTTGAAATAACCAGCAATCAGCAGTTTAAAATGTGTTTCAGTCTTGAAGCAGCATCTGATTGAGATCTAGTTGTGCATGTGGTGCAATAAGCATTGAAGCTCAGGAGCAGGAAATGCGGCAGGTAAGGCACTTCATTGAGAAGGGGACAATGTAACAACTTCCCGATGGTGGGATGAAAACTGGGGGTTCAGCTGGTTGAGTGTGGATCATCCTTCCCAACGCCAAATCTTGGCAATTTCACATCAGCCACCCCCACCCACCGCATGATTATCCGGTGTCATTGCTTCCCAATACCAAACTGGCTGGCCATTGATTGCTAGCATGTGTCCAGCCACTGCATTTCCAAGCTGTTCAAACTTTCGCTACAGAAATCCCACTCAAACACAGTAAAGTTACAGAAAATGCACACCATGGATAATTGCCTTTAAAGTGTCAATGGATCTATTGGTATTCTTCCCCTTCGAGAGTGTGGTGCTTGAAAAGCACAGCAGGTCAGGCAGCATCCGAGGAGCAGGAGAATCAACATTGCAGGCATTAGCCCTTCATCAGGATGCCTGAAACAACAATTTTCCAGCCTCACACTTTCGACTCTGATCTGGAGTCCTCACTTTCTCCTAGCAGTCTTCCCCTTGCAAGGCTTACATCTTGATGCTCATGTCACTGTATTCAGGATCCTTACACTGGCATGATAGTTTCTGCCACGTTCACTACAGAGGAAGACAGTGGGCTGAGAAAGTGCACAACTGCCTGGTGCTGACCTCTGTGGGCTCTTTTGTCAGGCAGATGAGCTTTTTGATCCTCCTCTTCTAATTCCATCCAAACAGTCAGCTTCAAGGCAAAATGACCATCAATGACTGTCTCCTAATTGTCAATGTCATTATTTACTATCCTATCTCACTTGTTGGTGGCCCTGTAGCAGTGGTATGGATATGCAGGAGATTGTGACCCAGAGGCCAGTTCATTTAGATACACAGCTTTCATCCATCAGATAAATGTGGGTGAGCCAATTTAGCCGGTGTTGGCTGAACAATGAGTACAGTGAGTGCTGGAGCACACTCTAGGAACTTTCCTATTGGTGAATTTATCCTGTCAGGGGATGTAAGTGTTTATTTCTTCCTCCTGTCTAGCGTATGTTGCCCAAATCTTACCTATGTACTGGAGTGCACTGAGGATACAGGGGGTGGATTCCCAATTTTATGCTCACTGCTGTGTTGCTGTTTTTCACATTGTCTTATACTGAACAGCTGCAGCTTTTATGAAATGTGTGGATTTCAGCATCAAGTGACAGATTATTGGTAATTATGGAGCTCAGGTATGTGAACATATCAACATCCACTAGAGTCACGCTGTCAGTGCTGTTAGATGGTGGTATGGCAACTCACTGTCAATCTCATAGGTTTCTGATGTTGCCTTATCATAGCCATCAAGCTGTAATGGAAAGAGGAGATTATAGTAAATAGCTTCGGTGATTAACAGCTTAAATAACTTGCCCTTGCTCACATGGTTGAACAGTTCAGTGAAATCAATAAGGATGGTATATAATGCTTTCCTTTGTTCACAACATTTCTCTTCCAGCTGCCAGACTGAGAAGATTATGTCAACTGATGATCTTTCAGTTCTGGAACTGCACTGGGATTCAGAAAGGTTACATTGAACTAAGATTTACAGATGCATTAGTACAACATGGACAAATATTTATCCCATGAAGTTCAGGGAGAAATGCTTTGATTGTTGCTGTAGCTGCTGTGGTCACCCTTGTTCTTAAACAGAGTAACCTCAATTATCCGGTATTCGATTAATTGAATTTCACACTAACTGAACAAGACTGCAAGGTCCTGATGCTTGGCTAACTATGTTATCAGGCATTCGATTATCCAGCATTTGATTAACCAAATGGAATACTCCCTGCCCGTGTCCTTTGGATAATCAAGGTTCCTCTGTATAGGGTCACAACCTTTGCTTCATGAAAATCCTGAGGCACTATCCTCTCTCCAGGATGGAGAGAGATGCTGTTAGAGTGCCAGTTTCCAATGCTTGATGAGTTTAGGCCCAATTTTCTGTGAAGCTTGTCTACTTGTAAGTAGTCAATAGCTTTGCTAAACTCCTCCGATGAGGGTTCAGTATCCGTCTTGGCTTTACAGGTGGGTTTTCTATGGTGTATGGAGCTTCCTTGGTAACACTATTTTTCCCAGAGTACAACTCAAGATAGTGTTCCACTCATCTTTCCAATCACTTATTGCACTCAGTGATGAATACCTCAGCCCTTGTTTTAATGAGTCATTTTTTTTTATTGATGGGCCCATTGCCCTTTTTAATTCCTTAGTACGTGCCCTCGACACACCCTGTGCAGAAAGACTTCTGGATATTCTGAAAGAGTTGCAACCTGTAGTCATTGGCATGCTGCCAAATAATTTGTTGCAGTTTACTTTAAATAGCTTTGCATCAATGATAGAACTCTCTTCCACTCTTGCTTCCCAGATGTTGAGAGTGCATTATTATAGCTCCACTAAATTTTTGCACGATATGGGAGAGAGTTGGAGACTGTCTAGTCAATCAAGTTGCAGAATTGCAAAGGAAGGTAGCATGGCCAATGATGATATGACAGCTTTGAAAGCTGCATGTACTGAGAATGCTTTTTGGAGAGTCGAGTATGGTGATAATCAGATCCATTGGATGTCAGTGCTTGATCTTGAATGTCTCTGGGACATTTATGGCTTCGTTTATTCTGAAAGAAGGTGTTAGTTGCATTTAGCTCATGGGAGCAGCAAAGCTCAAGTAGTCTCATCATTATTCATTGAGGCATACACAGAAAAAATCATAACTGCTCCCTTGGTCGAATAATTTGATCCTGAGTAAGAACGTTACTAAAAAGGATAATTCAATAAAGAGAGATATGAATATTACTGCATGTTCAACATCTTAATTACTTAGTTTGGGTTGGTTTCTTTATGTTCATGAAAAGAAGAAAATGAAAGCAAAAGCCTACTTATTCATTGGTGGAAGTAATGGCAAACTGCTGATAAATATTTCTGAAGTCCGGGTCACCAGGGTGCGAATTAAATGAACACTCTTACAAAGGATACTATACCAAATTTGTTTTTGTCTTAAATTTCCTGTGCCTTTAGTGTGGTTGGAATTATAGATCAGTTCAACTGCTTAATATGCAGTACATATTTCAGGAACAATATACCTGACCTTGCTAATTCTGGACAGCTAGCTTTTTACAAGAGCACTGAAATTATACTCGATGAAAAGGATGTTGTGTGGGTTATTTAGGTGCTGGAAAAATTGCAGCATTTTCAGCTTGGTAAGGTTTTATAATAGATGATTTCACTGGTAGCAATAATAATGTACAGCAAAGAGGTAACAGACTAGTCATTGTGAACAACAAAAGAACACATTCTTGCTCTTGAATGTCTTAAATCAATTCTAAATACAGGAACAACCCCATTCTGGCCAATTACTGCTCCATCAACCTACCCTCAATGCTCAGTGAAGTGATGGAAGGCATTGTCAGCATTGCTATCAAGGGGCACTTAATCACCAATAGCTGCTGACTGATGCTCAGTTTAGGTACTGTCAGAACCACTCAGCTCCAAACCTCATTACAACCTTTATCCAATCATGGACAAAAACTAGTGAATTCCAGAGGTGAGTTGAGTATGCCTTGTCATTGAGTCAACATTTAACTGAGTGGTCAGCACCGAGTAGTTGCAGAAAACAGTGCAACTTTAGAAGTTGGTACAAGTGGGAACTAAGTGCAGAAGGGCTAGAAGGAGTTGCTTTTGCCTCCAACACTTATACAGGTCATGTTACGGGTAAACATATAATTCACTCTATGTGTAAATTAAATGATATCAAATAATTAATTAAGAGACTAAGAACCATAAGCCAAGTTGATGAAATATATGAACTAATTCAATAAGCAAATAAAGTATAAAGTTGGCAGTACAAATGATGTACTACAGTTGCAGTCTGAGAGTTAGTGGGGCATATTGCAATGCCAGGTAATCACATCTATATCAATTGCCAACATCTCAGAGAACTTACGATCAGAGCTGTTGCTGAGGTTGAGGAAGAATATATAGTTATCTGAGCACTTTGATTCAGGAGGAAATCACTAAGAAGGGTGGCACAGTGGCTCAATGGTTAGCACTGCTGCCTTGCAGCACAAGGGTCCCAAGTTTGATTCCAGGCTCGGGTGACTGGCTGTGTGGAGTTTGCATGTTCTCCCTATGGTCTGTGTAAGTTTTCGCCTGGTGCTCCGTTTTCCTTCCACATCCAAAAATGTGCAGGTTAGGTGACTTGGCCACGCATTAGTCAGAAGGAAATGAATCTGGGTGGGTTGCTGTTTGTGAAGGGTTGGTTTGGGCTGAAGGGCCTGTTTCCACACTGTGGGGCATTTAAGTTAATCCTGAAATTTCCCATTAGTTGGAATAATGCCAAATACAAAAGAAAATCATTGTGTTTGTCCATCAGTCAGAAAAAGGGAGGCTGACAGATAGTCAGGAAGGTTAAAAACAATGACTGCAGATGCTGGAAACCAGATTCTGGATCAGTGGTGCTGGAAGAGCACAGCAGTTCAGGCAGCATCCAAGGAGCAGTAAAATCGATGTTTTGGGCAAAAGCCCTTCATCAGGAATAAAGGCAGTGGAGAGATGAGCTAGAGAAGGGTGGGGCTGGGGAGAAAGTAGCATAGAGTACAATACGTGAGTGGGGGAGGAGATGAAGGTGATAGGTCAGGAGGAGGATGGAGTGGATGGGTGGATTTCAGGACATGGTTGAAGAGCTTCAGGGCAGAAGAAATGACCTGGGAATTGCAGTGGGAGAGGGACTTCCTGAGATTCTTGTAGAGAGAGGAGGCAAACTTCTTCAAGGCAGGCATCCTTGCAAGAGGATTCGCAGTAGGGTTAAAATCAACTTGGTAAAAGTCAGTGTGTGTCACACTAGAGAACAGTTTATCTGTATTGGAAAATGATGAGAGTGAGTGTGACTGTTCATCTGGGAAGTGCCACCAGAGCAAGTACAAGGGGATTCAACAGTAAGGGTTAGAGAGAGGCTTCAGACATGATTCCAGGATGGTTTGTTGCCTCCCTGGGAATAGGGTCCAGGATGTCACTGAATGTCTGCAGAGCATCCTGAAAGGAAAGGGTGAGTAGTCACACAACATGGTTCATATTAGGACCAACAACATAGATAGAAAGAGCGAGGACGTCTTGCAACAAGAATTTATGGAGTTAAGTACCAGATTAAAAAGTAGGACCTCAAAGGTTAAAACCTCTGGATTACTCCTGGTGCCATAGGCTAGTGAATATAGGAAAGGACAGATAGTACAGATGAATGTGTGGCTTAGGAGTTGCTGTAGGAAGGAGGGCTTTAGATTCCTCAATCACTGAGTTTGTTTCTGGAGAAGGTGGGACTTGTACAAGTCTGATGGTTTGCACCTGAAGTAGAATAGGACTAACATCCTTGCAGATAGCGAGGTAACTGATGAAGGAAAAGTGTTCTGAAAGCTTGTACTTCCAAATAAACCTGTTGGACTAAACCTGGTGTTGTGGGATTTTTAACTTGGTCCACCTCAGTCCAACATTGGCTCCTCCACATCCCATTTATTTTAATGCAAGGTTTCTTACAAATAAGGCATACAGATTGAGGATATTGATTTATACTTCGGGATATGACATCATTGCTATCACAGAGATATGATTGAGGGAGGGGCGGGTCTGGTGGCTCAGTATTCCAGTGTATAGAATCTTCAGGCAAAATGGAGAGGAGCAAAAGGGGAAGTGTTGACACAGTTTTGTTCAAAGGGTCAATTCCTGTAGTAAGGTGGGATGCTAACTTAGAAGGTTCCTCAAATAATGCCAAATGGGTAAAGTTTTAAAAAAAGGAGGGTGGGCAATCACTGTGCTGGGGGTGTACCACAGATTTTTAGACAGTCAGGCGAGCGATAGAAAGACAGAGGTATTGGCTACTCTCAGGGAAGTGTAAAAATAACAGAGGAATAATAGTGGATTTCAACTTCTCTGATATTAAATGGAATAGACCAAATATGAAAGACTTAAGTAGTGAAGACTTTTTAAAATATGTCCAAGTGCATGATGTTACAATTAGTGGAACTCCCCACCACCCAATATTCATTCATTTAATTTGGCCTATTTTATGGGTAAGGAATTTTTTTCATGAATCACTGCTATTCTGGACTATCAGAAATCTGATAGAGGAAAAGAACAAATCTGAATTAATGGAATGTTTTTAAATAGATTATCTATTCATGCATTTCCTCATGTTGCAGGATAGTTATATTTAGAATCATCTTCAATACATTTTCCTCACTCAAGTAAAATCCTATTTAAAATCATTCATGAAATCAAATACCTCTTTTAGATATAACAACAAAGCATGCTATCTTAAATAAAAATAACTTTGAATACCAGACAAAAGCACCAGAGATAGAAGGATGAAAAATAAATGCAAGTTTAAGCCTTCAGTAAAAAAATGATAGTTGTTCATGCATCTGAGCAGTTTTGACATGTTGTGAAAATTCATGGTTTCTTTCAATTGATTGTTTATTCATTGAATCATGGAACCATTTACAGAATGGCAGGAGGTCATTCCAACCATCATGGCAGCGTAGACCAATAGGTAGCCATCCAGCCTATCCCCACTTTCCAGCTACCACTGAAAGTTTTAAAGGTTACAGCACTTCAGCTGCCTGTCTCAGTACATATTAGGCATTGTGAACATTCTGTGCTGAAAAAATGTGTTGCTGGAAAAGCACAGCAGGTCAGGCAGCATCCAAGGAGCAGGAGAATCAACATTTCGGGCATAAGCCCTTCTTCAGGTCCTGAAGAAGGACTTATGCCTGAAACGCGATTCTCCTGCTCCTTGGATGCTGCCTGACCTGCTGCACTTTTCCAGCAACACATTTTTCAGCTCTGATCTCCAGCATCTGCAGTCCTCAATTTCCACTGTGAACATTCTGTGTCTACCACACCTTTAGGCAGTAAGTGCTGTAACCCTTTGATGAAAGAAATTAACATCAATTTGCCTTAAAACCTCCTCATATTATAAATATTTGCCTCCTGGTTACAGGATAAGGTGAAGTTTTTCCATCTATTCTATCTGGAGTCCTCACAGTTTTATAGGTTCAATTAATTGTGTTTTCAGTCTCCTCTATTGCAGCCAAAAATATACCTATCCACTAACATTTTTGAGTCTGGGCAATATCCTTGCAAATCCCCTCTGCACCCTTTCTAGTGTAAGCATACCTTTTAGCAAAAAGGCTACGATGAAGCAGATAGAAGACACTGGTGTGGTATATCACAAAACAGTCAAGTTGCACTGAACAACTTGTTTCTGCCCTGTATATTCCATGCATTTCACATGATCTCACACACAAAAGGAACAATGTTGAAAATAAAATGCTACTCAATAAACAGAAAAGCACATGGTTATCATGGTTAAAAAGCCCTGAATCTGCCCATATTCTGTTATGGTTGAAAATGTGTTGCTGGTTAAAGCACAGCAGGTCAGGCAGCATCCAAGGAATAGGAAATTCGACGTTTCGGGCGTAAGCCCTTCATCAGGAATTTTCTGTTATCTCCATATTCTACCCAGCAAATTTCTAGTATGACTGTGCCTATATTTTCATTCTCATGTAGGATTGAGCAAAAATTCCCATCGTCTAAAATACTGGATTTTTCTAATATCAAAAACACTGGACAAAATCCTGAACTCAGGCTGCAACAAATATAGGCAGGGATAGAATAATTTATGTCTGGAACTATTGTTCAGCGTGGAACCCCAATTTACACCTCCACGCTAAGAGAATAATTAACCAAACCTAATGCTCTAAACTGAAACTAACTTTTATACCTCAGGCTACATGGTACAGACATGAGGCCGACAGAGATACTGGACATTTCAATCTCAATTAAAATCCATGATTTGGAGATGCTGGTGTTGGACTGGGGTGTACAACATTAAAAATCACACAACACCAGGTTATAGTCCAACAGGTTTAATTAAAATCCATTCACACATACTCTAACTATTTGGAATACAATTGACTTCAGAAGAAAACACCAGAAACACAATGGACAACCCAGATTTGAGGGGAGATAATGGGGCACACAGTCTGTGTAGCTGCTAGCCCTGATCTGACCAGAGCAGAGAGCCTTTTGAACAACAAGCTTCTGCACAAATAGCTTCCCCACATGCTTCCAGCCTCAACATTCAGCTTCAGAACCAAGGATCACAGAGACCGAACAGGGAAACTGAATCAGGAAGTTAAACCAAGGGCATCATCGCAACAAAGGAAATCTGAGATGGGGGAAGCCAACTGAGCATTATCCGAACAACAGCTTCCAGACACTGGCCTGTTCTGAACCAAGAGAACCGACAGGAAAAACCTCAACAGTCAGCTGTACTTCACAATCCCGGTTTAAACTCCCAAGACTTAGCTAGCAGGAATAGGAAAATAGGTGGTGACAGTACATGGGACCCCAAGGTTAGGAAGCCTGATTAAAGTTTCTGTGATTAAAACTGCTGTTTAACAGCTAATAGTGTTTAATCTCTATTTAATTTTATATTTCAGTATTTCATTACCATCCTCTTCTTAATTAATAGTACTAATTTCACTGTTTGTTGCTTTTACTTTTATTTCTTGTATATACTTACCTTTTTGTACTTAAATAAATACAGAGATTCTTTGGCCCTGAAACACCTATTTACTGCCTTCCTCCTTTCACATTACCTAAATAAGTACAGAGTCTAGAACCAGGGATCTAGGGATGCTTCGACTCACCTAAAAAATGAGCAAATTACTGTTTGAAAACCAGAATCCTGCAGACACAAAATTATCTCAACAGTAAATTGGGAAATAAACATTTTGTTTCTTGCCATTGAACAAAATGCTTTAGTTTTCTTGGTTCTGGTCTTGTCGTTGACTTTTCAGTTATCCAGTTGGGCAGCAAGATTGTTAATTGTTTGCCTCAAAAATGGAACCAAATCTTCCTTGGGTACAATACAACACAACACATTGCATCCAAATCACTAAATCAGAAGCAAAACCAACTAATTTGCTTCTTTATCAGTCATTTGAAGCACTCACTCAAACACTAACACTATCAGTGTGAAAATGGAAGTGGCTTTATTTAGCTTTGGGACATGTGCTCAAAATATTTTGTCTGATTGGTTAGAAAAAGGGATTCAATTTATCAGCACCTCACACCTTAAACCTTTGCTTTAGCAATGCTAGCAGAGAGAGGATCTGTGAACTGATTATAGCCTTGTAAATAGTATGTGGTAGAGAGCACACACGGTATTTCATATTTCGAAAGGTCAATGGTGTCACAAAGGAAATACTTTTGGAAAAAATAAAGGTTTTGTAGTTCAACTCAAAGTGGGGGCTTGATACCTTATGTATGTTTTAAGCAATAAATCAAGTGGTAATTTGCTTCCCCATTGGTATCAGCCAAGTAAGAGCTGCCAGACATACCTAACCACAGAAATACAACATTTGTACTGCATCCAATTCAATTTATCTTTTATCTGTTGTTCCAAACTCAGCTTAGTAAACGTTAATAAATATGGTCTCATCTTTTCCACTTATTTTTTTTTAAGTCAGCATTTTATCCTCTAAGTATCCATAATGTATATGGGAGGATTGTACATCTGTGTTCAGTATATACAGAAAGCCAGTGTAATCGCTGCTCAGTTAATTATATGATCATCCATTAATAAAGTCTTCAGAACCCCTTCGAGATATGGCTTTTTAAAAATCAGAATTGAAGCAAAGTCACAGTCTTATGATCTTGTCTATTGGGGTCACTTGTCTATTGAGGTCACATTACATTCTACAGTTCAGAATGAAGCACAGATTTACTTAAAAATATCAATAATGGTAATCAAATCTTGTGTAAAATTACTCATGTCCTTCACTCAAATGTCTATAAATCTATAACAATTTGTAATTATTAATCTATGAAGGTATGTCAGAGATGTGAATGATCGGGTGGAGTCAGAGAAGATAACAAAAAACTTGGTTCATGAGATCTACTTTTATCTGAGATAGACATTGGGGAGAGTTGTGTGAGGATTGAGATGACCCATTTGAGCGTGAATAATAATTTGTAACACTACTTTGATGTCCACCCCTCCCCCCCCACCGCCACCGCCGAAGATGAATCAACCATGCGGTCTTTATTCCTAATGAAGGGCTTATGCCCGAAATGTCGATTCTCCTGCTCCTCAAATGCTGCGTGACTGGCTGTGCTTTTCCAGCACCACACTCTTTGACATGGTCTTTATTTCCTCATTGTGGCATGTTGGGTATGTATTGAATTTGAAGCAATGAACTGATAATTTAATCACAATCAGTTGTGTGAAAACAGAGGTTTGACTCCCACAGACTACACCTCCTCCCACCCTGCCCCCTGTAAAAATGCCATCCCATACTCCCAATTCCTTCGTCTCTGCTGCATCTGCTCCCAGGAGGACCAGGTCCAATACTGTGCAACCCAGATGGCCTCCTTCTTCAAAGACTGCAATTTCCCCCTAGACGTGATCGACGATGCCCTCCACCGCATCTTCTCCACTTCCCGCTCCTCCACCCTTGAGCCCCGCCCCTCCAATCGCCACCAGGACAGAACCCCACTGGTCCTCACCTACCACCCCACCAACCTCCAGATACATCGCATCATCTGTCATCATTTCCACCACCTCCAAACGGACCCCACCACCAGGGATATATTTCTCTCCCCTCCCCTATCAGCATTCCGAAAAGACCACTCCCTCCGTGACTCCCTCGTCAGGTCCACACCCCCCACCAACCCAACCTAACTCCCGGCACCTTCCCCTGCAACCACAAGAAATGCAAAACTTGCGCCCACACCTCTCCCCTTACTTCCCTCCAAGGCCCCAAGGGATACTTCCATATTCGCCACAAATTCACCTGCACCTCCACACACATCATTTACAGCAACCGCTGCACCTGGTGTGGCCTCCTCTATATCGGGGAGACAGGCTGCCTACTTGCGGAACATTTCAAAGAACACCTCTGGGACACCTGGACCAACCAACCCAACCATCCCGTGGCTCAACACTTCAACTCCCCCTCCCACTCCACCAAGGACATGCAGGTTCTTGGACTCCTCCATCGACAGACCATAGCAACACAACAGCTGGAGGAAGAGCGCCTCATCTTCCGCCTAGGAACCCTCCAACCAAAAGGGATGAACTCAGATTTCTCCAGTTTCCTCATTTCCCCTCCCCCCACCTTGTCTCAGTCAAATCCCTCGAACTCAGCACCGCCCTCCTAACCTGTAATCTTCTTCCTGACCTCTCCGCCCCCACCCCCACTCCGGCCTATCACCCTCACTTTGACCTCCTTCTACCTATCACATTTCCAACGCCCCTCCCCCAAGTCCCTCCTCCCTACCTTTTATCTTAGCCTGCTGGACACACTTTCCTCATTCCTGAAGAAGGGCTTATGCCCGAAACGTCGAATTACCTGCTCCTTGGATGCTGCCTGATCTGCTGTGCCTTTCCAGCAACACATTTTCAGCTTTGTTTTAAATTAATTTACTTTACAACAGGTTAATCATCCTCCAAATGACCTCAAGAATTACTGGGTAGTAGAATTCATGAGGGTGTATTGGTTTTCCAACTGCATTGACCTGTTCCACCCTCCACATTCTCTTTTGTATTCATTAAAACAAATCGTATTTACCATGCAAGCTTTAAGTGACATTGTTGTTACTTACTGTCTAACTCGAGCAGGTGGTTCAGAAAGTGGAAGGAATAAGATTATATAATTATTACACAGTTTGATCAAACATTCTGTTTTGAAGAGTACAGAATTTCATCATACAATATGAGATGAAGCATCAAATTCCTAATTATATTTCTAGACCTCTACAGCTTATTTTAAATCTTTAATTCATTTAAATTATGACTGAGAAGCACATAAGAAAGGCGACCCATATAATTATCATTTTAATTAAATTCTTGATTTTTCTACCAGAAAGGAACAAAAATGAAAAGGCATTAAATGCACATCAGGATTAATGACAGTGATCAGGATATTTCATTTTGAAAAAGTTTCAACTAAGCAGAAAAATAAATGCTGAAACGTCATGAGATCAACTTCACTAACTTCGTGAATAAAACATAAAATTGGAACACCATATTATTTATCTCAATAAAAATGTTCAGAACACTGTAAATTGGTCGTGGACTTTGTTTGTGCTTTTTATGATCAGTAATCTTGGGCTGAATATTTGCTTTAACCAGTCAGATGCTGTGAGGGTCTCAATGTGAGATGACCTTGCACCAGATCACGTTGAGATAGGGAACGTGCAATCTTTGAGCTACATATTCATCTCAATGTAGCATACAGCCCAGTCCTAACCAAATGGTTTATTGCTTGCACATACAGCAGGGGTATAGGTATATGCATGGCTGACATGAGTTGTTGTCCACTGGCACTTTTTAAATCCAGTCCATCTCTTATAAAAGGGGCTTTGCACACATGTTATTTCAGTTGTGGAAATTGTGTTTAAAGGTGCTTGAGGGAAGGATGGAGGCTGCCAAAGGAGCAACAGGCAAAAAGGTCAGCTCCCATCATCTGGGAAGTCATGCTGGAAGCCTTGTGCAGGAGATCGAGAGGTGGAGATTGAGGATGTTCCGTATGGATCAGGGAGCGTTCATGACATATCTTCCAAAGGGAATAGAAGCAGGCAGCTGTGACAGTCAATTTCTGCAGTCTAGCCCAGAAGACATGGTTGTATTGCTAACAATAAGTTCAATGAGTTCACACACAGGTCATCATGGTCAGTAAATGAATCTTTAAATTACATTTCCTATCCATCTCCCTACCTTTCAAGTTGCTCAATTTGTCATGGTCCCTTCATTGATCCAGCAGCAATATTAGTATCCAACTCTTGCAGCTTTCATTGCCTTCCAGATATTCAGTTATGACAGTGCATCCTTCAAACATATTATAGCATATTCACTGACGTTCCTTCTCTCTCTCTTGAAGGCCAAGGTCCTGAACATCACAGGAAGCAGCATAGAAGTCAATTTATAAATCTCTTGAAATTCTACTTCCAGTAGTGGATCACCATCTTGATGTGATGGAGAGGCGTGTGCATTCAAATGAGTCTTTGAGTACTGCTTTCAGGTGCTCCTTGCATCTGGTAAGGTCATTCATGGTGATAAAGTCAGGGGGAGGTGCTAGACAAATGTGGTTCAAAACGTATTCAATAATCGTTTCAAGGCTTCCAGCATGACTTCCCAGATGATGGGAGCTGACCTTTTTGCCTGTTGCTCCTTTGGCAGCCTCCATCCTTCCCTCAAACACCTTTTAAACACAATTTCCACAACTGAAATAACATGTGTGCAAAGCCCTTTTTATAAGAGAATAGACTGGATTTAATAAGTGCCGGTTGACAATAACTCATGTCTCACTGGCCACTAATACAAGAAGAATGTAATGGTAATTATGTTTCAACATGTCACCTATGTCTGACTGCCAACTAGTCAAGATTACATGGACAATGCTGGCTTTCTAAGGTCCCATGTTAAGCAAAGACATGCAAGGCTTCTACCAGGCTCTATATGCCAAGTCCTGCCATAAATAGGCAAACAGGAACAGAGTTATTAATGGGGAGCCCCTAGTCAACAGTCTGCACATAGATGACAGATGCACAGAGGTGAATTGGGCAGAAGCATTTCCGACTGAACAGCTCTCTTCAGGATACTAAATGGTGGAGGGGCAAGAAAAGCTGCTTGAAAAATAAGCTGTGCCATTTTCTCAGGAATAGAACTGCAATCTGTAGAAACACCAGCTTTGTGGTCAAAGAAAGAAAAAACTTTAAATTTTGCAGCTTGAAATGTACAAAACTCATGGAGGAACTATCTGGAAATTCTGACCTATATTCTCCTGAAGGCTCATTGCCTGTTGCTTATAACGTTCTCCCAGAGGTAAAGTGAAGCATTCAACATTCCAGGGGAAAATCTGACCTAGATTTAATTCCTAGAAATTCTAAAGAAAAATGTCAAGAACTTCATCCAGAACTCTTAACTGCATCCTCCAGTCTTCAATCTGAGTTGTTGCCTCTCCCAATTTCCTTACCTCTGGAGTCAAAGCCTCTCTCACTCTATGACTCAGCCTCTTGCCATTGAATGGACCCATGTCCTGACCTCTAACTGTGTTCTTTGCAGATCCCCAACCATCAGGTTGTAGACTCTTTCTATGACCCACCCTCCAACTGGAACCTCTCCCAACTCCAAACTCCATGTTAGACCCCCTGTTAATTCCAGCCACTGTGCTGGAATCTTTCCCCCCTCCAAACTCGGATTTAGAACCTCTCCCAACTCCAGTCTCCAAACTGGTGCCTCTCTATGCTCACTCATCTCCAAATTTCAGCGTCACCAGTTCCCTGACTCATCTAGTTGGCACTTCCCTCTCCTGAAACTGAGTCCTCACTCAAGATCTAGATCAAAACTGAAGCTAGCAATTCAATGTTGTGGAAATATGAGTCACGTTGACGCAGAAGTTTCAAGCTGGGCTATTGCAAACTTTATATTTGTTAAAGTGACTTTTATTTTGCTCTGCAGTTCCATGTCCATATCCATGAGTTTACCTTCAGGACACACTCCTTAAAGAGAAGGCAAGATCAAAATCTATGTCGAGACTAATGTCCAGCTACTTTAGAAGTCTTTATATTGTGTTCATGCTAGATACATGTATATGGCAATCTGAAATTTACCAGGCTCTAATCTTGCATTATTAAGAGTACAGTCTCTAAATTCCACCAATCTTTCACTTCCTAATTAACTAACCATCTCGGTCTACGTTGTTTTGTTAATGCCCAAAGTGAGTATCACCACAAGGTAGCCCAAAAGTCCTAAAGCCCTTACATAGCACACTTCCCGAATTGTTTCTCTTTTATCATAAACATTGATGTGGATTTCCAAGAGAGTTACTTAGAAAATGAAAAGGCTGTATCATTTTATTTTTCAGAATTTTTGATTCTGGACTGAAATAGGAAAGCAACCGGTTTCAAAGGCGAGGATTGTTGAAGGATTTACTTTTTAAAAAAAGTAAATAAGCTGACAAACATCGTAAGTGCTGTTTATACAGCTGTTTGTTTAAGCAGAAGCAGAAGCCTTGTAACAGATACACGGGCCAGGGGGCTGCAGATGAATGGAGATTTGGCTGGCTACAAGTCAACTTGATCTGTGGACCAGTTATCAATGACAAAGACTTCTTACTTACCAACAACTATGTGATTGGGTCCCAGTTGGCTGAGCAGCTTAGGAGTAAGAATGTTTGGGCAGAAACCATAAGACCTCTGGAAGGGAAGAAGTTGTTTATGCTCTGTAGTCAAAAGTATCTCAAACTTGAAGAAAGGCAATTTTTCTCTCAGCAGTTTCTGTATTCTGCGATTCTTAACCAGTAAGCCGAAGACTTCATAAGTGCAAACCGAACACCTTCTGCAAGTGAAAGCATCTGAAAAAGGAGAATCAAGAAACAACACATCCCAACTAGCCAAAAGGACCATATTAATGGACTCAGCACACAGGGACTACTGAATTGTCTTTCCCTCTGCTCATCACATCCATGATCATTTTCCTGTCACTTTCTTTCCTTATGTGTGTAATGTGTAGGAGAGAGTTTTAACTAGTAGGGTTATATGGCAAGAGTTCATAATTGTTTATCTGAAGCTAAAATCCATAGAATCTTTACTGTGTGGAAACAGGCCATTTGGCCCAACAAGTCCACACCAACCCACCCAGACACAGCCCCCTTTCCTATCCTTATAACTCTGCATTTCCCATAGCTAACCCGCACATCCCTAAACACTATAGGTAATTTAGCATGGTCAATCCATCTAACTTGCACATCTTTGGACCGTGGCAGGAAACCGGAGCACCTAGTTGAAGGCCCACACAGACATGAGGAAAATTGTGCAAACTCCAGAAAATATTTCTTTGTCATAAATAGTCAATCGCGTTAAGTACAGAAGCCTGGTTCATGCTTTCTCTCAACCTCGGTTTAGAAACAGATTTTTGGACAATTTTGCATACCTTAAAAAATCTTGAAGAACCATAGGGATGGTGTGGATTGATTTTCAGTGCACCAACTCAGCGTGGTGTAACCTTGTCTTCTTTAAGACATCTCATGTATTTTCATTCTTTATTTCTTCCACTGCTCCCCAAGTCTTAATTTTGGTTCATCTGTGTGGTAGATAGGTCAGAAAAATTTATGACATGTTATCGAAACACTTCAGGTCAAGTTGGTGAGCTTTATTTTTCTCTGCTGGTTTCCTTTAGATCAGTTATGTTTATTTGATGGAACTGCAAAAAATGTAAGGGAAGTTAGTTTCTTTGTCTGTCATTAGCATCTGGATCAGGTGGTAGTTATTGGGAATTTGATTTTCTTGCACTACATTCATTTTGTTGCCTTGTTGCATTCTTTATTGATTAAAATTGTAGTTGAAGCTCTGTTGTAAAGATGGTTGTTTAGTGCTAAAACTGAAAGCTGTTAAAGTTCCTAATGTTCTAATTGCTGCCTTGAATGAAAAATGTGGTTTTCCTTTACCAATGTGGCATCTTTATAGAGACCATTGAATCAAAATCGTACATTACATTAAAGGCCTTTCCACACCTTATGTCTGTACTGCCAAAAATATGCTATTACCTATACTAGTCCTACTTCCTGTGTTAAGCCCATAGCATCGAATGTTTTGAAACTTCAAGTGATCATCCAAGTATTTTTCAAGATTGTGAGGTTACCTATCTCAATTACCTTCCCACGCAGTACCCTTCAGAGCTTGACCAACTTCTGAGTGAAAGCAAATTTCCTCAAACCCACTTCAAAGCTCTGTCTTTCACCTTAGAAGTGTGCCTTTTGTTCTTGACCCTTCAACTGAGGGGAACAGCTGCTTTCTATCCACGTTGTCTCTGCCCCACTTAGCCTTATTAAGTTTCCCCCTCAACCTTCTCTGCTCTAAAGAAAACAACCTGAGCTTACCCAGCCTTTCTTTATTGCTAAAATATTCTGTCCTCAATAACATCCTGGCAGACCTCCTCTACATCCCCTCCAGTGCAATCACATCCTTTCTATAGTGTGGTGACCAGAACTGCACATAGTACTCCAGCTGTGGCCTAGCCAGAGTTTTGTATAGCTCCAACATAATTTCCATTCTCTTATACAAAAACAGGAATTGTGTCTGGTGGAGGCATCTCACTGTAGCCTTCCAAAGGGACTGTTCCTTCTGGGACACCTTTGTCCACTCCTCCTCCATTTCCAATATCTCCCTCCAACCCCATGGTACTTTCCCTTGCAATCACAGAAGATGTAACACCTCCTTCCTTATCTTCTAAGGCTCCAGCCACACCTTCCAGATGAAGCAATGACTTACCTGCACTTCACTCAATCTAGTCTACTGCATTTGTTGCTCACACTGGGGTATCCTGAGCACTGCTGGGCTCAAAACATTAACTTTGCTTTCTCTGCACAGATGCTGCCAGACCTGTTGAGTTTTTCCACAATTTCTGTTTTAGTTCCTGATTTCCAGCATCAAAATTCTTTGTTTTTTTTTCTCCCTACTATTTTAATCTATTCCAAACTGATAAAGCCATATTTCTTTTCCACCATAGCTGAATACAGTCTAAAGGGTTTGTGAGTAGAAGCTTTCTCTAAATAGCTTCAATCAATAAGATTCATTGACTTTGTGACTGGATCAAAGATGGCTACCATAATATCTTTGTGCTGATTTCTGAGTCCATGAGTTAGTTTCACACTGAACTGAATAATATGTGATCACAGAGTCATTGAGTCATACAGCATGGAAACAGACCTTTAGTCCAATCCATCCGTGTCAACCAGACATCCCAATCTGATCTAGTCCTATTTGCCAGCATTTGGTCCATAACCCTCTAAACCCTTCCTATTCATATACTGTAATTGTACCAGCCTCCACCACTTTCTCTGGCAGCTCATTCTAAACATGCACCATCCTCTGCATGAAAGTGTTATCCCTCATCCTTTTTAAATCTTTGACCTCTCACCTTAAACCTTGCCCGCCAGTTTGGAACTCCCACACCCGAGGAAAATGACTTTGGCTTTTCACCCTATCCATTCTCCTCATTATTTTATAAACCTGTACAAGTCATCCCTCAGCCTTTGATACTCCAGGGAAAATAGCCCCAGCCTATTCAGCCACTCCCTCTAACTCAATCACCCTAGTCCCAGCAGCATTCTTGTAAATCTTTTCTGCACTTTCTCAAGTGTAACAATATCATTCCTATTGCAGAGCAACCAGAAGTATACATGTTACTCCAAAGTGGCCTTACCAATATCCTGTACATTCACAATATGACATCCTAACTCCTTCTTCAATCAATGCAATGGCCAATTAAGGCAACTGGGTCAAATGCCTTTTTCACCAGCCTGTCTACCCGTGACTTCACTTTCAAGGAACTATGTACCTGCATAGGGTCATAGAGATGTACAGCATGGAAACAGACCCTTCGGTTCAACTTGTCCATGCCAACCAAATTTTCTAGTCCAATCTAGTCCCACCTGCCAGCACTCAGCCCATATCCCCCAAGCTTCCTACTCATATACCCATCCAGATGCCTTTTAAATGTTGCAATTGTACTAGCCGCCACCACTTCCTATGGCAGCTCATTTCATTCACATACCACCCCTTGTGTGAAAAACGTGGAACCCGATGTATCCCTCATTTAATTAGAGCCAGTCTCAATACCAAAAACTTGGCTGTTTGTGCTATGTTCCCCTGAGAACCCATCACCCTTTATATTTTCCAAAACAGCATACTTGTTTGAAATGGGGATAGCCACAGAAGACTCCTGCACTATCTGCCTACCTCTCTTACCTTTCCTGGAGTTAACCCATCTATGTGACTGTGCTTGTAACTTTTCCCCCTTCTTATAACTGCCATCCATCACATCCCCTTGTTCTTGAAAATTCCTCATTGCCTCTAACTGTCTCTCCAATCAATCCATTTGATCTGATAAGATTTGCAACCAATGGCATTTATTGCATATATAATCCTCAGTAACCCGTAAACTCTCCCTAAATTTCCACTTCTGACAAGAAGAGCATATCACTCTACTAAAGGCCATTTTTGCTTCTTTCAATCTACAGACCCAGAATATAGCACAGTCTTATTCCTCCACAAAACACTGCTCCAGGTTAAGTTAGTACTTATGGCTTATTTTTAAGTTTAATCAAGAGACATATCTCGATAAAACATATAATCAAGAAAGAACCCACTCTACTCACTACTGCAGACTTACTGTAAGGCCATGCTTAAAATATCCACTTATCTGTTTCTGTGCTGTGACCTCTCCCAAACAGGTTCCTCCAAGATCAGTTGTGAATTTCAGTGTTTGTTAATTTTCCCAGACACACTCCGATGTCCAGTGATCCATGAATTCAAACAGCAAAGGCAGTAACTGTGCGGGTTCATTGCTGTGTCAGTTAGCAGAGTGGGTTTCTTTCTCTCACCTCCTCTTTTGCACTGACATGCCTAAGTCTGTTTGTTCAGCAACATTGCCCAGGGCGCTAACATTAACTGTATAAGTCCAACCCTGGGTTGCCTTACCACAGTGCAACACCTCACAACTACCTTTATTAAACTCCATCTTTTATCCTGTTTTCTTCCTCTCTGATGTTGTTCAGAACTACAGTTAACTACTTGTTAGTTATTGAAAAAACAATTATGCTTCTCACTTAGACAATTGAAATAATAATGATTTAACTAACTTCACTATTGGGGTTCTGAAACTTCCAATTCCAATAATTAATTTTCAATATCGTCTTGTTTCAGTTGATCCTCTTTAAGATTGTTTTTAAAGAATGTTCGGAAGTCATATGTTGTTAAATTTTTTTTAACTGTTCTAAAGCTGGTGACTGGTAGAAGTATAAAAGCAGAAATACTATCAATGACCTACTAATAATTACAATAAAGGACATGGTTTTGCTGAAACCATGTTAAATAGAATCATAGAGTCATAGAGATGTACAGCATGGAAACAGACCGTTCGGTCCAACCTGTCCACGCCAACCAAATATCCCAACCCAATCTAGTTCCACCTGCCAGCACCCGACCCATATCCCTCCAAACCCTTCATATTCATATACCCATCCAAATGCCTCTTAAATGTTGCAATTATACCAGCCTCCACCAAATCCTTTGGCAGCTCATTCCATACATGTACCACCCTCTGTGTTGCCCCTTGGGTCTCTTTTATATCTTTCCCATCTCACCCTAAAACTATGCCCACTAGTTCTGGACTCCCCAACCCCAGGGAAAAAAACTTTGTCTATTTATCCTATCCATGCCCCTCATAATTTTGTTAACCTCCATAAGGTCACCCCTCAACCTCCGACACTTCAGGGAGAACAGCCCCAGTTTGTTCAGCCTCTCCCATAGCTCAAATCCTCCAACCCTGGCAACATCCTTGTAAATCATTTCTGAACCCTTCCAAGTTTCACAACATCTTTCTGATAGGAAGGAGACCAGAATTGCATGCAATATTCCAACAGTGGCCTAACTAATGTCCTGTACAGCTGCAACATGACCTCCCAACTCCTGTACTCAATACTCTGACCAATAAAGGAAAGCATACCAAACACCTTCTTCACTATCCTATCTACCTGTGACTCCACTTTCAAGGCGCTATGAACCTGCACTCCAAGGCCTCTTTGTTCAGCAACACTCCCTAAGACCTCACCATTAAGTGTATAAGTCCTGCGAAGATTTGCTTTCCCAAAATGCAGCACCTCGCATTTATCTGAATTAAACTCCATCTGCCACTTCTCAGCCCATTGGCCCATCTGGTCAAGATTCTGTTGTAATCTGAGGTAACCCTCTTCGCTGTCCACTACACCTTCAATTTTGGTGTCATCTGCAAACTTGCTAACTGTACCTCTTATGCTCGCATCCAATTTATGTAAATGACAAAAAGTAGAGGATCCAGCACCAATCCTTGTGGCACTCCACTGCTCACAGGCCTCCAGTCTGAAAAACAACCCTCCACCACCACCCTCTGTCTTCTACCTTTGAGCCAGTTCTGTATCCAAGTGGTAGTTCTCCCTGTATGAAATACTGCAGGTTTCGGCTGAACCTTCCTCTTGATTACTGTTTTGAGCCCCAGTCCAAATGCTGCTTTGAACCTGTATTCTTATCATGCCCAATTCCTGTTGCAATTACTACTTTGATTCCTGTGCGAGCAATTACCTTTATCTCCTCCCTGATTAATTCCTCAATCTCCTGTCCTGATCAAGGTCTTGATCCCTTGTTCGGTCCCTGTTCTAATCACCACTATGGTCATCTGTTTGGATCTTTCTCTTGATCACTGCCCTAATGTGCTGATTACTCTCTCAGATCTAATCTAAATTTCCTTCCTGATCTCATCCCAACCCAGAAACACACTGCCTGTTCATAACTGACCAATTCTAAGTATTCTCCTTTTTCTGGCATTCTCTCACTTTCTGTTCTTCACCCTTTCCAGGTTAGTGCCTTCTTAATCACTTCCCTTTCCTGAATAAATACTATTCCATGACCATCTAACCTTCACCAGTTCCCCCAGCTGTCTTTGTTTGTCCTTTATTTGCTGCTAGTGACCCAGAACCCTGAAACTGCCTACATGTCCTTTCCCAAAGTCTCTTGTGCCTCAGATGTTCTAATTTAAAGGTTTCCTTGTTATCAATTCTCGATCCTGGTGACTATGAATTTCAGATTTTGAAGTAATACGATTAAGCATATTTCACTTTAGAATGAGGGATGAAAAGAATATTGTTCTGCATTTTTGGGCTCGTGTGTATTTATTTCAGTACACATCAATGGCTACAACCACTGGCTCTCTCTGACAAATAGAAAATTGCCCGTCTATATACTTCAGACAGAAACAGGACAAATCTAAGTCAGTCAATTACAGTCCTGACAGTCCACTCTCAATCATCAAGAAAGTGATTGAAGGGATTGTAGACAATTATACCATGTTGTACTTGCAAAGGAATAACCTTTTCACTGACTCTCAGTTTGTATTCTACCAGAGACACTCAGATCCTGAAGCATTACTGATTTGGTTCGAACATGGAAGAAAGAGCTGAAGATCCTGACATGAGGTGAGAGCTACTGTTCTTGGTACGAAGGCTGCACTTGATTGAATGTGTCATCGAGGTGCTGGAGCAAGACTGGAGTCAATGGAAATTAGGGAAAAAAACTCTCCACTGGTTGGAGTCATGCTGAACACAAATGAAAATGATTGTGTTTGTTGGTGGTCAATCATCTAAGCCCCAGGACATCACTGCAGGTGTTCCATAAGGTAGAGTCCTAGGTCTAGCCATCTTTAGCTGCTTTATCAATGACAATCCCACCATGATAAAGTCAGAAGTGGGGATGCTTGCTAATAATTGCACAATGTTCAACATAATTCAAGATAATGAAGCAGTCTATATCTATATGTTAAGGACCTGAACTGAAGTTGAAAGTAATATTCAACTCATAGAAGTGCCAGACAATAGCCTTCTCCAACAAAGGGAATATAACCACTGCCCCTTAATATTAAATGGTAATATCTTCACTGAATCTCCACTACCAACATCCTGGGTATAGCCAATGGCTAGAAAGTGAACTGAACCAGCCACGTAAGTACACTGGTTACAAGAGCCAGTCCACCACCTCCAGGGTACAAGTGAGGAATGTGATGAAATACTCACTATTTGAATGAGTGCAGCTTCTATGACACTCAAAAATCCTGACCCCAATCCATTTGTTTGGTGCCCTGCATCTCCCTAAGATCACCTCAATGCATCATGATAGCAATATGTACTATTTAGAACATAAATGACAGTAACTCACAAAGGTTTCACCAGCAGCACCTTCCAAACCTAGAAGAATTATAACACCTAGAAGGACAAGGGTAACAGATATAAGGGAACACCACTATCTGGAAGTTTACCCGCAAGGCACGCACTATCCTGACTTGATTCTATAGTGCTGTTCCTTCACTGTTGTTCCATCAACATTCTGGAACCCTTGCATAACAACACTTTGATGCCTCTAAGGACTATAGTGGTTCAAGTGGGGTAACCAGGAACAGGCAATAAATGCTGAACTAACCAGTGACACCCATCCCATGAATGAATAAAAGTAACGACAAAATAAGTACAGCTTCAGCTTTGTGTTGTACATCCCAAGCCAGAGATCCTAAATGTCTTGAGCATGAAAAACATCCAAGATTGTTTGTTTTCTCTCCTTTTTGGGTGTGACAAAATTATAAACTCTTTTACTGTTAAGTATTAATCTGTAATGCAACAATATTTAATTAAGCTTGCCATTTGTTCCCACCGATGACAGTTATATTTCAATGAATGAAAAGTCCAACACTGAATTAAATTTTAATCATAAAGGTTATGTGATCTTATCAGAGTTTGGTCACAGTTAACTAAATGGTAACAAACTTCTTTTAACAAGAGCAAATTACTTATTCTATAATGCTAATCCATACACTTCCTCTCAGAACCTCATTTCATATTTGTCAGGATGAACTGCAATACCAGTATGAGACATTTATACTGATATTTGTTGTTAAGATCAGAGCGGTGCTGGAAATGCCCAGCAGGTCAGACAGCATCCGAGGAGGGCTCCTGTCCGAAATGTCGATTTTCCTGCTTCTCGGATGCTGCCTGACCTGCTGTGCATTTCCAGCACCACTCTCATCTCGACTCTAATCTCCACCATCTGCAGTCCTCACATTCATCTGATATTTGTTATTGTCAATTAATTTCTCCAGCTCTGACTACCTGTCCAATGGTGCTTTGTGCTAATCCTGCTTTCAATGTTCACTTTTCATTCTAAATCATGGGACAGCCATTAATTAAGGGCAGTATTAAAAGTAATGCAGGTTTCTCATTTCTTGCTACCATTTCCTGTACTGTCTAATTTTTCCATATTAAGAAATTATTGGTGAGTTGCCAGAGAGAAAGGTACAAAATATGAAAGAGAAAATAAAATAAATTAAATCAACAAGAAAAGTGATGAAATATGTAGATGAAATTGTGCATACTGAAATTAATATGGAGACATCGAATCTTTCTACAATAACTTGTAGAATGGTGAATCAGCGCATTGGCTCAGTGACATATCACAATTACAGCTTTATTTACATTACTTTTCATAGATGTATTTGAAACATTTTGCCCAATATTTCTCTTCATTGGATAAACATTAATATAAAACAAAACCAGTATAATGAAGATTATATAATGTATTGATCTGCCCACAAACATTATCATTTGCAAAACTTACTTTTTGAGATAGAAGCCAAGTTGAAGATATCTGAGTTAGATGAAGAGCTGATTGAGTGAGGTAGACAGCTTTTAACCTTGAGTCAGTTATTATGATATGAATTAGGCTGTTGTAATGAACATTCATTCCTTTTGGAGTGCTTTTACATGGAAAATCTTTTCAGAATCTCAATTCAGCACTCTTAAAACTTTAGCCTATAATGTTAGTAGAAACAGTAATTGAGAGTGTGGTACTGGAAAAGCACAGCAGGTCAGGTAGCATCCAAGGAGCAGGATAATCGACGTTTCAGGCATAAGCCCATCATCAGCAAGCCCCTCCTGCTGTGCTTTTCCAGCCCACTCTTGACTCTGATCTCCAGCATCTGCAGTCTTTATTTCCTCCTCATAGAAATAATAGTCTAACTTCAACATTATTATAAGAATGTTTTAGGGGCTGGGAGCTATGTAAAATTTCTGTAGGTCACACACTTACAATAAGCATAATAACTTTTAGAGATGGACTGATGGCAAATCTAAATTGAACCCAGAATTGGACATGTGAATTCAGCATTAATTATTTCTGTTCAAAATGATTTTCAAAGGCAGCACTTCCTTTCCATCTTGCTTTGGGATATCTAAAAGTAAATATCATTTGCATTTATATCACATTTTAGCAGATTGGTTAAACATATTGAATGTTTTCCTGTACAATTAATTCATTTTGAAGTGCAGTGATTTTATGCAGCCAAACACTGAAGCTATTTTCACACAGGTTCCCATAAGATTGAAAGTCTGCGCCAGTAACACCCCAATATAAATGCTCGGATAGACCGGCAAGGTCAGAATGCTCTTGACCTTCCTCAGACGAAGTGAGGCTTCTTTATTCCATCCCAGTGGCAGGCATCTGTGCCAGTAGAGGGTGCTTGTGGTGCTCAGTACAAAGCAGGCACATTGGCTGCCAGTCACTTCTCCAGAAGGGAGTTGGTTGATATCTTACAGACAGAAATATGAAAGTGCCCTTTACAAAGGCAGATTATTTGCAATAATATCTTTCAGGGTCTGTATCTGATACAATTGGGTCTCCAACATAAATTCAAGGTCCAGCACAAGTGACAGGCTAGAATTCATCTTCATGATGCTTTCCTTGATCTTGGTCACAGCTCTTGGAATCTTTAATTTTTAACCAGGCTCCTGAAATACCTGCTTACTCGGGAGGGAGCATACAGCAATTAGTTCCCCATCTTTTACACAAAGACTTGGAAGTGAGCATTGCCCTTTTTAAGTCTCGTTGTTGAAGTGTTGCCTTGTTAATTTGATCTCTCATGAGGCATTTTAGAGGGATTGGTTGATGTATTTCCAGCCTACGGACTGCAGCAGTTCAAAAAGGGAGCTCACAAACACCTTCTCAAGGCCAGCTAGGGATAAGCATTAAATACTGGCCCAGCCAATGACTCCCATATGCCATGAGTGAATAAACAAAAAAAACGCCTGCATGCTCTGATGAAAGGTTATCTTCAAAGAGCTCTTTTCCACCTTTGATTTTACCTTATCCCATCACAAAGTTAAAAATCACACAACACCAGGTTATAGTCCAACCACCTGATGAAGGAGCAGCCCTCTGAAAGCTCATACTTCCAATTAAACCTGTTGGACTATAAATTGGTGTTGTGTGATTTTTAACTTTATACATCCCAGTCCAACACCGGCATCTCCAAATTATCCTACCACTTCTTCTCCCTCCTGTCTTGCCATGAAAATATATGGGAATGCTCATGTTAGATTCCATTAGAGAGAGGGAGAGATGTTCTTGTGTGAAATGATTACAGGGCACCTGGTGCAAACATTTTCCTAGCAATAAAACTGACTAAAAAGATTTTTCTACTTAGTCCTGTCAAATGTTAAATGTTGATAAACACTGCAGACCAGCAGTGTCATACAGCTCCACCCCTTCCTCAGTTGACACGTCACAGAGATTACCTTCCTTTTCTGCAGGCTTAAGCAGACCAGGCAAACCTATCCTAATGATCAAAGTTGAGATTAATATAGAAGAATGATCCTGAGAACACTTCCACAATATTAACAGCTGTCAGAAACATCATGGAGAATTAGGTTTCCTCCTCTGAAGCAGAAATTCACAACAAAAGCCTCAACTTTGTTAGACTTTTCAAAAACTAATGCCTTCTTTAAGAACATTGTCAAATCAAGGACGCTAATGGGTATTTGATTCATTAAAATTCATCCGTTTAAGTACTTCAACTTTCCCAGTATAGCCTCAGCCTTATATATAAAGTTCTTGATATTTTTCCTTTGCAACCTTCCTTGGAAACTTATTCCAAGGATTTATCACTTTGAGAACAGTTATTGATGTGCAAATCTTAAAATATTCATGAGCGTTAGATTTCACATTGCAGTTGCTGAATTGTCCAATCTAAGTCTTATCCTAGATCCTTTGATGCAACAATTGGTCCTTTCTAGATTAGACTTTATTAGGCTAATACATATGACAAGCTTTTATGTAACTTATATCGCTATGTTATTAATATAGAACAGAAGCAACAAGGATTCAAGCAGTCGTCTCTGTGGGACTCCACTCAACATTCTTCCAATTCTAAGTGTGCAGTTTCTTATCTGTAACTAATTTCTGATCCATTTCCAAGATTTCCAACCCTAGCACTGTAGCATTCAGTTTCACTGGAGACTTATCACGTGGGACTTAATCAAAGAAATTGAACGAGCTCACATAAAATACATCCACTCCACTCTATCTGTAACCTCCTCAAAGATTTAAAGAAGATTTTGCAGACAGAAGCTTCGACTTCTGAATTCATGTTCTTTAATAAGTTATTAATATGCAGAAGCTTCACTGAAACTTCACCCCTACAAATAGCTTTCACAGTTTTATTGATATGATCAGTGTTAAGCAAAAATGTCTGAATCCTTTCTCATGAAAATGTACTTATCTTTGTAGTGAATAATCATGCATATGTTAACATGAAAAGAAAAAAAAATCTTGCAAATGTTGAAATGGAAACACAAAGAACTAATTCGTACTCTTTTTTTTAATAGTGTCAGTTTCATTGATTTTCCTGAAGGGTTTCTCTCCATGAGGTTCAACTAGATTTCTCTTCACATCTTATCAAAATGGCCTCATTAACTACCTACTCCATGCATGGAGCCCCTCTCAACTCAGTCCCATTCTGCCAGTTGTTGGACCCAGAACACCTTGCTACTGCTAGAATATCCTAGAGTGCACTGGAATCCCTGGCACTATCTTTAAAATATCTTTGCAGAACCAGACAGCTTGAGCTGCTGTGCATTTGTCACAGACATGGTAAGGACCTGTTAGTCCTGGTACATGACTGGTTCAAAGGTGGTTCATCCTCCTCCCCAGGACCAGCAGTAGAGGCCACAACATCAGACCATGCCAATCTGGTCTGAGGTTACCACCTGGGTCATTGCAGTCTCAGCTACTGGGAGAGATAGCTGATATGGTAGGAAGAAGGTCAATGACCTTCTCTACTCCTCCAGTGAAAGTGACATTATCTTCTCTTTGATATGTTCCATTCATTCTGTCGTGGTTACTGTCCCCATCTCTCACCAAGGCTCATGTTCTTACTCTCAAAGTTGCCTGCAAACATATTCCTCAGTTGCTCTCACCATTCTAACCCCTAAATATCAGTAACCCTGCATAACACTTTCATTTCCTGTTAATAACTACCTCTCTCTCATTGCAGGAAGAGCCCAGATGGTTGGTAGGCTGCCCATCATTCAGCTTCTAACTTATGAGGAGAGGATCCTGAGCACCTCAAGTAGGGCCAGGATTGATCAGAGGCTGCCTGCAATGCACCGAGAAAACTTGACTAAAGACTGCTGGCAATCACAACAAGCTTCCTGATTCTATCATTGGAGACTGCACTTGACTTATTGTGTCCGGTCCTCTTGTGTCTCCCTTTACTTGACTGAGGCCTATTGATGGGCATGATAAGCTTCCTTAGTGCCTGTGCTGAACGGCATGGCAATACAGCAGTATTGTGAGCCTAGTATCTCTGGGTAAGAGGCAAGGTGCAGAAAGGCAAGGCAAAACAGGATTGTTGTGAACATCCAGGGTAGCTCAATGCAGGAGTGTGCTAAAAGAACAAGTGAATAGCCTGGAGATAGAACCTGATCCAGCCTATGCACTGGGTATCACTGAGCACAAAGTGTCCTTGCTGCAGTGTTAGAAAGATCCTTACCATTATATCCCAAAGTGCAGTATTGAGATGCGGAAGTGTTTTGTGAGTGGGTTGGAGATGTATCATGAGGGCTGTTAAATCCATCATGCGTCAGTCACTAATACCATTGATTGTGGGGTGCCCATCGAGTGTGCCCTGAGGTGTTGATCCTGGTGACCAATGTGGTGGTCCTTTGGAACAAGCAGTGAGCTAGAGTTGTCAGGTACCCACTCTGACTCCCATGTCAAGAATTTGCTTGAAGTAGATGGTACCATAGAAACTGAATAGTAATGTGGCAGTTTTAAAGTCATTAACAAATAATTATTCCTGCTAATAGGCAACTCACTACTGCTGAAAGAAAATTTTGCCTCTATGTCCAGAACACAGTTAAAAGATGAGGACAGTTGTTTCCAATATAGAGCTAGGCCTCATTGAACTTCTCACATGACTCTATCACATTTCTTATCGTAGGCCCTTAAAGATTCCTCCCATGATATTGGAAATGACAATTTGGAAAGAAAAGCAAAGAACATCTTTTGTGTTACCTGCCAAGCCAGAATTATAGCTGAAAATGTGTTGCTGGTTAAAGCACAGCAGGTCAGGCAGCATCCAAGGAATAGGAAATTTGACGTTTCGGGCATAAGCCCTTCATCAGGAATGAGGAGAGGGTGCCAGCAGGCTAAGATAAAAGGTAGGGAGGAGGGACTTGGGGGAGGGGTGATGGAGATGTGATAGGTGGAAGGAGGTCAAGGTGAGGGTGATAGGCCGGAGTGGGGTGGGGGCAGAGAGGTTAGGAAGAAGATTGCAGGTTAGGAGGGCGGTGCTGAGTTGAAGGAACTGACTGAGACAAGGTGGGGGGAGGGGAAATGAGGAAACTGGAGAAATCTGAGTTCATCCCTAGTGGTTGGAGGGTTCCCAGGCGGAAGATGAGGCGCTCTTCCTCCAACCGTCGTGTTGTTAATGTTTTGCCGGTGGAGGAGTCCAAGGACCTGCATGTCCTCGGTGGAGTGGGAGGGAGAGTTAAAGTGTTGAGCCACGGGGTGGTTGGGTTGGTTGGTCCGGGCGTCCCTGAGGTGTTCTCTGAGCAGAATTATAGTCTAAAACACTAATAATGTTTTATTTTTGAAGATGTGACTGACATGCTGTGTATCTCCATCACTTTCTTTTCCAATTCGAGATATTTTAATCACTGGACTTGGAAGTGTTGTTTAATGTACAGTGAGACTTTCATAAAGTGCATGTGTTTCACAGTCTAAAATGGAAAGATTTTGTCACTTTCATTACATTTCTTTTTGTCTTTGCATTGTCAGGAATTAGGTTTTCAGAATTGAGACTGGAAAAATGGGGAAGATGTAACGGTATTGTCATTGGTCAATTTATCTAGAGACCCAGGCTAATGATCTGGGGACATACATTTGAGTCTCACCACTGCAGATGGTAAAATTGACAAATATCAATTAACAAATCTGGAATTAAAAACTGCTCTAATGGTGACCATGAAACGACTGCTTATTGTAAAATCTGTCTGGTTCACTAATGTCTTTTAGGGAAGGAATATTTGTCATCCTCACCTGGTTTGGTCTACATGTGACTCCAAGCCCACACTAACGTGATTGACTCTTAACTTTCCTCAGTTGTATCTAACAGCTACAAAGGAATGAAACCAGTTTGATCACTCTGCACTGACTATGGTACAAGAAGCATCATCAAATACAGCCCTATCAATCCTGAAAAATTGACCGTATGAGAATCTGAGGGCTTCTGCCAATTGTGATTTGACTTCTTCATTCATGAAATGTGAGCATTGATGGCTAGGCCAGCATTTATTGCCCATCACTAATGTAGGTCAAACCAGGTAACATTTCCTTCCCTGAAGGACAGTAATGAACCAAATGAGCTGATATGATAATTGATTAGATGGTCATCATGAGGTTGCTTTTCATTCCAAACTTTTATTGAATTCAAATGGTATCATCTGCCATTGTGGAATTTAAACCCATGTCCTCAACCATTAGCCTGTAGTTCCAGATGACTTTTCCTCCTCCCGCCTTACATCTCCCCCTAACAAATCTAAGAGCTGTCCCATACACCAGTCAAGCAACAACTTGACACAGTGATTTTAGTAGAATTATACCTTCCAGGCAATGTCCCAGACATCGTCATCATTGCCCCTGTGTATGTTCTGTCCCACTGACACCATAGACCCATGAAAAATGGCAACACTGTAGTATATAGTTAGGAGTGAGCTCACTGCAAATGCTTAAATTTGACTGTACCTTATGAAATTTCACTGCATCATTTCATACTTGGGCAAAAAAAACCCTCTTGCTGATTGCACAATATTCAGCGCCGTATTTTTTCTTATTCATTCATGGCATGTGGGCCAGCATTTGTTACCCATCCCTAGTTTCTCCTGAGAAGATGATGGTGAGTTGCTTTGAAAACTAGGGAGTGAGTTCCAGGATTTTGCCCCAGAGACACTGAAGGAATGGCAACTTTTTTCCAAGTCAGGATGACAGGTAGCTTGAAGAGAACTTGGGGGTGATGGTAATCCAATGTAACCGTTGGCCTTGTCCTTCAAGATGGAAGTGGTGATCGGCTTGAAAGGTGCTTTCTAAAGATCCCTGATGAATTTCTGCAGTAGATTTGTACATTTTGTAAATGGTACACACTACTGCTATGCAGCTTCCATTATGGATGATGTAAATATTTGTGGATGCCAATCAATTGCGGATGGTGTCAAGCTTATTAAGTGTTATTGGAACTACTCTCATCCAAGAAGTGGGAAATAGTATGTCACAGTTCTGACTTGTGCCTTGTAGATGTTAGAAAGGCCTTGGGGAGTCATAAGTTGAGTTACATGCTGCAGGATCTCTAGCCTCTGTCTTACCCTTGTAGCTGCTGCAATAACGATTATGACTAATTCAGTTCAGTCTTTTGTCAATAGATACCTGCAAGATGTTGATAGTGGAGGATTCCATTCAACAAATGCATAACAAAGTCTGGCCTAGTGAGACCCTCATCTCATTAAAAATAAAATTAAGTGGAGAATGAATAGGAGACATAGTTTGATGGGAAGCTCAAAATATTTCACACATAACTGGAAAATGTAAACCAAGATTATACTTGTGTCTGAACACATATTTGACAAAATTCCTGAATCTGCAAACTCAGACTCAAGACAAAATTCCTGTTCTGAGGAAGGCTCACTGGACCCAATATGTTAACTCTGCTTTCTTTCCACAGATACTGCTAGACATGCTGAGATTTTCCAACAATTTCTGTTTTTGTTCACGAGAAAGTGCATTGGATTATTTTGTTTCAGAGGCCACTCATCCCCTCCATGTCTACATTGCCTCTTTACTCACCAGCTGCAAATGTGTTGCTGGTCAAAGCACAGCAGGTTAGGCAGCATCTCAGGAATAGAGAATTCGACGTTTCGAGCATAAGCCCTTCATCAGGAATAAGAGAGAGAGAGCCAAGCAGGCTGAGATAAAAGGTAGGGAGGAGGGACTAGGGGGAGGGGCGATGGAGGTGGGATAGGTGGAAGGAGGTCAAGGTGAGGGTGATAGGCCGGAGTGGGGTGGGGGCGGAGAGGTCAGGAAGAGGATTGCAGGTTAGGAGGGCGGTGCTGAGTTGAGGGAACCGACTGAGACAAGGTGGGGGGAGGGGAAATGAGGAAGCTGGAGAAATCTGAATTCATACCTTGTGGTTGGAGGGTTCCCAGGCGGAAGATGAGGCGCTCCTCCTCCAGCCGTCGTGTAGTTGTGTTCTGCCGGTGGAGGAGTCCAAGGACCTGCATGTCCTCGGTGGAGTGGGAGGGGGAGTTAAAGTGTTGAGCCACGGGGTGATTGGGTTGGTTGGTTCGGGCGGCCCAGACCAGGGTCTTTTTATAGACTCTACATCAACATAGTCCCAACATCCAATTCCAAAATTGCCCTCCTATCTTTGCTCAAACATGCTCTATGCTAATATGCTGAATATCCATAATGACACACGTCAGCTCATGTGATGAATTAAGTTAAAGAACTTAAGTGTTGATTGATGATTTTACTGTTTAAAAACAACACTCTCTCATTGATAAAAACCCATTTGTTGTGTTCAACTTCCTTAAGTTACTTGATACCATATTAAAATGAACATTTGCAATCATAGACATAATCCACTGACTTTACAAGCTTTTGGAAATGTCAATTAAATTGAGGTGACAGGTGCCCCATTGTGCAAATGATAGATTGTGAAATCAATCAGGTATCATAAATGAACTGGTGACAACCCTCACAATTGTTAACAGATGGAGTCAAAAGTAAACATTGATTTTATTGCATTACCAACAGTTTATTTTTAAATTGATAGAAAATGAGATTAAATATCATGAGAGCTTCACAGTTTCCATGGCAGCTTGACAGTTCCATAACATTAATTAAACTTCTCTCAGGTCATCCCTCAGCCTCTAATGCTCCAAGGAAAACAATCCTAGTTTGTCCAACATCTCCTTACATCTAATATTCTAATCCAGACATAAACCTTTCCTCTACCCTCTTCAAAACCTCCACATCCTTCCTATAGTGCAGTGTCCAGAAATGCAAACAGGACTCCAAATGTGCTCTGACCAAAGTCTTATACAACTGTAACATGACTTGCCAATCTTTCTTTCAATGCCCTGACCAAGGAAGGCAATGTCTGTCTTTTCAGTTTAACCTGTACATAGTTGCCATTGTGCAATGAACTACATTATTTTTAAGACAAAATCTTCTTTTGAGACTACCAAGTGGTTTTCATGTACCACAATAGGCCAAGCAGACCCTGGAACATGATGGTGGCAGCAAATCTACCCAATAGGGTCAGAGTTAGGGTTAGGATTAGGGTTGGGTTAGGGTTAGGGTTAGGTGGCAACAATAAAAAGACATCCTTTATCTAAAAATTGCCATCTGATGGTAGTATTGCTGGCTAAGCCAGCATTTGTTAACCATGCCCAATTACCTTTGAGAAGCTAGTGGTGAGCAGTTTTCTTGAACTGCTGCAGTCTATGTCATGTAGAAAGGTATAGGTTATTTAGGAATGACAGGAAACTGGAATAAGTTGGAAGGATGGCTCTCTTAGCTAATGTTGTATGTTCACAATATAGAAGGATGCCCTACGTTCAGGAAACCAAGATGGCAGAATAGCAAAGACAGGTATTGTCTAAATTTTGAGACATTCACAACTCTAAAAAGCAAATAGAGCTTAGTGTTATGTACATGAATTACAGAAGGTTAGGATACAAGGTATAGCATGTGATTAAAAAATCTAACAGAGTATTATTTTTTGAGGGAGGAAATTGACTACAAAAGTAGGGAGGTTATGCTTCAGTTGTACTGGACAATGATGAGACCACATCTAAAGTGCTGAGTGCAGCATCAATAACCTTATTTAAGGAATAAAGTACATGTGTTCCAAAGAAAGTTTTCTGGACTAGGCCTGAAATGAAAATGTCATCTTATGAGGAAAGGTTGGACAGGCCAGGTTCATATCTACTGGGAAAAAGTGAAGTCTGCACATGTTAGAGATAGGAGTCGAGAGTATGTTGCTGAAAAAGCACAGCAGGTTAGGCAGCATCCGAGGAGCAGGAGAATCGACGTTTTGGGCTGGACATGAAGGGCCCTGGCCTGAAATGTTGATTCTCTTGCTCCTCGGATGCTGTCTGACCTGCTGTGGCTATCCAGCACCACACTCTCAATTCGTATCTACTGGGGTTTAGAGGAATAAGAGGTGACTCAAGTAAAATCCCTCGATAGGGGAGAATCTAAAACTAAGGATCATTGTTTAAAAATCAGTGATTGTCCACTTAAAATAGATATGGATGAAATATTGTCTCTTTGAGTGTCCTGAACTTTTGGATATCTTGTTTGGAAAATGTAGTGGATATGTTGAACATTTTGCACAGCAGAAGTAGATAGTTTCTTATCAAGCAACAGAGGTGTGGAAAGTTATCTGAGGTAAATTTGCAGATTTGAGAAATTCAGATTTGAGGTTACATTTGATCAGTCATAATCTTATTGCATGGCAGAAAAGGCTCAAAGGGTTGAACCCCCTAATCTTGCCTGTTGCTAATTCATATGTTAGTATGTAAATGGACCTACAGTGCTATTACAAAGTGAGTTTCAGGATATCAGTACAATTCTGCCCTGGACTCTTGCCTGGGCACTTCGCTTCATTGCAATTTTCTCTTTCCTGACAATCTGCTAATCCCACTGCTACATGTCACTACTGTTATGGGTGGTGATGATCTTTCCTTATGCACCTTATATCCTGAAGCCTCTGTCCTTGATAAAAGCTGCACCCACACAAGCATTGTTTTCCAAGTATTTGCCAGAGGGATTGGAGCCAAAGGTTTCTATAAGTGAGATTTTATCTCGAAGAGGCAGAGATGAAGTTAAAAACCCATCAAAACTACTGCTTAAACTCAACACTGGTTCTCCATTCAGTTTCCCAAGCCCTGAGGAAACTTGTGTTGCACACATTAAATTTCAAACCAGATTAAAACATATTTGCAAAGACTTTATTACCATCTTCTCCTGATGTTAATTGGGATAATAAGTACCTTCCTGCCTGCATTAATTAAAGCTCTGACATCGCTTCGCCCTGTCATTCAGAGGTACTCTGGAAAATAAAGTGAGCAATTTCATCTGAACTACATTTGGCTGTGCAAATCAAAAATCTTGAACCCCAATTCATCCACGCCCAAGCCAACTTTTGTTCAGAGTGGAAATGCCTGAGGTCAACAGCCAACCCAGGATTTCTGCCAAACCTCTGTTCAGGTTGTGGTGAAGACACCAAAATTGTAAGGAAATTATTTTTGTATAAGCCTGCCTTGAAAACAAAAACAACTCTTTATTGATATGAGATGTGAACTGAGGATTTTGCATTCTTATTTTTCACCACTCTGTCACCAATTTGTTGTAAACTAATCAAAACTATCACCAACTCATAATGAGAATGCAATTAGGATTCTGAATTTTTTTTTAAAATGGATTTTATATTAAGACATTCCTCACAAAACTTACGAAGTGATTGCTGTCCACTGGAGTTAAAAAGACATTTTGGGCAGTTCATTGTGGGGAATCTTTCTTTGAGGTATCTGGAAAGGGTGACCAAATTTAATTCTAAAACTGAAACAATTTGGCAAGATTAAGTTCACTTCTTGATAAATAGGACAAGGGGCCATAAGTAAACTGGGGGAAAGGGAAGTAATGGCAGGGTGACATTCTCATGAAAAGAGCAATCAACACTTAGTTTGATGCCTGAATAGAACAAAGGAGCCTTGTAGCCAGTTGGATGCTTTAACAGTGGGACTGTAAATCTGAATAGCTTCTGAATAGCTAGCACAAACTCAGTAGCCTTCCTCATCCGTATGTACCTTATGATTTTTTTGCACCATCATCCATCATTGAATGTTGTCAATCTGTCTCAAAGAGAACTGGCAATACCTTTCGTCCATTCTATTAGCTATCTTGCCACACCATGAAAAACCACCATTGTGGAGACATCAGTCTTCCTTATGGCTCAAAGAGATAAAAAGTAACAGCTTACTATTGCAAAAAAGCTTGACTCGAAATGAAACCAACTTTATCTAGTCCATACGCTATCCATTCTGTTCACTAACAATTTTGTCAAAATGTTGACAATCAATTGGATGAGTCAGATGAGTCATCAATTTTATTATTTGTCTGAACCTTCAAATATAGAAGTGTTATTTTCTCAGGTTCTTTAGGCTGTCTGAAAGGGAACCTGACATTATATGTTCTTTTAAATCTGCAAAACACCATTTTTTTTTCCAGCAGATTCATTTAAAATTCATCAAAGCGTGGTTTTTTTGTTACAGAATTATTTACAACTCTACTGATTTTTCAATCTATTGAAAAGTCTTTGTCAGAATTAATTTTGGTTTATTCTCCAGTGTGAAATCTGAAATGCATGAAAATGTTTTAGTAAAGGCATAAGTTATATCATATGATATGACGGTCACAGACATGAAACTTAGGGTTCAACCTTGCGTATATTTGGCTTAGTTAATGGTAGGGTCCTGGGGCATGTTGCTGAACAAAGAGACTTAGGGGTGCAGGTGCATGGCTCCTTGAAAATGGAATCACAGGGTAGTGAAGAAGGTATTTGGCATACTTGCCTTCATTGGTCATAGCATTGAGTATAGGAGTTGGGATGTCATATTGCAGCTATACAGGATATTGGTGAGGCCACTTTTGGAATAGTGCATATAATTCTGGTTGTCCTTTTATTGGAAAGATGTTGTTAAACTTGAGAGGGTGCCGAAAAGATTTACAAAGATGTTGTCATGTCAGGAGGGTTTGAGCACAGAGGGAGGCTGATTAGATTACTTAGTGTGTGGAAACAGGCCTTTTGGCCCAACAAGTCCACACCAACCCACCCAGACCCATTACCCTACACCTAATACTATGGGCAATTAACATGGCCAATTCACCTAACCTGCACATTTTTGGACTGTGTGAGGAAACCAGAGCACCCAGAGAAAACCCACGCAGATACAGGAAGAATGTGCAAACTCCACACCGACAGTTGCCTGAGGCAGGAATTGAACCCAGGATTCTGGTAGTGTGAGGCAGCAGTGCTAACCACTGTACTACCATGCCATCCAAATATGCTGGAGCTTTTTTTTCCCTGGAGCGTCAGAGACTGAGGGGACCTTATACAGGCTTATAAAATTATGAAGGGAATGATAGAGTAAATACCCAGGGTCTTTTCCCTTGAGTGGTAGAATCCAAAACTAGATGACATAGGTTCAAGGTGAGAGTGGAAAGATTATAAAGGACCTGAGGGATAACTTTTTCTCACAGAGGCTGTTGCATGTATGGAATGAGCTGTCAGAGGAAGTGGTGGAGGCAGGTACAATTGTAAGGTTTAAAAGCACCTGGATGGATTAATGAATAGGAAAGGTTTAGCGGCATATGGGCCAAATGCTGGCAAACAGGACTGGGACGGATTGCAATGTCTGATTGGCCTGGATGAGTTAGACCGAAGGCTCTGTTTCTGTGCTGTATGACTTTAGATCTATGACTCTAAGTCTGAGTCTTTTTGAATTATTTAGTGGGACTTTGCTGCCAGGACCTAGCAATTTCTCGCAACATATCTTGTCAAACGTATCTCATTAATTACCTACCACACCTGCATAGAGTCTCTCACAACTAATGTTTGACAAACCTTACCATATCCTTTCCTGGAACAACTGGCTACTTAGTGGATATCTGATGGATCACTAGCATAGCTTGCACCTGCACTATCCTTAAAAGCCCATTGTAAACTTGGAGAAGCATTCTCAATCTGGAGCTCCCTGCATGGTTCCCTGACATCTTCCTGAGAGATAGTGATCGGGGGAATTTGGCACCTTGCCTTGTGGGCAGGTACCTGGAAGACCTGTTGGATGTGTGGTACTGCATTGGACTTTCTCCTCCCTCAGGATCAGCAGTGGAGACCAGAATACCAGATGCCATGCCAGCTGGATCATGGTTACCATCTGGGTTAGAGCAGTCACAGCCAATTGAGGAAAGCATAGTACTGCAGGAAAATGAGTAATGTCTTTCTCCTTTCAGCCAGGGTAAGTGCAACCATCTTATCTCCAAGACCTCACACTTACTCTCTCTCTGCTACTGTACCCACTTCTCATCAAGGCTCACATACTCTCACTCTTGCTATTGTCTGCAATACCTTCCTTACTCGCTCTCATCATTCTAATAGCCAATTGGCTATGCATATTCAAGGAGGCCAGTCAGTTTTGCATGTCAGAATCACAAGGGTTAAAGCTTCTGACTGGGGTTAATTGATTAAGTGACTGTGCAGAAACTGGGTGACTGAATAATCAGTAAACTCTACCTGAAAGGAGAAGGAGTCTTGAGTTCTATTTCACTAAAAGTCTTAGATCCTTAGTTCCTTCGATGGAATAGTGCAGAGCAGTGGACCCCCATCATTACCTTAAGGGGTCAAAGACATGAGGGCCATACCTAAATGGTGTCAGAAAAGGCACCAACTCCCTGAAAGCCAACAGCATTAGTTTACATGTCTTTGTGTAGCATTTTGAAATGGTACTGCTGCCATACTTGGACCTTTGAAGCTCTTATCAAGACAACTCTTCCTCAGGAAAGTCATGACCCAACTCCCTAAACAGCCATCACCTAAGGTCAATGCAATAGCGCAATCTCTTCTGTCCAGTGGGCATTGGTTTAGCTCTGTTGGCTGGATTGCAAGTTTACAAAGTAGTGTGATACCAACAGCATGGGTTCAATTCCCACCACTAGTTTGAGATTACCATGAAGGACTCTGCTTCTCTCACCTGATGTCTGGTGGCCCTCAGGTTAAATCACCACCAGTTGCTTGTCTCTAATGAGAGAGCAGTACCTATGGTCTAGTAAGACTATGGTGACACAAAACAATTTGCCTTCCCAGATCCCTGTGAGAAACAAGAGCTGCTCCTTCCTCCTCCCGACCAGCAGGACTACCTCATCTGCTGCTGTCAACTTTAACCGGTCGTGGATCTGAAGACATTTGTTCATTTGCTGCTAAATTAATCACAAAGGTATGGTTTAACATTGTTAACCATGTGCTTTAATGATTATGCATGAAATATTGCCACATTGAAAATCAGTTCTTCCTGTTCTCAGTTCCTTTGACAAAGTGTCACGCAGGAAGCTGCTAAATAAGATAAGAGCCCATGGTGTTAAGAGTAAGTTACTGGCATGGATGGAGGATTGGCTAACTGGCAGAACAGAGAGTGGGTAAAAAGGGGTCTTTTCAGGGAGGCAGCTGGTGACCAGTGTAATTCCACAGGGGTCAGTAGTGAGACTACAATTATTCACATTATTGTTCTGGATGAAGGAACTGAGGGCATTGTTGATATGTTTGCATATGACACAAAGGTAGGTGGAGGCAGGAGAAGGAGGGGAGACTGCAGAAGGACTTTGACAGGCAAGGATGGTGGGCAGAGAAGTGGTAGACGGAATATAATGTAGGCAAGTGTGAGGTTACGCACTTAGGAAAAATCAAGGCATAGATTATTTTTTAACTGGGGAAAGACTTTCAAAATATAAAGCCATAAAGGGATTTTGGAGTCCTTGTTTAGGATTCTCTTGAGAGTTAACATGTAGGTTCAATTGACAGTTCGGAAAGCAAATGCAACGTTAGCATTCATTTCAAGAAGGCTGGAATATAAGAGCAGGGATGTACTGCTGAGGCTGCATAAGGCTCTGGTCAGACTGCATTTTGAATATTGTGAGCAATTTTGGGCCTTGCTGGAGAGGGGAGGAGGTTTACAAGAATGATGCTGGGAATGTGCCTTTTTGACCATCACATCTACATGGCAAGTTGAGGATGGTTGTATAGGTAAAAGCAATGACTGCAGATGCTGGAAACCAGATTCTAGATTAGAGTGGTGCTGGAAAAGCACAGCAGTTCAGGCAGAATCCAAGGAGCAGGAAAATCGACGTTTTGGGCAAAAGCCCTTCATCAGAAACAGAGGCAGAGTACCTGCAGGGTGGAGAGATTGTCGGTTAACGTCACTCCGAAGAACTTGATGCTCTCCACTCTCTCAATCTCTTCCCCGTTGATGTAGTTGGGAGCATGTTCTCCTCTTTTCTTTCTGAAGTCAATGATCAATTCTTTAGTTTTACCGATTATCCATGCCCTTTTACTGTTGTTCGTTTTACATGTGGGAACAGCTTCTCCCTATATGCTCTGTCTTATTCTGTCCAATCTCCAATCTACAAAATCATAGAACCATAAAATGTAGAAGAGATCCTTCATTTCAAGGAGTGTGTACCAACTTCTTCACAGTATCATCATAACTAAAGCTTCTCATCCCTGGAATCATTCTTGTAAATTGCTTCTGCACTCTCTTCAATGTGTTCACATTCCTCCTATAATGTGTCATCAAGAACTGTGTACAATATGCCAGCTGAGGTCTAATAACTGTTTTATACAAGTTCAACATCATTTCATTCCTTTTGAACTCTATGCCTCAATATTAAAGATGGGCATACTGAGTGCTTCCCTTACTGCTCTCTTTAACTCTCCTGCCACTTTCAATGATCTATGCACATATACACTCAAGTCCTTTACTCTTACAATTCCATCCCCACTTTAGAATTATACCTCCTATTTTATATTGTCTTATAATGTTCCTCCTACCAAAGTGTAACATCTCACTCTCCTCTGCATTGAACTTCATCTGCAACCCATCTGTCCACTCCACCAACATGTCTTGAGTTCTACAGTATACAATACTTGCAAGTTTTGTGTCATACTTTAAAAATGCCCTTACACGCCTAGAACCAGATTATTAATTTCTTTCCGGAAAAGCAATGGTACCAGTACTGACCCCTGGTGAATTTCACTACTAACCTGCCCCCCAGTCTGAAAAATATCCACTGACCATTACTCTGTTTCCTATCACTTCGCCAAATTTTCTATCCATGTTGCTACTGATCCGCTGGCCCTTTTATTTCATAACTTTGAACACAAGTTTTTATTTGAATGTATTTTTTGTTGTACAACAATTAGTTTTACAGCATAACAATGAGCTGGTCCACAAAAAAGGAACAGGAGAGTTGATGGTGTACAACCTTGCCCGACCTGCTCACATTATTGAATCTCTTACAGCACTAGTCTGCTGTTTAATAGATAAAAGGGTTTGCACTCAGAGTCAGTACCACCACAATTCATAGGGTTCATGCTATATTACTGTCAGAATTTCTACCAAGCTCTACATCAGACTGTATTTCTTGAGCCCAGTTTCACCCAAAATGGTTTTGCAGGCCATCATCAGTAATTTTCCTTGTTCTGCTGTGCCCTGGGAATGGGCCTGTGTCTTGTATCAGTGTCACACAGAAGTGGAATGAGAAAGAATGAAGGAATATTCAGTGAAGCTAATTGATAGTCAACTGAGTAAGTCAAGCAGTATTCCTTAATAACAAAGTGCATAGTCAGCTATTCCAAGCTTTAGCTAAAACATATATTTTTTAAAAATTGCAATTTAGTTTTCCAACACCATAAAGTTTTTATACTAGTTACTCCTCCAATTGATATTCAAGAGCTGACCCAGTTAATGGAAATCCTCTGCAAGACATCAGCAGTAGAGCTCAGTTTATAAAAATACAGGGTGATTCTCTCTTTATTGCTCTAAATTAAGATAGCTTGATGATGTTATATTTCAACGTTCCTTGTCGAGCAACAGTCTTAGTGAACGTTTTCACATTCAGCTGAGAAACCATACTGTGCTGAAAACCTTGTTAAAAAATGTTCAACTATTTTGATTCCTATAATTATGTTTTCACTTTTTTTGTTTAAAAGCTGTAATAAATCATTTTCAGACCACTTGTAGGTAATGGTTTCAAAGAACACTGTTATTTACATAAATACTGGAATTACTGATTTGAACTATTCCTATTATTGTCCCCTTACCACTAAAATGGAGGGACATGACGATCATATTTCTGTAAATGTGTATTAGTTTGATTGCCCCATAGATACAACTACCCTTTGAAAACTTATTCTGGATCCATTATCAATGCACCTTGGATGATCATTCAGACATTTTTGTGTAATGAAGCAGTAGATGTAATTTTAACATAAAACATTGACCAAGAGCAAATCAATGAGGTGTAAAGCTTGCAAGTGATCTGATTCCATGAATTTCCTAATCACTTGGTTAGCTTAAAATCACCCCAATGAAAATCCGAAATACGAACAGAAACTATTGGACTTGAATGCAAGTAGTGCAGCAGTTGAAAGAGAACCCACAGACGTTGGTGGCAGAGATTATTTCTGGCCAGTTTCAGGGTGCAGAACCAACAGCCAACACCCCACATAGAAAATGGGCCTTTGTTTCATAATTTGCTTTCAAGCCACAGGCAGCCTCTCCATTTCTACAAGATAAATTTTGGAAGATTTGATTCTCTGGCTTTCAGGTATATTCTGGTACAAGGACAATGAGAAGAGAACCAATCATTGATGGGCCATGGCCCTTGACGAGTGTCTCATTTCCACTTTAAACTCTTCATCTCAGACAAGAAAACCTACAGAGCAGGTGTAACAACTGGTTTGGTGAAAGCAGTCCAATTTGACAAGAGCATCTCGAACCACGCGTTAGGGCTATATACAAAGGGTTGAAGGCCTGAGTGGTTCACTAGGACACATGCAAAGCCACTTTTAAAAAAGATGCTGGTGCCATCGGTGCAGTTGTGTTATCAGACAATTGCTGAATTGAGTAAAAATTGAGTCTTAAATCATCGGAAAGTTGAAAGTATCTGCTGTTTTAGACAGGATTCAGTTTCCTCAAAAACCTGCACACAGGTTTATTGACCTTAACCCACTAACCATTTTCCTGAGTCAGGGTTCATTAGTGTATGTGGAACAGAGATGTCAAATATAGTGGTCTACTGGGAGCTCCACAATGTATGAGAGAGTAGCTGGTCATGTTAAGTGGGAATATTGCTACAACACAAAGAAACCTGGAAAGAGAACATGAAATGGCAGAAAATTTTATATGAGTTGTTGGTTCTGAACTTGTTGAAGCCTTAAGCTTAGATTTACCCAATCTGATAATGCCATAAGTGCTTGCATGGGGAAAGGCAAAAACAAAAGGGATCTTGAAAAGGTCAGATCTGTTATCCTACATCTCCCAGTAGTCTAAGTAATAATCTTAATCTGATTAATGTAATTTATATGTGATTGCTATCATGCAATAAATGGTTTTGTGTATGAAAAGGACCTTTTCTTGTTAGAATCCTCTCACACTTTAGGCCAAATAGACCCTGTTAAAAAATGAGAATGGTTGGCATCACATGTTTATCCACAACCTGAACAGCACAAACAACAGCCCACTGGAGGCATCAGTTCCTTCACCATTGGACAGAATAGGCTGAAAGGAAACAGACTCGGGTGAGGGAAGTGAATGTAATTTGGCCATGTTTGCAAGTAGCACAAAAACAGGTGAGAAGGTAAATGGTGAGGATGACACTGTGATTCTATAGAGGATAGAGACAAAACTTGGCGGCTGGACTATAATATGGGAAAATGTAAGGTTATGCATTTGCCAGGAAACAAAAGAGGAGATGAATATTATTTAAATGGGAAAAACAATGTTGAAAGATATAGCACAGAAAGATTGGGAGTCCTTGTCCAAGCATCACAAAACTAACATCCAACCTCAGCGGGTGACAGAAAAGGCAAATAAAATGTTGCTCTTTATTTGGAAGGAAATAGAGTATAAAAGCAGGGAAGTTTTGTTAAAACTATACAAGGCACTAGTTAGAGCATTTAGGGAAAATTGTGAACAGTTTTGATCCCATCATCTGAGGAAAGATCGGAATTAGCATTGGAAGCAGTCTAGAAAATGTTCACTAGGTTGTTAACAGGAATGGATGGATTCTGTTGGGAAGAGAGGTTCAGTAAATTGGACCTGTACTCATAAAGGGAAAGTGATAGCTGGAAATGTTCTGTGGACCCAGCTTTGAATCCTGCCATGTAGATGGTGAAATTTGAGTTCACTAAATATGTGGAATTAGGAATCTAATGGTGACCATGAAACCATTGTTGCTTTTTGGAAACATCCATCTGGTTCAATAATGCCCGTTAGGGAAGTAAACTGCTCTCCCACATCCCATGAATGAACATATTTTAAAAATGGGAGTTTGATAGTGTAGGTGCAGAAAGTCTATTTCCTCTGTGGGAGGATCTGGGATTAGATGTTTTAATTTCAGAGTAAAGAATATCCATTTAAGACAGAGATGAGGAAAAATTTCTGCAGATTTTTTTTACAGCAGAGAATGGTAAGGCTGGGTCATTAGTAATATTTAAGGATGAAAGAGACAGATTTATTAATCAGAAAAGGAATCCAAAACTATGGGGAAAAAGATGGGAATGTTCAGTTGAAGATAATCAGGTCCGTAGTGATCTCAATCAATGTAGAACAGACTGAATGAACCAAATGATCTACCTCTGCTGCTGCCTTTTCTGGGCCCTTACAAAACACCCTCCCAAACCAGAGTTGTTCTCTTAGCTTCCCAAGGGAACTGCCCCCTCCCTGTAGCGTTTATCATATATTAAGCCTCACTTACTCCTCCCAATTTTGTCAGAATTACTATTACATTAGAAATCAGAATACATCTCCATGACATAAACATTCATTCATTGCCTTAAATCATGACACCTAAATCAGACCATCAGCAAGTACATACAGAGCGGGAAAACAATCTGAAATGGAAAAGTCAGTCTGAGTTGGCAGTGATTGTTTTAAAAGCACCCTGATCTCCACAGTCTCATACAGTCCAAATAATTTAGCACATTTAATATCAGTTTTACAGTGTATTGGATGAGTAACCAATCAAAAGGTACAAATTAAGCAATATGTGCTATAACTGCATTTTCCAAAGATGACCAAAACTTGAAATACATTTCAGTTGTGCATTAATCATCCATTAGAGTGTTTAGGTGTGGCTATTTCTAATTTAAATTTATTCCTTTTCCACATTATAGTTACTTGGCTACTCAACTGTTTTGTGAATCTATATCACAGCAGAAATCCTAAAGGCATATTTCTTTGCTAATGCTAATGATCTTATTCCTTTATTTCTTATTTGGTGTCTCCTTAGCATTTTGTAAGTTTCCATGTGTTCTAAATGTGTTATTTTAAACTGTTTGTTCAGTCATGGGAAATGAGAAATCAACTCAAAAATTGTGGTGCATCTTCTGATTAGTTTCTCTGCTGTGTTGTGAAAGGACATCAGGACACTGGATCATACTTGCAATGCTGTCACAGAACTGCACATCACTGAGTATAAATGGCACAAAGTGGACAGAGTTAAAAAACGTTGGAAGACTTGAAGAGTCACATGAAAACACAAACATGAACACATGAAAAAGATGTCAGTCATTACCAAATACAACTGTCAGTCATAGTTTAATGTATCTATGATGACCATATGTAAGTGTTTAGTTTTAATGTATATTAAATAATGTTAGTTTAAATTTTAAGTCTGGATACAGTTCTTGACTTTGCCTTCACTATGATAAACTTGTAAATTTCCCAAACTCACAGTCTGGCAACAAACCACACAATAAAAGATACTGTATAATTAATCTAACCCAAAGATGGGTTCAAATGGAAAGTTAGTTCCTCCTTCAACAAAAACAGCCATTTTATCCTTTACAGTAAGTATTGGTTTACACTTGCATGATAATTTAAATGTATAAAACGTATTCCCAGATTCAATAGGAATTGATATGTCTTTTGAGGGTTATTGGTAACAAGATGAGAATCCAAGAGAATATAATCCTTTTCAAGCACTTTGATACTTTTTCTCTCTGATGTTTAAGGTAAGAATGAGGTATGCCATTGCTGAAAAGTAGAACTTGCTAAAAAGTACAACTTTCTATTACATGCTCTCAAATGTGGATTTTATTTTTACAATGTTATTTTAGAAGTACCATTGCGTCAATTTTAACCCAATCAATGCTTTCAACTTTCTTAGATTATCAGAAATTTGGATGTAAATGGATCTAAACTGCAGACATGCTCTAAGGGTGAACATAAATTAAATGTAACATGTGGATGACAATTACATGATTAAAATGGAAAGGTCAATACTCGGAAAGGATTTGGAAAGTTTCAGCAAACAGTTCAATCTACTATTGGTCGCTGCCAAGGTGAACAGAGCAGGAGACTGGAATGAATCAGCAAAAATGAGGAGTAAGTTAGTGCAAATGTATGCAATTGAGGGATCGGTTCGGCTGTGGTTAGTTGGCAGCTGGAGTGGAGATTGTCTGCATAAGGTTGGTGCATTGAAGTTTGCATTCTGTGCCTCACTCCATGAGCATTCTCATTGATCTATCTGAGGGGCTAGGAGAAAGTGAGGACTGCAGACGCTAGAGAGTCAGAGTTATGATAAGAAATTAGTTAATATATTTTCAAGAGTTAATAAAGCAATGTGCTGAAAAAAAAAACACAGCAGGTCAGGCAGCATCTGAGGAGAAAGAGAATCAATGTTTCGGGAATAACCTGAAGAAGGGTTTTACCTGAAACGTTGACTCTCTTGCTTCTCGGATGTTGCCTGACATGTTGTACCTTTCTCAGCACCACACTTTATCAACTCTATCCAAGAGGCATTGACCATTAGAGATAGTGTGTACAAAGAAATGCCTGTGAGGAGCTAAATTTGAAAATGTATTAACTCATTTTTCATTTGTAGAGCCAACATCTAATCAAGTGAGGTTGGATTCGAACCAGGAGTGAAAGACGAACAGCTAATTTACTACATCATGACGCTTCTGATCAAATGCATACATAGCATTCAGAAATATTGTATATTTAATAGTGATTCAAATACAGGTCAGAAGTGTTTGTCATAATACTGGACCCATTGTTAATTTCAGTCATGGAGTCATAGAGTCATAGAGATGTACAGCACGGAAACAGACCCTTTGGTCCAACTCGTCCATGTCAACCAGATATCCCAACCCAATCTAGTCCCACCTGCCAGCACCAGGCCCATATCCCTCCAAACCCTTCCTATTCATATACCCATCCAAATGCCTCTTAAATGTTGCAATTGTACCAGCCTCCACCACGTCCTCTGGCAGCTCATTCCATACACACACCACCCTCTGGTTGAAAAGGTTGCCCCTTAGGTCTCTTTTATATCTTTCAGTTCTCATAAATACTGACCCTTTCTAAAAGAAGAAATTACTCACTTGGTGAAAGTCTTCATGTGAATATTTGCCCCCTGATTGCTCTATTACCTTGCCTCGGATGAGCTTTACATTTAATCTCACCATGTCCCCAAATACACAGATATGCAATATTTCAAAAATGATCTAACCTCCCTATTTATAATTTAAACTAATCCATCACCAAGTAGAAAGGTGAGATACTCAAAAAAGACATAGGTCCTAGATTTAATTGTAATAATATTTTCAGCTTCATTTGATAAAATCTCCAATTGAATAACAATAGCATTGAGTCATTATATGTTTATTATCTGGAAAGTGTGTTAATTCATTGCTACTGTATAATAATACTGAAAGACTTGGAATCGCTTTATAATTGGGTTTGATTAAGTTTTAATAGAATATTAACACTATGGCTTAATGCCCAATGCTTAATATGTATATTTTTTATGGATCAGAAACAGTTAATTATTGATTTCATGCATTAAGCTGCATCCATTATGATGGAGTGATGGGGAACTTGGCCAGAGCAAAGCAGGAAGCAATTATTCTCCTACACTCTCTGTAATAGTTGTTTTCCTGATTATTCATTCGCAGGATGGCAGCACTGGCTAGGCCAGCATTTATTGCCCATTCTTAACTAAAAGTCAGTTAAGAGCCATCTACATTGCTGTGGATCTCGAGCCACATGTAGGCCACACCAGATGGGGATGGCAGTTTCCTTTCCTAAAGGATGTTAGAGAATCAGATGGGTTTTTTTTAACAATCACCAATGTATTCAGCATCATTATTAGGCTCTTAATTCCAGGTTTTTATTAAATTCAAAGTCCACCATCTGCTGTGATGGAATTCAAACATGGATCTTCAGAACACAACAGGGTCTTTAGATTGACAGTCTAGCGACAATGTCACTAGGCTCTTAAAATTGAAGTCACATTCATATTATCTGTAAACAGCTGCAGTAATGTAATAAACTATACAGTTTACCAAGCAAGCCTCCCCTTGTTTGATTATTCTGGTGGCTGTTCTCATCCAGGCTAGACCACTCCAGGCATGAAGGAACTCACACATACAGCATGGTGAGCAGTAGTGTGGTGGACACTTGTGTGGTGACAATAGTGGGGCCCTGACACAACTGAGTGAGCAGTCGTGATCATTTTAAAAACAAGTTGTAACTCTGATTGGATGTCACCCTCATAACACACAGATAGCAAAATGCAGAGCTGGAAAAGTGAAAGTGAAAGCTCAGAGATTGTAGGAAAGGAAAGCTAGGGAAGTCTTCAATTAAAGTAGGTAAGTATTGGGAAATTTCAAGACGTTTGCAAGTTTTGCCTGGCAGAACGTTTTTAAGAAGACAAGGCGAATGCTATGGGACTCGTAGCAAGTCTTCAAACCATGGGAAAATCTCCAACATAGCTGCTAAATTTAGGAAAACCTCCACTGTACCAACAAAGCAGGAAAATACTCCAGTACAGAGGGAAAGCATAGGTAAATGTCATTATTGTAGATTAAACAACCTTTAGAGCAGATAAAGTCACATCAGGAAGCCGAAATATCTGAAATAACATTGCTAAGAAGATTTAATTTTAAGATTGATCAAAAAGAACTCAAAGCTTGATAACTTGGGGAACACATTTCTTGAGGTATAGAGTAACTTCCACACTGAATGCTAAGGCAGAATTCATAAGAAACTGGATTGTCCTGAACATTACTGATTTATGACAGTCCAATAATGACCTAACCCAGAAAATATCATTCAAGTGGTAAGTGGTCCTGAAACAAACAGATAAATCCTAAGAGGGGAAGATATATGGAATCCATTAATATGTTTGGGTATAAAAATTATGAAAGAACATCAGAGAATCTAATGCAATAGGCGGGATAAACACCAAATAGTAACAGCACATACCAATACTGCAGAAAAAGAGATCACACAGCCATGAGCAGTGCTTAGCTTTAAAAAATGAAATGCTTTTGATGTTAGGAGGTTGGACACTTAATGAAAATGTTCTGAAGCAGGATAGAGAAACAAAGAGTCCAATGAACTACACACAGAGAGATAAATATGGTGGAACAGTTTTCTGTAGCAGACAATCACAAAGCTTTCTTAAGGGAAATTAATAACTCAGACCAAATATTCCACAGGCAGACATTTCTGTCAATGGGGCATCTCATGAATTTCAAATGTGACATTAGACATCTCTCATTGTCATTCAACAGGATGATCCTTTTGCTACTGCGGCCAGCATTTTTTTCCATCCCCAGCTGCCTTTAAGGCAGACCTGGGCATTTTACAGCCTGTGGGCCATACCCGGCCCTTTGGTCATTCCTGTCCAGCCCGCATAGTTCAATCTTAAATTAGAACATAAATGAAAATGTATTTATGCCATTCACGCAATACGACTGTGTTGCTTTTGTTTTGAAAAGGATGCTTTTTTTATTTACGTATGGTCACACATGTGCGTGTATGTGCGTGTATGAACAGCTAAAAGTGATGCTTGCTGGCTAGCCCTTAAAATATCAGTTCGCGCCAAGACATGTCATATCCCACAAAATCGCCAGAAACAGTAAAACATTTTCTGATGGAGAGTTTATTAAGAAGTGCTTGTTGGACTCTGCAGAACTAATATGCCCGGAGAAAAAGAAAGCATTTGAGAATGTGCCCCTCTCCCGAAGCATTGTAACGAGAAGGATTGGGGACATCGCGAGAAATCTGGAGCTTCAGCTGCAGCACAGAGCGGTCAACTTTGACTTTTTTTCCTTGGCTTTGGATGAGAGCTGTGACGTACATGACACAGCCCAGCTACTCATCTTCGTATGTGGGATAACTTACGGACTTTAAAATCACAGAGGAGCTGGCAGCCATGCAGTCAATGAAAGGAACAACAACTAGTAATGGTTTGTTCACGGAGGTAAATGCATGTTGGACACGTTGGGACTAAAATGGGACAAGCTGGCGGGTGTGACAACGGATGGTTGTCCAAATCTAACTGGAAAAAATGTTGGACTCTTAAAGAGAATGCAGGATAAAGTTACAGAAATTGACCCTGAACAGAAATTGATATTTGTGCATTGTATTATACATCAAGAAGTATTGTGTAAGTCAGTATTAAAAATTAACCATGTGGTTGATGTTGTAACTAAAATAGTTAACTTCATCAGGGCAAGAACTTTGAATCACAAGCAGTTTGTTGCACTTTTGGAGGAAAATGAGACTGAACATGGTGATGTAGGCTGCCACACAGTTGTCAGGTGGCTCAGCCTGGGCAAAATGCTGAAAAGTATATGAGACCTGAGAGAAGAGATTCAAGATTTCTGTGTGAAGAAAGGGAATGACATTCCACAGCTTTCAGCTGCAGACTGGATTGCAGACCTTTGTTTTGCTGTTGATGTGTCTGCACTTATGAATGAACTAAATGTGAAACTGCAGTGCAAGAACCTTTTTGTGCATGAAATGTACAACTTGGTGAAGACTTTTTTGAGAAAGTTGCAGTTTCTCTCAAGCCAAATGGAGGACAACATTCTCACCCACTTGCCAATACTGAAGGAAGCTGCACCTTCAGCTGATCACTTCCACAGGTACTCATCTATGTTAGAAGCACTGCATGGTGAATTCTCAAGACAATTTCAAGACTTTAAAATGGTTGAGAATGAAATGCACATGATTTTTTTCCCTATTTACATGCAATGTGGAGAATGCACCTAGTGATGTTCAGCTGAAACTCATTGACCTGCAGCCTCACACACTTCTGGCAGATTACTTTAGGTCAGTCTCATTGCTTGATTTTTACTCTTCCCTCAAAGAGGAGAACTTTCCACACATGAGGAGGCATGCTTAGAAGATTCTAGTCCTCTATGTATGCGAACTGACATTCTCAGTGATGAAGTTCAACAGATCCAAATGCAGATCCTCTATCACTGGTGATCACCTCTCAGCTGTCCTTCTCATATCCACCTCAGATATTCATTCAGATTTCAGTGCATTTGTTCAAACCCAAAACACACTGGATTTTTCTCACTAAACAAGTAAAATGAACTGAATCACATCAAAAGCACTTATTGCTTTTTGTATAGAGTTGTTTGTTGTTTGTAATACTGGACAATAATGAAACAACTTTTCATTATTGGTTTGTGAGATTAACATGTTAAAAATAAAATGAAATACTGAAATTATTGTCTTTACTGGTTATTTCTTCTATATTTGACCTACTCCACAATTTCATATCTTTATTGTAACAGAATATCCTTATTCTTTTGATTATAAGTTTCAGTGCAAAACTATATAATTTAGTACTTTTTACAATGGGAGAAAATTAATACTGAGCAGAATTATGTTCAACTTATTGTTGGTTTGGCCCTCCAACACAACTCAGGTTTCTCATGTAGCCCTTTGGAAGAATTAATTGCCCACCCCTGCTTTAAGGTATTGGTGGTGAGCTGCCTTCTTGAATTATTGTAATCTACAGTGCTATCAGGAAGTGAGTTCCAGGATTTTGACTAAGCAATATAATTGCAAGGCAGGATGGTGTGTGGTTTGGAATGGAACTTGCAGGTGTTGATATTCCCATGCATCTGCTGTCCTTGTCCTTCTAGATGGTAATGGTCATAGGATTAAAAGGTGCAATGCAAGGAACCTTGGTCAACGGTGACCCTCAGAATGTTGATAATGGGGGATTCAGTGATGATGACAACAACTGATTCTCACCACCACTATCTCAGCCAATGAAAGCAATGTCAACAGAATTGAGCCATATTTACACACAGCTTTGTAGACAGTTTTGCACTCCAAATTCAATCTGCCACTAAGGACCGAGGTGATTAAGAATTGACAAGATTGCCCTATCTTCCAAAGAAGGTCCTCTAACAACTAGAAAGGGTATCGTACCAGCAAGAATGCATCTCCAGGTAACATAAATGTACAAGTGAACAAATTGTTTTCACCAATATTCAATCACCAAGAAGGAAACACAAAACCCAACATTTTCAAAACATTAAAGTAAAAGACCTACCTGGGTCAACACAGATCTATGGGTGGAACGATAGGCAAATTCCACTGAATCAAATTGGAGATATAATACAACTCTGCAGAAGGTGTCATGAATGAGAGACTAACAACATGCAAAGGGTCCAAGACATTACAAACAAAAAAATCATCTGCTTTAGCAGGGGTCACACAGATAGCCATAAACCAAGGACATACATCAGCGAAATCTTTTATGAACAAATTATAAGATGTTAAAGGCTCTCCAATTCAAGACAGACTATAGACCTCAGACTGTCAGGAGGTCTGTCCATGTCAATGAACTTCTATCCAACATACCACTACCAGTTTGCCAAGTCTGAAAATAATATGCTCAGGATGAATAAAAAGATGTCCTGATTATCTGAATTTATAAAGTTAAAGACTTGGGTATGAGCAGGAGGGGAGATGGGGTAGTGGTAAATTGATAAATATGAATACATAAACAAATGTATAAAAATAATAGTATGAAGGGAAAAAAATAGAAGTGGGGAGAGAAATGCTAATTATGGGTCTAATAACAAGGGTAAATATATGAATGAATGCATTAAGCACCACTCAGTGTGATAATTTCTTAGGGATTTGGCCACTGTAATGCAGCAGATGGTAGGAGACAGACTTAAGGCTCATGTGCTCTAACAATCACTGCAGTGATGTACATCATATTCATGCAATATATAAATCAGTGCAATAATGCAATAAATTCATAGTATTTACTATAGGGGACTTTCTAATTAGACCAGAGAGTTATCTATCCTCATCCATGCTTTCTTATACCTTGCTACACATAACAAATACTCTCTCTATGGGTCTCATTTTGATGGTGAACATGATACCATTTATCCATAGTCCTAATACAGCTAGGTGGAAACCTTCTCAGCAGCTGTAACACTGCATCCTGCAGTCTGTTCTATTACTCTGACGTACCTGTATCGCATGATCTGCCTGTAAATCATGTAAAGACAGCACTTTCCACTGTACCTCAGTACACGTGATAATAATAAACCCAAGTCAAATCAAATAAGTTATCATTTGGATAACAATCTATCTGATTTTCTTCAACCGTTGCTTGTAACAGTAACTGTTGCTTGTCACAACCTTTTTATAGCCTGCGTTCCTTGAGGGATGAGGATATTTACTTTAATCCTGGGGTTAGGGGAGGATTGATGTGCTGGCATTAGAATGAAGCACATGGTTCTCTTTGGTTAAAAACCCAATATTTAGTTTAGTATATAATTATGCTCAAAAGGAAAATAACTCAAGTTTCTTTTCTGTATTATTAAATAGGCCAATAGCATTTGTTACAAGTGTTAGGAGTCTTTTCATGAATTTAAGCTCCATAATTATGTGTCTTATGGTTGCCTTACATATGTAGTTTCTACCTAATTGGGACATGTCCACAGAGCCTTAACTCCAGGCTAGCTGCCCTCAGCCCTGTGGATTAAATTTCTTACAGCACTTAGCTCAATGGGGAATAGCTGCTATAATTAATTATGTTGTAGGCAATTTAAAAAAAATTCCACATGTCCTTTCATTATTGCAAATGGAGCTTCTAGAACTCTCTTTTGGTTGGAGCATTCATCTGATGTGACAATTTTATTGGGAGAGAAACCCAGCCTGGACAACAGTGCAAAACGAGCCCTAGTTAACGGACTTCTTATTTCAATGGAGAGGTGAATTGAGCTGAGTGTAAAACCAGCTGCCAATGTGCAATCATCTCTTCTGCACTGTTACTGAAATCCAACTTCACTCATTATTTGTACAGACCTTATTTAACAAGAAAATGATTCTCAGTGTCTGAGAACTGAAAGTATTAAGCACTGTCAACATGCTTTTTTTAAAAGCAGCTTTTTAATGAATGGGCACATTAGAATGCTTCGGATAAGAAATGTGTTGTCACACATTGGAAAGTTAAGGCATAGAATCAACTGCCTGTGTTGGAAGTGGGTTCGATTTAATCATTCAAAAGGAAGTTACCCTGTTATTTTATAAAAGGAAGAATGTGCAGTATTACAGGGAGATTAATTGTATTTATTAATATAATGAATAGTTCAATTCAAGTACATTATGCCTGTGATGTGGGGATCCTATAAATGTATTAGTATAATCCAACTTTGCTTTTTAAGAATGTATGAAAACATAAAATATTCCATCTGAGCAAACACAGAACCAAAATAATTGAAGTTGCAACTGCTGCCGCTGTTGATGATGAGGCTAGGAGTGGTGTTCAGCACCAAGCCTTCTCATTGGAGGCTTGTCCAGAATAGAATTGCCTAAACTTTGCTCCACAAAATTCACAATGTGGTGCAGCTGCAAGTGGAAAGCGAGATAGATTTGGCAGTGATCTGCTCACATGCAGTTCCAGACTGGCCTGTGCCAATTGTTTTGCTTTGAAGGCTGACAGCATGTGCAGGAAGCATGTGGAATGGGATAATTGTGACATCAGTGCAGGGTCTACATTTCAGTGAGTGCTCATTCTGTTTTGCTTGACCTTGCTGTCCTGTTGACGGTCTCTTAACATGCATGGGGAATCTCTTGCTGAGTTATTTAAAGTTATCACCACTCAATATTTTGATGTGATACTCTCAATTTCCTTTTGCTGTTGCAGAGAAAGTGGAGGTAGTGTGCTGATAGTGAAGTAGATGAGATTTCTTTCATTCAGAAGAGAGTAGAGAACATTGGAATAAGTTACCTAAATTTTAAAAGCTTAGAAGCACAATACTCGCTCCTAGTTTTGAAGGCTTGACCTGAAGCATTACGTGGAGGCTTGGCAGAGACAACAAACATCAAGAAGCTTTTCACAAAAGTACTGTCAGAACATTTAAGCAGATACTTCACCACATTCAGCAAGAATTTACTCTGGACAATAGGAAGAACTCATCGAAAAGCATGATCTACTCATAGTTAGCCAAAGTTAGAAATCACACAACACCAGGTTATAGTTCAACAGGTTTAACTGGGAGCACTAGCTTTCTGGAGTCCACAACCACCTGATGAAGGAGCAGCGCTCTGAAAGCTAGTGCTTCCAATTAAATCTGTTGGATTATAACCTGGTGTGTGATTTTGAACTATGTACACCCTAGACCAACACCAGCATCTCCAAATCATAGATAGCCAAGGCAACGTTTTCAATCAAAGTCAAAGGAATACAAGGTAGCAAAAACTCATGAGAGTCAAAGGACTCGGCATATTTTAGGACCAAGCAGGAGATGACAAAAAACCTAATAAAGAAGGATACAATTGATTCTGAACATAAATTGGCAAGAAACACGAAAACAAACAGCAAGGGTACGTAAAAGGAAACAGTGGCTCAAGTGAATGTAGGACTTTGGAAGATGGATCTGGGAAATTAATGATGGAGGACAGTGAAATGTCAGTTAATTTAAACCAACATTTTGTAATGGTATTCATGTGGAGGACACTATCAAATCACAACAATTACAGATAAGTAATGTGTTAGTCGGAGGAAAGATCTTGTGATAGAAACTATCACAAGGAACAAAGTATTTGATCAACAAATGGGACTAAAGTGATACAAGTCACTCAGGACACAATGGCCTGAAACCAATGGTTTTAAAGGAAGTGGCTGCAGAGAGGGTAGTGGTATTGGTCAAAATATTCCAGAACTCACTGGATACCATGAGACATCTAGCAGATCAGAAAATAGCTCATGTAATGTAGGAAACTATAGACAAATTAGCCAAACAGCTCATTAGGAAAGTTAGAGCCCATTATGAAAAATGGAAAACATCACACTTAGAGTGGCTTATTACAATCAAACAGAGTTAGTATGGTTTTTTTGAAAGGGATCGCAGATTTAACAAATTTGCCAAAGTTCTTTGAAGATATAACAAGAAGAGTTGTTTAAAGGGGACTAGTAGAGGTAAAGTATTTGGATTTCCAAAAGACATTTGATAAGATCCTGCACAAAAGGTTATTGAAAAGATAGGAGCTTATGGTACGTGGGTAAAACCTTAGTAAGGATTGAGTGCTTGTTCATAAAGAAAAAACAGAAAGTTGGGCATAATGGGTCTTTTTCAGTTTTGAAAGATGTAACTAATGGAGTGCCACAAGGGTCAGCCATGGGCCTTCATTATTTAGTATCTATGTTGCTGACTTGGAGGAGTGCAGAGTGTAATGTAATCAAATTTGTTGATGGTATCAAAATAGGTGATAGGGTGCACGGTGGCACAGTGGTTAGCACTGCTGCCTCACAGCGCCAGGGACCTGGGTTCAATTCCCGACTCAGGCGACTGACTGTGTGGAGTTTGCACGTTCTCCCCGTGTCTGCGTGGGTTTCCTCCGGGTGCTCCGGTTTCCTCCCACAGTCCAAAGATATGCGGGTCAGGTGTATTGGCCATGCTAAATTGCCCATAGTGTTAGGTAAGGGGTAAATGTAGGGGTATGGGTGGATTGCGCTTCTGCGGGTCGGTGTGGACTTGTTGGGCCGAAGGGCCTGTTTCCACACTGTAAGTAATCTAATCTAAAAGATAAGGACATGAAGAATCTGCAAGGGGATATCGGAAGGTTAAATGGGCAAAAGTGTGGCAGATGGAATTTAATGTAGTAAAGTATGACTCAATTCTGTTGCAACCAGGAATGTGTAGAAGGACACCATCGATGTCTTGAAGCTATGGTCATTTGAAAGGACTGAAATATGGGAGGGAAGGAATTGGTGGCTTTCTACATTTCTAGAAGCCTTTTACAAATTTCTGCATAATTCACATTCTTACCATTATGGGAGTGCAGTTCTTGTTGACATGGCTTTGGCAAGCACCTCTAAAAAGGAAGACCAGGAAGAGGAGGAGGGAAGGTGCAACATCTGCTCACTGTGGGCTGTCCATGAGCACCTCATCAAATCCTGGTCTCCTAGAAACATTCCTAGATCATCATTGCTTCACAATTCCAAACATACAACCCCTCAGCTACAAACTATCACATATTCCGATCACTTAATCTGCACTATCAGCAGCACTCCACCCTTCCCTCCGCCCATACTCTCACATAAATGCTGACCCTCCACAATTCATGTCAGCTCTGACTAAGTTAACTAGATTTGAAATGTTAACTTGCTCTCTCCAGGATGCTACTTGACCTGGAGTAATCTCCAACATTTTTTGTTTTCAGTAAGACTTCCTGCATTTGCAGTAATTTGCTCTGAAATCATGTGTAAAGCTTGAAATAAGGGACACTTCAAAAGTGAACACTCCCTAATAGCTTAATCCAAGACCTTATCCAATTCTACATATAAAACAGAACTACTCACTCTTGTTTGTTTCCTTAGTCCTTACCTTTGGCTCTGTTAGTTTTGCTGCACAGTGCTACTCCAGTGCAGCTGTAGAATGAATGGCTGACAGCTGCTGCCTTTCAGTGAAGGGGGCAGCATGAGGCACAGTTAGTTCGGGAATGTAGGCTGCCAGCACTGCAGATTGGAATATGCTCATGATCCAGAGCTTTTACTATTTACAGTGCACTCAGTTCTTGTTAGAAATCACATGAAATGAGTCAAAGTAGCTGAAAACAGTCTTTTGCAAAGGTGAAGAATCTGAAGGAGCTTTACATCCATTTTACACTTCGACCTTAAGATGATTATTAGGAATTAAGGCTTATCTTTTGCACTAATGTTTTGCACTCAGCCATCATTGAGGTTGGGGACATGTAGGAATCTTCCTTCCTCCGAATTGTCCATCACTATTCAAGACTTGAGATGGCAGGTCAGCAAATTTTTGATCTAATCTATTGATTACAGGATCATTTAGTTCTAACTGTAGCATGCCACTACCACTGTTTACAATGCATGCAGTGTAGGGTAGATAGGGTTGGTCACAGATCTGCCATGATCACCTTGATCAGTATAAAGGCTCAAAGTCATGACTCCTGTTTCTTTACTTGTCCGTCAAATGCCTGATTTCTGGAAGCTGCTCCACCTGAGAGCAAGAAGACAACACAAAGGAAAAGTAATTGAATGTTTGCATCAGAAAAGGTACAGAAGATGTGGAATAACTGAAACCAGGTGGAGTAAAGTGAAATAGAAATTTGGGCCACAGAATAGATAGCAGAAGCAAACTGACTCACAGTATTTTATTGAAAATTTAGTTTTAATTCTCTTCATTCATAGAATGTGATTGTTGGCAAGTGCAACATTTGTTCTTCAACCCTAAATTGTAGTTTTTGTGAACTATTCTTTCATATACCATGCTATTAGGAAGGGAGTACCTGGATTTTGACTGAGCATCAATGAAGAAACAGTGATCTGGTTCCAAGTTAGGATGGTGGGTTACTTAGAAAGCAATTTGCAGCTGATAATGCTCCCATCATTTTAGTTTACATTTTCTGACTAACATAATAGCATTAAAGGTATACTTTCATTCCGCGTTTTTATCATTATAACCCTAGATATTTGTGACAAAAACACGTAAAATTTTCGGTTAATCAAAGGAGGTTTTTATTGCCTGACCCTGCTGGCAATTTACAGGTTAAGTGTTTATGTATGGTTGAATTATGTTTCGTGCGTTAAGTTTTTTTAGTTTGTTTTTTCATTGAATTCAGGCTGTGAAGGAAAGTGACAGGATCAATGTGAAATCTGCTCATGTGGTGCACTTCCGAGTTGGTGAGGCCAACTTGTAAAAAATTGATATTACCCTTTTGTGATTACACTGTGTGACAGGTCAAGACCATTGAATAATAATCAATGAAGCAGTCAATAAATGAACAAAAAGTTTGTGTCATGGTTTGTTCTGTGGTAATTCGTGCCCATACATAATTATTGACTCATTGCAGGTATTCTGTATAGTAATTTAAAAGAAAATTTCAATCATGTCAGGGACAAATCAAATAGTCCTTGATAATTGACCTAATGAATACAATTGCAGTCGTACACAGTGTTGTAAGCTAAGTCAGCTTTGATGAAGGGGTTTTTACTAAAATTATATCATTGTCCTTTGAAGGTGTTGAACCAGACGCATACTTTTAACAATTTTTGTTTTTTCACTCATAATGTAGTTAACTGATGCATGTCTGTTCTGAAATATTTTCAAATAAATGTCCAATTCATTTTCTAGAAACATGACGGAAAAAAATCATACCTGATTATTAGAAATAGCTTGGTAACTCTAGGAGATTTACACACTATGTCATTCTTCTAGTTGTTATAACTTCACCGCTAAGTTCCAAAAACTACATTTTCATTTCATCCCAAACCTTATAAGAATCATTTCACAATGTCATGGGACTCATGAAAAAGCAGAAATACCAGTTATGGCAGACTAACAGTTGTTGGTGCTCAGGGTAAATTTGGGACTATAGTCCAAAACGTTAACACTTTTCCATTAGCGCTGATGCAAGATTATTACATCTAATGGTATTTTTAATCCATGCCCCAACTCTAATGCATGGATCACACCAGAGGCCACTATTTCATCTGGAATCATGGAATTAAATGAAATATAGGGACAGTTTATCCCATCATATCGGTGCCCCCTCTTTGGAATAGGTGTCTGATAGTTCAATTCCTTCTTTCCTTTGCTATGGTCTTAAAAGTGTTACATTTTATGCTCATTGTCATTTACATTCTACGGCTGCAAAGTGGGAAGGACACAGCAATCAATCCCATTCGACTGGAATTCCACAGATACACTCCTCCAGCTACTGGGAAACTAGTGTTTCCCCTTGTAGAAATGGTTTTAGACTCCCTGTGGAATTTTACTGAAATTGAGTGTAGAATGAACTTAATTTACACATTGAGGAAGAAATTTCTCTCAGGGACACATGTAATGGATAATGCTAAATGGTTAACAAGTCAACTAAACCGGGCGATGTGAGTATCAATGTGAACGATAAGTTTGTCAATGGACACACAAGCATCGTTTTAACTGAAAAGAAATTCCACATCATGGAATCATTTGTTGAAGTGTACTTCACATGTTTTTCATTTAAAAACTGCATTTCACCCTGACAGTGGCTGCAACGGCTGGCAACCGATGGGACATGATGGTGCAGACATAAACTCCATTGCTCAGGAAGGGCCCCCCACTCAGGCACTGTGGTGGCTGGAGCAAGTGTAGCAAAATATTCCATAGATACTGCAAAGGAGGGAAGCTCAGATTTGTCAGCCCAGCTTCCCTGAATCCCTCATCGCCACCCTGGTGATTGTAACAGTGTTAAAAAAAGCTATTTCTAATCAACCCATTCAGCGATTTTATTACACACCTCAGGAGCAGGTGAGACTTGAACCCAGGCTGCTTGGTTCAAAGGTGGGATACTATCATTGCACCACATGAACCCTTGAGCCCTTTGTATACACACACACACACACACACACACACACCTGACATTACAGTGCGTCTGTGTATGTGGATCAGCCATTTTGGTGTTACAGTGCGTCTGTGTATGTGGATCAGCCATTTTGGTGTTACGGACACTCACGCAGGATGTAGAAAGAGGATATTTGTGACGCTGTTGCAACATAACAAAAAGAAGTGGAAGCTGTGAAGGAAATATTGCCTATATGTGTTTGAACTGTGGAAAGAATCCAATTTCTGTTTTTTCATCTCTGTTGCCCCTGGGTATCGGGTTGAAAAAAAGAACAATATTGCTGTATTAAGCAGTTTCTCAGTAAAAAAATTGCTTCTAAAATTTATCTTGTGACTTACTGAACTATTTGTTATTAATATATAAAAAATACAGCTGCACAAATGCCACACTCCCGCCTCAAGCTTGGCATATCAAACCTTAGCTCACTATCTGTGATACACTGCTTATTTCCATGAAAAAACTAATCCCTTTGCAGAAAATGTAGGGTATAATTATTGAGCTTGCTGTTTAGCCCATGGATAAAAGCTTCAGGTCTCTAATATATTCAGAGGAGCACACCTAGAGTGAATGTCAGCAACTGTGAATTTTAAATTTAATTTCATAGGAGATAAGATGTTCCCTATAAAGTACTCGCAAAAAGTGTATGGCAAAATGAATTCACAAAATAAGTACCTACCTGTTCCCTCTCATCAATGTTTGATATTACTGATCTAAATAGGACCTTGAGGACTTTGGATCGTACTGTGTAAGTCAAATTTATATCAGGTTTCAGTTTTCGTTTAAACTCTTATTCATTTCTAGATGTTACAGCTAGGGGTGGAATGAATTAACCCTAATTTGGATTCCGTGTTCATTTTGAATTGACTGTGACACATATGAAATTAGCCTGGCATCACAATTGAGTGTTTCGAAAATCTCAGTTCTTTCATAAAGGCCTTCGTGAGTCACTACCTCTGCCTGTGGAAACAATACATAGCACAGCATAACATGATGACATCTGTCCACAGTGTATTGATTTTTCATATATTTCCTGACATAAAGGCTGCAGGTTCTATCCTACTTGTGGAACGTTTCAAGGAACACCTCTGGGACACCCAGACCAACCAACCCAACCACCCCGTGGCTCAACACTTCAATGCCCCCTCCCACTCCACCAATGACATGCAGGTCCTTGGACTCCTCCATCGCCAGGCCATAGCAACATGATGGCTGGAGGAAGAGCACCTCATCTTCTGCCTAGGAACCCTCCAACCACAAGGGATGAACTCAGATTTCTCCAGTTTCCTCATTTCCCCTCCCCCCCACCTCGTCTTAGTCCCAACCCTTGAACTCAGCACCACCTTCCTAACCTGCAATCTTCTTCCTGATCTCTCCACCCCCACTCCCACTCCGGCCTATCACCCTCACCTTAACCTCCTTCCACCTATTGCATTTCCAACGCCCCTCCCCCAAGTCCCTCCTCCCTACCTTTTATCTTAGCCTGCTGGACACACTCTCTTCATTCCTGATGAAGGGTTTATGCCCGAAACATCGACTCTCCTGCTCCTTGGATGCTGCCTGACCTGCTGTGCTTTTCCAGCAACACATTTTCAGCTCTGATCTCCAGCATTTGCAGTCCTCACTTTCTCCCTGCAGGTTCTATCCTGTCTTATTGCTGCTTTATGATGTTTTCTCTATACCAATGTCATTATATACACTCAATTTTAATAACATGGCCTAGAAGTTTGTTCACACTTAAAAAGAACAGACATGTAGAGACAGTGCTAATGGGAGATCATTCATTGATAACCCCACTGAGGCTGGTATCCCATCACCAAGTCACCCTTTTCTGCCACGTGGAAAATTCTTGATCCAGTTATCTGAGAGCAAGCTGTCAGAGTCAACAGGATGTCTGATACTCTTGTTTATTTGTTTTTATGTTTTATTAACCAGTACAAATTACAAACTAACAATTAACATTAACAGCGGGAAACAAGAAACAGTAATTCACAGGAGAAAGGAGCAGCAAACCCCACCCTACAACCAGCTCTCAGGAAAATGGTGATGGACCTCGAATCCCACCTGACATTAATGAAGACGCAATCACATACAGACAGTCTGATAAACCGAGCAATAAAACAGCGCATATATCATAGACACCCCGGCAACCCAGCAAACTACCCACCCCTCCCACCTTCTGGCCACTCAAAGGCAGTCCACCCCTACACCCTTTCTAGCACTTGCTCCGTCCCATGTCCCTTCTGGCTCTCAGTTCACCTTGACACAGTTTCCAGTTACCTCCAGGCCAGCCCTCCCCAATACTTGCTCGGGATGACAGCACTGAGGATGGCCTACCTGCCTTCCAGCTCTCAGTCTGCTCCTGCATACCATCTGGTTCTCGCCCACCCTGATGTACCATCTGGCCTGTGGGCTGCACTGACACACCTTCAGGCCACCTCTATGACAGCCCGTCCCCTTCCCTGGGATGAGGGAGCACAGGGCAGTGTACAAGCCTTCTGGATCTCAGCCTGCCCCTATGCACCTTCTGGTTCTCAGCCACTCCGACACACCTTCTGACCACCTCTAGGACAGCACGTCCTGATTACCCCTTCTTGGAACGACAGTGCTCAGAATAGTCTACCCACCTTTCGGCTCTTGGGGCAACTGGCATCGGGGTGGCCTACTCACCACCGGTTCACAGGCTGGCCTAGTCACCCTCCAGCTCTCAGGGTGACAGCTTTCAGGATGACCTATGAGCCTCTCAGCTCACAGTGAGGCCTACCAGACCCAGAGACACACAAGACAGTGCATGTGATAAACCTAATAAGCAACAAGACAGTTAATTACCAACAACCAGAGTCCTTTCTGGTACACAGAGTCCATTACCATAAACAGTTCTCTTCAAAATGCAGAGTCCATTCCCAGGAACAGAATCCACTCCAGTAAGCAGAATGTATTGTCAGAGATAGAGTCCACAATCAAAGGCAGAGTCCACTCCTGAAGGCAGCAAATACACATCCCACAGCACATGCAAAGTATTCAGTCCTTACAGAGGCCTAGCCAATCCATAGAGAACCAGGCCCACTCACAGGAACACAGTGTATTGTGAAGCTGCAGTTAACTCACAGGGGTTTGGTCCACTCCCAAAGGCAGCAATTGCTCACCTCCCAGCACACGCACAGGTGTTCAGTCTTTACAGAGGCCTAGTCCATTCACAGAGGGCCTGTCCTACCCACACAGGAACAACTCAACACATTGAGTGTATAGATCAGGCAGTTTAGAAATCAGTCTTCAATAAAGAGGAATACAGTTAACAACTGGCTATATAATTCAGCCAATTTAGGAATCAGATTCCCCCCAAAAAACCCAGAAACGAAAAGCAACAGTACACACTGACTGTGGACCAGCCAGCTCAGAGTCAGTCCCCTCTCAGACACAACTGGAGAGTCCTGGACACTGATCCAGCTCTCTCAGAGCCAACTCTCAGAGTGAACAAGATGTCTGACACTCCTGTTTCAATCAGACAGCCAGTGCTCCATGATTGACCCAGGTTAACAGCTTCAATAAAGGAACTCATATTCTATGAGGTCCACTGGGCTGATCTCATTACAATCACGACAAGGGACGTCATGAAATTAGTTTAGATGGCTCATTTTAACAGGTCATCCATTCCGCCAGTGCCACCTCTGTTACTCAATGACTATAGCCTGTTAGGGCAGACTGGGAAACAGGCTTCTCTGGCATAACCTATTGGCAGTCACTAGTTCTTAAATGGAAGCTGTACCTGACAGAGTACAGAAAAGCAGCACTCAACATTGCTAGAATATGCAAGATTTTTAATCTGGCTTCTCAGGTTTTCCAATGCTATGTTGAAGGCCCCGGTCTGGGTGGTGAATATAAGGTCTGAACTTAGGTGCCCAAGGTGAGAGAAAGCCCTCCAGACAATATTTTTCAAAGCCAGTAAGCTGAGGATTCTTATTTCCTTCCAGCAGTAAATTCATTTTACACTTCCACACTGCAGTCTTTAAGGTTGTATCGGAGGATGCCTGATAGATTAATTTTTTTTGTTCTTTCATGCAGCCAACCAAGTCTGATGGCTGAATAACCAAACAAGATGGAAAATTGGCTTGAAAATTGAAAAATAATCAAAATCGTATCTTATTTAAGTCAAAGGCTTTGAAATAACTTCGACCTCTTTTAATTGCAGTATTATAATAAAGTGGATAGTTAAACAATTCAACTATGAGGACATTGTGGTGACAGTTTTCAAAATTTTGCAGCTCTAACTTAATTTATTTATTCATGCAATAATATCAGAAAAGCCAATAAATTACATTTCAGCAGATCAGCTAAAAATACATTTGCCTTCATTGATATAAATGCTGACATCAATGTCTAATATAACTTCTACTCACATACTTTTTGTCTGTCCTGAGGATTTCATTTTGTCTGATTATTGCATAACAGATTGATCAGTAGATGATCTGTATGTGTAAGGACAATTTTGTATGTCAGTACGACTCTATACTCATTAAAATTCAGAAATACATAACCAAAATAAACATTTTATTCAGTTCAGCACTCGTATTGAGGCCTTATGTAAACCTTGAAATAATTTGGATGTTCAGTGATTCAGCTAAATTTTATTTCTGTCTCCACTGTGTTTACTTCCATTAATTCATTTATTTGTTTTCAGAACTTCTTTTCTTCCCCTTAGAATGCATTTCCAATATTCTCATTCAAGGAAGAGGAGTTTTAATAATAAACAGCATGTTTGGTCGAATGCACTGACTTCTGAATCTAACTACGGAGTATTTTGAGACAAGATTGTAAGCTCCTCCAGAAAGTGGATCAGTAAATATGAAATTGAAATTTGGAAAATTGAAATTTTTTATACTAATTAACATGACACGCACAGGTTTGCTGAGCTTCTGGAAATTGTTCATTGAACCAAAAACCAAAAGGAATCAACAGCAAATTATTGAATTACTTAAGTCAGATAGATAGATATAGATAAATATATATTGAGGACGAGGACTCACATTACCTTCCGTTGGGAAGGGAGTTATGTGAATAATTGGAATGACAGCCTAAAGCAGGACACAGATTGACACTCAAAATCAAGATGGCTGGTACCATGGTCTGCTTTTGGTTGGATCTTGGGTAAGGAGTAGTGTGGCTGTTAATAACAGTAAGAGCAAAAGGCTGTGGAGAGACTAGCAATGGTCAACAAAATGGGATAGCACAGTGAGGAGGAGCAGAATGGGGCATGGCGTCGAGATCAGAAACAGAGTTGAGGTTACTGGAGGAACTACCTGCATATTAGGGTTTTGTGATGATCAGTCTCTCGGTGATGTTCCCCAATTTCTTGCAGTTCCAGAGAGAATACCCATTAGTTAAACATCTGAGTAAGGAGAGATGAACAGTCTCCCTTCTTTATTCAAATGGCCCCTTCATTTGCTACAACAAGATTCATTTTGAAAGGATTTTTTCCCTTGTGGATACCTTTCATTCAGACAAAATAAATAAATGTTTTAAGGAGCTAATGTAATCAAGCTGTTGAGTTAACAGAAGAATGAGTTCATTGGTTACTAAACACAAGAAGAACTAATAATGCAACACACATGCATACAGATTAAGAGTTGAGTCCCCAGAAAAGTTAAAATCAACATATAGATCTTTGATTTCTGAAAAGAGTAGACAATGAGACATTACAGCCTTTACATTGAGTATTATCAATGGAACTGACATTGTTCATTGAGTTGATTTTGAGATTCTTGACAAAACAAGTTAATGGAAAATCTTTTTTCCTGTTTCCTTTTATGTTGGTTGATTTCAGCAAAGAGAGTGAAAGAGAGAGAGAGAGATTTCCTTTCTTCTCACCTGTAGCACAAGGATAACTAATGGTTTTCCCAGATGTTAGCCTCACAACATATAATTCCACCAACTAGCCAATTAAATTAGTATGTTTATTTCTGCTATTTAATTTTCTCTTCGACATATAACCAGCTCCTTTATCTGGATAAAATAAAACCTCAGTATTTGTGATAGTGAAGAGCTATGGACTATATAATTACACTGCAATAACTGAGTCACTTTAAACTGCAGTCTCACCTCACACATATACCCATCAATACAAGATAGATGCTAGACCTTTTATCTCTGAATGCCTTGTGCTCCTTAACAGTATTGCAAATAACAACAGATATTTAAACTTTGTATGGGAGACAGGTATGTGCCTTACTCAGTGGAAATGCTCATTTATAGTTCACACAAGTCCTTGTCATTTATAGATTGGTGACCATTTTTCGGTTTTGTATCAGGCTCATATTTGCTTTTACAGAGCATGAAATAAGGTCCATTAGCAGATCGATATATCACTCAGGACTTGTTTGCAAGAATATTTTGATGGAAATTACTTCCATTAACATTTTCAAACTATATTTTCAAATAGTCAAATTCAAGTTAAATGATTTATATCTATTGTCTTAAACTTCTTTCTATTTATCTAAAATTATTTTATGTTACATTGATTTCAATTCTGTTCAAGCAACTTAAACTTATTGGTCTGGATTGTGCAGTAGTAATGATGATGAAACTTTTAATGTTCATTGTCATTATCCATTATGGGGGGGGGGAGCTCTTCAGTGATCTCTATTTAGATGAATGTGGAGAGACAGATTTTTCTTATGTGGGTATTTTTGGATGACAGGATTTATTGTCCATCTCTAGTTGGCCTTGAGAGGTGATGGTGAGCTGCCTTCTTGAACCATTATAGTCAACTTGCTGTGGGTTGACCCACAATGTCGTTAGAGAGGGGATTCCAGGATTTTGTCTGAGTGACAGTGAAAGAATGATGTTATATTTCCAAGTCAGAATGGTGAGTGGCTGGGAGGGGAATTGATGTTTCCATGTATCTGCTGCCCTTGATCTTCCAGATGGAAGTGCTTATAGGTTTGGAAGGTCCTGTTTAAGGACCTTTGGTGAATTTTTGCAGTGCATTTTGTAAATAGTGTGCACTACTGCTACTGATCATTGCTGGTGGAGGGAATGGATCCTTGTGGATGTGGTGCCAATTAAGTGGGGTGCTTTGTCCTGGATGATGTCAAGCTTCTTGAATGTTGTTGGTCCTCCAAACAACCAGGCAATTGGAGAGTATTCTATCACACTCCTGATTTGTACCTTGTAGATGGTGGTCAGGGCTTTGGGGAGTCAGGAGGTGAGTTACTCATCATGCTGTTCCTTGTTTCTGACCTGTGGTTGTAGCCACTGTGTATTTAACTAGTCTAATTGAGTTTCTGGTTATAACCCCCAGTATTTTGATAGTGGGGGTTTCAGTTATCATAGCCCCCATTGAATATCAAGGGGTGGAAACTAGCTTGTCAATTATTGGAGATGGTTATAGCCTGGCAGTTGTGTGGTGCAAATGTTACTTGCTACCTGTCAGGCCAAGCCTAACTATTGTCCAGATCTTGTTGCATTTGAATATGGACTGCTTCTGTATCTGAGGAGATGCAAATGATGCTGAACATTGTGCAATTTTCAATACACATCCTCACTTCTGACCTTATGGTGGAGGGAGGTTCATTGATGAAGCAGCTGAAGATGGTTGTGCCTAGGACAGTACCCTGAGAATCACCTGCAGAGATGTCCTAGAGCTGAGATGACTGATCTTCAACAACCGCGGCCATCTTCCTTTGTGCCAGGTATGACTCCAACCAGTGGAATGTTTGTCCCTGATATACATTAACTCCAGTTTTGCAATGACTCTTTGATGCCACATTTGTTTGAATGCAGCTTTATGTCAAGGGTTGTCAATCTCACTGCCCCTCCGGAATTCAGTTCTTTTGTCTGTGTTTGAAGCAAGGCTGCAATGAGGTCAGGAGCTGATTGGCCTTGATGAAACCCAAACTGGGCTTCACTAAGCAGACTATTCCTGAGCAGGTGCTGCTTGATAGCACTATTGATGACACCTTCCAATTGAAGATTGGTGGGGCAGTAATTGGTTTTGTTAGATTTGTCCTGCTTTTTGTGTACAGGACATACCAGGGCACTTTTCCACATTGTTGTGTAGATGCCAATATTGTAACTGTACTGGTGCTTGGTGAGGGAAGCAACATGATCTGGAGCACAAGCCTTTAGTACTTTTGTGGGAATGTTATCAGATCCCATAGACTTTCTGTTTTCAGTGTCTCGAACCATTTCTTGATGTGTGCAGTAGGAGTATACTTAAGAGGGAAATCAGTAGGGCAAAAAGGGGACATGAGATAGCTATGGCAAATAGAGTTAAGGAGAATTCAGATGGTTTTTTACAAATACATTAAGGACAGCAGGGTAGAGAGTAGGGCCTCTCAAAGATCAGCAAGGTGCCCTTTGTGTGGAACAACAGGAGATGGGGGGATACTAAAAGAGTATTTTGCATCAGAGTATACAGTGGAAAAGGACATGGGAGGCATAGAATGTAGGGAAATAGATGGTGATATCTTGAAAAATGTCCAGATTACAGAGGAGGAAGTGCTGGATGTCTTGAAACACATAAAACTGGATAAATCCCCATGACCTGATCAGATGTACTCAAAAACTCTGAGAAGCTAAGGAAGTAATTGCTGAGATATTTGTATCATGATTAGTCACAGGTAAGATGCCAGAAGACTGGAGGTTGGTTAACATGGTGCCACTGTTTAAGAAGGGTGGTAAGGACAAACCAGGGAACTACAGATCAATGAGGCTGATATCGGTGGTGGGCAAGTTGTTGGAGGGAATCCTGAGGGACTGGACGTACATGTATTTGGAAAGCAAGGACTGATTGGGGATAGTCAACATGGCTTTGTGCGTGGGAAATCATGTCTTACAAACTTGATTGAGTTTTTTGAAGAAGTAACAAAGAGGAAGGAGACCAGAATTGCACACAATATTCCAAAGGTGGCCTAACCAATGTCCTGTACAGCTGCAACATGACCTCCCAACTCCTGTACTCAATACTCTGACCAATAAAGGAAAGCATACCAAACGCCGCCTTCTCTATCCTATCTACCTGCAACTTCACTTTCAAGCAGCTATGAACCTGCACTCCAAGGCCTCTTTGTTCAGCAACACTCCCTAGGACCTGATCATTAAGTGTATACGTCCTTTGGGACCTGACCAATAATGCTGCTTCTGAACCACTCTTGGTGGTGGACATTGACATTTCGTGCCCTTACCACCCTCCGTGATTCCTCCAAGTGTTGTTCAACATGGAGGAGTTTTGGTGCATCAGCTGAAGGAGGATGCTATGCAGTATTCAGCTGGAGCTTTCCATGCCCATATTTAACTTGAAGCCATGACACCCCATGGAGTCCAGAGTCAATGCTGAGGACTCCCATGGCAACTCCTTCCCGAATGTGTACCACTATGCCCTAACCTCTGTTAAATCTGTTCTTATGATGGGAGAGGAAATATCCAGGGTTGGTAATGGTGGTGTCTGGGACATTGTTGATGAAGTATGATTCCATCAGGGTGGCTATATCAGGCTGTTGCTTGACTAGTTATGAGACTGCTCTCCAAATTTTGCCACTAGCCCCAGCTGTAAGTAAGGACGACTTTGGACAGGGCTGTTTCTGCCATTGTCTATTGTAGGTCAATGTCAGGTGATCTGCTCTGTTCCATATCTGTATGTTTCATTTCTTTGAGACTTTGTAGTAACTAGAATGGCTTGCTGGGCTACTTCAGAGGGCAGGAGGAAGTGAGGACTGCAGAGAGATTAAGGTTTTATGCTAAAAATGTCGATTCTCCTGTTCCTCAGATGCTGCCTGACTGGCTGTGCTTTTCCAATACCACACCCTCGACTACTTCAGAGGGCAATTGAGTGTCAACAACATTGCTGTGAGTCTGGAGAGATTGAGTGAATTGGGACTACACTCATTGGAAATTAGAAGAATGAAAGGGAAATCTTGTATAAACATACAAAGTTATGAAGGGAATAGGTAAGATAGAAGCAGGGAGATGGATACCACTAGCAGGTAAAAGTAGAACTTGGGGACATAGCCTCAAAACAAGGGGGAGCAGATTTAAGACTGAGTTGCGGAGGAATGTCTTCATTCAAAAAGTTGTGAAGCTGTGGAATTCCCTGCATAGAGAAGCAGTTGAAGCTACCTCATTGAATATTTTATGGTAAACAGTAAAGGAATTAAGGGCATGCAGGTAAGTGGAGCCGAGTCCACAAAATAAACAGCTATGATCCTTTTCAATGGCAAACAATCCTTGATGGGCCAGATGGTCTACTCCTGCTCCTATTATTTATGGAGTCACATGTAAATGAGTCCAGCTGAGGATGGCAGATTTCCTCCCTTGAAGAACATTAGAGAAGTAGATGTGTTTTTCCAACAATTAGCAATGGTTTCTTGGTCATTAGTAGATTCTTAATTCCAGAATGTTAAAACTGAATTCAAATCCTACCATCTGTCCCAGTGGGATTTGAACCCAGGTCCCCAGAACATGAGCTGAGTTTTTGGATAGTGATAAGGTGCTAAGACCTCATGGCAATGGCGATGGAGCCCTTGTTTACTTTTCTGGGTGAGCACAGGACCTGGCATTGGAATTGGTGGTTGCTACATCAACAGACATGATGTTGACGAGGTCAGCCCAGCAGTGAAAGATGATGCCTGAGGATCAGCGGCGTTCTTGTTGGTTGAATCTGGCACTGGTGGCAGCGAAGTGGTGGCAAAAGGGCACCATGGTTGCAGTGATGAGGTGGAGCCAGTGGCGAGAGATACGACTCTGACATTGGTTGGTCCGGCGCAGGTGGCACCAAGGCAGTGATGGAGGAGAATCAGCCCAGCGGTGAAAGATGGCGCCTGAAGAGTGGTGACTTCAACGTTAATTGTGTCCGGTGTAGATCCTGGCAGTGGAGGAGGGCACAGGTTTTGTTGATGATGAAAGCAAATTACTGCAGATCAACGCTGAAGTCGCCACTCTTCAGGCGCCATCTTTCACCGCTGGGCCGATTCCCCTCCGTCACTGTCAGCTTTGACAAAGGGTCAGTTAGACTCGAAACATCAGCTCTTTTCTCTCCTTACAGACACTGCCAGACCTGCTGAGATTTTCCAGCATTTTCTCTTTTGGTTTTGTTGATAATGAGCTGGCTCAGGAGTGATGGATTCTCTTTAAACTATATCTTTCTATCCTTTTCTAATTGTTAAAACTATGCAAAATGGCATCATTTCATGGCACCAGTGGAAACATTTTTCACTGTATTTTATTGTTTCTTTTGCTCTAAAGTGCACATGACAATGAAATCATTCATTCAATAGGCTGGCTGTACATTGGTACTTTCCACAGCATCTGACTTTGGGGCATCAGATTACAGATGTCCTGCAAACTGACTTTGACCACTTGTATGAAATCACTTCTTGTGGCACTGCTGCCTGATCCTTGTATCCAAATGCCAGGAATTGATCTCCTTGGCTTTTTGATGCAAATACCTTCTGAGAGTTATATTTTTGGGAAACACAAACATCCCTCCTTCTGTTCACTTCCACTCCCCAAGGCACCCTGCACTGCATTCATAATTCTGGAGCCCTGTCTTTTTTGTTCCATTTCCCTTACTGAAAATTACAGTAATTCAGTGCTACTTCCATTTAAGCCGGACACACTGCCCGGAAGAATGGAACGCTATGACTCCCTGCTGAATGCAGGACCAGATAGCAGGGCAGCAGTCATTCCCTCTGCGACACGATCAGGTCAATGAGGTGGCAGCACCAAATTTGTGTGCTTGCCCTGCCCCCCCCCCCCTCCCACCCCACTCCACTGGATCTGATCAAAAGGTTTTGAATTTGACTCCTACGCTCAATGAAAAACACCCCACATTTAACCCAGTAAATAAAACAAGGAGTAATTTGCATAATAGCAATCATGTCAAATGATGGAAAAAGATTGCAAAGTGACTTGCTAATAATATATGAATTTGTGTGTGCATATGGCTGGGTAATTTAATTTGTCAATTATCATATATATTAAAAGTAAATATAAACAACTGGATCACTTCAATATGACAAATCCTGTCGCTCATTAATTCAATTGCTTACATATCAGTACAAATATTCCTTGAATGGCCAATTAGGTTGCCGATTATGGTCAAGTGACTTATTTCGAAATAACTTAGCATCTGGCTTGTTATTTTTGTTTAACATTAATGTGTGTATATTTTATATAAAGCTAACACAAGACTCTTTATCCTAGAAACAGTGCATTGATCAGCACTGGGCCTAAGAACGAGATTTAACATCATTCTTGGTGTTGAAGAACAAATTTTTTTACAGCTGTTGTCACACTGGTTTAAAATGCAGACTACCATCAACTAAATATTGTCAACTAACTTAAGAGCTTAGACTTTAGTTTTGGAGAAAGCAGTAAAATTTAATCTGTGACTTTTTTTAAAATGGTGAAAATCATCTGACCTGAAAGTAGCCAAATGTAATAGGAGTTGAAATATGTACCATACCATGAAAAGGTGATGCAAGAGTAGTTACTTGGACACTAGAGTTCATTGTCTGAAAATAAAACTTATAATGAGACCTTCAAATATCTGAGAATGAAAGTTCTTGACTACAGATATTTCTGAAAGATCAGCCGTGCCTCTAACCTGTCAAACACTTTAAATAAGCTTCAATGAGATCACCTCTCATGCTTTGAAACTCCAGAGAACACTGGCCCAATTTGCCAATCTCTCTTCATTGGGCTACTCTCTTTATGGGAATAATATCATTACTGAGATAAAAAGAACTAAATTGCACACAGTATTCCACGTGGTCTAACAAAGCTCTTCGACAATTTACTCCTATATTCAAATCATCTTGCAGTAAAGGCTAACATTTGATTAGCCTTCCTAATAGTTCCCTGCACCTATACGCTACCCTTTAGTAACTTATTGCTCAGGATACCTCATTCCTTTTGTACATCTTCACTTTCTAACCTCTAAACCATTTAAGAAATACTCTGTACAACTGTTTCTTTTGTCAAAGTTACAACCTCACATTTTCCTATATTATATTCGATATGTCATGTTCATGGCCTTCAAATCTTCCTGAAGTTGCTTTGCATGTTCCTCACTAAACACATTTCCACTTTGTATTGCATCATGTGCAAAGTTGGAAACATTACAATTGGTCCCCACTTCTAAATCTTTGATATATATTGTGAACAGTCGGGTCGTAAGCACTGATCCCTGAAGTACCCCACCAGCTGCAGCCTGCCAACATGAGAATGACCAATGTAATCCAACTCTCTGGTTTCTATTAGCTAATTAATAATCTATGCCAGTGCAAAACCTTCTATCCCATGAGCTTAACCTTTCCAACCAGTCCCTATGGCAGACCTATTAAAACTGTCTGAAAATCTAATTATACCACCTTCAGTAGCTCTCCTTTGTCAATTTTCTTAGTAACATCTTCAAAAATCTCCAGCAAGTTTATCAAACAAAATTTCCTATTCACAGGTCCATTAACTATGCCTAATGAGAGCATTATCATACAAGCGTACATCTAACCTAATACTAATTATAGTTTCTTGCATTTCCCTTATATGATGTAAGGCCAGCAGGTCTGTAGTTCCCCGTTTTCCCTCTCACTCTCTTCTTAAATAATGGGGTGACATTCATTACCTTCCAATATGTAAGCATCACTTTAGAATCTGTGAAATTTTGGAACATAACCACCAATGCATTGACTTTCTCAACGGCCACTTATATTAACACTCTTGGATGTAGACCATGGGGTCCTGTAGGTTTGCTAACTTTAGCCCTAATTATTTATACAGCAAATAATTCTTTGTAATGGTAATTTGTTTCAATTTCTCATTCTCCTGAACCACTTGGATCTCTATTGTAGGATATTTCTGTTATCTTCCTCAGTGAAAACAGACACATTTCACTCCTTTGGCATTTTTCTATCTCCCATTATAAATTACCCTGACACCCTTTTAATGGACTCACATTTGTTTGAACCAAATGTTTCCTTTTTATATGCCAATAGAAGCTTTTAAAGTTAATTTTTTTTGTTTATCAATAGACTGTATTCAAATTCCATTCTCAATTCCTTATCAGTTTCTTGATACACCTTTGATCTATTTGATAAATACCCAATGTTTATTTTTACTGATATTTCTGGCAACAGTTTATGCCTTTTCTTTTGACCTTACATGTCCTGAACTCCTTTGTTCCAAACAGTTGATAAGACTTCTTTGAGCTTTTGCATGTTGAAGGAATGTATAGTCTCTATAAGTCATGAAATACTTCTTTAAAGACGACCACTGCTTATATACAGTCATACCTTTAATATACTTCACAAATCCACTTTAGCCAATTTGTGTCTCAAGGCTTCATAATTTCACTTATTAAAATTTAACACTCTTGCTTCAGAATGAACTACCTCTTTTTCAAACGTAATTTAAAATTTTATCATATTGTGGTTTGTCATCCCTAAAAGTTAATTTACATGATTAATTAGTTCTTTTTCATTACATAATACTAGATTTAAAATTGCTCAGCACCTAGATAGCTTCTCAACATACTGTTCTAGCTAATATCCCCATGACACTCCAGAAACTCATCCTCCATAGCTTTAGTGTTCAGTCAGTTTACCCAGTCTATTTGCAGATTGAAGTCATCAATGATTATTATGTCACACATATTACATGCTTCTCTCATCTCTTAACAAGTACCATTCCCCACACTACCAATATAATTTGGTGGCCTTTAAATAAATCTAATCAATATCTTCTGACTTTTTCTGTTTCTTAACTCGACTCAAACAGATTCCAGACATTGTTCTTCTGATTAGACTTCCTCCCTTAAGAATATATTGATCTGTCCCATAATACCGGACCAACACTATCTCCACTTCCTTCTCGTCAGTCCTTCCTAAATGTTGAATATGCAACCATGCAACCACCATGCAACCATGCAACAGTGGTTAGGTCAGACCCATGTGTCTCTATTTGTGCATTTAGATTGTCTACCTACTGCAAGTGCCCTTGGATTTGTCTTTTTTTTTCCGTTTTTAAAGTATATTCAATGTTTGCCTTTGTTTCTCTTGTCTTCTAGTATGCAGGACATCTTTTTGACTCCCTGTTCTGACTTGGTTCTCCTGTTAGGTAGTAAGTCAGTTGTCCCTTCAAAAGTGACCTCTTGCTTCTTCTGCATTGAACTTTTGGCAAACTGAAACTAATGGCCTCTCTTTGTACACTCAGCAAGTGTAAACATTCCATCCATTAACACCACAGGTCTCCTGCCAATCACTTGATTGAAGTAATGCACCTTGTCTATTTAGGTTGTTGTTTCAAATGACTTTCTGACTTCTAAGAAAAACATGAACTTCACAATTTAAAATCTATCTGTCTCTATTTTAAAAATCCAAATCCCAAATTAGAATACAATTTAGAATTACCTGCTTTCAGTAGAACAATAGAACAAGTTCTGCTTGACCACCCACCTTGCTAGAACCTCAAGTTGAACATCAGAATGTATAAGATTTGTAATTGTTATTCAGTTCCACCTATTCCCAACAATGAACCTTGCTTTGCTTGCTTGTACACCAGTATGACACAAGGAACATTGAACGTTAGGAGCAGTTGTACGTCATTTGGCCCTTGAGCTAACTTCAACATTCAAAAAGAATATGACTGATCTGGTTCTGGTCGCAGTTTCACTTTACTATCTGTACCATTGAATTTCTTGTCTATCAGAAAGATATTGAAGCTGAAAATGTGTTGCTGGTTAAAGCGCAGCAGGTCAGGCAGCATCCAAGGAGCAGGTAATTCGACGTTTCGGGCATAAGCCCTTCATCAGGAATGAGGAAAGTGTGTCCAGCAGGCTAAGATAAAAGGTAGGGAGGAGGGACTTAGGGGAGGGGCGATGGAGATGTGATAGGTGGAAGGAGGTCAAGGTGAGGGTGATAGGCCGGAGTGGGGTGGGGGCGGAGAGGTCAGGAAGAAGATTGCAGGTTAGGAGGGTGGTGCTGAGTTCGAGGGAATCGACTGAGACAAGTTGGGGTGAGGGGAAATGAGGAAACTGGAGAAATCTGAGTTCATCCCTTGTGGTTGGACGGTTCCTAGGCGGAAGATGAGGCGCTCTTCCTCCAACCGTCGTGTTGTTATGTTCTGTCGATGGAGGAGTCCAAGGACCTGCATGTCCTTGGTGGAGTGGGAGGGGGAGTTAAAGTATTGAGCCACGGGATGGTTGGGTTGGTTGGTCCGGGCCTCCCAGAGGTGTTCCCTGAAACGTTCTGCAAGTAGGCGGCCTGTCTCCCCAATATAGAGGAGGCCACATCAGGTGCAGCGGATGCAATAGATGATGTGTGTGGAGGTGCAGGTGAATTTGTGGTGGATATGGAAGGATCCCTTGGGGCCTTGGAGAGAAGGAAGGGAGGAGGTGTGGGCGCAAGTTTTGCATTTCTTGCGGTTGCAGGGGAAGATGCCGGGAGTGGAGGTTGGGTTGGTGGGGGGTGTGGACCTGACGAGGGAGTCACGGAGTGAGTGGTCTTTTCGGAACGCTGATATGGGAGGGGAGGGAAATATATCCCTGGTGGTGGGGTCCGTTTGGAGGTGGCGGAAATGATGGTGGATGATATGCTGTATATGGAGGTTGGTGGGGTGATGGTGAGAACCAGTGGGGTTCTGTCCTGGTGGCGGTTGGAGGGGCGGGGCTCAAGGGCGGAGGAGCGGGAAGTGGAGGAGATGCGGTGGAGGGCATCGTCGGTCATGTCTAGGGGGACATTGCGGTTTTTGAAGAAGGAGGCCATCTGGGCTGTACGATATTGGAACTGGTCCTCCTGGAGCAGATGTGGTGGAGACGAAGGAATTGGGAATATGGGATGGCATTTTTACAGGGGGCAGGGTGGGAGGAGGTGTACTGTCCCCTGTACTACACCTCCTCCCACCCTGCCCCCTCTACTATACCTCCTCATTAAATAAATTTAAAGACTCAGCATCCACTACCTTCTGGAGAAGAGAATTCTGCACTCTACTCATCCTTCGTGAGAAAAATAAATCCTCATCTCTCTCTTCAAAGTGACTCTTAATCTATTACCACTAGTTTGTGTACGAGTATGTGTCATAATGTCGAGGATGGCATTTACCTTTTTAATAACATTTATACCTTTTACTGAGTGAGTTTATAATGTGAAGGTCAGTGTCAAATCTAACCTGGTGACACTTCATGAAGTATTTTCAAATGTCCAACCATGTTAAAGGTGCTATATAAATGGAAATTGCCAATGACTTCTGTACAATTAACTTGCTGCATAACAAGTTTGGAGGGAAGAAAATAAATTAATCACTACAAGTTGCTAAGCAGCATCAATATGTGCCACTGGGGAAAAAATAAATTCTGTTGCCATTCAGTATTGTGCCATTCATTAATGCAACGCTATCATGAAATTTCTACCACAATAAAAGCAAAGTAAAACAAAATGCTTAAATCAATCATCTAATCAACAATGGCACTTGACTAGATGAAACTACAAGACTATAAGAAGTGACATCTGGTAAATGCATAGTCCATGTAATATCTGCACAGCATCACAATTCTGGTAAGCCCATTCAGATAATACAAGCATGGAACAGAGCCACTGAAAGTAACTGGTACAGTTCAGTTGTCTTGAATGTAAAATGAATGACTCAAAACAGAAAATGTCATTGAATAGACGTACTATTATCGATAAGTTTTAGTGGAGATGCTGACTAGAATCACAGCTGACACATTACTTTGAGAAATATGAAAATTCAATCAATGTACAATAATTAATTGACTTCAACCATACCTTTTTCACAGAAAAGCTTATTAGTATTGTTTAAAAATATTTGAAAATCACCAAGAAATGTTGACACGTGTTCTTGAGAGCAATTCAAATCAATTGCATTCCTGAGCCTCGGCATGATTCTCTCTTGGACTCAAATCGTTAAGGTCGGTTACAAAGCTGGAAACTTTGGCTTTAAGCAACTCAAAGCTGTTTAAATATGTAGTTTGAGCACCATGCAGCTGTGAATGTTCCTGTAGCAACCTTCACCATTTTGTCGGGATTTTGACCACTGACATGTAAAGGAGAAAACGGAACAAAGAAGAAAAAAATACGAAGAGCAAAGACTTCAGTACGCAAATGTCAAGGAAAAGCAACTTGAAGGTATCAAGAAAAGAGGGAAGGGAAAAATATAGAGAAAGATATGACAATGCAAGACCAGAGGTTCGCAAAGAAAATGTGAGATCGAGGGTAGGCTGGCTGGCATACAGCAGCATGTTGCTGGAGGTCTGCATCAGTCCTGCATTTACTATTGAAGGTCCTGCAGGCACGTTGTCTAAAATTTGAAAGAAGGAATACTGTCCCTGACAACTGAACCAGGAGTAGATCTCACTTCTGCTCTCTCACATTCAAGACAACTAAACTGTACCAGTTACTTTCAGTGGCCCTGTTCCATGCATGCATTATCTGAATGGGTTTACCAGAATTGTGATGCTGTACAGACATTACATGGACTATGCATTTACCAGATGTCACTACTTATGGTCTTCTGGTCTTGTGGTTTCATCTAGTCAGGAGGCATTGCCATTGATTTTATGCAATTTGTTCTAGTTTGCTTTTATTGTGTTAGAAATTTCATGATAGCTTTGTACTAACAAATAGCACAATACTGAATGACAACAGCTTTTTATTCCTCCAGTGGCACACATTAATGCTGCTTAGCAACATATTGTAATTAATTTATTTTCTCCCCTCCAAATTCTTATGCAGCAAGCTAATTGTACTCAAAATAAACCAGAAGTCATTGGCAACTTGCACTAATATAGAATCTTTAACATGGTAGAACATTCAAAATTACTTCATGAAGTGTCACCAGGTTAAATTAGAATCTCGGAGCATGGGCAAGGACCAGTAAATGAGCAATGGCCATTTTTGCTGATTCCTTTGCAATTACAATGCACCAATTCATTGTGATTGCAGGTGAGGAAGGAGGAACAGGCTCCCCTTCTTTATTATGTAGTCACAGAGACGGGTGGAACTTAAGAAGGTTCCCTAGTTTAACTTAACATGTATGAGTCATGGAGAAGTTAGTTACAGTTTAGTGCTACAGGTGTGACACTTGTGCACCCTGGTCAATTACAATGTGATAGTAGCGCCTGTTAGTCCTTCTTTCCTTCATATAGATTGCCAGCTCAGAGAAACTGTCAGCTTGCAGATATTTGCTACAAAATAATTAGCCCAAACTCAAAGGTGGTGGTCAAAACTACTAATCTGGTAATATCAGTTGCTCAAACAGACCTCCCTAGACCCAGAATGAGTTTGTGCATTTGCATATAGCATTATTACGTTTCATGTGTAATAACATCATCATCTACACATTTGCAAATCACTCTATTGATGCCAAACTACTGTATGTTCAGGGGAGCCTAGGATAGAGAATCTAGGAGCATGGGAAAAGACTAGTAGAGTAGCACTGGCCATTCAGCACCATCTTCACCCGCTTCTTCAAATGACCTACCCTCCATCACAAGGTCAGAAGTGGAGATGTTCACCGATGATTGCACAATGTTCAGCATCATTTACTGCTCATTGACATTCAATGGTGTTACCATCACTGAATCCCCACCATCCTGGGGGTCACCATTGACCAGAAACTCAACTGGACTCACCACGTAAACACTGTGGCTACAAGAGCGGGTCAGAGGATAGGGATATTGTGATGAGTAACTTATTTCCTGACTCCCCTAAGCCTATCCATCACCTATAAGGCACAAGTCAGGAGTGTGATGGAATACTCCCCATTTGCCTGAATAAGTGCAGCCCCAATAATATTCAAGAAGCTTGACACCATTCAGGACAAAACAGCCCTACTTGATTAGCACCAAATTCACAATCATCCATTTCCTCCACCACCAATGCTCAGAAGTGTTGTACTATGTACAAGATGCACTGCAAGAATTCACCAAAGACCCTCAGACAGCACCTACCAAATCCATGACCACTTTAATCTAGAAGGACAAGGGCAGCAGATGCAAGTTACCCTCCAAGTAACTCACCATTCTGACTTGGAAATACATCACCATTCCTTCACTCCCACTAGGTCAAAATCCCTCCCTAACAGCGTTGTTGGTCAACCCACAGCAGGTGAATTGCAGTGATTCCAAAGGGCAGCTCACCACCAACATCCCAAGGGCAACTAGGGATGAGTAATAAATACTGGCCAGTCAGTGATGCCCACATCCTACAAATAAATAAAATATAGAGTAATTCAGCCAGGCAGTTCCTCATCTTGAGCAAAGAGAGAGATTGGCTCTGGAATTATTATTGGATTTGGGAGAGATTTTGATTTGATTTATTGTAGTTATATGTACCTAAGTACAGTGAAAAATTGTGTTTTACAAGCAATACAGGCAGATCATAGCAAACACAGAAATACCGGTCATCGGGTGCTTAGACAGAGAGAGGCATACAACATTACAGCTGCACAGGAGGTGCACAAAGCAAGAATAACAATAGCAAGATCAACATATTTGAATTCAGTAACATTATCTAAAGAAGAGCTGACTGTACCAAAGACATTCCCCAACATTGCTTTCAGTTGCTGCTGTTTCATTGGACACCTAAGTTCTGATTAAATAGACTACCCTTCTAGTTGGAAGGCAGCTGTGTTTGTCACTTGGTAATGATGTAACACTTGCAGGTAGAGGTTCTGTGTCTATATACGCCTTGTGGTTGCATTCCTGTGACACAGCCAGATGTTAAACAAGGAGGAAAGCTGGCCACTGTATGATGGGACCCTGTAACAAATACTGAATTGTTTTTCAAATAAGGCATTGTTGAAATTTCATTTTACAATCTGAATAACTCACACACCACCTCACAGTCTATAGGTAGATGGTGATGTTCACACCTTAAATATTCTTATTAACTAAATATCTTTGTGCTTAAGTGAGTCTATTTACTTTTGTGGGCATCCATTGAATTCTGAAAAGTCTTTTGTGTCTGGGAATGTCTTCTGTTCTTTTGTCTAGAGTTAAAGGAGAATTTGAAGCCATAATTCTAACTGGCAGTCTTTTACAGGAGTCATTTTAAATTTCAATCTTTTGTTTGTTCAAAGTAACCTTTCAAAATACATTTTTATAAGTTCATTGCATTGTCATTGATGGTTATGTTGTTTTACGTTCCAACATATTTCTATTCCTTCCTTACTGGGGATTCCAATGTGTTTCCTGTTGTTAACATGATACAAACTGAACTACATTTTCCTTGACATTTTCTATCTACCTTTTGAAATATCAATGTTGGATATAGCTTTCTAGATGAAATATAACATTATGGGAACCATGATGTAGTCAATGTTTTAATAAGTTGCCTAATGGCAAATTGGTCAATAAAGTAAGAGCCCATGTTGGTTTGAGAGAATACTAGCACACAATTTAACATCAGTTTAACTTGGAATAATATCAAATAGCATCCTTCATTTTATTTTGATAACATGATCTTTGAAGCAAAGATGATAGTTATACCTTAACAAATCTGATGAACTCTAAATAGGTAACCAATATGGGAATATTATAAACAACCACCCTTTCTCTGTATTTCTCAGCAGCTGAATGTAGTATTCTGTTACTGGTTGTTTGAAGCCAACAAAACTAGTTGATATGTATCTTACACTTGTTATTGCTCAAAAGAAGGCAAGTTACATTGAGAAGAGAGATCCAAAGACTGTCATCAACTTTGCTTCAAGGGAAAGACGAAGAAGCTCAAGCTACAGCTCCAAAATTGGAACCACCACATTGCTGTCACCTTTCTGGTACATCTACAGTCAAAGGCACATGAGTTGTCTAATGATCTGGCGAAATCTCTTCCATCAAGAGCCAGTAAATCACAGATTAGTTGGCCTTGTCTCAGTCACCTCAAGACTCGGATTTGTTACTGCACCATCAGGATGCTGTATGTGCATGAAGTCCAAAGAAAATCCACTGACAGTAAGTATGGAGATCTATCCAAGCAATGTAACATCTCCTGGAATGTCCATTAATACCAGAGGCTTGTAATTCTGACGAGGTGAAGATTTTCAACTTTCAACCAGAATCTGTACTAAACACTGGCACGAGATGCTGTGGTGACAGGACAAAAATAATAAGGGTATAACATTAGCTCCCCAATGGTAAATTGGCCACAAGCCGCTCACCAGTGAGAATCACCTCTCAGCATTTAATACTGGGTTGGAAAATAGAGCATTTTGTTCTCAGTGTCTCATTATGTTGCTCAAGAATAATTACTGAGTCTACTGAGAAAAGGAAAATATTGTGTGGAATCTCCCAGGCCCTTAACCACATAGGTAATAGCTAGTTAAGTAGGAAGTATTGCTTGAGATGGCCAATGAGAAAGTTCTCAACTTTGAAGGCAAAATGCTTTATTTTCCAACCCAGTATTAAATGCTAAGAGGTGATTTTCACTGGTGAGTGGCTAGTGGCCAATTTGCCATCTTCAGCATTGTATTACCATCCTCAATATAATGCCATTTTACCTCATTGATATGCATGTTTCCATTCTCTTGCCCAACAGATAGAAACCAGGATGTAATAGTTCTCAACATGAAAATCAGAACAAAAACCTGGTGACTGCAGTCACTTCCATCATAAACATCTCAGAGAAACACTCCATAGGCAGCAATTACATGCACATCCCCATCCAGTAGGACCTTCAGATCCCAGTCAGCAAAGCAGGGTACCAAATTGTGCGAGAACATGACAATGGTTGATACATTCACCTACAGTGAGTAAGTGAGTACAACTTGTGAGTGCCATGGGGTAATGGGGTGTGGGTAATACAATGAGTTTGGGAAGATAGTATGAGAAAATCCGTTAGGTCCTGTGGAGGGGAGAAGTTTTATTTTTGCAATTTGGTTATCATGCTGGTTAGTCAGTGAATATATTCACAAAGGCACCTCATAACATTGAAGAAGCATTTTAATATGCACTTGCAATGTCAAATCATCCAAGGATATGGGTTAACTGCTGGAAAATAGGATGAGAATAGTTAGTTGGGTGACCAGCACAGACTGAATGGGCCAAAAGTCCTTTTTCTGTGCTGAATGATTCTATGACTTAGAGTCTGTTCAAAATACAGAAGAACACATATTTATTTTTTTAAAAAGCAATAAGACAATTTGGAAAGATCTCAGCAAAGAGGATCTCATCATTTGGAGCAGGGTTCTGAGTAGCCTGTCTACATGTGCTGAAGCGACTTGGGTTGCACCAGGCAAAAGAGGCAGGAGAAGAAAGAGGAAAACTCGGTAATCACATGAGGGTAATCAGATGCCTGTAAGAGAATACATATTCCACTCTCTAATATCATGAAATTTATTTATTAGCATCACTTGCAGAACAATGCTTGCAGACTGAATGCAATTCAGTCAGTACGCAATAGTCATGGGTGAAATTGCCTTCTGTAATCTTGCCACTTATTTGCTACATAACAAAATAGTTATTTTGGCTGTAATCCTACTTTTCCACAATTACCTCATACTTCCTTTTTCCACAGCCAGTTAAACTTAACTTAATGCATAGTTGGCAATGATGAAAATATCAATTAGACTGATCGTTAAGCTTTAGACCTGAAAAGGAGAAACCAATGAGCCATTTGCCACATCACATATCCATGTTATTGTATTCCATTATTAGTCACATTGGAAATGGGGTTAAGTGCTGTCTATACAGAAGGATACTTTTACCAAGGTAATGTGTAGCAGTATAACCTCATGTGAATTCTGTATTTGTTTTGGTAGCTGCTGGTTCACAATAATGCAGTGGAAAATAAGAGTCTGGCAGTTCTTGAAGTCTCTTTCAGTACATTTTTAACATAATTTGCTTACTTGTTGACATGTTATCTGTAGCTGACTACATCCAGGAGCTCTTAGGTACATTGCTATTAAGGACTTTTGAATAGGTTACAATATGTAAAGTGTGCTTTATGAGGTAGCCGCAGTCTTAAAATCTGTCTATGCAGAAGCAGTGTTGTTACTCTGCCTATAGAGTTAATTGTTCTACGAAGTTAATTCTGATTATTCTAGATGTTCATGAGACACAATATTCTTTGTGAACTGATGAGCTCAGTGAAATTAACAATATTAAGTATTTGTTAGGAACTCCACTAGTCTTGCTAAAAATATATCGTGTCAAATTGCCTGAAGTGATCTTGATAAATTGAAAGGGGAAGCCATGATATTTAAGGACATGGGCAGCCCAAAGATTATGAAGATTATGAACCAGGAATTCTTCTGCCCACTGGCATCAGGTATTTATAAATATGAAGTGAGATTAAGATAAATTATAGATCCAGAATATATATGTGAGAACATGCTTGTTTGAGAAAATCCTTAATCTGCCTCTTTATCTTTACATGTGGTTTATGAGGAGAGACTGAGTAGATTGGGAATATATTCATTGGAATTCAGAAGAATGAGGGAAGATCTTATGGAAACATATAAAATTATGAAGGGAATAGATACGATAGAAGAAGAGAAGTTGTTTCCGCAGGTGGATGAAGCTATGACAAAAGGGCATAGCCTCAGAATTAGGGGGAGCAGATTTAGGACTGAAGTGAGAAGGAACTTCTTCACCCAGAGGGTTGTGAATCTATGGAATTCCCTGCCCAGTGACGTGGTTGAGGCTTTCTCAGTAGATGCTTTTAAAGCTAAGGTAGATAATATTTTCAATAGCAAATGAATTAAGGGTAATGGTAAGAGGATGGGTAAGTGGAGCTTAAGCCACAAAAAGATCAGCCGTGATCATATTGAATGGCGGAGCAGGATCAAACAGCCAGATGGCCGACTCCTGCTCCTGGTTCCAGAGAGGATCCAATTGACTGGTCAAATTCCCTTACCTCAGTTTTCTCCCTCATCGTTGGTACCTACTGCAAAGATCTTACTACATATTTCTTTGCTTGAGACCTGCCATTCATGAAGCTGTACACAACATACAGTGACTATTTCTTAAGGCATGGTATAACAGCAAAGTGTAATAGTTTGATTGTGCCATGATGGCAAGAAAGTTCAGGTTCATGTTAGTGCCAGCATTCTCATCTTACAGCAGATGATTGGAAAAAGGGGATTCAGTAATGGTAAGGTCATTGAATGCCAAGTGATGATGGTTAAATTCCCTCCTGTTAAATATGCTTATTGCCTGGCATATGAGTGGCACAAATGTCACTTCCTACTATTCAACTGAAGTTTGGAAATTGCCCATCTCCTACTTCATTTAAAAATTGGCTGCTTCAGTGTCTGAGGAGTTGTGAATGGTACTGAACAATCTTTGGCAACTCCCCCACCTCTGACCTTATGATGGAGGGAGGGCCATTCATGAAGCAGCTGAAGATGTTCAGGTCTAGAACATCACTCTGATGAACTCCTGGAGCTGAGATAATTGAGCTTCTACAACCACACCCATTGTTTTATGTACCAGGTATGACACCAAACAGCAGAGAGTTGTCCTCTGATTGCTGTGGACTGCAGTTTTGCTACAAGTTGCAGCAAGTTTTGGAGCACAGCTTCAGTACTACTGCCTGAGTAATTTTCTGGCCCTGTTGCCTTTACAATATTCAGTTTCTTGCTATCACATGGAGTGAATGAATTTGGCTGAAGACTGACATATGTTATTAAGGGGCCTTTGGGGGAGGCAGAAATGGATATGTTAAGGTGTTTCCTCCTCCGGTGAATTGTTTAAATGATTCAGGGCAGTGTCATTTTAAGTGCCCAGCACTGTCACTATTCCAAGCTTTTGGAATATCCCCTGGACAGCATCAACCATGCGATGTATGGTAGAGATAAGAAAGCAAGGACTGGATCTGCACAGTCTGTCAGCAATCTATTCTGTCTGCCTCTGCAACATGATATCCAAATCCTGATCCACTTCCACAGTCAG